>NC_057921.1:14612603-15812603 GCF_018873765.1 Telopea speciosissima
GTTGGCATAGAGGATCTGGAGTATGTGTCAAAGGAACATGGCGATGGTTGCCCCTATGATGATTGTGCTTATGGGCACTGATGTTGTTGGGGTGTTGTCCCCTCCTTTTGATTCTTTTGGGGCGTTGTGCCCGTTATAAATATTTACTGTAATAACTTATTATAGTTTTGAGTAGTTATGTCATGGTCAGCTGTCGTCAGTATTAACTATTATATTATCACCTCGACAGCTGAACATATTGTAACTGCTTATGTAATTTAATGCTTCTGCTCTTTATAACTCTGACAATGATTTGGAATATTTATTCCATTTGCTCAAATGTATTTATTTTGGTGGGCCCTTGGGTGGTGACTATGCGCTGGGACACTGTGTCGTTGATCCTGGTAGGTATTGGGGTGATGTGTGTCATCCTAATCACCCTCTTGACTGTGCTTATGGCATAAGCTTGGGATAGGGGCGTGACATGTGGTCCCCATTTGGAGTGGAATCCAATGGTCCTTATGGATCATAGCTTGGTTCTGCCATTGAAAGCCAGGAGCTGTCCAGACAGCTCAGAGAATCGCAGTCTAGCAGTGATCCAGCTTCAAAGCCATGGTTTGGGCTGCATACAAGGATGGTTTTACATGTAATATCATGGTAAGAAACTGTTCCAATGCAGGGCTAGGCAAGGAGCAGCCTGTGTGCAAGAATCCATGTCCAAACTGCCTATTCTGGGTGTAACTGGGCAGTGCAGTCTGAGATAGAGATTGATCTTAGTCTCAGATGTACAACAGTAGGTATAATACATGTAAAATGCTCAGATCTTTCATTCAATAGGTTTGCATGTCAGATCTGAGGCAACACAAGGCAGCCCCCAGGTGTCCTGGGCCTTCCTTAGCCAGTTTCACCTCCACAGAGAAGAGATCCATAGAATAATATAGGGAACAACAGCATGCGGAGGTAAAAATATTTATCTGAGGATGATCTAGGCTACAAGATCAGAGGCTGGATGTAAGGCAGTGATCCCCTCCTTCCTTTCCTCTTCTTCTCCTTCTCTTCTTCTCCTTCTCTTCTTCTCCTTCTCTCTCTTTTCCTTCTCTTTTTCCTCTCCTTTCTCTCCCTCCACGATTTGAATAGTGTAGGGACCTTATTTTTGAGCTGGGCCTGCCTATTTATAGGCCAGCCTTATTTAAGGTTTGTTTGGCAGCCAGCCCCCCTCCTCCAGAATGCATTTTCAAACAGATTCTGGGCCATTCTGGCAACTCATGTGGGGTCCACAGGGGTCCAAGGGTAGGTCATAGTTCCTAAAATTCCCATCTACCCCTAGAGGGTGTCCATGGTCTGTATGGGTGGTCCCCATATGTCTGGAGTCCAATATACCCAATTCAGCCACTCTGGGCGATTCACTGGGTGATTAAACCAATTGCCTAGTGCATTACCCAGAGAATACAGCAAAGCTGTAAATGCTCTGTGCTTGCACAAGGGTTTAGCCTAGGGCTTGGGCCTTGCACCCACACCACACCCAGGGCTTAATACACATCTTTCCAGGTGTGGGCCCCACATTTATATATAGGAGAGAGAATACCTAGAATTTATGCAGTACATTATGTTGTGCAGTGCAACTGCATGGGGTTGCAATCCACCTTCTGGCAGGTCTGTAGGAGGTCATCCTCAGAGGTTCAGCTACTGGAGTGATGCTTCACAGGGTGTTTGAATGATTGACCAGGGGTCCCTGTCCTTCAATCAAAATTTCTACCCAGTTAGGGTAGGCTTGACATTTCTCCCCACCTTATAAAAAATCCGTCCTCAAAATTGGCTTACCTTGTAGCTCAAATAGTTGAGGATACTTTTCCCGTATTTCCTCTTCGCGTTCCCACGATGCTTCTTCTATGGGATAGTTTCCCCATCGAACCTTGATGAATGCAACCGTGCGGTTACGGAGGTTATTTTCTTTTCTGTCTAATATCTCCGTAGGCTATTCTTCATAGGTCATATCCACATCCAATTATTTAGGTTCAGCAGAGAGCACATGTGTCGGGTTATTGATGTACTTCCTTAACATTGTCACATGGAAAACATCACGGACGCCTTGCAAGGATGGCAAAAATGCCAGTCGATATGCTACGGGTCCCACTCTATTGAGGACTTCATAGGGACTAATAAATCTTGGACTTATTTTGCCCTTCTTATTGAAGCATAGCAATCCCTTCATTGGAGACTCGGAGGAATACCTTCTCTCCGATACTAAATTCAATATTTTTCCTCCGATGGTCAGCATAACTCTTCTGTCTTGATTGGACTGCTTTAATCTTCTCCCTGATGATATCCACCTTCTCACAGGTTACTTGTATCATTTCGGGCCCAAGATACTTCCATTCTCTGACTTCGTCCCAATACAACGGGGTCAAGCACTTCCGACCATATAGAGCTTCATACGGTGCCATGCCAATGGTGGAGTGGTAGCTATTGTTGTATACAAATTCCACCAAGGGTATGTGGGCATCCCAACTGTCGTTCATTTCTAATATACAGGCTCTGAGCATATCCTCCAGAGTCTGGATTGTTCTTTCGGACCCATCCGTCTGACAATGGAAAGCCGTGCTAAGATTTAGTTGAGATCCCAGTGCCTTCTGCAGACTTTTCCAAAATCTTGAGGTGAATCGGGGATCCCTATCAGATACAATGCTGATAGGCACACCATGTAAATGAACTATATTCTCGATGTATAGTTGGGCGAGCTTTTCCATCGAATAGTTTATTCTGATGGGAATGAAGTGAGCCGCTTTCGTCAATCCGTCCACAATCACCCAGATTACATTCATCCCTTTCCTGGTGTTTGGTAAGTTGGTTACAAAATCCATGGTAATTCTTTCCCATTTCCACTCGAGTATAGGGAGCGGCTGCAACAATCCATACGGTCGGTGTCTTTCCGCCTTTATTTGCTGACAGGTGAGGCATTCGGACACGTATATAGCTATGGTTTGTTTCATTCCAATCCACCAATAGTACTTCTTTAGATCCTTGTACATCTTTATGCTTCCAGGGTGGATTGAATAGGATGAATTATGTGCCTCCTTAAGAATTTGGTCCTACACCTCATAATCGTTAGGCACAAACAATCGGTCTCTGAACTTTAATGCCCCGTCATGGGCCAGTGAAAAGTCTGGGTCCTTGTGGACACCATGCTGCACTTCCCAGATTATCTTGGCCAATTCGGGGTCATAAGGTTGCTTTTCAAATATCTCTTCCTGGATCGACGGCTGTATATCCATAGCTGCTAGCTGCATAGCTGTTCCTTCGATCATAAGTTCCAAATCAAACTTTTGAACTTATTCTATCAGTTGCTCGCTTACAACCAAGGAAGCGAAAGATGCAGTTTGGGATTTCTTGCTTAACACATCAGCTACTACGTTGGCCTTGCCAAGGTGGTATTGGATCTCACAGTCATAGTCCTTCACCAATTCTAACCACCATCTTTGTCTCATGTTCAGCTCCTTCTGGATGAAGAAATACTTTAAACTCTTATGATCACTAAATATTTCACTCTTTTCACCATAGAGGTAATGTCGCCATATCTTCAGCGCAAAGACTAACGTAGCCAACTCTAGGTCATGAGTGGGGTAGTTATTTTAGTGTTCCTTTAGCTGCCTTGAAGCATAGGTGACCACTTTACCTTTTTACATTAACATGCCACCCAATCCTGTCCAGGATGTGTCGGTGTATACCACCATCCCTTCGGTGCCATCTGGAATGGTTAAGACTGGCGCCGTCACCAATCGGTTCCTTAGCTCATGGAAGCTCTTCTCGCAAGCATCACTGCATTCAAACTTTGCACCCTTCCTGGTCAGCTTTGTCATGGGTGCCGAGATGCACGAGAAATTCTTAATAAATCGATGGTAATATCCAACTAATCCCAGAAAGCTTCGGATCTCAGTGGCGTTCTTTGGAGTCTCCCACTCGAGAACCGCCTTCACCTTGCCTGGGTCTACCTTGATGCCATCTTTGGTGACGATGTGCCCCAAAAATCCAATCTGGTGAAGCCAAAATTCGCACTTACTGAACTTGGTATACAGCTGGTGCTCCCGCAATCGCCTCAATATGAAGGTGAGGTGTCGAGCATGCTCCTCTTCACCTAGCATGTTGTCGATAAACACAATGATGAACTTATCCAACACATCATGGAATACTCTATTCATCATGTCCATGAACGCTGCCAAGGCGTTGGTTAACCCGAATAATAGCACAAGAAACTCATAATGTCCGTACCGAGTTCTGAACGCCGTCTTGTGGATATTACCGCTCTTGATCTTCAATTGGTGGTATCCGGACCTAAGAACGATCTTGAAGAAAACTCTTGCTCCCTGCAGTTGATCAAATAGGTCATCGATGTGTGGCAACGGGTATCGATTCTTGATCGTCAGTTTATTCAGTTCTCAATAGTCGATGCACAGACCCTTGCTACCATCCTTCTTTTTTATGAATAGCACAGGTGCTCCCCAGGGAGACACGCTAGGTCATATGAATCCCTTCTTAAGCAAGTCTTGTAGTTGGACCTACAGTTCTTTCAACTCAATAGGTGCCATTTGGTATGGTGCCATGAAAATCGGTGCCACACCAGGAATCAGATCAATTACGAATCCTGTCTCGCGATTAGGGGGTAGCTAGGTCAGATCTTCTGGAAAGACGTCAGGAAATTCTCTAAAGACGTCAAGCTCCTCCAAAGGCTTTATCTTTGCCTCGGTATCCATTACCGTGGCCAAATAGCCTTGATACCCATCATCCAGCAACTTCCGCACCTGGAGAGTGGATAAGGTTATTCTTTTGGTCTTCCTCATCGGTTCAGTTTGGTAGGAGAAAACCGAGCCATCATCTAACTTGAATGTGATCTTCTTCTCTGCACACATGACGTTCGTTCCATAGGAAGATAGTCAATCCATGCCCTAGTATCACATCAAAATCCTTTATATCGAACTTGATCAGCCGTGCGGCCAAGTTCTTCCCACAAATTTCTACCAGACAGGGGTCGTAGACTTTTTTCAGGCTCACGACACTACCACTCGGAGTATTGACTACTAAATCATGCCCAATGTCCCTTAGTTGAACAGTCATCCTACTCGCAAAGGTGGTGGAAACAAAAGAGTGGGATGCGCCCGAGTCGAATAGTACTCGTGCAAGGACGTATGAGACAATCAGGGTACCTAGGGTTCGTATAGAATTTAAGTACCTTGCATTCATAGGTTATTTTTTACAATTTAGTAGTGTTCAGTGGACTTACTTGTCATTACTTCGGGGTTTGCCTCTACTTCTTCATTAGTCAGTGTGAATACCTTTCCTCGAGTTTGATTGTCCTGTGGCTTAAAAGGTCGAGTGTGGGACTAGTTTGGTGAGTAAGTATTGTATCCACGGTGCATGCATTCCCTGGCCATATGTCTTGCTTTGTGGCACTCGTAACATCTGTTGGATAGCACGGTTGGTGATGAGGCTTGGCTCACTTGGCTCGTAGCAGGTCGGGCTGGAAAAGCTACTGTTGTCGCTTGACTCGCAGTTGGTTGGACAAGTTGGTTGTAAGTGGGTCAGAAAGGGTTCTAGCCCACATCTGGCCTACGATACGGAGTCGGATTGGGGCTCGAACTAGCTCCTCGGAAAACCTTGTTCGGCCAACCAAAATTCTGATAGTTGCTCGGCCTCTTGCCTAAGCTGGGCGACATTGTAGCTTTCTCTTTCTCTTTCTCTTTCAACCTGTCTTCTATGTTCTTTGCCTTGTCGACCATTTGTGCGTAATCCCGAATATCCATGATTGACAAGACGGACCCGATCTCTGGTTTGAGACCCTTCTCAAATTTCTTCATCTTGCTGACTTCCCCTTTCAGGTGTTCCGGAGTGAAATGGAATAGATCTTCGAACTGCTGCTAGTAGTCCAACACGGACTTGGTTCCTTGCACGAGTGTAGAGAACTCAGCTTCCTTCCTATCCCTAAAGCTCTCAGGGAAGTAGTTCTTGAAGAAGACTTCTTTGAATTGTTCCCAGGTAGGATTCGGATGAGCTGCTTCAAGATTAAGCTTGGTTGCCTTCCACCATGCTTCTGCCTCGTTCCGTAGCTGATAACCTGCACATATCAGCTTCTGCGTATCCGTACATTCAAGCACGTCGAATGCCTTCTCCAGGGCACTAATCCACCGTTCCGGCTGCATTGCCTTAGAATTTATCTTGGAAAATGTGGGTAGCCGGAGTTTCTTGAATCTCTCCATCACCTTGGCTGTAGAGTTTTCTACTAGGTGTTGAGGCACAGGTGGTGGAAAAAGTATTGGCCGGTTAGGTGGTGGTGGTGGTACTGCTCGCTCTTGCATCATGACCACAAATTGTGTAGACATTTGGCCCAGCAGCTCCTGTTGTTGCTGCATGGTCCGCATCATGGTGGTCAAGAAAGCGTTCACCTCTTCAACTGCTATACCTGGCTGAGGTGCGACGGCAGTAGCTTGGGCAGCCATTGGTACCCTCGGCGCGGTAGGCGACACTTCAAAATTCTGAGCTTCGGTTCCCTCCGGTAGCTCAACTTCTCAGACAAGTCAAGGGCGTCTTCCTCGACAACCACTTCGGTTGGATGTAGTGTTGACCATGATTGCTTTTCTGGAAGAAGCTACATGTTCAATATCCCAACACTCTTTATCGAGGTCAACATAAAATTCCTAGCTATCACATGTACATTACCTATTCCACAGTTCCAGTGTAATCATGTTATCCTTCCAGTGAGGTGTGTTATTTATTGAATATCTTGTTTTGTTAATTGTTTTATGTTCGAGAAGTGTTTTATGCTGTGATATGTCATGCATGATATTATGTTGAAGATTTATATTAGGCAGGAATTTTCTTAATTTTATACCTGTGTCTAGCATGCAAGTCTCTCTAACTTTGTCCTAGTGATAAGAGCCTGCACGTAAATGTATCCTATGTCACCCCTAACCTCGTCAGCTAGGGAAAGGTAGATGGCTCGACCCTCGGGTCCACTAGTATCTGTGAGTGCCAAAAAGAAAATCAATTGGTTCTTAGCCCGAGACTATATCTCTCGTATCCAAGCTAGTCTCTTCCTCAGTCGTCTAATGTAGAGCATGTTGCTGGGGTCTCCAGGCCCGAACAATGCAATAAGGTCCTATCATGGAGAATTTCTAAGTATCAGGTCACTATAGCTTCTTAACTTGAAAATTAAATGCAGCACTATAGGTAAGTTAAGCAACATAGACAGGAAATTAAATAGGTCAGCTCGAGGTTGTACACAGTGTTACAGTACCTACGGGGTTCTTACCTTACTCGGCAACCTATTAGGTCAAATCCTTGTTGGGCTAGGCTATGGGTATGGTAGAGCCTACTTACAGGCACAAAATTTTAGGTAATGCCTAAGCTTCCCAAGATTCTACAACCACACAATTCAATATGCCTATGTATCTATGTTCAAGTTTGCACAGCAGCACACATATAGTGGTTCGCACACATGCATATAACATTTAAATATTTAAATGTATAAATTATATTTAAAATAAGCCATCTAAAAAGAAAATCTATTTCCTCAAATTATTTATTATTATTATTATTTTTTATCTTATTTTGTATACCCCTATACAGTTTTACTTATTACTACTTTATTTATTCGCGATTGTTTATTATATCCCTTTTTTTTTATTCTCATAATTATTTTGAATGTTGTAATTATGTTAATCATGCCCACATAAGGTGGAAACACTAAGCCCATAAGTGTATAACTCAATTCTGCTAAAGATTCCATTCTGGGCGATTCTTTGGGCGCTTGGCCCCATCGTCCAAAGAATCGGGGCCCAGGCTATATCAGTCCGAGAGTTGTCATTTTCAACTCATTTTCAATCCTAAGTCTCCCAAACCCCTAGGGCAGAGCTCCAAGGGCTTCCTTGCCTATTTCTACACCAAATCCACGTGTCTTCACGAGTCCTCCGCGCATCTACGCGAATCTAGGGTAAGTTTTTTACACTTTTCTCCTATTTTGGACTGCTGTCCAGAGTTTTATTGTCTTTTTTGTTTGAAAATACAGATTTTATGCCCTAATTTGTTTTCATTTTTTTCCCTTCTTGCTTGCAGCACCATGTCCACAAGTGGTGGGCATAGTATGGCGAGGAAGGCAGTGACCCGCAAGCGGCTGTGGTCTTATCCTGCACCTTCTTCACCATCTACAGTACCTGCTACCTCACCAGGAGAGGATTCCTCATCTAAAGAACTAGAGTTTGATCACTTTTGGTTCTCTAGGTTTGAGCACTCAAAGGATTAGGCAAAATTCAAGTCCAAGAACATAGTGAATGGGAGGATGGTGCAAGTGGATGACTTCCACCAGTATGGGCTGTATTCTAGGTTTAATGCCCTAGGTTGGGCATCGATGCTGTCACCCACATAGCCATGCTACCCGAACCTGATTTGGTACTTTTACTGTAACCTTATACTAGCCTCTGAGGTGTAAGGATTTGGTCTAGAGAGCAGGGTGAAGGGAGTTGACATGAGGTTCACCCCTGTCATCTTAGCAGAGATACTGGGACTGCCCAACATAGGCGATAGGTGTTATTACAAGCCTTGGGTAGACATTTCTGATATGTTTTCTCCGGAGACTAGGAGGATAGTATTCAAGGCATTGACTGGGTCGGATGGGGTTCCGAAATCTGAGGCTGACTACAAGCCTACACCTAGGATCATTAGCCGATGCATCTCCTACAACATTTATCTGAAGGGCGGTAACCGGGGTAGTATTTCTATGCTCTGGGCTTATATCACATAGTGTCTGTTGGGGGTTGGTAAAGGGGGTCCGGTGATCAACCTCCCATATTTGTTGATGCAGGTGATGCTCTATCATGTGCAGAACCCATCTGATGGGAACCTACCCTATGGGAAGTTCCTAACCCTAGTGTTTTAGTATTTTGGAGTTCCTCTGGCTGGAGAGTATACGGATGGGGACAAGTCAAAACCCATTAGCAAGACCTCGATCCAGAAAATGAAGATGCAGGGGGAGCCTGAGAGCGATTCTGAGGGTGGAGAGGAGATGGAGATGGAGCAGGAGCAGGAGCAGGAGGTTGGTTTAGATGAGCAGGGTGATCCAGAGGGTACTAGGGCACAGTTTGTAGATTTGCCCTCCTATGAGCCGACTGGTGCTACTAGTTCCCAGGTGCCAGAGTCCTATGAGTGGTCCAACATGATGGCACAGTTTCGAGGTCTCCGCACCCAGCTTACACAGATGTTGACGCGGATGGACCAGGGCTTCACTTCCCTGGAGAGGAGAGTAGGTTCTGTGGAGCAGTGCCTAGACTTCTGGGACTCCTACTATCGCGTCGACTCCCGATAGACTCAGCCTCCACCGAGCGACATACCTCCCCAGGAGTAGCCTTCCAACATGAGTTTATCTTTTTGGGATTTTAGTCCACTAATGTTACACCCGCACCCCAAATATACCCCTATACCCCGAGGCAGTTTGGACCTTCACCAAGGGTAATGCCTAGGTGGCAATGGTCAACATTAATGACCTTGAATTTAAAATATTATTATAATTATTCCCTCAAAGTTCTGGAAGTGTGGGTCAAAGCCTCGCAACTTTCCTTGAAGTTTGGGCCCTCACAGCAGCACCGGAGTCACGAATGGACTCACTTGTATTGAATTCGCTCGTGTTGTTACTTGCCGTTTTGGTAATTTTTCCTGTGGGACCCACATCCCCGTGTCCCGAACACCTTAATTGGACCTTTGGGCCATATGGACCCTCCCCCTTACCATTAATTGGCTAGTGGGCCATGAAAGTAGGCTCACAAGACTTCACTTAAGTAAATAATGAGTTTTATAATCTAACTTAAACCAAACAAGGCCTATGGACCTAATGGTCTATGACTTAGGCCAAATATGACCTAAGACCTCACTAAAACCCATTTAAGGCCTAAGGGGTTAAATGTGTTCTAAGGACACCTAACCAAGCCCTACCTAAGGCCTCTCCTACCCCTTAAAAGATAAGAGAATCCCCTTTATTCCCTTATCTCTCCCCCTCCCAAGCAAACCATGGAGGAGAAGAGACGAGAAGAAGGAGGAGGAAGGAAGAAGAAGAAGGAGAAGTAGGGGAGGACTGAGAGGGGAAGGGAAGAGGATGGAAGCCATGCCAAGATGGCTGGCTGCCCCACATCTCCTTCTCTTTCTGTTTGAACGAAGGTAGAAGAAGAAGGTGAAGGAGAAGAGATGGAGGGGATGGTTGGAGGAAGGAGGTCAAGAAGGCTCACCTAACCTTGTCCTTGCTGCCTCCATTGAAGGTAAGACCTCAAACCCTTGGCACTTCTCTTTCTCATTCCCATTTTTGATGAATTCCTTGAGCTTGAGCTAACCTAGGGTTTCATTTGGGACTCAAGGTGATGCTTGACCCTATTTGGGAGCTCTAATGGTGCTGACCTAGCTCTAGGAACAGTACCCATGGGCTGCCTTGCAGCCATTGTTGCTAGAACTTGGTATTGGACTTTAAAACCTAACCCTTGGACCAAATTGAGACCAAACCTTGTAGGATCTTGGATCCATGAGGTGAGCCTAGGTTCTAGTGACCCTAGGGAGGCTTGGACACCCCCTCTATGATCCTGAAGTGTTGGGGTACTCCAAGCTTCAAGCTGGAGAAGAAGCCCTTTGAAATCTCAGAAGAGACTGCCAGTGGATGCACAATCGAAACCACAAATCGTGGTACCCTCCGCGAGTCCACCTAGTGTAAATCAAAGCTTTTGCATCCGCCTATGGGCTAGTTGCTCTCGGGTATGTCTCAGGGATCGATCAGATGCAGGGGCGGACTAAGAAAGCACATCTGCCCGTGGGTCCACTCGCTCTCGGGTGTGTCGCAGAAGTTGAACGGATGCACGACCGGATCCAAGTGAGACGTTCCGTCCGTGGTTCCGCTCGCTCTATTTTTACCTTTTGGCCTGAACGGAATAAGGGATGGACTCACCTCTGCTGCAATCATCCGTGAGTTTGCTCGTGCTGTCTTGGTTGAAACTTGATTTTAACCTTGGAGGCCTAGCATGGGACCCTTCGATACATGCTTTAATGATTTTTTTTGTATGTCTAGGCGGGTGCACCAGTGAAATTCATGTAAACCACGTCGGATGACACCCGATGCTCGGGGAGGTTCGTGTCAATCATGCCAGGCGACACCCGAGTTCAGTGAGTGGGTTCTGGGTGACTTTGTTGGGTTTGAATATACATATTTGATAATCTTAAGCATGCTATTATATAAATATAAGTATTTTACGCATTGCATTATTTATCTCCACTGTGAACTGTTATGAATGTGATATTTGCTCACCAATGTATCGGGCTACAGTGCCAGGTGTGCCGGTACCGGAACCCCAATTTATTTAATTATGAAAATGTTATATGTCATCATAATCTGTATGTGCCGTGTCGTGTTAGTACTCAGGTACTAGATGGAATGGGACGTTGATGCACCCAGAATACCTCTCGGGACGATAGGACTTACATATAGTATATCTGTGGCTAGGATGCTTGTTCCCTTATGCTACGACCCTTACCAACAGGGGTTTATGTGTTGGATAGTCTGAGCACCTGTGGTCTATGGAGTCGGGAGAGGCCAGGACAAGGGTAGTGATGGCTATCGGGGCCTGTCACTAGATGACTAGATGGTTTCTACCGACGTAGGTCCCCTCGTGATAATTGAGGTTTCACTGGGGCGATAGGATAAGTGACCCTCAGTGTCTCCCGAGTTATCACAGTAGCATACACTTGACCGATAGAACTGTGTGTTAGGTGGAAAATAAATCTAACATTAGCATGCATCATTTCGCTTGATATTGATCGTGTGATGTATGTGCATTCCCCTTTTCTCCCTCCCTAGCTGGTGTAGCTAAACTCGTTGCACAACCCCTTTTTAGTTGATATGTAGGAGGTATTTTTCTTGACGATCACCATTGGATGCAAATCAAGTGGAGCCAGTACCTGTGACTTGGATGTAGATGTACACCCAAGAATGGTGCCCTAGTGGCAATTATTCACTATTTAATTTCTGTATTCATTCCACAATCATGTATAAACTGTATGTCTAATTATTAGGGGAGATTGAATGGTTACAAACATTGATATTGTACTATGTGTTATCATTAGAGAACCGATGCTCTATAATTTCACATTTTTAATTTAATTTCGCTTCCGTTAACTCTATATTTGGAATGATTTATTCCAGTTGGTGCATTCCTTCTGTTGTCATAATGTGACGAAAGGATGGACTGTGGATCGGGACACTGTATTTGTGATCCTGGTAGGTATTGGGATGATGTGTATTGTCCCAGTCACCCCCTATGTGGCCAAAATATCTTACATCGGGATGGGGGCATGACGACTAATCTTTCAGCCTGACTTAATGTAGTTTCCCTCTTTTTTTTTATCATGGTTTTTATAGTTTTATTTTTTTTTTTTTTTTGTTGTTCCAGCAGATGTAATTGGAAGTAGTACTTTCATTGAACCTTTATGTAGTGGCTTCGGCCACAGTTAACTTTATTAATGTTCAATGTGTGTATTTATCTTTTATTTACATTTACCCCCTGTAGCTTTTAATTATTGTATGTTTTATTTTCTTATAATTTATTATTCCTATTCTGTTGTCTATGAACGTAGAAAGAGCTTCTCGCTCTGATACCAAGCTCTGTCACACCCCAAACCACCCCCTAGGAGGATTAGGTAGGTGACCCGAATTGCATGTCAGGAATCCGCTAAATCCAACGGATCTAGAAGCAGTTAATCCATTCACAGACACACATCCACCATAATACATCATGTAAAACTCAGAGTGCTGCGGAGAACTATATATATATATATATATATATATATATATATATATATATAGGCATTTGAAAAGTGTAGCAATACAGAAAATGATAATATGTACATAACTGTCTTGGTTTATTCCCTCTCTCACTCCCATAGAGAAAATAGTACTATCTATCACTACCATATACAAAAGAAATATATACAGGGCAAGGTAACCCGAGCCCCAAAAAGAAGAAAACTAAAAGTAGAAACGGGGAAAAACTCCGTCAAAACAAAAAGGAGTCCCCAAGATAAAAAGTCAACTGCAACACCCTTCACGGGTCATCTTCAGCAATCACCGAGAACACACGCACCATCGGTGTGACCTCCATCCGGGTCCACACCAATATAGTCATAACCACTATGGCTCTCCTCCAGGTAATAAGTCTCCCCGCCACAGTGACATCCACCTGCAGGATCATCTAACAGAAAAACATATATAACAGAGTATGAGCTCCATCGAACCCGCGAATGAAATACATCATCATGCATACACATGCAATCACAACCATATGAGTCCTACATGAGGTGCAGTTCATTTTATTTATTAGCCACCTAACATCACAACTAAGGCAGGTTAATGCTACTACAATCCCCAATACATGTATCCCTGGTGCGGGCTTTTAACCCCTTCCCGCGATATACCCATTGAGTTTTCGGAGAGGACCAGTCGGCTCCCGCATCAGTCACACTAAGGTCAGCCCAACCAGCCCTCTGTGATTAACCTGTGAGGCATCCATCCTTTTTATCACTTTTCTTTTCTTTGGCTTATAGCCCATAATCACCTTTTCAATGCAAAAACATTTCTTTCTTTTCTTTTCTTTTCTTTTTCTCATTCATATGGTCACTCCCACAGGCATCCAACACCTTCACCCCTGTTGGCAAGGGTGCGTAGCAGGGGTGATAAAACTCCAGCCCAAATGTCTATATGGCATCGTATGAGTTGGGTGGTGTCAACCGCATCCCATTCTACGGGCTACCATAGGCCTCATTTCCAAGCCGGCTATGGCATCTAGTCTAACAACTACATACAACATACAGTATTCACTCATAGATTCTAGCAGTCAACACAATGTTGATTTTAGATTTCAAGATTCATGAAATAAATATACAACACAGTATCAATATGTTAAGATTCATTTCAGCATATTAATTATGTTACATTTACATACACGATGACATTTCACTCACCTTGGTTTGGTCCTACTGGCTCAATTGTTGGTTCAGTTTTGGCTGGTGTCTGGCTGTGCACCTCGAGCACGGGATCAAATCCCAATGTAATAAATCAGAAATGTGTTATTTTAATTATTCAAAACTATTTTGGATAACCTAGTGTTGGTCTAGGCTCATTGGTCTGACTTGGTGTTCAGTCTGGTGTCACTTAGAATTCTCTGGGTCTTGCACTGGGCCTTCGAGTCCATGTCCCAGTGCATTATCTAGAGACGTGGATCAGGATCAGATCTGGTATTTATCAGTGTAATTAGTTATACATGTTCCTGATAGTCTTACAAATCAGTCCTCAGGTTAGCAGTTCAGTTGGACCATCTCTGGCAGGCTTGTCAGGCCCTATGGGGCCCACTTGGGTACCTAAGGTATGGATAACATTGAACAGATGTGAAGAGGGGTATTTTGATCATTTACCATCTCCTCATGTTTATATGGCCCACTGGTGAAGGCCCACAGAGGCAGGATAGCTGTACAGCCCATTTTCAATCTCTGGGCGATTCACTAGGTGATTGGGCAATCGCCTAGAGCCTATTTGAGGCGTGAACAGGCTCATTTTCTTGGATTTTCCTACATGGGTAGTGCCTAGGTCGATTCTAATTGCATGTGGGGTGGTTGTGGTCCCCATTTGGAGTGGAATCCAATGGTCCTTATGGATTATAGCTTGGTTCTGCCATTGGAAGCCAGGAGCTATCGAAACAGCTCAGAGAACAGCAGCCCAACAGTGATCCAGCTTCAAAGCCATGGTTTGGGCTGCATGCAAGTATAATATCATGGCAAGAAACTTTTCCAACACAGGGCTAGGCAAGGAGTAGCCTGTGTGCAAGAATCCATGTCCTGACTGCCTGTTCTGGGTGCAACTGGGCAGTGCAGTCTGGCACAGAGACTGATCTCAGTCTCAGATGTACAACAGCAGGTATAATACATGTAAAATGCTCAGATCTTTCATGCAATAGGTTTGCATGTCAGATCTGAGGCAACACAAGGCAGCCCCCAGGTGTTCTAGGCCTTCCTTAGCCAGTTTCACCTCCACAGAGCAGAGATCCATAGGAGAATATAAGGAACAGCAGCATGAGGAGGTAAAAATATTTACCTAAGGATGATCTGAGCTGCAAGATCAGAGGCTGGATGCAAGGCAGTGATCCCCTCCTACCTTTCCTCTTCTTCTCCTTTTCTTCTCCTTCTCTCTCTTTTCCTTCTCTTTTTCCTCTCCTTTCTCTCCTTCCATGATTTGAATAGTGTAGGGACCTTATTTTTGAGCTGGGCCTGCCTATTTATAGGCCAGCCTTATTTAAGGTCTGTTTGGCATCTAGCCCCCCTCCTCCAGAATGCATTTTCAAACTGATTCTGGGCCATTATGGCAACTCAGGTGGGGTCCACAGCGGTCCAAGGGTAGGTAATGGTTCCTAAAATTCCCATCTACCTCTAGAGGGTATCCATGGTCTATATGGATGGTCCCCACATGTCTGAAGTCCAAAATACCCAATTTAGCCACTCTGGGCGATTCACTGGGTGATTGGACCAATCGCCCAATGCATCACCCAGAGAATACAGTAAAGCTGTAAATGCTCTGTGCTTGCACTGGGGCTTGGCCCAGGGCTTGGGCCTTGCACCCACACCACATCCAGGGCTTAATACACATCTTTCTAGGTGTGGGCCCCATATTTATAGATACGAGAGAGAATACCTGGAATTTATGTAGTACATTATGTTGTTTACAGTGCAACTGCATGGGGCTGCAATCCACCTTCTGGCAGGTATGTAAGAGGTCATCCTCAGAGGTTCAGCTATTGGAGTGATGCTCCACACGGTGTTTGGATGATTGACCAGAGGTCCCTGTCCTTCATTTAAAATTTCCAGCCAGTTAGGGCAGGCTTGACATTGACTCTAATGCAATGCCCTTTTGGGGACAAATGGTCCGTTGGTCTGGGTACTGGTCAAGTTACGGTCTGAGGAAGGTATTAGGCACCCCAGTCAGCCCGGACTTTCTAGTCTTCTATTACTAGGCATTATGGAATGAATAACATGATTTAATAGTATGTAAATGCAACTAAAAATGCAAGAAAGTAAAGTATAAGGGGATTGAAGAGAATACATACCCTGAGCTTCATCTGCAAGGCAAGTGTTAGTATACTAGAATGTAAAACAAAGGGCTCGCAAACCTAAATAACCTAAACATGATTGACTCTAGGTTAGGCATAATGATGTGATAAATGCATGTAAATATAGATGATTATTTAATACGTATGCACAGAGGAATTAGAGAATAACGCAAGAAAGAATATACCAATGGTGAATGTGCATGATGGAGTCTTAAACTACGGGTGATTGGGATCATGGAGATGCCTGAATGGGAGATGTGATATAACACATAAAAATGGAGAAGGAAAAAAATAATATAGGGTGTGATCACTGACTAGAGAGGCAGAATCACACTCCTCTTGGAGATGTAAAATGCAATTAAAGTAAGAAAAATAATGAAAATTGAATAAGATTAAAGACCAAAGGGCCTACCTAATGAAAGAAGGTCGAAAGAAGAGTGGGGAGGTTTCCCTTATTTAACTTAGGAGACTCATACGTTGAGCAAGTATCGCCGCTTGTTGTGGCTTCTCTTATCTCTTGTACTTGAATGCTTTGTCATCAAGCCAAGATTATCGAATTAGTGTCTTCAAGTCTTGATCTTTGGGTCTTCAAGTAAGGGGTGTATTGCTCAAGAGGTGAGGGGAGTCACTAGGCTAAGGCCAAGTGAGGACCAAAGGCTAAGGACTCAAGTCAAGAGAGTGGGGAGCTGAATTGGAGTAAACAAGCACCAACGAAGGATTGTTAATGAACTGGGACTTAGAAAAGCTCATAGGAAGTGCATGTAACCCTCCTCAACGTGAGAGGGGGTGTATTTATAGATGTAGAGGGGTGTGTGCACTCCCAAATTCGTGTAGGGTTGGTGGAGTTAATCCGGATCATCCAAGATGACTGTCTGTGCATCGACGGTGGGTGTAAAGTCAACGTAGGGACCAATGGGGTGTAAGAAAGTGTTTAGTTGCCTTTAGGGGTGTTTCTTGGGGCCTAAGGGAGCCAAGATTGATAACCAAAGTCCCAAAAATAGTCTAGGACACAAAAGGAATCGCAATCAGAGCTAAACATGGCAAGTTTAGGCTTCTCAGATCAGCAGTTATTTGACAGTGAAAGTGCCCGAATCTACATCGAAGTGGGGTATGGTCGACATCGAGTGGTTGTTGATGAATAGGGCTCGACATCGAGGGTTAGTATTTGAGTGTCGATTGCTATTGTCTGAATGTCAAGGTAAGATAGACAATAAAAGTGCAATCGTTGATAGTAAGAGAGTATGACTCGATGTAGATAGCAGGTGGGTTCGATGTCGACTCAGGGCCTTTGAGTGTCGAAGCAGGTTCGAGTGTCGATTAGGGCTGTCAAAAAAGCCCGGCCGACCCTAACCCGCCCTAACCCGCCCTGACCCCAGACCCGAACCGACCCTGTATTTTCAGCCCGAAGGGTGGGTTAGGGTTTATTAATACCCTGACCCTGGCAGGGTCGGGTCAGGATCGGGTTTAGGCCTCGGGCTCAGCCTGGCCCGGACCGACCCGACCCTGTATTAATAATTATACTTATTTATAATATAGGTGGGGTTTTGGGGATCTATTTTGGAGCGTAGGATTGAATTGGATGCATTTAAGTTGTTGGTTAGAAATGAGAAACCCTAAAATTTCTTAACTCCTCATCTATTGTTCTCGATTTCTCCTTTGGAGGAGAAGGTCATCGGAACCTAGCCTCATCGTTCTTCCTTTCAATGGGAGTTGCGAGTCTACAACATAGACACATAGAGGGAGAGATCAGTTTTAGGGTTTGTCTTTGAGGAAGAGAATGTGAAGAGGAGAAGAGCTCTGCTTCGTTAGATCTTCAAAAGCTTGGAAAATTGTTTAAGTTTGTAAATCTGAGATGGAGAGAGATTTCTTGGGTTTGAATGCAAAGGAATCGTCGCCGGCGGTGAAGGAGGAGAGCAAGGAGGGATCGAAAGATTCTGGTATTCTATTATTTTCCAATTTCTACTTTAATTTGAGAAATTTTGTTTCTCTGAAGTTGAATTCCCTTTTTTTTCTTTATTTGATAGTTAAGAACTTCACTCCGCTCCCTTCTATTCTTCTTCCACACAGGGAATCAGCCATTTTTTGAAACTAGTTTTTGGTGGTGTCTCGTTGGAGAGTCTCCTCTCCTTCTCTGTTTGTTTCTGCAGTTCATCGTCCTCCATCATTCACGGATTATTGGCTCTTTGATCTCAGTTCTGGAGGATCGATTTGAGCTTGCTAGGCTCTTAAATTTTGGGTTTATGTTGAGGATTCATCTTTGTGATTGTCTAGATCTAAGATTCAATATAATTCCATTGCAGAGGATTTTTTCTTTGAGTTCTAAACTGATGGGCAAGATAAAACCCTTCAATGTATCTTTTGATTTGGGTAATTTGTGGTTCTTTGGTCTGATTCTATTATTCTTTGGCTTGAATTCATGGCACATAGCTTCAATGGTTGACTCTTATTTTCTAATTAGATAAGATTCATGGTTCTTTTTAAAAAAAAAAATGATACTGTTCACTGATTATATAGCAAAAACTATTTACAAAAAAAATAAAATAAAGTCAAGGTCAGGTTAGGGACAGGGTCAATAAGGGCCAACCTAACCTTGCCCGACCCTATCAGGGTTGGGTCGGGCCTGGCCGGGTTAGGGAAAACCCTGGCAGGGTCAGGTTAGGGTTGAGGGTTTCTTGGCCCTGCCAGGGTTGGGTTAGGGTCAGGGTTTAGGTTAAGGCCTCTAGGGTCAGGGTCAGGGTTTAGGCAGGCCCGGCCCAACCCGACCCATTGACAGCCCTAGTGTCGATGGGGATGGCTTGGACTATTTGGGCCAAGTTTTAGGCTGGGCCAGACTGGTTCCAAGAGGTCTAGGTCAAGGCTAGCCTTACCAGGGGTTCTTGGAGGGCTTGGAGGCTCTGGTTTGGGCTTCGATAAGGGGAATGGGTGATCGGTAAACAGATTTAGACTGTACACATTGACACTGCATCCATAGATATACCGCTCTAGGCCTTGGAGGGTGCTCATCATCATTACGGGAAACCTCTGGGGGAAAAGAGAAAATGAGATGTCTACAACATGCTACCCAAAGGTAGACCCCAACCATTAATCAACCCTGATCTGGCCTCGTATCACTCCTCAGACACACAGGGAGCCTTGATTATCCAACACCTAAACCCCTGTTGGTAAGGGTTGTAGAAAGGGAAAACATCATTCTAACCGCATGATACTATATGGTACTATTGTGTCAAGAGGTATTCCGGACGCATCAATGTCCCATACCATCTATCACTTGGGTACCAGAACGACACAACACATGATAGGCAATTTATAACATCATACATGGATCGTGTCACACATTCCAATATTCACATTCATCTCACTAATGTAACCACAATCATAGTTCAAATATGCAAGTATGAAGAATGAATGTTAAATGACATATAAGGAATTTTATAATGTCAAAACAATCCCAAATTAAATCAAAACCCAAACCCACTCACCGATTGATTTTTGAATCAAGATTTAAGTTCGTCGTCTGATTTCTGTTTAGTATGCCTCTTGTACGAGTATTGTTTCCTAGGGAGGTGTGAAGGAGGGTTAAAATAGTAGATGGGGTTCCCAAGAGGATCTTCTTAGGGTTGCCTAAGGCTCTGCCCCTTTAGAACAAGAACGGTTGCACGGGCGGTTGCATCAGTAACTGTGATCACCTAGGCATAATCTCTCGGGTGTCCAGTGGTTGTAGGGGCAATTGCATATTATTAAGTGACCGGCCCTATGACCTCCCACCTGCAAAGTCTAGCGGTTGCATGATTGGTTGCAACTAGTTGTGCGATCGTCCAAGGTAAATTACTAGGACCTGACGGTTGCACGGGCGGGTGCAATAGCAACTTGCAATTGGTTGTGCGACCGCCCGTGGTAAGACCCAAAAATTGAAGGGCATCACCTCCCAACTTCCTTCCACATGAATTTTAATGTCTCAAGGACTTGAGGAGGGTGTTCTAGAGTCTCCTAGCCTTCCAATGCAAGACTGATTCAAGGGTTAGGGAAAATTAAAGGATGTAAACCTCCTCGACCGATATTAGGGCTCTTAAGGTTTTAAACCCTAAGTTACAACATGTAGGGTTGAAGAGGGGTGTCAAGGGCCTTAGGAGGGTGGCATTTCCCCTTCAATGGGTCGAGGTTTAAGTCCAAGATCATCCCTTGGGTTACAAATGGAACCCTAGGTTATTTCCAACCTAAGCATTTCCCCAAAACCCTAAATAAGAGGATGATAGGGAGGGTGTTAATGGACCTACCTTGTTCAATGGTGCCCAATGGATGCCGGTCCAAGCTCCCTTCCGATCTCTCTCCTTCTTCTTCCTTCCCTTCTCGTTAACTTCCTCGGTTCTTGGTTGGTGAGTGGTAGTAATGACTAATGAATAGTCCAACCTTCCTTATTTATACTTAAACCCATTTAGGGCCTATTTGGCTAGGACCTCTATTGGTTAAAACCCATTTAAGTCCAGGCTGGGCTTTGTTGGCCCACACTCTTTGCCCCACTTGGTAAGGAAAGATTGGGGTGAGGTCCACCATGTCCTGGGAAGCTAAGCCAATGCCGAGGACACGGGACAAGTGGGTCCCACACAAGATCCATCTCAAAGGAGGTTTAACAGCATTGGTGGTTGCAAGACTGGTTGCATCAGCAACCTTGCAACTGTGCTTTCAACTACCCTTGGAGAAAAGGGCTTTTCACAAGGATTTTGCTTTTGGGCCTTGTCCCGCACTTCAATAACTTCTAGGTAAGTGTGAACAAGTGATAATTAGAGTTAGGAACTCACCCTTTATGTGATCCCCTCACCCATCATGGCGTGCCTTCCCAGGCCTCAAAGAATTTCCTCATTTCAGTGCACACTTCACAATGGCATTGGGTGTCTAGGTGGCAAGACACCAGGTTCTCCTTCTGAAACTCCTCACTTCTGGGGCTCATGCTTGGAGGATAGTCGATGAAATTATCGTCGACGAACTTCTCCCACTCCCAGTTGAGGAATCTATCCTCGATGACAAAATCAATGTGTTGATCGATGATCTTATGACTTGGCTTGATGACCATCGCATACAACTCACCAGCATAGGTGCCAGCTTCATCTATGTGGCACAAGATAAATAATAAATTAATAGGGTCTCGGGGTATAGGTATAACATCTTTAGAGTTTCGAAAAAAGACTTCGACTAGGTGAGTATTGAGCTTTAGACCTCTCGTTTAGACATACATTCCTTGTCCTTCATGTGTGATATTATCACTCATTCATACCCCCTTGCATGTACAAAAAACTCGAAGAAAGCTCCGTTAGATTTGGAGTTAAAACCAGCAAGATTCGTTCTCTGCGAGGCAGTACATTAGTCGCAGTGATCATCTATAGAGGCTTAAAGTATCCAGAATTGGAATCTTTGGCCAAAAACCCATCATATCTTGTCTTGGGAACTAACACCTCATATTCCTAGTGTAGTTAGACCTAATTGACTTATCCTAGTCATCCTTAAACCTAATCTAAGGACCATTTGTGCTCAGATGTGTTTTAAACACATTTAAGACCTAAAACCAAGACTCAACAAAATAGCCCCTAACATCCTTATACATAATTGGTAAAGCCCTATCCCCCATCTCATTTCACTTCACTTCCCAACCATAGAGAAGAGAGAAAACGTGGAGAGAAAGAAAGAAAGAAGAAAGAAGGAAGAAGAAGGAGAAACGAACGAGAAGAAAAGGAAGGAAGAGATCCTAACCTCCATTTCAGCCACTCTTGAGCTTAATCTCCACTCTAGCTAATTGAGCCCTCATCCCTCACCTTGGAGCTCGTGGAAGAGGTGGAGTTTGATCCATTTCCAGTCTAGAAGCCCTCCCTTATGCTTTTCTAAGTTAATTCTTATTGTAAGCTACCTCTATTAGCGGCGGCGGAAGTGAATCGATTCAAAATCAAGCTAAAAAATTTAAGCACAAGGATATCATTGAATACATGAACATCATACTAACCTTGATGGGGATGGAATGGTCACTTAGAACACACAAGTGGCGTGTTCCTCCAAAGGAATGCAACACAAGGTCATGAATACTGAAGCATGCTTTGCTCTCCAATGGCCAAAGCTTGAGGTTGAAAAAGGAGACTCTTCTCTTTTCAACTCTCAACTCTCAACTCTCTAAAATTATTAGCAATTGAGAATTAACGATTAGCCCTTAAAATTGACCTAAGCCTTCTCTTTTAAAGAGAATGCTTATTTCGGAGATTACAATCTAATGGTTCAAATCGTCCTAGGTGGTGTGATCCTAATGGGGAGCCCTTTAAGTTATCCATATTTGCACATAAGAAAATCTCTACAATAAAGTTTTTCTTAATTGCATAAAAGAACATCTCTACAAACGGCGTAACTTGAAAACCCCTAATCGGTAGATGTTTTATTACACTTTCTCCCCACACTACTAACATCCATAATAGACCCCTGCAACCATGGAATAAAATTCACCGCCACGATTCCGGTCCACTATAATTAATCACAAGAGTGTCTAGGACTTTTAATGGCCAAAAAACATTTGAAAACTATTTTCAAAATAATTTAATTTAATAATAATAAAATAAAATTCTCTGTTGCAAAAACATTGCAAATACCAAGGCCTTGGATTTGGCACAATCAAATCCAACAACTCTCTTTGGATGTTCTCTCTATACGGGCAGTGGAAACCCTATTGGACATCACATCTATTACTATTCGGATTTCATACACCGAGCGGCAGATATATAGTCAGTCCTTTCGGTAGACATCAACCATTGACTCACCACAAATGCATATAACACGAATAAAATAACAAGTATCTCTCAGGTATGGAAAATTTAACTACCAGAGATTCTCGCCGTAGATCAAAACACGGCGGTGAATAATCTAGCAATTTTGGTGGATCAATGTTCAACACTAGATGTGCCTGTATTTATATTTTTGCCCAATCCTTATTCAATGGATGTACAATACAGCAACCATAGAACAGATTGCCCAACTCTGTCCAAAGTTGTGAACAAGAAACGATATAAAGTGGGCAGTTGCACTAAAGAACAATTTTGACAAGCACATAATATTAGTAAATCAATTAATTAATTTAATCAAATTAAATCAGGTTTGATGGACACACATCAATATGTAACATATCCAACAATCTCCCACTTGTACATCAAATCCAACGTCCAACTACTCTTATACCCATGTTTTCAACATGTCCATTGAATAATATAGGTGCACGTCCCTTAGTCAAGGGGACAGACAAGTTATTTGCAGAATCAACTTTGACAATGGATATGTCGCCTTGTTGTATGATCTCCCGAATGAGATGATATTTGTGCCCCACATGCTTGTTCTTCTGATGTGCTCTTGGTTCTTCACGAGGTCAGGTACAACCCCCAGGTTAGTGAAAAATTTTCTCAACCATACCCCCTCCTTGGTTGCTTCACATGCTGCCAAGTATTCAGCCTCAGTTGTGGAATCTATCGTTGACTTCTGCTTTGCACTCTCCCATATGATAGCCCCTCCTCCTAACATGAAGATCATTCTAGAAGTTGATTTCCTATCATCTTTTTCTGACTAGAAATATGAATCTGTGTATCCTACTACTGATAAGTTATCCGTACCATAAACAAGGAAATGCTCATTTATTCTTCTCAAGTACTTCATGATACACTTAACAGCAATCCAGTGATCCTGTCCAGGAATTGATTGATATTAGCAGACCATACCAACTACATGACATATATCCAGTCTGGTACATATGTCACACCCCAAACCACCCCCTGGGAGGATTAGGTAGGTGACCCAAATTGCATAATGGCAATCCGCCACATCCCACGGATCTAGAATGTCACACCCAAACCACCCCCTAGGAGGATCGGGTAGATGACCCGAATTGCATAACGACAATCCGCCAAATCCCATGGATCTAGAAGCTATGCTTACGATCATGGAACCACAACCATCACTTTACCATAGGCAAGATCAGAGTGCAGCAGAAAAACTACAATTCAATAATAAAAGGATGCATAGCGATACGGGGAAAATGGTGATAATATATACATAAGATAGTTTGTACATTTCCCTCCACCCACAAACAAAGAAACCAAACTGATAAGTACAGAACTACATACATAGACATATACAGGGTGAGCATACTCAACCCCAAAAAGAAGTAAAAGAAACTACAATTGATCCACAGTCAGAACGGGGAAAACTCCTAGCAAAATAAAAAGGAGTCCCCACAACAAAACATCAGAAGTACTCCTCAACGGTCTTCATCCACGACCACCGAGAAAGTACGCAGGATCGGTATGTCCTCCGTCGGGGTCCATACCAACATCGTCGTAACAACCAGGACTCTCCTCCTCGAGATGACCCTCCAAGCCACACTGGCATCTATCTGCAAAATCATCTGAGAAAACAATGTATAACAGAGTGTGAGCCCTACCGAGCTCGTGAGTAAATCATATCATCATGCATGCACATGCAATCACAATCCACAGTTCATATGATCCTACATGATATGCAAGCCTAGATTATTCATTAGCCACCTAGCAATACAACTAAGTCAGGTCTGTGCTACTACAATCCCCAATACATGTATCCCTGGTGCGGGCTTCTAACCCCTTCCCGCGATACACCCATTGAGTTATCGGAGAGGACCAGTCAGCTCCCGCATCAATCACCAAGGTCAGCCCGACCAGCCCTTTGTGATTAACCCGTGGGACAATCCATTTCATTTCTTTCTTTTCTTTTCTGGCTTATAGCCCGGCATATACCTCTTATCACCATTCCGGTGTTCTTTTCATTTCATGCACCATTTCGGTGTTCTATTCATTTCTTTTTCTCTTTTTTCATTTTCTGATGGTCACCCCCACAGGCATCCAACACCTAAACCCCTGTTGGTAAGGGTGCATAGCACGGGTGATGAAACTCTAGCCCCATGTCTATATGGCATCGTATGAGTCAGATGGTGTCAACTGCATCCCATACTATGGGCTACCACAGGCCTGATTTCCAAGCCGACTACGGCATCTAGTCTAACATTCACAATCATCATATAGGAATTCACAGTGTTGATCAGCAAACAGTCATTATGTAGTGATTTGAGTATCTTGAAATAGAAGCAAATAACACAGCATTAATAATTTCAATTTATATCAGCCGGCATCAAATCATAATTACACATACATGAATGATAATATTATTCACTCACCTGAGTTGGGTTCTAAGACCTCAGTTGCAAACTCAGTTTCGAAAGCAGTTGGTGGTTGTCCTCGAGTGCGGGATCAATTCCTAGATTTAAATCAAAAGTTGTTATATTAGGGTTTCAGTCTATCACTGGTACTCCTAGGGTTAACCTAATCTTACTGGGTTAACCCAGTACTTGGTTGGTACTCATTTGGGATCACTGGGCCTTAGGCTCATGTCCCGGTGCCTCAACCAGTGTCAGTGGCACAAAGAGTAAAATAGTCATTTCAATGGTTGTACCTGACCCTAGGTCAGATCAAGTCCACAGTGCTGTCCACAGCTTGTCTGTGCTGCGGGACCAAGTACAGCAGGGTTTCTTCACCTACGAGACCCACTAGGGTTCCAAAGTGTTCTTCCACCAAGGATAGATGTGGGGAAGGGCTTTTTGGTCATTTCCCAACCTCCCACAGTGTCCAAAGGCCAATGGGTGAGGTTCCCAAAGCCAGATCAGCAATTCTACAGTTTACCATTCACTAGGTGATGGCTCTGGGCGATGTATCGCCCAGAGGCTGCAAATCGACAATGGGCTGAGATTCCAAGGCTAGGCTTTTCAGGTTATGCCCAATCCTGATCCTCTGCATGTTTGGGGGATCAGGTAGCCCCTGGGGTGACCTACCTCTTGATCCAAATGGATCATCCATCAGGTCCACCATTAGGCTGCCCAGACAGCCCAGTGAATAGTATCACAGGGTTTTCTCTAAACTTGGAATTCGATTCCAGCCACATGCAAGGCTGAAAATGGATGCAAAATAGGGTTTCATGGCTGTGATTACCTAGGGTTAGGTCTGTGCAGCCATGGCTTGCACCCAAGGTTCCAAATCATAGGGAAATAGGGCAAACTGGCAGTGCAGCTGTGCACAGCCAGATTTCAGCCCAAGGAACAGCACAACAGCCTATTGAAATTACACCAAGATCACAGATCTTCCATGTACAAAGCTTGCATGGCAGATCTAGAGCAGATCTGGGCAAACCCTAGCTGTTCAGGGCTGCCCAGGGAGCAGAATCATATCAAATGCAGAGGAGAGATGGGGACAGCAGAGGTGTATAGGTATTTTTATACCTGAAATGGTCTAAAGAAGCTCGGTTCCAGCTAAGATGGGTGGCAGCCAAGCTTCCCTCCTTCTTTCCCCTTCCTTCTGCTTCTTCCTCTCTTCTTTCTCTCCTTCTTTTCTCCTTTCTTTCCTCTCTTCTCTCCCACGGATTTCAAATAGGTCAAGGGCTCTAAAATGAGCCCAAGGCCACCTATTTATAGGCTCAGCCCTTACTAAGGCTTCTTTGCCTGGGAAGGACTCTTTTAAAAATCAGTTTTTAAATTGATTATGACTTATTCTGGGCACACTGGTGGGGTCCACAGTGAAGCAAGGGTATGAGGTGGTCCCTCAGACTTCCCTCTATCAGTGGAGGGTACCCATGTCCATATGGGGTGGTCCCCCTAAATAAAAATCAATAAAATATACAGAAACAGCCACTGGGCGATGTTACTGGGCCTTGCTGCATCGCCCAGTGCCAGCGCCCAGAGAATTCCAGCAAGCTGAAATTCAATGGGGCTTGCACAGGGGTTTGACCCTTGGTCAGGGGTTTGACCCCACATGCCACATAAGAGATTTTACACACTTTTCACATAGGTGGGTCCCACTATTTGGGGAGGAGGGAGATTACCTGGGATCCAAGTCATACATCAGGCTGTGAGCTGCACAATTGCAAGGGTCTGCTATCCACCTACTGACAAGCATGTAAGATGATCCACACAGGGTTTCTTCATTAATCCAAGTCACTGGAGTGATGCTCCACAGTGTTCTTGATTACCTGGTCAGAGGTTCCTGTCCTTTAATAAAATTCCAGCCAGTCAGGGGCAGGGTTTGACATTTCTCCCCACCTTATAAAAATTTTATCCTTGAAATTTGCTTACCTTGTAATCCAAAGAGTTGAGGATACTTCTCTTTCATTCCTTCCTCACGTTCCCATGAAGCTTCCTCTACTGAGTTGTTTCCCCATCGAACCTTTACAAAATCGATGGTGCGGTTTTGGAGATTATGTTCCTTTCTGTCCAATATCTCCGTAGGTTGCTCTTCATAGGTCATATCCACATCCAACTGTTCAGGTTCCGTTGGCAGCACATGTGTCAGGTTATTAACATATTTCCTTAGCATCGACACATGAAAAACATCATGGACGCCTGACAAAGATGGTGGTAGTGCCAATCGGTATGCTACGGGTCCTATTCTATTGAGTATTTCATAAGGACCAATGAATCTTGGGTTCAACTTGCCTTTCTTGTTAAATCGTAGCAATCCTTTAGTTGCAGATACTCGAAGGAATACTTTTTCTCCGACCTCAAATTCAATATCCATCCTTCGATTGTCTTCGTAACTTTTCTGTCTTGACTGGGCTGCTTTAATCTTTTCTCTTATGACATCCACCTTGTCGCAGGTCACTTGGATCATCTCCGATCCGAGATATCTTTGTTCTCCAACTTCATCCCAATATAGTGGGGTTCGGCACTTCTTGCCATAGAGTGCTTCAAATGGTGCCATGCCAATGGCGGAGTGATAGCTATTATTGTATGCAAATTCCACCAGTGGTATGTGAGCATCCTAACTATCATTCATTTCCAAAACACAGGCTCAGAGCATGTCCTCCAAAGTCTGAATGGTTCTTTCTGATTGTCCGTCCGTCTGTGAATGGAAAGCTGTACTAAGGTTTAGTTGAGATCCCAATGCCTTCTGCAAACTTCTCCAAAACCTTGAAGTAAATCGAGGATCTTTGTCAGACACAATACTGATAGGCACGCCGTGTAAGCGGACTATGTTTTCAATGTATAGCTGGGCAAGCTTCTCTATTGGGTAACTTATCTTGATTGGTATGAAGTCTGCCGCCTTTGTTAGTCCATCTACGATCACCCAAATTGCATTCATGCCTTTCCTGGTGTTGGGCAGATTTGTCACGAAATCTATAGTGATTCTTTCCCACTTCTACTCAGGTATGGGGAGTGGCTGCAACAATCCATACGGTCAGTATCTCTCCACCTTTATCTGTTGATAGGTGAGGCACTTGGACATGTATATTGCTATGGTCTCCTTCATTCCCATCCACTAGTAATACTTCTTCAAATCTTTGTACATCTTCGTACTTCTTGGATGAATTGAATATGGTGAGTTGTGCGCCTCTTTAAGGATTCAGTCTTGGACATCAAAATCATCAGGCATGCATAATCTATCTCAAAACTTCAATGCACCATCTTGGGCCAATGAAAAATCTGGGTCCCTATGGACACCTTGTTATACTTCACAAATTATTCTGGCGAGCTCAGGATCCAATGGTTGCTTTGCAATTATTTCCTCTCGTATCGACGGTTGCAGGTTTCATAGCTGCTAATTGCATAGTCGTTCCTTCGATCATGAGCTCTAAATCAAACTTCTGAGCTTCCTCTATTAGTTGCTCACCTGCGACCAAAGATGCGAGGGACGCAGTCTGAGATTTCCTTCTTAATGTGTAAAACCCTGCCCCTGACAAGTTGGAATTTTGGTTCAAGGACAGGAACCCCTGATCAGGCAACCAGGATCACTGTGGAGCATCAGTCCACTCAATGAGATCAATGAGAATGCTTTGAACAGGTTTCCCTATATACCTGTCAGAAGATGGATAGCAAACCCCTATACTTGCACAGCTTATAGCCTGATGTATGGATTGAACCCCAGGTATTCTCTTTCCTCCTTAAAGTGGTGGGACCCACCTCTAGAAAATCATGTAAAAACCCATAATGGGCATATGGGGACAATACCCTAACCCAGGGTCAAACCCCTGTGTTGTTCCCCTTTGAATTCTGTTGCTGGAATTCTCTGGGCGATGGCACTGGGCGATGCAGCAAGGCCCAGAGACATCACCCAGTGGCTGTTTTTTCACATTTTTAATTATTATAAATGTGGGAACCACCCAACATGACCATGGACACCCTCCACTGATAGAGGGGAGTCTGAGGGACCACCTCATACCCCTGGTTTAGTGTGGACCCCACCAGTAAACCCTAAACTGAAAGAATCAGTTCCTAAAAATTAGTTTTTAAAAGAGGGACTGAAGGCAAACAGGCCTTAGTTGGCCTTGGCTTATAAATAGGAGGCCTTGGGCTCATTTTAGAGCCCTTGGCAGATCTAAATCCGAAAGAGAAAAGAGAGGAAAGAAGATAGAGAAAGGAGAGGAAGAAGAGAAGGAAGAAGGGAGAAGAAGGAGATGGAGTTGCAGCAGCCCATCTCAGGCTGATCCGAGCTCACCTACAACAGTATTCAGGTAAAGAACCACCCCCCATACCTGTTGTACCTGTTGTACCTGTTCTTTCTCTGTTCTTGCTATGCTTTGCAACCTTGGGCAGCCCAGACAAGCTAGGGTTTACCCAGTCTGGCTCCAGATCTGCCATACATGCATAGAGCATGGGAGATCTGTGAATTTTATCACTTTTCATTAGGCATTTATGCTGCTGCCATGGCCAAAACCTGGCTGTGCCCACCTGCACTGCCAGATGGCCCTATTGGTCAGTGCCTTCGAACCCTGGGAGCTGGCTAAGGCTGTACAGCCCTAACCCTAGATGGGTACAACCTCAAGCCCCCTTGTTTCAGGTGATCTCAGCTCTGTACAAGGCTAGAACTGAATTCTAAGTCTAACCAAAACCTTGAATACTATTCATCTGGGTTATTTGGGCAACCACAGTCAGCCTGACTGGAACCCTGATGGAGAAACCAATTGGACCATGATGTAGACCATCACTGGGGCTACCTAAATCCCAAAACATGTAGAGGATCAGGTGTGAGCCCAACCATGCAAGCCCAGCCTTGGAAACTCAGCCTGTATCGATTCTATAGGCACTGGGTGATCACTGGGCGATGCAGACATCGCCCAGAGCCAACGGCCAATGAAGGGAATTTGACTGGAATATTGGACAGACCTAGGGGATTTTACCCACATACACCCTGGACACTGTAGGAAGGCTGGAAATTACCAAAAAGCCCTTCCTCACATCTGTTCTTATTTAGAAATGTTTCAGAACCCTAGTGGGTCCCGCTTGTGATTGAATCACTACTGTGCTTGGTCCTACAACACAGACAAGCTGTGGACAGCACTTTGACCATGTTCTGACCTAGTGGCAGGTACTGGTATTACAAATGACCAATTTGACCCTGTGCCCTAGCACAAGCCCATGCACTGAAACATGACCTAAGACCCGGTGTAAGGCTCAGTGAGTCCAAGAGTGAACCAATTGAACTCCGGGTCAACCCAGTAAGATTAGGGTAACCCTAGGACTTCTAATGATAGACTGATAACTTAACATGACAACTTGTGATTTACATCTAGGAGTTAATCCTATGCTCGAGGATAACAACCAGACAACTGCTGGGACTGAATTTGTGACTGAGTACTTAAAGCCAAGTACTGGTGAGTGAATAATACTATCGTATGTGCAAATGTAATTATGATCTAATGCCGGCTATTAATAATTGAATCATGAATGCTGTGTTATTTACTTATAATTCAAGTTACTTAAATCATTGCATAATGACTGTTGTTGATCAACACTGTGAATTCTATATGATGGTTCTGATTGCTAGACTAGATGCCGTACTTGGCTTGGAAATAGGGCCTGTGGTAGCCCATATTATGGGGTACGGTTGACACCGCTAGACTCATACGATGCCATATAGAAATGGGGGCTAAAGTTTCATCACCCGTGCTACGCACCCTTGCCAGCAGGGGTTAAGATGTTGGATGCTTGTGGGGACAACTATCAAGGAGTGAAAAAAAAAAAGAAATAAAAGAACACTGGAATGGTGCATAAATAAAAGAACACCGGAATGGTGCATGAGGGAAGAAACGGTTGTCCCCCTGGATAATCACAGAGGGCTGGTCGGGCTGACCAAGGACTAGTGCGTTGGGGCTGACTGGTCCTCTCCGAAAACTCAATGGGTGTATCGTGGGAAGGGGTAACCAAGCCCGCACCAGGGATACACGTATTGGGGATTGTAGTAGCACAGACCTGACTTAGTTGTATTGCTAGGTGGCTAATAATAAAGAATCTGGACTTGCATATCATGTAGATCATATGAACTATGGATTGTGACTGCATATGCATGCATGATGGAAGTTATTTGCTCACGAGCTCGGTGGGGCTCACACTCTGTTATATGTTGCTTTCTTCTTAGATGATCCTGCAGGTGGATGCCATTGTGGCATGGCGGGCTATCTCGAGCAGGAGAGTTTTGGTTGTTATGATGATGTTGGTGTGCACCCCGATGGAGGTCATACCGATTCTGCGTACGTTCTCGGTGGTCATTGCAGATGAAGACCATTGAAGCGTGATGTGATGTTTTGACTGGGGACTCCTTTTGGTTTTTTCTGGAGTTATCCCCGTTTTAACTTGGTTATTGTAGTTTTCTTTTCTTTTCCTTTTTGGGGCTGAGAATGGTTGCCCTGTATATATTTTGTATGTAGTACTGCTCTTATCAGCTTTTGTTTCTTTGTTGTGGGTTGTGCATGCCCGGGAGATGTATTAAATAAGACTTATTATGTATATATTATCACCATTTCCCATATCGCTCTGCTTCCTTTTTACTTTTAAATTGTAGACGTCCTGCATTACTCTGATCTTACTTATGGTTAAGATGTGGATATGGTTCCATGATCGTAAGCACTGCTTCTAGATCCGTGGGATTTGGCAGATTGCCGTTACGCAATTTGGGTCACCTACCCATTCCTCCTAGGGGGTGGTTTTGGGGTGTGACAGAGCTTGGTATTAGAACGAGAGGCTCTTCTTACGATTATGGGTTGTAGAATAGGACTAATAAGCTTTAAACAATAAAACATGCAAGAATTAAAAACCACAGGGGAGGTAGATATAGGTAAGTAAGATGCAAGAATTTTTTGAACTCATAAATAGTTATAAAAGTTTGATTGCATGACTGCAATTCAACAAGTACATAAACTGAAGATAAAGAAAGAAAAGTATATAAGCACAAAGAAAATAACAGGAGTCAAAATCATGTAGCACGAAAGTCCGGTACTATAGGAACTACTCTGTAGGAGGCAAGTCGCTCGGCGGAGGCTGAGTCTGGCGAGAGTCAACTCTGTAGAATCTGTCCCAGAAATTGAATCTTTGCTTGACAGCACCCACTCTACTGCCCAAGGAAGTGAAGCCCTAGTCCACCCTGGATCCTAGGTCTGACATCTGTGTACCGAGGCTCTGAAGCTGTGCCATCACCTGAGCCCAATCTGGCGGCCCTGGAACTTGTGAACTGGTGGCACCGGTCATCTCATAAGCAGGTGAGTCTATAAACTGTGTGTCAAAACCCTCGAGATCATCTTGACCTAACCCCTGCTCCCCGGTGTACATGCCCTGAGTGTCTACTCCAATGTCGCCCTGCCCCTCTCCAATCTGACCCTCATCATGTGCTTTACCACCCTGTGCATCACCACCCTGCCCCTCGTCCTGCTGCATATCCTCAACCATCACCTGCTCCTCATCCACTACTGGATCTTCACCTGGCATTTTCATCTTCAAGATAGAAGTTTTGTCTATAGGCCTGGATCAGACCCTGTCAATGTACTCCCCCTCTGACGGAACCCCAAAGTATTGAAAGACCAATGTAGGGAACTTCCCATAAGGAAGGTTACCATCAGCTGGATTCCGTGCATGATAAAGCATCACCTGAAGCAACAAATATGGGAGGTTGATGACTGGACCCCCCTGACCAGCACCCAACAGGCAGTAAGTGATATGCGCTCGCATCATAGATATGCTGCCCTTGTTTCCTCCCTTGGGGTAGGTGTTATAGGTCACACATCTACTAATCACCCTAGCAGTGGGCTTGTAGGCAGTCTCAGACTTGGGAGTATTCCCTGAACCTATCAAAGTAGTGAAAACTGTCCTCCTAGTCTCGAGGGAGAACATCTCGGATATGTCCATGTAGGGTTGGTAATAAACCCTATCACCTGTGTCAGGTAAACCCAAGATCTCCGCCAATAGGGTAGTGGTCAGCCTGATATCCACTCCCTTCACCCTACTCTCCACCCCGAACTCCTGGGCACTAGAAGGCCCCAGGTTATAGTAAAAGCACCGAACCAGGTTGGGATAACAAGGCTTAGTAGGAGATAACATCGATGCCTAGCCTAGGGCATTAAATTTGGTAAAGAGGCCATATTGGTGGAAGTCCTCTACTCGCACCACCCGGCCATTCAACATTTTTACGAAAATGAAATTCTTCCACTCCTTAGCGTACTCATACCTGGAGAAAAGATGGTGGTCAAAATCTGGTTCCTCTGAAGATGAATCATCTCTAAGGGATGAGGTGGAACCAAAGAATAGGATGATTCCTCGGATTCGGCCCGTAGCCTCTTTTGGGCTATCGATTTCCGTGTAGTACGACGACTAGTAGACATCTCCTACAAGGAATAGCAAAGAACAACTAAGTTAGGGCAAGGAAAAACAATAGAAACCCTAACCAAAACAACAGGAAACAAAAGGAAGAAAAAAAAAATAGGGTAAGTTTCAAGAAAACATACCTAAACACGTGTAGATGCATGAAAATCCCAGAGAATCGCAAGGATTTGGTGTAAAAGTGGTCCCCCTACTCTTCTAGAACTTCTCCCAAGTGTTTAGAGGAGTTTAGAATGAAAATAGGAAGGAATGGGGCCCTCTTGGACTTAAAACCCTACTCCTCGATTCTCTGGGCGATGTGGCAATGCCCAGAGACATCGCCCAATGACGGTAAATTTATTGAAAATCCAGAATTTACATATGGGAACTTAGTTTTGGGCATAATAACCCCATAGGACATAAAAATAAAAATAAAAAAAGGACAAAAAAAAATATAATTATTATTATTATTAAATAATAAGAATATTATATTAATAAAATATAATAATAAATAATTTATGACCTAAGAACTTAGATTTCATGGACTTAAGAAAGTGAAAATTTTACAAATGCAACACCTGGGGACTAAGGGAAAAGAACCTATATGGCTAGGTTAAAATAAGGATGTATTACATAATTGAGAGTATATTAGATGTATATAATTATAGTATATGGTTGAATACAAATAAGCTAAATGCGTGCCTATTGTAATGTACGAACTGACTGGACTGTTGCTATGCAAAACAGAACTTACGTAGGTATGTTGTATTATGTGTTTACTAAGTGTGGGAAGCATAGATCTTACCCTAACCAAGGTGTAGGATAGCTAAGAGCAGGATCTGATAGGTTGTCTAGTCAATCGAATCATTAGATGCTAAGGTACCTCGAGCCAACCTAAGGATTTGTTATATTGATGTTATGGTTATTTAAGTTTCCAATAGTCGTATACTTAATTCTTTCAATTAAGTATGTCCTAATGCTTAGAACCATGTTATGTGATAGGACCAATGAGTTGACTGAGGCTGGTGACCCCAGCATCATGCTTTATATTAGACATTTACGAGAGAGACTGAGACGGATATGGTTAGTGTTACCCCGGGCTGAGAGTCTACTGGACTTTTACTTGGCTATTGCAGCCATTAGTGGACCCGAGGACCGAGAGCATTTTCTGAGTTTAGCTGGAGAGGTAATAGCTGACATAGAATTTCTACTGGCACTAGAGTTCGAGACTGGGAAGAAGCTGGAGATGTTTGCCTGCTAGGGCAGGTAATTAATTAAAAGTCTTTATTTAAAAATCTGAAAATTTTTTTTTTTTTCATTAGTGCCATGCATAACATACTGACTCATAAAACACATAAGAAAGAGAAACATAAGATATTCAATAAGACACAACACCTAACAAACCAAGATAATGAATCTAATAATCCACCTTATTGGTATGACTCATGATACTCGTTGGAACTATGGACTGGGTTAGTATCTATTAGCTAGGGAACAACTATTGATCCGTATAGATGAATTGGAATATTGAACTTGCTCCTCTTTTCAGAGAAGCAATAATGGTCAACACTAGAAGTTTTCGTGGAGGTCGTAAGGGTAAACAACCTAGAATTGTACTGGAGGTTAAACTGCCCAACGGAACTGAGGCTCAAAACTCTGAGGCATCGGCTGCTTCATTAGGAGCACCAGCAGCTGCACAAGCTACTGCAGCAGCACCTCAGCCAAGTGTGGCAGCCAGCGACATGACTACGTTCATGACCACGATGATGCAAACCATGCAACAACAACAGGAGTTGCTTGGTCAGATGCCTACACAGTTTGCAACTATGATGCACCAACGCGCTGCACCACCACCACCACCCAATCGACAAGTGCTATTTTCACCACCTGTGCCTCAGCACTTAGCGAAAAATTCTACCGCCAAGGTTATGGAAAGGTTCAAGAAACTCCAACCGCCTGCATTTTCCAAAATAACCTCTGAGGCAATGCAGTCGGAAAGATGGATTAGTGCCCTGGAAAAAGCATTTGAAGTACTCGAGTGCACGGACGCGCAAAAGATTATTTTTGCGGGTTATCAGTTGCAAAATGAAGCCGAAGTTTGGTGGATAGCCACGAGGCCTAATTTGGAAGCTGCTCACCCAAACCCTACATGGGAACAATTTAAAGAGGTTTTCTTCAAAAACTACTTTCCCAAAAGTTTCAAGGATAGAAAGGAAGCAGAATTCATCGCACTGGTGCAAGGGAACAAGACGGTACTAGATTACCAACAGCGGTTCAAAGATCTGTTCCATTTTGCTCTGGAGCACTTGAAAGGGGAAGTTAGTAAGGCCAAGAAATTTGAGAAGCGACTCAAAACTGAGATTGGATCAGTTTTGTCAATCATGGATATTCGGGATTATGCTCAAATGGTTGATAAGGCGAAGACAATGGAGGATAGATTCAAGGAAAAAGAGAAAGAAAAGACTGTGACACCGCCTGGTTTGAGCCAAAGGTTAAATAATTTCCAAACCTATGGTTGGACAAATAAGGTTTATCAAGGAACAAATTCAAGCCTTACTCCAACTCTGTATCGTAGGCCGAGCATAGGTCAGAATTCTTTTCGCCCTACATTTACTCGAACCGCTCAACTTACTACAAGTCAAGCGGCGAAAGCAGTTTCGTCAGCCCAACCAGCAGCAAGTCAAGCGAGCAAGGCCTCAATACCTGGAGCTCCGCCCTTTAAGTGCTATCTGTGTAACAAGGAAGGACATATGGCTAGGGATTGCAAATTGTGTGGATATGGCAACAAATTCATTTAATCAGCCCTACGCTAGGCCATTTCAACCGCGTGACAATCGGACGCAAGGAAAAGTGTTTGCTTTGACAAATGAAGAAGCTGAAGCAAACCCTGACGTATTAACAGGTATGTTGCTGAACACTACTTAACTATAGAGAATAATTGGTTTACTTCATGTAACCTAAATTACCTAAGCACCCTAGGTACCTTGAATATCTCGACCATACCCGCACGAGTGTTATTCGACTCGGGCGCAACCCACCCTTTCGTCTCCTCAACCTTTGCGAGTAGAATGAAAGATCAACCAAGAGATATTAGGCATGAATTAGTAGTCAGCACGCCAACAGGAAGCGTAGTGAGTTTGAAAGAGGTTTATGACCCCTGTTAGATCGAAATCTGTGGGAAGAATCTAATCGCACGACTGATAAAAATGGATATAAATGATTTTGACGTGATACTAAGCATGGATTGGTTGTCTGCCTATGGTGCAAACGTCATGTGTGCAGAGAAAAAGATAAAGTTTAAACTAGAAGATGGGTCAAAATTCACCTATCAAAGTGAACCGAGGAGGAAGCCTAGACGAATAACATTATCTGCACTTCAGGTGCAAAAGTTGCTTGATGATGGATGCCAAGGCTTTTTGGCCACTGTGATAGACACGGAGGCGGAGATAAAACCCTTGGAGGAACTTCACGTTGTCAGAGAATTTCCTGATGAATTTCCAGAAGATCTGACACAGTTGCCACCGGACCGCGATATAGAGTTCACAATTGACCTGATTCCTAGTGCAGCACCGGTATCTAAGGCACCGTACAGGATGGCACCAGTCGAATTGAAAGAGTTGCAGACACAACTTCAAGATCTACTGAAGTAGGGATTTATTCAACCCAGTGTGTCACCCCGGGGAGCACCTGTGCTGTTCGTAAAGAAGAAAGATGGTAGCATGCGGCTGTGTATCGACTACCGCGAGTTGAATAAACTAACAATCAAGAATCGATACCCATTGCCGCGTATCGATGACCTGTTTGATCAGCTACAAAGAGCAAGAGTTTTCTCCAAGATTGATCTTAGGTCGGGATACCATCAACTGAAGATCAAAAGTGGTGACATTCATAAAATGGCGTTTCGAACCCGATACGGACATTACGAATTCTTAGTGTTGTCGTTTGGATTAACCAACGCCCCGGCAGCATTTATGGATATGATGAACAGAGCATTCCATGACGTACTAGATAAATTCGCTATAGTATTTATTGATGACATCTTGGTGTACTCTAAGAATGAGGAAGAGCATGCGCGACACCTTACATTCGTGTTGCAGCGGCTGCGGGAACACCAACTCTATGCCAAGTTCAGTAAGTGTGAATTTTGGCTCAACCAAATTGGTTTCTTGGGGCATCTTGTCACCAAAGATGGCATCAAGGTAGACCCTGGTAAAGTGAAGGCAGTTCTCGAATGGGAGACTCCAAAAAATACCACGGAGATCCAAAGTTTCTTAGGATTGGCCGGTTATTATCGCCTATTTATTGAGAATTTCTCGCGCATTTTGGCGCCCATGACAAAACTCACGAGGAAGGGTACTAAGTTTGAATGGAAAGAGACATGTGAGAGGAGTTTTCAAGAACTGAAGAATCGATTGATAACAGCTCCGGTTTTGACCATTCCAGATAGAACTGGTGGAATGGTAGTATATACGGATGCATCTAGAACAGACCTAGGTGGCGTCCTATTGCAGAGAGGTAAAGTAGTCGCTTATGCCTCCAGGCAGTTAAAAGAACACGAGAAGAATTACCCCACTCATGATTTGGAGTTAGCAACGATAGTCTTCGCATTGAAAATTTGGCGACACTACCTATACGGTGAAAAGAGTGAAATCTTCAGTGATCAGAAAAGCCTGAAGTATTTCTTCACCCAAAAGGAGCTGAACATGAGACAGAGGTGGTGGCTGGAATTGGTAAAGGATAATGACTATGAAATCTAGTACCACCCTGGTAAGGCCAATGTTGTGGCGGATGCATTAAGCAGAAAATCTCTGACTGCATCCCTCGCATCATTAGTCGTAAGCGAACAATTAATAGAGTAAGCTCAGAAATTTGATTTGGAGCTCATGATCGAAGAAGCGACTATGCAATTAGCAGCAATGGACCTACAACCGTTGATACGAGAGGAGATAATTGCGAAGCAAGCATTGGACCCCGAGCTGGCCAAAATTATATTGAAAATTCAACATGGTGTCCACAGAGACCCGGATTTTACATTGGCCCAAGACGGAACATTGAAGTTTTGTGATAGATTGTGCGTGCCTAAGGATTTTGATGTCCAAGACCGAATTCTCAAAGAGGCGCACAGCTCACCCTATACTATCCACCCGGGAAGTACAAAGATATACAAGGACTTGAAGAAATATTATTGGTGGATTAGAATGAAGCAGACCATAGCAATCTACGTGTCCAAGTGCCTCACCTGTCAACAAATAAAGGCGGAAAGACACCGGCCGTATGGACTCTTGCAACCACTTCCCATACCTGAGTGGAAGTGGGAAAGAATCACAATGGATTTTGTAACAAATCTTCCCAACACCAGGAAGGGCATGAATGCAATTTGGGTGATCGTAGACGGACTAACAAAAGCAGCTCACTTCTTACCGATTAAAATAAGTTATCCGATGGAGAAGCTTGCCCAGATCTACATTGACAACATAGTCCGCTTACATGGCGTGCCTATCAGTATTGTGTCTGACAGAGATCCTCGATTTACTTCAAGGTTTTGGAGAAGTTTACAAAAGGCATTGGGATCTCAATTGAGTCTTAGTACAGTTTTCCATCTGCAGACGGACGAACAATCAGGAAGAACCATTCAGACTCTAGAGGACATGCTCCGAGCTTGTGTTTTGGAAATGAATGACAGTTGGGATGCTCACATACCACTGGTGGAATTTGCATACAATTACAGTTACCACTCCACCATTGGCATGGCACCGTTCAAAGCACTCTATGGCAAGAAGTGTCGAACTCCGCTCTATTGGGATGAAGTTGGTGAGCGGAAATATCTCAGACCCGAAATGATTCAAGCGACCTGCGACAAGGTGGATGTCATAAGAGAGAAGATCAAGGCAGCTCAATCAAGACAGAAGAGTTATGCGGATAATCAAAGGAAGGATATTGAATTTGAGATCAGAGAAAAAGTATTTCTTCGAGTGTCTCCAACCAAAGGACTGCTGCGCTTCAACAAGAAAGGCAAGTTGAGCCCAAGATTTATTGGTCCATATGAAATTCTTAATAGAGTGGGACCTGTAGCATACCGGCTGGCTCTACCACCGTCTTTGTCAGGTGTCCGCAATGTTTTCCATGTGTCAATGCTATGAAAATATATTAATAATCCGACACATGTACTGCCAACGGAACCTGAACAGTTGGACGTGGATATGACCTAAGAAGAAAACCCCAAGAAGATATTGGACAGAAAGGAGCATAACCTCTGTAACCGCATCGGTGCTTTTTTGAAGGTTCGATGGGGAAATAACTCAGAAGAAGAAGCTTCATGGGAACGTGAGGAAGAAATGAAGGAGAACTATCCTCAGCTTTTTGGATTACATGGTAAGCAAATTTCGAGGATGAAATTTTTGTAAGGTGGGGAGAAATGTCAAACCCTGCCCCTGACAAGTTGGAATTTTTGTTCAAGCACAAGAACCCCTGATCAGGCAACCAATATCACTATGGAGCATCACTCCACTTAATGAGATCAATGAGAATGCTTTGAACAGGTTTCCCTATATACCTGTCAGAAGATGGATGGCAGACCCCCGTACTTGCACAGCTCACAGCCTGATGTATGGATTGAACCCCAGGTATTCTCTTTCCTCCTTAAAGTGGTGGGACCCCCCTCTGGAAAATCATGTAAAAACACATAATGGGCATATGGGGACAATACCCTAACCCAGGGTCAAACCCCTATGCTGTTCCCCTTTGAATTTTGTTGCTGGAATTCTCTGGGCGATGGCACTGGGCGATGCAGCAACGCCCAGAGACATCGCCCAGTGGCTATTTTTGCACATTTTTAATTATTATAAATGTGGGGACCACCAACATGACCATAGACAACCTCCACTGATAGAGGGGAGTCTGAGGGACCACCTCATACCCCTGGTTTAGTGTGAACCCCACCAGTGAACCCTGAACTAAACAGAATCAGTTCCAAAAAATCAGTTTTTAAAAGAGGGACTAAAGGCAAACAGGCCTTAGTTGGCCTTGGCTTATAAATAGGAGGCCTTGGCAGATCTGAATTCGAAAGAGAAAAGAGAGGAAAGAAGAGAGAGAAAGGAGAGGAAGAAGAGAAGGAAGAAGGGAGAAGAAGGAGAAGGAGCTGCAGCAACCCATCTCAGGCTGATCCGAGCTCACCTACAGCAGTATTCAGGTAAAGAACCACCCCTTATACTTGTTGTACCTGTTCTTTCTCCATTCTTGTTGTGCTTTGCAACCCTAGGCAACCTAGACAAGCTAGGGTTTGCCCAGTCTGGCTCCAGATCTGCCATGCATGCATAGAGCATGGGAGATCTATGAATTTTATCACTTTTCATTAGGCATTTATGCTCCTACCATGGCCAAAACCTGGCTGTGCCCACCTGCACTGCCAAATGGCCCTATTGGTCAGTGTTATGGAACCCTGGGAGCTGGCTAAGGCTGTACAACCCTAACCCTAGATGGCTACAACCTCAAGCCCCCTTGTTGCCCCCTTGTTTCTAGTGATCTCAGCTCTGTACAAGGCTAGAACTAAATTCCAAGTCTAACCAAAACCCTGAATACTATTCATCTGGGTTATTTGGGCAGCCACAGTCAGCCTGACTGGAACCTTGATAGAGAAACCAATTGGACCATGATGTAGACCATCACTGGGGCTACCTAAATCCCTAAACATATAGAGGATTAGGTGTGAGCCCAACCATGCAAGCCCAGCCTTGGAAACTCAGCCTGTATCGATTCTACAGGCACTGGGCGATGTAGACATCGCCCAAAGCCAACGCCCAGTGAAGGGAATTTGGCTAGAATGTTGGACAGACCTGGGGGATTTTACCCACATACCCCCTGGACACTGTGGGAAGGCTAGAAATTACCAAAAAGCCCTTCCTCACATTTGTTCTAATTTAGAAATGTTTCGGAACCCTAGTAGGTCCCGCTTGTGATTGAATCACTGCTATGCTTGGTCCTACAGCACAAACAAGCTGTGGACAGCACTTTGACCATGTTCTAACCCAGTGGAAGGTACTGGTATTACAAATGACCAATTTGCCCCTGTGCCCTAGCAGTGGCCCATGCACCGAAACATGACCTAAGGCCCGGTGTAAGGCTCAGTGAGTCCAAGAGTGAACCAATTGAACTCTGGGTCAACCCAGTAAGATTAGGGTAACCCTAGGACTTTTAATGACAGACTGATAACTTAACATGACAACTTGTGATTTACGTCTAGGACTTGATCCTGTGCTCGAGGACAACAACCAGACAATTGCTGGGACTGAATTTGTGACTGAGTACCTAGAGCCAAGTACTGGTGAGTGAATAATACTATCGTATGTGCAAATGTAATTATGATCTGATGTCGGCTATTAATAATTGAATCATGAATGCTGTGTTATTTACTTATAATTCAAGTTACTTAAATCACTGCATAATGACTGTTGTTGATCAACACTGTGAATTCTATATGATGGTTGTGATTGCTAGACTAGATGTCGTACTCGGCTTGGAAATGGGGCCTGTGGTAGCCCATATTATGGGGTACAGTTGACACCGCTAGACTCATACGATGCCATATAGAAATGGGGCTAGAGTTTCATCACCCTTGCTACGCACCCTTGCCAGTAAGGGTTAAGGTGTTGGATGCCTGTGGGGACAATTATCAGGGAGTGAAAAAAAAAATAAATAAAAGAACACCGGAATGGTGCATAAATAAAAGAACACCAGAATGGTGCATGAGGGAAGAAATGGTTGTCCCCCTGGATAATCACAGAGGGCTGGTCTGGCTGACCAAGGACTAGTGCGCTGGGGCTGGCTGGTCCTCTCCGACAACTCAATGGGTGTATCGTGGGAAGGGGTAACTAAGCCCGCACCAGGGATACACGTATTGGGGATTGTAGTAGCACAGACCTGACTTAGTTGTATTGCTAGGTGGCTAATAATAAAGAATCTGGACTTGCATATCATGTAGATCATATGAACTATGGATTGTGACTGCATATGCATGCATGATGGAAGTTATTTGCTCACGAGCTCGGTGGGGCTCACACTCTGTTATATGTCGCTTTCTTCTTAGATGATCCTGCAGGTGGATGCCACTATGGCATGGCGGGCTATCTCGAGGAGGAGAGTTTTGATTGTTATGACGATGTTGGTGTGGACCCCGACGGAGGTCATACCGATTCTGCGTACATTCTCGGTGGTCATTGCAGATGAAGACCATTGAAGAGTGCATATGATGTTTTGACTGGGGACTCCTTTTGGTTTTTTTTGGAGTTATCCCCGTTTTGACTTGGTTATTATAGTTTTCTTTTCTTTTCCTTTTTGGGGCTGAGAATGCTCGCCCTGTATATATTTTTGTATGTAGTACTGCTCTTATCAGCTTTTGTTTCTTTGCTATGGGTTGTGCGTGCCCGGGAGATGTATTAAATAAGACTTATTATGTATATATTATCACCATTTCCCATATCGCTATGCTTCCTTTTTACTTTTAAATTATAGACGTCCTGCATTACTCTGATCTTACTTATGGTTAAGATGTGGATATAGTTCCATGATCATAAGCACTGCTTCTAGATCCATGGGATTTGGCGGATTGTCGTTACGCAATTCGGGTCACCTACCCAATCCTCCTAGGGGTGGTTTTGGGGTGTGACATAATGCATCCGCCACAACGTTGGCCTTGCTGGGGTGGTATTGAATCTCACAATCATAGTCTTTCACCTATTCCAACCACTGTCTCTGTGTCATGTTCAACTTATTCTGGGTTAAGAAATACTTCAGACTTTTGTGATTGCTGAAGATCTCACTCTTTTCACCGTATAGGTAATGTCGCCATATTTTCAATGCGAAAACTACAGCTACCAACTCTAAGTCATGAGTGGGGTAGTTTTTCTCATGCTCCTTTAGTTGTCTAGAGGCGTAGGCAACTACCTTACCTCTCTGCATCAGGACGCCACCAAATCCTGTTCTGGATGCGTCGATGTATACCACCATTCCTCCAGTGCCGTCTGGAATGGTCAGAACTGGAGCTGTTACCAATCTGTTCTTCAATTCCTGAAAGCTTTTCTCACACCCTTCATTCCATTCAAACTTAGCACCCTTCTTCGTAAGCTTTGTCATGGGCGCCGAGATGCGCGAGAAATTTTCAATAAAATATCGGTAATATCTGGCCAATCCTAAGAAGCTTTGAAACTCAGTGGCACTCTTCGGAGTCTCCCACTCCAGAATCGCTTTCACCTTGCCTGGGTCCACTTTGATGCCGTCTTTGGTGACGATGTGTCCTAGGAATCCAATTTGGTGCAGCCAAAATTCACATTTACTAAATTTGTCAAAGAGCTGGTGTTCCCGCAACTGCTGCAACACGAAACTAAGGTGTCGCGCGTGTTCCTCCTCATTCTTAGAGTACACCAGGATGTCATCAATAAATACTATGACGAATTTATCTAGCACGTCATGGAATACTCTATTCATCATGTCCATGAATGCTGTCGGGGTGTTGGTTAACCCGAACGACAAAACTAAGAATTTATAATGTCCGTATCGAGTTCGAAACACCATCTTGTGGATATCACCGCTCCTAATCTTCAGCTGATGGTATCCCAACCTAAGATCAATTTTGGAGAAAACTCTCGCTCCCTATAGCTGATCAAATAGGTCGTCAATACGCGACAATAGATATCGATTCTTAATTGTCAGCTTATTCAACTCACAGTAGTTGATACACAGCCACATACTACCATCCTTCTTCTTAACAAACAGCACAGGTGCTCCCCAGGGTGATACACTGGGTCGTATAAATCCTTTCTTCAACAGGTCTTGAAGTTGAACCTCCAACTCTTTCAGTTTGATTGGTGCCATTCTGTATGGTGCCTTGGATACCGGTGCTGCACTAAGAATCAGATCAATCACGAATTCTATATCGCGGTCAAGCAGTAGCTGCATCAGATCTTCTGGAAAAACATCAGGAAATTCTCTGACGACTTCCAGTTCTTCCAGCGGTTTTATCTTTGCCTTCGTGTCTATTACCATGGCCAAAAAGCCTTGGCATCCATCGTCAAGCAACTTTCGCGCCTGGAGGGCTGACAAAGTTATTCTCCTGGATTTCTTCTTGGGTTCACTTTGATAGGTGAAAATTAACCCATCTTTCAGGTTGAACATTATCTTCTTCTCCGCACACAATACGTTTGCGCCATAGGCAGATAGCCAATCCATGCCTAGGATTACATCAAAATCATTTATATCCATCTTTATCAATTGCCTGGTTAGTTTCTTCCCACAAATCTCAATCTGATAAGGGTCGTAGACCTCCTTCAAGCTCATGACACTCCTTGTCGGTGTGTTGACTACTAGCTCATGCCCAATGTCTCTTGGTTGATCCTTCATCTTACTTGCAAAAATTGAGGAGACGAAAGAGTGGGTCGCGCCCGAGTCAAATAATACCCGTGCAGGTATGGACGAGACATTCAAGGTACCTATGGTTTGTAGGTAGTTTAGGTTACATTAAGTAAACCAATTATTCCCTATAGTTGAGTAGTGTTCAGCAACTTACCTGTTAGTACGTCGGGGTTCGCTTCAGCTTCTTCATTTGTCATCGCAAACACCTTTCCTCGCATCCGATTGTCCTGTGGCTAGAAAGACCTAGCGTAGGGCTGATTCTGGAAGTTGTTGCTATACCCACGCATTTTACAATCTCTGGCCATATGCCCTTCCTTGTTGCACTGGTAACATTTGAATGGTGGAGCAGTAGGTGTTGAGGCTTGGCTCACTTGACTTGTTGCTGATCGGGCTAGCGAAGCTACTGCAGTCGCTTGACTCGTAGCAGGTTGAGCAGGTCGACTGAATGTGGATCGAAAAGGGTTTTGACCCATGCTCGGCCTACGATATAGAGTCGGGGTAGGGCTTGAACTTGAACCTCTATAAACTTTATTCGGCCATCCAAAAGCTTGAAAATTACTTGGCCTTTTGTTCAACCCAGGCGATGCTACAGTCTTCTCTTTCTCCTTTTCCTTGAACCTATCTTTTATTGTCTTCGCTTTATCGACCATTTGAGCATAATCCCAAATATCCATGATCGACAGTACTGACCCAATTTCAGTTTTGAGTCCTTTCTCAAATTTCTTCGCCTTACTAACTTCCCCTTTCAGGTGCTCTGGAGCAAAATGGGATAGATCTTCAAATCGCTATTGATAGTCCAACACTGACTTAGTTCCTTGCACCAGTGCGATAAATTCTGCTTCCTTCCTATCCTTAAAACTCTCAGGAAAGTAGTTCTTGAAGAAAACTTCCTTAAATTGTTCCCACGTGGGGTTCGGGTGAGTAGCTTACAAATTAGGCTTTGTGGCTTTCCCCCAAGCTTCAGCTTCATTCTGCAACTAATAACCAGCACATATAATCTTTTGTGCATCCGTGCACTCAAGTACTTCAAATGCCTTTTCTAGGGCACTGATCCACCGCTCTGGCTGCATTGCTTCAGAGGTTATTTTGGAAAATGTAGGCGGTTGGAGTTTCTTGAACCTCTCCATAACCTTGGCGGTAGAGTTTTCCGCTAAATGTTGAGGTATTGGTGGTGAAAATAGTACAGGTCGATTGGGTGGTGGTGGCGGTGCAACGCGCTCGTGCATTATGGTTGCAAACTGTGTAGACATCTGACCAAGCAATTCTTGTTATTGTTACATGGTCCGCATTATTGTTGTCATGAATGCAATCACGTCACCGGCTGCCACACTTGGCTGAGGTGCTACAGTAGTAGCTTATGCAGCCACTGGTGCTTCTGATGAAGCAGCTGATGCCTCAGAGTTTTGAGCCTCAGTTCCATTAGGCAGCTCAACCTCCGATACCACTCGAAGTTGTTTACCTTTACGACCTCCACGAGAACTTCTAGTGTTGACCATTGTTGCTTCTATGAAAAGAGGAGCATGCTCAATATTCCAATATCTTCCACACGGATCAATAATTATTCCCTAGCTAGAGTAGGTACAAATCTAGTCCACAGTTCCAATGAGTTTCATAAGTCATCCCCGTAAGGTGGATTGTTAGATTCATTGTCTTGGATTATTAGGTGATGTGTCTTGTTGAATGCTTTATGTTTCACTTTCTTATGCATTTTATGTGTCAACATACTATGCATGGCACTAATGAAAATTTTCAAATTTTTAATTAAAGACTTTTAATTATTTACCTGATCTAGCAGGCAAGCATCTCCAGCTTCTTCCCAGTCACAAACTCCATCGCAAGTAGAAATTCTATGTCAGCTCTTACCTCTTTAGCTAAAGTCATAAAATACTCTCGTTCTTCGGGTCCACTAATTAGGTGATGTGTCTTATTAGGTGATGTGTCTTATTGAATGCTTTATGTTTCACTTTCTTATGCATTTTATGTGTCAACATACTATGCATGGCACTAATGAAAATTTTCAAATTTTTAAATAAAGACTTTTAATTATTTACCTGATCTAGCAGGCAAGCATCTCCAGCTTCTTCCCAGTCACAAACTCCATCGCAAGTAGAAATTCTATGTCAGCTCTTACCTCTTTAGCTAAAGTCATAAAATACTCTCGTTCTTCGGGTCCACTAATGGTAGCGATGGCTAAATAGAAATCCAACCGGTTCTCGGCTCGGGGCAACACTAACCGTATCCGTCTCAGTCTCTCTCGTAGATGTCTAATATAGATCATGATGCTGGGGTCTCCAGCCTCAGTCAAGGTAATAGGTCCTGTCACAGAAAATGGTTCTAGGCATTAGGGCATACTTAATTAAAAGAATTAAGTACATATCTACTGAAATTTTAGTGACTACGGATAAAAATTCTAACTTTTGGGTTGGCTCGAGGTACCTTAACATCTAGATGTTCTCGACAGCTAAACCACCTCTTAGATTCCTATTTTTGGCTGACCTAATCTGTGGATAGGGTAATACCTATGCTTCCCACACGTAATACATATGTAATACAACATACCTATGTAACTATGTTTGGTTTACACAGCAACACTCCAGTCAGTTTGTACAATACAATATTCAAACATGTAGTGGTTAAGTAATACACACCATATGTCATTTTACACATTTGTTTACATATATTACATACTTATGATAAACACATCAACAAAAATTTTTCTCCAAGCCCTATATGCTTTATTCAATCCTCAAATAGAAATTTCACCCCTTTGGGTTTAAGAAAGTTATGCTTGGTTAGTGCAAAATTACTTATTATTATATTGTTATTTTTTTTTTCTTTATATATTATTATTTTTTTTTAAATAAAAATCTGTATTTTAGTGTTGTCTAAGGTCATTTTGGGTATTCCCCAAGTTTCCATAAGCTGAAACCCAAAAACCAGCAAGATTCCCTCACTGGGCGATGTCTCTGGGCGTTGCCACATCGCCCAGAGAATTGGGGTGCAGGGTTTTAAATCCGAGAGGGCCCCATTTGACTTTTATCTTGTTCTAAACCTCTCTAAACACTTAGGAGAAGTCCTTGGAGTGTGAGGGGACCACTTCAACACCAAATCTTGGCATTTCCTCGGGCCATTTGCGATCCTACACGTGCCTAGGTGAGTTTTCTTGGTTACTTTATCTTTTCTTGAATTAATTCTCTTTTTCTTAGGTTAGGGTTTTTGTCGAACTTTCTTGCCCTAACTATGGTATTTACTTTCCTTTTTGTAGAAAATGTCTACAAGCCATCGCACCGGTAGGAAATCGGTAGCCCAGAAGCGGCTACGGGTTGAGTCAGAGGATTCTTCGGCATCCTCGGTACCTCCTTCAGCATCCACGGACGATTCTTCTTCAGAGGAGCCTACCTTCGATCACTTCTTCTTCTCTAGGTACGAATATGCCAAGGAGTGGAAAAACTTTGAATCTGTAAAGATAGTGAACGGCCGGGTGGTACGGGTAGAGGACTTCCACCAATACAACCTTTATGCCCGGTTCAATGCCCTAGGTTGGGCATCGATGTTGTCTCCTACTAAGCCTTGTTATCCCAACTTGGTTTGGTACTTTTACTATTACCTGGGGCCTTCTAGTACACCGAGGTTCGGAGTGGAGAGTAGGGTGAAGGGAGTGGATATCAGGCTGACCACTACCCTATTGGCAGAGATTTTGGGCTTACTAGACATAGGAGAGAGGGTTTACTATCAGCCTCGTATGGATATATCTGAGATGTTTTGTTTGGAGACTAGGAGGACAGTCTTCAAAGCTTTGACAGGTTCTCCGGCCACGCCTAAGTCTGAGACCTCTTACAGGCCTAGTGCTAGGGTGATTAGTAGGTGTGTGACCTACAATATTTACCCTAAAGGTGGGAACAAGGGCAGTATATCTATGATGAGAGTGTACATTACCTACTATCTTCTGGGAGCTGGGAAGGGGGGTCCAGTCATCAACCTCCCATCTCTTTTACTTCAGGTGATGCTTTATCACGCTAGGAACCCAGCTGATGGGAACCTTCCTTACGGGAAGTTCCTTACTCTGGTCTTTCGTTACTTTGGGGTTCCATTAGAGGACGAGTATGTTGATAGGACCAGATCCAGACCTATAGACAAGACTTCCATTTTGAAGATGAAGGTGCTTGGGGAGGATCCACCTGAGGGTGAGGAGCAGATGATGCCTGGAGATAAGCAACAGGGGGAAGAGTAGGGTGGTGATGCACTCGATGAGGGGTTACTTGGAGAGGAGCAGGGAGACATTGGGGTAGACACCCAGGCCATGTACACAGAGGAGTAGGGCATGGGTCAGGATGACTTGGAGGGCCTAGGCACTCAGTTTACCGACTTACCTGCCTATGAGACGACCGATGCCACTAGCTCTCAGGTTCCAGGACCTTCTAATTGGGCACAGGTGATGACACATTTCCAGAGTCTTGGCACTCAGCTCTCTAGCTTGGCGACTAGGGTGGATCAGGGTTTCACTTCTTTGGAGACGAGAGTGGGGTCTGTCGAGCAGCGACTAGATTTCTGGGATAGATTTTATAGGGTTGATTCACGCCAGTCTCAGCCTCCTCCAGATGACGTACCTCCCTCCGACTGGGTAGCTCCAGTGCAGCTCCGGACATTTTATGCTTCGTGGTCATGATTATTTTTTTTTTTCCTATGCTTTGCTTATGTACTTTTTTTTTCCTTGGAATATACCTAGCTAGTGCTTTTGTTTCCAGCTCATGTACTTGTTGAATTGCATTTCCTGCAATCAAACTTATGTACTTATTGTTAAGTTAATGAAAATTCTTGCTTCTTTATTTATTTGCATCTACCTCCCCTGTAGCTTTTAATTATAACATGTTTTATTGTTTAAAGCTTATTAGTCCTAGTCTGTAATCCATAATCGTAAGAAGAGCCCCATGCTCTGATACCAAGCTCTATCACACCCCAAACCACCCCCTAGGAGGATTGGGTAGGTGACCCGAATTGCATAACGGCAATCCGCCAAATCCCATGGATCTAGAAGCTGTGCTTACGATCATGGAACCACAACCATCACTTTACCATAGGCAAGATCAAAGTGCAGTAGAAAAACTAAAATTCAATAATAAAAGGAAGCATAGCGATACGGGGAAAATGGCGATAATATAGACATAAGATAGTTTGTACATTTCCCTCCACCCACAAACAAAGAAACCAAACTGATAAGTACAGAACTACATACATAGACATATACAGGGTGAGCATACTCAACCCCAAAAAGAAGTAAAAGAAACTACAACTGATCCATAGTCAAAACGGGGAAAAATCCTAGCAAAACAAAAAGGAGTCCCCACAACAAAACATCAGAAGCACTCCTCAACGGTCTTCATCCACGACCACCGAGAAAGTACACAGGATCGGTATGTCCTCCGTCGGGGTCCATACCAACATCATTGTAACAACCAGGACTCTCCTCCTCGAGATGACCCTCCAAGCCACACTGGCATCTATCTACAAAATCATCTAAGAAAATAATGTATAACAGAGTGTGAGCCCCACCGAGCTCGTGAGTAAATCATATCATCATGCATGCACATGCAATCACAATCCACAGTTCATATGATCCTACATGATATGCAAGTCCAGATTATTTATTAGCCACCTAGCAATACAACTAAGTCAGGTCTGTGCTACTACAATCCCCAATACATGTATCCCTGGTGCGGGCTTCTAACCCCTTCCCGTGGTACACCCATTGAGTTGTCAGAGAGGACCAGTCAGCTCCCGCATCAATCACCAAGGTCAGCTGAACCAGCCCTCTGTGATTAACCAGTGGGACAATCCATTTCATTTCTTTCTTTTCTTTTCTAGCTTATAGCGCGGCATATAGCTCATATCACCATTCCGGTGTTCTTTACATTTCATGCACCATTCTGGTGTTCTATTCATTTCTTTTTCTCTTTTTTCATTTTCTGATGGTTGCCCCCACAGGCATCCAACACCTAAACCCCTGTTGGCAAGGGTGCATAGCACGGGTGATGAAACTCTAGCCCCATGTCTATATGGCATCGCATGAGTGAGGTGGTGTCAACCGCATCCCATACTACGGGCTACCACAGGCCTCATTTCCAAGCCGACTACGGCATCTAGTCTAACATTCACAATCATCATACAGGAATTCACAGTGTTGATCAATAGACAGTCATTATGCAGTGATTTGAGTATCTTGAAATAGAAGCAAATAACATAGCATTAATAATTTCCATTTATATCAGCCGGCATCAAATCATAATTACACATACACGAATGATAATATTATTCACTCACCTGAGTTGGGTTCTAAGACCTCAGTTGCAAACTCAGTTTCGAAAGCAATTTGGTGGTTGTCCTCGAGCGTGGGATCAATTCTTAGATTTAAATCAAAAGTTGTTATATTAGGGTTTTAGTCTATCACTAGTACTCCTAGGGTTAACCTAATCTTACTGGGTTGACCCGGTACTTGGTTGGTACTCATTTGGAATCACTGGGCCTTAGGCTCATGTCCCGGTGCCTCAACTAGTGTCAGCGGCACAAAGGGTAAAATAGTCATTTCAATGGTTGTACCTGACCCTAGGTCAGATCAAGTCCACAGTGCTATCCACAGCTTGTCTGTGCTGCGGGACCAAGCACAATAGGGTTTCTTCACCTGCGAGACCCACTAGGGTTCCAAAGTGTTCTTCCACCAAGGACAGATGTGGGGAAGGGCTTTTTTGTCATTTCCCAACCTCCCACAGTGTCCAAAGGCTAATGGGTGAGGTTCCCAAAGCCAGGTCAGCAATTCTATAGTTTTCCATTCACTGGGTGATGGCTTTGGGTGATGTCTGCATCGCCCAGAGGCTGCAAATTGACGATGGGCTGAGATTCCAAGGCTGGGCTTTTCAGGTTATGCCCAATCCTGATCCTCTGCATGTTTGGGGGATCAGGTAGCCCCTGGGGTGACCTACCTCTTGATCCAAATGGATCATCCATCAGATCCACCATCAGGCTGCCAGAGGCTGCCCAAACAGCCCAATGAATAGTGTCATAGGGTTTTCTCTAAACTTGAAATTCGATTCCATCCACATGCAAGGCTGAAAATGGATGCAAAACAGGGTTTCATGGCTGTGATTACCTAGGATTAGGTCTGTGCAGCCATGGCTTGCACCCAGGGTTCCAAATCATAGGGCAATAGGGCAAACTGGCAGTGCAACTGTGCACAGCCAGATTTCGACCCAAGGAATAGCACAATAGCCTATTGAAATTACACCAAGATCACAAATCTTCCCTGCACAAAGCTTGCATGGTAGATCTGGAGCAGATCTGGGCAAACCCTATCTGTTCAGGGCTGCCCAGGGAGTAGAATCATATCAAATGCAGAGGAGAGATGGGGACAGCAGAGGTGCATAGGTATTTTTATACCTGAAATGGTCTGAAGAAGCTCGGTTCCAACTGAGATGGGTGGCAGCCAAGCTTCCCTCCTTCTTTCCCCTTCCTCTCTTCTTTCTCTCCTTCTTTTCTCCTTTCTTTCCTCTCTTCTCTCCCATGGATTTTAGATATGTCAAGGGCTCTAAAATGAGCCCAAGGCCACCTATTTATAGGCTCAGCCCTTACTGAGGCTTGTTTGCTTGGGAAGGCCTCTTTTAAAAATCAGTTTTTAAACTAATTCTGGCTGATTCTGGGCACACTGGTGGGGTCCATAGTGAACCAAGCGTATGAGGTGGTCCCTCAGACTTCCCTCTAGCAGTGTAGGGTACCCATGTCCATATGGGGTGGTCCCCATAAATAAAAATCAATAAAATATACAGAAACAGACCACCGGGCGATGTTACTGGGCCTTCTTTGCATCGCCCAGTGCAGGGCCAGAGAATTCCAAAGAAGCTGAAATTCAATGGGGCTTGCACAGGGGTTCGACCCTTGGTCGGGTTTTGTCCCCACATGCCACATAGGAGATTTTACACACTTTTCACATAGGTGGGTCCCACTGTTTGGGGAGGAGAGAGATTACCTGGGATCCAAGTCATACATCAGCCGTGAGTCGCACACAGGTGGGTCTCTTGTCCACCCTCGACTGGCATGTAAGATGATCCACACAGGGTTTCTTCATTAATCCAAGTTACTGGAGTGATGCTCCACAGTGTTCCTGATTGCCTGGTCAGAGGTTCCTGTCCTTCAATAAAATTCCAGCCAGTCAGGGGCAGGGTTTGACATAGAAGCAGTTAATACATTCACGGTCCCACATTCGTAACATTACTACAAGTAAGATCAGAGTGTTGCAGATAAACTACATTTATAATGGCAAAGGGAAACGTAGCGATACGGGAATGATGGTGATATATGAATATATACATATGTTCTGAAACATTCCCTAGTACAACCCACACCTGAAAAGTAAGAGTGACATATACATAAGTAAAGGAAAAGTACATATATATACAGGGCGAGATAGCTCAACCCCAAAAAGGAAGAAAACTAAAACTGCACCACAAGCAAGACGGGGACAAACTCCTAACAAAGACAAAAAGGAGTCCCCAAGACAAAAAGCATCAAGTGCACTCCTCACTAGTCTTCATCAATGACCACCGAGAATGCACGCATCATCGACACGACCTTCGTTGGGGTCCACACCAATATCATCATAATAACCAGGGCTCTCCTCCTCGTAATGAGCTACCATGCCACAGCGGCATCCACCTATAGAATCATCTAAAAGAAAACATATATAAAAGAGTGTGAACCCCACTGAGCTCGTGAGCAAAACATATCATCATCCATGCACATGCAACCACAATCCACATGATCCTACATGATATGCAAGTCCAGATTATTTAATTAGCTACCTAACAATACAACTAGGTCAGGTTAGTGCTACTACAATCCCCAATACATGTATCCTTGGTGTGGGCTTGGTTACCCTTTCCCGTAATACACCCATTGAGTTGTCGGAGAGGATCAGCTGGCTCCAGCATCTCCCTACCCAGGTCAGCCCTACCGGCCCTCTGGATTAACTCCTGTGAGGTAACCGATACAATATATTTCCACCCAAACCCGGTGCATAATCTTTACATGTGGCATATAGCCAAAAATTCACCTTTCGGTGCTTCCCAAGCTTGTAGCCTGAGGCATCCTCGCAAATTTTCCCTGGGGCATCCCAGTTGTGCTGAGGCTTCCCGGCATAAATGCCTTTAGGGTTTTATGGTAGTCCTTACAATTATCCAACACCTTAACCCCTGTTGGCAAGGGTGCGCAGCACGGGTGATGAAACTCTAGCCCCATGTCTATATGACATCGTATGAGTTGGGCGGTGTCAACCGTATCCCATACTACGGGCTACCACCGGCCTCATTTCCAAGCTGACTACGGCATCTAGTCTAACATTCACCATCATCATGTAAAAGTCACAATGTTGATCAACAAACAATCAATGTGTAATAATTTTGAGTAATTGAACAGAATTTAAATAATACAGCATTTATAATTTATGAATTTAATTGCTGGCATAATAATACAGTTACACATACATACGCGATAATATTTCACTCACCTGGGTCTGGTTCTAGGAACTCAGTTACAAATTCAGTTCTGGCTACAGTCTAGCTGTAGGCCTCGAGCGTGGGATCAAATCTTAGATATAAATAAAAAATTGTCATTTAATATTCCAAACTATTTTTGAAGGTCCTAGGGTTGATCTAAGCTCACTGGGTTGACTCAGTGTACAATTGTTCATCACTTGGAATTCTCTGGGCCTTGCACTGGGCCTTAGGCCCATGTCCCGGTGCATCATCAAGAGATGGTGGCCTAGGGCAGAATGGTCATTTGTTACATTGGTACATGTTCCAAGGTTATATTAGTCTTACAGTATTGTCCCCAACTTAGCAGTGTTGCAGGACCAACACAGGCAGGGTTTCCAAGTCCTGCGGCGCCCACTTGGGTTCCCAAAGCAATCACACACATGGATAGATGTGGGGAGGGGCATTCTAGTCATTTTCCACCTCCTTACACTGTATCATGGCCCTAGGGTGAGGATCCCCAGGTCAAATCATCAAAACAGCAAAATTTCCCACACTGGGCGATGTCTCTGAGCGATGTCTGCATCGCCCAGAGATTGCAAAATCAGAATCAGGCTGAGATTCCTAGGTTTTGAACCATAGGTAGTGCATGGACCTTCTTCCAATGCATGTTAGGTCATCTTGGACCCCCAGGGGTACCCCTTGCGCTGGTCCCTATGGATTTTTAGTTAGGCCCACCACTTGGCTGCTAGAGGCTGCCCAGACAGCCTAGTGAATAGTAACCCATGGTTTCTTCATTTACAAAACCTAGTTTTAGCAACATGCAAGGCTGGATTTAGGTGTAAAATGATAATCCAAGGCTGTTACCACTTAGGGTTAGGTTCCATGCAGCCAAGTCATGAAATCAAGACTCCAAACAGCCTATTTTCAGTGAAACACAGCAGTGCAGCCAAGCACAACTCTGGTTTTGATTCCAGAGGCAAAAACAGATGTGAACATCATTATAAAAACCTTGGATCTTCCATGCTTCATGCTTGCATGGTAGATCTGAGATGGTCCATGGCAGACCCCAGTTGTTCTGGGCTGCAAATGACCAGAAACTCATCAAAACCTCAGAGATTCAAAGAGGAAAAATAGTAAATCATCAAGGCAGCAAGTAGAGCAGGGTTGTTTATACCTGCACAAGTCCTAAGGTGGCACGAAATCAGGGCCCAAAGGTGTAGGCTTCTCCCTCCTTCCTCCTTCTTCTCTTTTCTTCTTCTTCTTCCTCTCTTTTCTCTCTTTTCTTTCTTCTCCCTTCCCCCACGATTTGAACAGTAGCCAAGGGTTTAAAATGAACCCAAGGCACTAGTATTTATAGCCCAGCCCATGACTAGGGCATGTTTGGCTGCTAAGGCCTGTTTCCAAAATGCATTCTTGACTGCATTCTCAGCCATTCTGGGCACTCAGGTGGGGTCCATGGCAGAGTCCAGGCAATACATTATGTTGTGAGCTGTACAATTGCAAGGATCAGCTGTCCACCTTCTAATAGATATGTAGGAAGACATGCATAGGGTTTCTTCATCAAATTTAGTCACTGGAGTGATACTCCACACTGTGCTTGGAGGCCATGTCTGGGGTTCCTGTCCTTCAGTCAAGATTCCAGTCAATCAGGGGCAGGGTTTGACAACATAGCATTGCATATATAAGGTTTCCAACAACTAAAGCGAATGGAATCCCTTTCATAGTCTCTATATCCTCAGGAGTCTGTGGACATTGCGACTTAGAAGTGTAATACCATGTCTGAAAGGAATGTTTCCTCTCTTAGAATCTTGCATTCTAAATTTATCCAGAATTTTGTCTATGTAATTGGCTTGGGACAATCCTAAAATTCTGAGTTTCTTGTCTCTGACTACTTTGTGCCTAGTATGTACTCGACATTACTTAAGTCTTTCATTGAAAAATTTGTAGATAGCTATATCTTTATAGAAGATAACATTCTTACATCATTCCTGATGAGAAGTATGCCATCTACATACAGGACAAGGAAACAAATAGAGCTCCCACTGAACTTCTTGTAAACACAGGGTTCATCAAGATTCAGATCAAATCCAAACTCTTTGATTGTTTAATCGAACTTGATGTCCCAACTTCTAGATGCTTGTTTAAATCCATAGATTGACTTCAATAACTCGCACACTTTGTTCTCCTCTCCTTGAGTGGTGAACCCCTCTAGCTGGGACATATAAATGTTCTCATCAAGATGTCCATTCAAGAAAACTGTTTAGACATCCATTTGCCAGATCTCATAATCCAAGTGTACTGCTATGGCAAGTAAAATCCGTATGGACTTTAGCATTGCAACTGGTGAGAAGGTTTCCTCATAGTCTATGCCTTCTCATTGGGTATAGCCCTTGGCTATCAGCCTTGCCTTAAATCTCTCTATGCTTCCATCGGCGCCTTTTTCTTCTTGTAGATCCATTTACACCCAATAGATCTAATACCTTTAGGTGGATCCACTAGAGTCCAAATGCCATTGGTATACATCGAGTCCATAGCATTTTTTATAGCATCTATCCATCTAGTTGTATCTACATCTCCTATAGCTCCTGGTAGGTGCTAGGATCCGAATACGAAGAGTCGGTGACCATATAGAACTCTTCCAATTCGTTTGATTCCTCGCTAAAGTAAACCAAATGATCAGGAGCTCTAACTTTCCTTCCATTGTGCCTTGGTTCTACAGGAGTTACCACCAGTGGTGGTGGTTCAGTGGTGGGTGTGACTGGGACTATCTGAGCATTAGGGTTTTCCAACTCTTGGATGACTACTGGCTCAGATCTTGGGATGATCTGATCATCTTCAAGGAACGTGGTATGTTTATTAATAGTATGTCTGCATGCTACCATTTCACATGTGTAATGCAACCCCATTCCTTAAGATGTTGTAGACTAGGTTTACGCCATGTCCATAACTCATATGGCGTCTTGGGTACAGACTTACTCGGAACCCTATTCAAAATATATATCACCGTTTACAAAGCATAACCCCAAAATGACAAGTGCAGTTGAGAGTTTGTGAGCATCGATCAAACCATATCTAAAAAAGTTTGATTCCTTCTCTCTGACACACCATTTTGTTGTAGTCTACCTGGTGCAGTCAGCTGCGATAAGCTACCCCGATCACGTAAGTGATCTAAGAATTCATCGGATAAATACTCACCACCTCGATCAGATCGGTGGCATTTGATACATTTATCTAATTGGTTTTCAACCTTGGCTTGGAACTCTTTGAATTTTTCTAAGGTTTCTGATTTTCGGTGCATTAGATAAATTTATCCATATCGTGAATAATCATCGGTGAAAGTAACGAAGTATTGATATCCTTAAATATCATGTGTACATACTCCTTTTGTAGTCCTCGAAAGGTGGGCCAAAGCCCGGGGTTTATTGCCCTTGGTTTACCCTATTTCTGTAGGACTAGACCCTGGACTGGACTCATAGGGGTAAATCCACCCTTGCTGTAAGTAGGGATGTAAACGGATCGAATTCGGTCAGATAGTGGCATTATCATATTTGCATCCGATTATATTCGGACGGACTCGGATAATTTTTGGATAGTGATTTTTTTAATACAGGTTCTCCTAAATGGATATGAATACGAATTGAATATGATTTTTCGACTATCCATTGACATATTTACCGTTTTTATGATGAAGGTTAGGGTTGAGACTTGAGAGTTCAGTAACTACCCTTTCTTCAACTCTTCTTAGTCTTTTATTCTCTTACATTTTTTACTTTTGATTTTTTAATAGATATGTAATTCCATGTATCATATTGCATAAAACAATATATATAAACCAATAGCAAATCTAGAAAAAGAATCACATTATCTTAACTTATAAATTTATAAAAATAAGATAACAAAATCCAATAAGGTAACTTAAAAGGATAGACAAACACAGAGTTATATTTTAGATATTTTATTACCGTCGAACTGCTAAATGAATCGGATAATCATCGGTCGGATAGGGAGATTAACATATTCGTATCCGATTAGTTTCGGACGGATTCAGATTCACCTAAACGAATACGAACACGGATCAAATACGGATTTACGAATATCCATTTACATCCCTAGCTGTAAGGTTAATTTTGGGTAACGTGTTATGGGACCCACTTGTCCCATGTCTTAGATTTCGTCGTGGTGTCCCTGGACATGGTGGACCCCACCCTCTTCTATTCTATTTGTGTTGAGCCTTAAAAGTGGACCCTAAAGACCTAACTTAACCTAAAAATGGATTTTGAGACTTAAGGACCAAACAAACAAGCCCTCACTTAACCCTTCTATAAATAGAAGTCATGACCATTAAATGGTCATAACTTCAGCAACCTACCTAGAGTCGTGGAAACAAAAGAAGGGAAAGAAGAAAGAAGAGAAAGGAAAGAAGAAAGAAGAGAAGGAAAGCAAGGAGGGAGATTGGAGGAAGATTTAGGGCTCTTGCAGCTCAACATAGATGTTTCTTGTTTTTTGCCTCAGGTAAGCTCTTGGGTCTCTCTCTATCTTTCTCTCTTCTTTATTTCTTTTGGGTTTGGGGAAGGAGCTGTTCAGGTTGGGGGTTTTGACCTAGGGTTCCATTTGGAACCCAAGGATGTTTATGGAATTGGTATCCTACCTTCTTGGGGGCTTGAATCTCACCTCTAAGACCTCTCTTCACCTATTATTAGAATCTATTTCTTGGATCTAGGGTTCTTGATGGAGAAACCCTAGATTTGGATCATTTAAAAGGATTTACTCCTTGAACCCAACAACCCCATGATAAGGGTAGGGTATTATGACCCTAGGTGACTTAAAGACCTTTCCCCCAAGTCTTGGTGGACTGAAACCCAAGTGAAATCAAGTTGGGAAGCTTAAACATTGGGAATTTTTGGATTCAGTAGAGAGGTGGACCCAGTGGTGGACCCAGGCCAGAAACCACCATAAGAGTCCACCCGTAATCTGTTTGCAGGTGGACCCAGTGGTGGTCCCAGGCCAGAAACCACCATAAGCTTCCACCCCTAATCTGTTTACGGGTGGAATCAGGCCAGAAACCACAATAAGAGTCCACCCCTTCCCTGTTTGCAGGTGGACTCAGACCAGAATCCACCCAAGAGTCCGGTCCTGGGTTTTTGGAGTATTTTGCCTGGGTTAGACCCAGGCACTATGCCTCCACTCAAGAGTATCCTTCCTTAAAGCTTAACCTTTGGAAACCCTTTGGGACCCTTCTACCTTACCTAACTTGCTTTGTCACACTTCTTTAGGTAATATAACTCTTACGGTGAAGCTTATCATACGTTGATCGACGATGAACCCTAGTAAATGAATCGCGAACTAATAAGTGAGTGGGTATGAATTTGATTTAATTTGGGAGTGTTTTGCATTATGTTATGCTTGTATGTCATTTCTCATGCATACTCATTCTTGCATTATTATAACCATGTTTGTGAAAATTACGAATGTATGCGTTGTGAATGTGGCTTGTTAATGTCTTCATCATGTTTATAACTGGTCTGTCATGCGTCGTATCGTGCTGGTACCCAGGTGATAGATGGTATGGGACGTTGATGCACCAGGAATACCTCTCGATACGATAGTATCATATTGCATCATACGATTAGTGCTATTATATGATTTATCATGCGTCATGTCGTCCTGGTACCCAGCTACTAGATGGTATGGGACGTCAATGTGCCCGGAATACCTCTCGATACGATAGCTTCATATAGTATTACCGTGGTTAGGATTTTCAATCCCCTTGCTACGACCCTTACCAACAGGGGTTTAGGTGTTGGGTAATCAGGGTTTCCTGTGTGCCTGAGGAGTGATTCGAAGCCAGGTCAGGGATGACCATTGGTTATCGGGGTTTGCCTCCGGGTGGCGAGTGGCTTCTACCGGCGCAAGCCCGATTGTAACAATTGATATCACATTTCAGTGATAAGATAAGTGATCCGTGATGTTACCCGAGTTATTGCAGTAGCAAGTACCTAGTGACTTAGACGTGCCTGCTAGGTGGATAATTGATTAATGATTTCATGCATCATGGATTATATGTTATTGCTTGTGTGTTCCTCATCCCCTCACTGGGCTCAGTGGAGCTTATCCCTCTTTGCGCAACCCTTTTAGATGCGTTGCAGGTGATGTTTTGGTAAAAATCTTTGTGGCTCTTTCTCTTCGATATGTATTGCTTGGTGTTGCTGAAGTGCATTCGGTGACTTCGATCTATGATGTTGATTAGATGTTGATGACCGTGTCAATGAGGCACTTGGATCGAGATACTTATTTCTTTTGTTCCTTTTAAGTTTCCTCATTTGTATGGTATGAACTTTTTAATATTACTACTGTTCTTAGTTTTAGTTAATCTCTTGAGAAAGGATGTAATATATTAATTATCTATCACTTAGACTTTTGAACTCTTTCACTATTGTAAACGCTTCTGTACTTTTGTATCTACATTTACTTTTATTGTAAATGTATTTCTTCCCACACTCTGATGTACATATGAGTTGTATTGAGTTGACTGTGATTCGAGCCACTGCATCAAGATCCTAACTGTAGTTTAGGATGTTGGCAAGCATCCTTGTCATACCAAAACCCTAGGATGGGGGTTGGGGTGTGACAATATGGTATCAGAGCATAATGCACTATACTTGGAATCACAGTCGAGCGGAATATCGATTTACTCTGCACAAGTAGGTTTTAATTAAAATACTTGCAAGACAACGATATTGTATCACAAAACCTAGGCAAAAGACTAGATAGGCGTGAAAGCCGATAACATCAATAATAAAACAAGAATAATATGACATAGTAGTGATGAATTAGCATTCCATTCTTAGATTCAGCTTTGATTACATAGACCTCCCCTTGAGACGTTCCCAAAGGTTGAATTCTCAAAAATTTGGCTGGGTTTCTTGTTATTCTTACATAAAAGGAAGTAAATAAGCTACTACAACTTAAACTAATAAATGTAAAGAGCATAAAACAAATAAAGGTGGGCCATGGACCCTAAGCCTAGCTTCATGTCACTGTCACTGTCAAATCATCTCCAGATTTTAGTACTCTTTCCTTATGACTTCCCTCACTATTTTTGATTTGTCATATATGTATATATGTGAGGACTCTCTAGACTTAAATTTCTCTTTCACGCTATAAAAAAAATAACCTACTAAATGTGCGTGATGGGTTGAGAATTTTGAACAAGTATTTACAATGGTTCACACCCGTTCAGATAAGAATTTCTCCCCTCCCCGTGATGAGGCCTCAGACGCCTCGAATATGGCTGTTCCACTCACCCTTCCTGCCCAAAACAATGCAGACGTGATGGTAATACTGGGGAGTATGTTACGAGTCATAAAACAGAAACATCGGGCCTTCATACAAACCATGAATGCACAATTCCAAGTAGTAATACGGGAAGGAGAAAGGCAACTAGTGCCTCCTGCACACGTACCACCTCCTGCACCTGCTGCTTAACCTCCCCTCACTACTGATGAGGTTATCTTCATAGTGAACGATATGCTGAGAAGTTTTCAACAATAAGAAGTTAGGTATGTGGAGGATATGTTGGCGGCCATGAGAAGGCAACAATAAGAGTTCATGGCCAGCGTGAACGCATGAATCCAATCGGTACAACAGACGCAGACCGTGCCAGTGGATTCCTTAGCTGTTGCACCATCTATAAGCGATGCACCTCAGGATCAACCTGTACCGCCACCTCGAACACAAGGATCTAAGAAGAAACCTATGACCTCGCAAGAGTCTGAGACACCTAGTAAGGCTCCCAGAGGACCCTATCCTGATTCAACTCCAACAAGCTCTGGTAGAAGGGATGCAAACCAACCTGACCAAACGGCACAATGCATAGTTACACTTCAGTCGTCTAGGCTGAACTTCCATTGTTACGATTGCAATCAGCTGGGGTATACAGCCAGGGTTGCCCATATTATGGAGCCAAGTATGTATCGGATCCACATGTCGCATATCCCGAGCAGCCATAATAGGACGGTAGGTGTCACACCCCAAACCACCCCTAGGAGGAATTGGGTAGGTGACCCGAATTGCGTAACAGCAATCCGCCAAATCCCACGGATCTAGAAGCAGTGCTTACATTCACGGAACCACATTCATCACTTTACCATAAGCAAGATCAGAGTGTTGCAGATAAACTATAATTCCAATAACAAAATAGGAAGCGTAGCAATACGGGAAATGGTAATGATATATATACATAGATTAGTTTGTTCTGATACATTTCCCACAACCCACAACTTAAGAGTAAAGCTGACAGAAACAAAGCTAGAACTACCATATACATGTATATATACAGGGTGAGATAACTCAACCCCAAAAAAAAAAAAAAAAAAGAAACTACAACCAAAGCTTAAACCAAAACGGGGATAAACTCCTAACAAACCAAAAAGGAGTCCCCAAGATAAAAAGTATCACGTGCACTCCTCAACGGTCTTCATCAATGACCACCGAGAATGTACGCAGGATCGGTATGACCTCCGTTGGGGTCCACACCAAGATCATCGCAACAACCAGGACTCTCCTACTTGAGATGAGCATCCATGCCACAGCAGCATCGATCTGCAAAATCATCTAAAGAAAAACATATATAACAGAGTGTGAGCCCCACTGAGCTCATGAGCAAATATATCATCATGCATGCATGTGTAATCACAATCCACATGATCCTATATGCTATGCAAGTCCAGATTATTTATTAGCCACCTAACAATACAACTAAGTCAGGTCTGTGCTACTACAATCCCCAATACATGTATCCCTAGTACGGGCTTCTAACCCCTTCCCGTAATACATCCATTGAGTTGTCGGAGAGGACCAGTGAGCTCCCACATCAATCACCAAGGTCAGCCCGACCAGCCCTCTGTGATTAACCCGTAAGACAATCCATTTTCTTTCTCTTTTTCTTTTCTTTTCTGGCTTACAGCCCGGCATATAGCTCATAATCACCATTTCGGTGTTCTTTCATTCATTCACCATTCCGGTGTTCTTTTCATTTCTTTTCTCTTTTCACATATACATATGGTCGCCCCCACAGGCATCCAACACCTAAACCCCTGTTGGCAAGGGTGCGTAACACGGTGGATGAAACTCTAACCCCATGTCTATATGGCATTGTATGAGTCAGGTGGTGTCAACTACATCCGGGCTACCACAGGCCTCATTTCCAAGCCAACTACGGCATCTAGTCTATCATTCACAATCATCATATAAGAATTCACAGTGTTGATCAACAGACAATCATTATGCAGTGATTTGAGTAGTTTGAAACAGAAGTAAATAACACAGCATTTATATTCACAATTCTTAATAGTTGGCACAGTATTATAATTACACTTGCACATATGATAATATTATTCACTCACCTAAGTTTGGTTCTAGAAACTCGGTTGCAAACTCAGTTCCAACAGCAGTCTAGTTATTGCCCCCGAGCGCAGGATCAAATCCTAGGTATAAATAAGTTGTCATGTTAGGTTCCAAGCTGTCTCTTGTAGTCTTAGGGTTAACCTAAGCTTACTGGGTTGACCCGGTGCTTAGTTTGTACTCATTTGGAATCACTGGCCCTTGCACAGGGTCTTGGGTCTGTGTCCCGGTGCATCATCCAGTGTTAGTGGTCCAGGGGTAAAATGGTCGTTAATAGTAACTATACCTGATTCTAGGTCATATTAGGTTCACAGTACTGTCCACAGCTTGCATGTGCTGTAGGACCAAGCACAGCAGGGTTTCCTTCACCTGCGAGGCCCACTAGGGTTTCAAAGTATTCCTTTAATATGGACAGATGTGGGGAAGGGCATTTATGTCATTTCCCACATTCCCACACTGTCCCATAGCCATTGGGTGAGATCCCCCAAGTCAGATTTCAAAATCTGCAACATTTCCTTCACTGGGCGATGGCTCTGGGCGTTGGGTGCATCGTCCAGTGCCCTCAAATCAACATTGGGTTGAGTTCCCAAGGCTGGGCATTTTAGGCTATGCTCAATTCTGATCCTTTGCATGTTAGGGGGGTCAGGTAGCCCCTGGGATGATCTACCTATTGGTCCAAATGGATCATCCATCAGGGTCACCATTTGGCTACCAATGGCTGCCCAGGCAACCCAGTGAGTAGTGTCACAGGGTTTTCTCTAAGCTTGGAATTCAATTTCAGCCACATGCAGGGCTGGAATCAAATGTAATTTGATGTTCCATGGCCGGAATCATCTAGGGTTTGGTCTGTGTAGCCATAGTTTACATCCAGGGTTCCAAACTGTCAGCCAGAAGTGAATCTGGGCAGTGCAACCATGCACAGCCAGATTCAGCTCTCAAGAACAGCAAATCAGAATTATAAAATTAAATAAAAATCACAGATCTCCCATGCTCAAGGCTTGCATGGCAGATCTGGAGCTGTTCTGGGCAAACCCTAGCTGTTCTGGGCTGCCCAGGGAGCAGAGCTACATCAAACATAGAGAAGAAATGGAGACAACAGGCATATACCGGTATTTTTATACTTGAGCAGGTCTAAGAGAGCTCGAACCAGCCTTGGATGGGGGTGGCAGCTCCTCCTTCTTCCTTCTTCTTCATCCTTCTTCCTCTCCTTCCTCTTCTTCCTCTCCTTTCTCTCTTCTTTTCCTCTCCACGAAATGAGTAGTAACTAGAGCTCTAAATGAGCCCAAAGCCTTCCTATTTATAGGCCCAGCCTTCACTAAGGCTTGTTTGGTTGTGAAGGCCTCTCTTGAAAATCAGTTTTTAAACTAATTCTGAGTGATTCTGGGCACACTGGTGAGGTCCACAGTGAACCAAGAGTATGAGGTGGTCCCTCAAACTCCCCTCTATCTATGGAGGGTGCCCATGTTCATATTGGGTGGTCCCCATAAATAAAATCCAATAAAATATGTTGTTTCAGTCACTGGGCCATGTCTGCATCGCCCAGTGCCATCGTCCAAACAATTCCAACATGCTGAAATTCAATGGGGCTTGCATAGGGGTTTGGCCCTTGGTCTGGGTATTGTCCCCACATGCCTTATAAATGTTCTTACACACTTTATCAGAGGTGGGTCCCACTATTATGGGAAGGAGAGAGATTACCTGGAGTCCAGGCCATACATGATGCTGTGAGCTGTGCAGCTGCATGGATCAGCTATCCATCTTCTGACAGGTATTTAAGATGACATATACAGGGTCTGTTCATTAATCCAATACACTGGAGCGATGCTCCACAGTGTTCCTGGTTGCCTAGGCAGGGGTTCCTGTCCTTCAATCAAAATTCCAGCCAGTCAGGAGCAGGGTTTGACTTTTCTCCCCACCTTACCAAAATTTCATCCTCGAAATTTGCTTACCTTGTAATCCAAATAGTTGAGGATACTTTTCCCTCATTTCTTCTTCACGTTCCCATGAAGCTTCTTCTATCGGGTTGTTTCCCTAGTGAACCTTTACAGAAGCAACGGTGCGGTTATGGAGGTTATGCTCCTTTCTGTCCAATATCTCTGTAGGTTGCTCTTCGTAGGTCATATCCACATCCAACTGTTCAGGCTCAGTTGATAGTACATGTGTCGGATTATTAATGTACTTCCTTAGCATCAACACATAAAAAACATCGTGGATGCCAGACAAGGATGGTGATAGTGCCAGTCGGTATGCTACGGGTCCCACTTTATTGAGTATTTCATAAGGACCAATGAATCTTGGGCTCAACTTGCCTTTCTTGTTAAAATGTAGCAATCCTTTAGTTGGAGATACTCGAAGGAATACTTTTTCTCCGACTTCAAATTCAATATCCTTCCTTCGATTGTCCGCGTACTTTTCGGTCTTGACTGGGCTGCTTTGATCTTCTCTGTTATAACATCAACCTTGTCGCAGGTCGCTTGTATCATCTCGGGTCCGAGATATCTTCACTCGCCGACTTCATCCCAATATAGTGGGGTTTGGCACTTCCGGCCATAGAGTGCTTCGAATGGTGCCATGCCAATGGTGGAGTGGTAACTATTATTATAGGTAAATTCCACCAGCAGTATGTGAGCATCCCAACTATCACTCATTTCCAAAACACAGGCTCGGAGCATATCTTCTAGTGTTTGGATGGTTCTTTTCGACTGTCCATCCATTTGCGGATGGAAAGTTGTGCTAAAATTTAATTGAGATCCCAATGCCTTTTGTAAACTTCTCCAAAACCTTGAGGTGAACTGAGGATCTCTGTCAGACACAATACTGACAGGCACGCCGTGTAAGTGGACTATGTTTTCAATGTATATTTGGGCAAGCTTCTCCATTGGGTAACTTATCGTGATTGGTATGAAGTGTGCCGCCTTTGTTAGTCGGTCTACAATCACCCAAATCGCCTTGGTGTTGGGCAGATTTGTCACGAAATCCATAGTAATTCTTTCCCACTTCCATTTAGGTATAGGAAGTGGCTGCTATAAGCCATACGGTCGGTGTCTCTCTACTTTATCTTGGTTGGGTCTACTTTAATGTCGTCCTTGGTGATGATGTGTCCCAAGAATCTGATCTGGTGAAGCCAAAATTCACATTTGCTGAATTTGGTGAAAAGTTGGTGTTCCCGTAGCCACTGCAACATGAAAGTAAGGTGTCGCGCGTGTTCGTCCTCATCCTTAGAGTACACCAGAATGTCATCAATAAATACTATGACGAACTTATCCAACACATCATGGAATACTCTATTCATCATGTCCAAGAATGCTGCCGGGGCATTGGTTAACCCGAACGACAAAACCGGGAACTCGTAATGTCACACCCCAAACCACCCCCCTAGGAGGATTAGGTAGGTGACCCGAATTGCGTAACGGCAATCCGCCAAATCCCACGGATCTAGAAGCAGTGCTTACGATCATAGAACCATATCAACATCTTAACCATAAGTAAGATCAGAGTAATGCAGGACATCTACAATTTAAAAGTAAAAAGGAAGCATAGCGCTACGGAAAATGGTGATAATATATACATAATAAGTCTTGTTTGATACATCTCCCGGCCATGCACAACCCACAACAAAGAAACAAAATCTAATAAGAACAGTACTACATATAAAAATACATACAGGGCGAGCATTCTCAGCCCCAAAAAGGAAAAGAAAAGAAAACTACAATTACCAAGTCAGTACGGGGATAACTCCAGAAAACCCAAAAGGAGTCCCCAGTCAAAACATCACATGCACGCTTCAATGGTCTGCATCCGTAATGACCACCGAGAACATACGCAGAATCGGTATGACCTTCGTCGGGGTCCACACCTACATCATCGTAACAACCAAAACTCTCCTCGAGATAGCCCGCCATGCCATAGTGGCATCCACCTGCAGGATCATCTAAGAAGAAAGCAACATATAATAGAGTGTGAGCCCCATCGAGCTCGTGAGAAAATAACATCCATCATGCATGCATATGCAATCCCAATCCATAGTTCATATGATCTACATGATATGCAAGTCCAAATTCTTTATTATTAGCCACCTAGCAATATAACTAAGTCGGGTCTGTGCCACTACAATCCCCAATACATGTATCCCTGGTGCGGGCTTCTAACCCCTTCCCGTGATACACCCATTGAGTTGTCAGAGAAGACTAGTCAGCCCTCACATTCGTTCACCAAGGTCGGCCCGACCAGCCCTCTGTGATTATCCAGGGGGACAACCATTTCTTCCCTCATGCACCATTCCAGTGTTCTTTTATTTATGCACCATTTTGGTGTTCTTTTATTCTTTCTATTTTTTTTTCACTCCCTGATAATTGTCCCCACAGGCATCCAGCACCTCAACCCCTGCTGGCAAGGGTTCATGGCACGGGTGATGAAACTCTAGCCCCATGTCTATATGGCATCGTATGAGTCCAACGGTGTCAACCGTACCCCATAATACGGGCTACCACAGGCCCCATTTCCAAGCCGGGTATGGCATCTAGTCTAGCAATCACAACCATCATATAGAATTCACAGTGTTGATCAACAACAGTCATTATGCAGTGATTTAAGTAACTTGAATTATAAGTAAATAACACAGCATTCATGATTCAATTATTAATAGCCGGCATCAAATCATAATTACATTTGTACATACGATAGTATTATTCACTCACTAGTACTGGGCTCTAGGTACTCAGTCACAAATTCAGTTCCAGCAGTTGTCTGGTTGTTGACCTCGAGCTCAGGATCAGGTCCTAGACACAAATCAACCATTGTCTTATTTAGTCATTAGCCTACACTGATGGTTCTAGGGTTGCCCTAATCTTACTGGGTTGACCCGGGGTTCAATTGGTTCACTCTTGGAATCACTGAGCCTTACATCGGTCCTTAGGTCGTGTTTCGGTGCATGGCCAGTGTTAGGGCACAGGGGCAAATTGGTCATTTGTAATACCAGACTACGCCACTAGGTCGAATATGGTCTCGGTGCTGTCCATAGCATGTGTCTGTAGGACCAAGCACAAAGATGTCTGATCACATGCGGGGCCCACTAGGGTTCCGAATCATTCCCAAATAAGGACAGATGTGAGGAAGGGCTTTTGGTAATTTCTAGCCTTCCCACAGTGCCCAGGGGGTATGTGAGTGAAATCCCCCAGGTCTGTCCATCATTCCAGCCAAATTCCCTTCACTGGGCGTTGGCTCTGGGCGATGTCTGCATCGCCCAGTACCTGTAGAATCGATACAGGCTGAGTTTCCAAGGCTGGGCTTGCATAGTTGGGCTCACACCTGATCCTCTGCATGTCAGGGGTGTTGTGTAGCCCCAGTGAGGGTCTACATCATGGTCCAATTGGTTTCTCCATCAGGGTTCCAGTCAGGCTAACTATGGCTGCCCAAATAACCCTGGTGAAAAGTGTTCAAGGTTTTGCCACACCTGGGAACCTGGATTCAGCCACATGCAAGGCTGGATATGTATGTTCAACAAGGTTTCAGGGCTGCACCCACCTAGGGTTTGGTCCCTGTAGCCCTGGCTTGCACTCTGGGCTTCAATCCATCAACCAGAAGGGGATCTGGGCAGTGCAACCATGCACAGCCAGATTTCGGCCATGGCAGCAGCATAACTAACTACTGATTTTCATAGAAAAGCCCAGATCTACCATGCATAAGGTCTACATGGCTGATCTGGACCAAGGCTGGGCAAACCCTAGCTTGTTTGGGCTGCCCAGGGTTGCAAGGCACAGCAAGAGCAGAGAAAGAATAGGTACAGTAAGTATGGGGGTGGTTCTTTACCTGAATGATGTTGTAGGTGAGCTCGGATCAGCCTGAGATGGGCTGCTTCAGCCCCTTCCTCTTCCTTCCTTCTGCCTTCTTCTTCTTTCTCTCCTTTCTTTCCTCTCCTTTCTCTTTCGGATTCAGATCTGCCAAGGGCTCTAAAATGAGCCCAAGGCCTCCTATTTATAAGCCAAGGCCAACTAAGGCATGTTTGCCTTCAGTCCCTCTTTTAAAAACTGATTTTTGGAACTGATTCTGTTCAGTTCTGGGTTCACTGGTGGGGTCCACACTGAACCAGGGGTATGAGGTGGTCCCCAGACTCCCCTCTATCAGTGGAGGGTGTCCATGGTCATGTTGGGGGGTCCCCCATTTATAATAATTAAAAATTTACAAAATCAGCCACTAGGCGATGTCTCTGGGCCTTGCTGCATCGCCCAGTGCCATCGCCTAGAGAATTCTAGCAACAGAATTCAAAGGGGAACAACACAGGGGTTTGACCCTAGGTTAGGGTATTGTCCCCATATGCCCATTATGGGTTTTTACATGATTTTCCAGAGGTAGGTCCCACCACTTCAAGGAGGAGAGAGAATACCTGGGGTTCAAGCCATACATCAGGCTAAGGGCTGTGCAAGAGCAGGGATCCACAGTCCATCTTCTCACAGGTATAAAAGAGGACATGCACAGGGTTTCTTCATTGATCCATGTCACTGGAGTGATGCTCCACAGTGATCCTGGTTGCCTGATCAGGGGTTCCTATCCTTGAACCAAAATTCCAACTTGTTAGGGGGCAGGGTTTGACACGTAATGCCCGTACCGAGTTCGGAATGCCATTTTATGGATATCACCGCTCTTGATCTTCAATTGATGGTATCCCAACCTAAGATCGATTTTGGAGAAAACTCATGCTCCTTGTAACTGATCGAACAGGTCATCAATACGCGGCAATGGATATCGATTCTTAATGGTCGGCTTGTTTAGCTCGCGGTAATCGATACATAGCCGCATACTTCCATCTTTCTTCTTAACAAACAGCACGGGTGCTCCCCAGGGTGATACACTGGGTCATATAAATCCTTTCTTCAGCAGGTCTTGAAGTTGAACCTACAATTCCTTCAGTTTGATTGGCACCATTCTGTATGGTGCCTTTGATACCGGTGTTGCACCAGGGATCAAATCAATCACGAACTCTATATCGCGATCCGGTGGCAGTTGAGTCAGACCTTCAGGAAATACATCAGGAAATTCTCTGACGACTTCTAGTTCTTCCAAAGGTTTAATCTTTGCCTCCGTGTCTATTACTGTGGCCAAAAAGCCTTGACATCCAACGTCAAGCAACTTGCATGCCTGGAGGGCTGACAAGGTTATTTTCCTGGATTTCTTCCTTGGTTCACTTTGATATGTTAAGATTGAACCATCCCCCAACTTAAACATTATCTTTTTTTCTGCACACAAGACATTTGCATCATAGGCAGACAACTAGTCCATGCCTAGTATTACGTCAAAATCCTTTATATCCATCTTTATCAATCATGCGGTTAGTCACTTTCCACAAATTTCAATCTGACAAGGGTCGTAGACCTTCTTCAAGCTCACGACACTTCCTGTCGGCGTGCTGACCACTAGCTCATGCCCGATGTCTCTCGGTTGATCCTTCATCTTACTGGCAAAGGTCGAAGAGACAAAAGAGTAGGTCACGCCCGAGTTGAATAATACTCGTGTGGGAATGGTCGAGACATTCAGGGTACCTAGGGTTTGTAGGTAATTTAGGTTACATAAAGCAAGCCAATTAGTCCCTATAAGTTAGTAGTGTTTAGCAAACTTACCTGTCAATACATCGGGGTTCGCCTTAGCTTCTTCATTCATCATTGCAAACACCTTTCCTCGAGTCCGATTGTCCCGTGGCTGGAAAGACCTAGCGTAGGGCTGATTCAGCGAGTTGTTGTTGTACCCACGCATTCTACAATCTCTAGCCATATTCCCTTCCTTGTTGTACTGGTAACACTTAAAGGGTGGAGCAGTAGATGTTGAGGCTTGACTCACTTGACTTGTTGTTGGTTGGGCTGGTGAAGCTGCTGTTGTTGCTTGACTCGATGCCGGTTAAGCAGGTCGATTGAATGTGGGGCGGAAAGGGTTCTGACCCACGTTCGGCCTACGATACGAAGTCGAGACGGAATTTGAGTTGGTTCCGCGGTAAACTTTATTTGGCCAGGCATAGGTCTGGAAATTGTTCGGCCTTTTGCCTACAGACGACGTCACAGCTTTTTCTTTCTCTTTCTCCTTAAATCTATCTTCCATGGTTTTCGCCTTGTCGACCATCTGAGCATAATCCCTAATGTCCATAATTGACAACACTGATCCGATCTCAGTCTTGAGTCCTTTCTCAAATTTCTTCACTTCACTAAATTCCCCTTTCAGGTGCTCTGGAGAAAAATGGAACAAGTCCTCAAATCGTTGTTGATAATCCAACACTGACTTGGTTCCTTGCACCAATGCAATGAATTCTGCTTCCTTTCTATCCCTGAAACTCTCTGGGAAGTAGTTCTTGAAGAAAACTTCCTTGAATTGCTCCCATGTAGGATTCGGGTGAGTAGCTTCCAAATTAGGCTTTGTAGCTTTCCACCAAGCTTTAGCTTGATTCTGCAACTGATAACCCGCACATATCAACTTTTGTGCGTCCGTGCACTCCAGTGCTTCAAATGCCTTCTCTAGTGCACTAATCCATCGTTCCAGCTGCATTGCTTCAGAAGTTATTTTGGAAAATGCAGGCGGTTGGAGTTTCTTGAATCTTTCCATAACCTTGGCGATAGAGTCCTTCGATAAATGTTATGGCACAGGTGGTGGAAATAGTACGGGCCAATTGGGTGGTGGTGGTGGTGCAGCGCGTTCATGCATCATGGTTGCAAACTGTGTGGACATTTGACCAAGCAATTCTTGTTGTTGTTGCATGGTCCGCATCATTATGGTCATGAATGTAGTTACGTCGTCGGCTGCCACATTTGGCTGAGGTGCTGCAGCTGTGGCTTGTGCAACCGCTGGTGCCTCCGATGAAGCAGCCGATGCTTCAGAATTTTGAGCCTCAGTTCTGTTAGGCAGCTCAACTTCCGACACAACTCGTGGTTGTTTCCCTTTACGACCACCAAGCGAACTTCTCCTGGTGTTGACCATTATAGCTTTTTTGAAAAGAGGGGCATGTTTAATATTCCAGTATTCTCCATAGAGGTCAACAGTTATTCCTTAGCTAGAACAGGTACAAACCTAGTCCACAGTTCCAATGAGTTTTATGAGTCACCAGTAAGGTGGATTTGTTAGATATATTGTCTTGGTTTATAGTGAGATGTTTCATTTGCTTCGTGTTTTGTTTCTCTTTCTTAATCATTTTATGTATTGGTATGCTATACATGACACTACATGAAAAGCTTCAAATTTTTAAATAAAAGACTTTTAATTATTTACCTGATCTAACAGGCAAGCATCTCCAGCTTCTTCCCTGTCACAAACTCCATCGCAAGCAGAAATTCTATGTCAACTCTTACCTCTTCAGCTAAAGTCATAAAATAGTCTTGCTCTTCTGGTCCACTAATGGCAGCAATCTCTAAATAAAAATCCAATTGATTCTCGGCTCGGGGAAACACTAGTCGTATCCATCTCAGTCTCTCTCGTAGATGTCTAATATAAATCATGATGCTGGAGTCTCCAGCCTTAGCTTAGGTAATAGGTCCTGTCATAAAAATGGTTCTAAGCATCCGGTCATACTTAATTAAAAGAATTAAGTACATATCTATTGGAATTTAAATGAATAAGGATCAGTGAAGCTCATCTTGGGTTGGCTCGAGGTACCCTAGCATCTAAGTGCTTCGATTGGTTAGACCACTTCTTAGATTCTTATTCTGGGCTGACCTTGTCTATGAATAGGGAAAGGCCTACACTTCCTACCCGTAGTACATATGTATTACAACATACCTATGTAACTAAGTTTTGTTTTGCATAGCAACACTCCACACAGTTCGTACATCACAATATTCAAGCATATAGAAATTGGGCAATACACACCATACCCCATAATTATGTATATACATATATTTATATTTATATATATATTAAATACTTATTGTAATATATCATCAAAATTTTCCTAGTCCCTATGTGTTTTACTCAAACCTCATGTAGAAATTTCACCCCTTTGATCTTAAGAAAGTTAGGTTGGTTTAATTCTTAGGTCAAATGAATATGTTTGTTTTTTTTTTTATTGTTTTTTTTTTTAAACATTAAAAAAAATCTGTATTTTTATGTTGTCTAAGGTCACTTTAGGTATTCCCCAAGTTTCCATAAGTTAAAACCCAAAAATCAACAAAATACATTCACTGGGCGATGTCTCTGGGCGTTGCCACATTGCCCAGAGAATCGGGGCACAGGTTTATGAATCCGAGAGGGGCCCATTTGCATTCTAACTTCTTCTAAACCTCTCTAAACTCCTAGGAAAAATCTTTGGAGGGTAGTGGGACTTATTCCACACCAAATCCTTGTGTTTCCTTGTGTTCTTCACGAATCTACACATGCCTAGGTAAGATTTCTTAGTTATTTTCCCTATTTTAGCTCTTCCTTTTGCTTTCCTAATATTTTGGCTAGGGTTTTGCCAAATCTCTTGCCCTAACTATATTCTTTTCTTCTCTTTTTGTAGAAAATGTCTACAAGCCACCGTACAGCCAGGAAATCTGTGGCTCAGAAACGTCTCCGAGGATTCCTCATTTTCCTCAGTGCCTCCATCATCTCCTACAGACGATTCTTCTTCGGAGGAACCCAACTTTGACCGGTTTCTCTTTTCTAGGTACGAACATGCAAAGGAGTGGAAAATTTTTGAATCTCTAAAGATTGTGAATGGTCGAGTGGTCCGGGTAGAGGATTTTCACCAGTATAGCCTTTATGCTAGGTTCAATGCCCTAGGTTGGGCTTCTATGTTGTCACCTACCAAGCCTTGTTATCCCAACTTGATTCGGTACTTCTATTGTAACTTGATGCCATCTGGGGCACAAGAGTTTACATTGTTGAGTAGGGTGAAAGGAGTAGAGATTAGGCTGACCACTGCTTCACTAGCAGAGATCTTGAGTTTACCTGACTCAGGAGAGAGGTGTTACTATCCGCCACAGATGGATATATCAGAGATGTTTTCTTTGGAGACCAGGAGGAAGGTCTTCAAATCATTGACAGGTTCACAGGGCATGCCTAGGTCTGAGACTTCTTACAGGCCTAGTACTCGTGTCATCAGTAGATGCGTGACCTACAACATCTACCCCAAGGGTGGTAACAGGGGTAGTATATCTATGTTGAGGGCCTACATCACATTTTGTCTTTTGGAAGCTGGTAAGGGGGGTCCAGTCATAAACCTCCCATAGCTATTACTTCAGGTGATGCTTTACCATGCTAGGAACCCAGCTGATGGGAACCTTCCTTATGGGAAGTTCCTTACTCTAGTCTTCCGATATTTTGGGGTTCCATTGGAGGGTGAGTACATTGAGAAGGACAGATCTAGGCCTATTGACAAGACTTCCATTCTGAAGATGAAGGTGCCTAGAGAGGATCCACCAAAGGATGAGGAGCAGATGGGGATCCAGCAGGATGTGGAGGAGCAGGGAGTGGAGCATGATGATGATGTGCACGATGAGGAGGTGCAGGGGTTGGAGCAGAGAGACATTGAGGGAGGCACCCAGGGCATGCATGCAGAGGAGCAGGGCATGGGTCAGGGCGACTTCGAGGGCTTTGGCACACAGTACACCGACTTACCTGCCTATAAGATGACAGGTGCCACTAGTTCTCAGGTTCCAGGGCCATCAAAATGGACACAGATGATGACACATTTTCAGAGTCTCGGTACCCAGCTCTTAGATATGGCAGCTTGGATGGATCGGGGCTTTACTTCATTGGAGAGTAGAGTGGGTTCTGTAGAGCAACGTCTGGACTTTTGGGACAGGTTCTACAGGGTTGACTCTCGCCAAACACAGCCTCCTCCAGATGACTTACCTCCCACTGAGTTGTTCTTGATTAGCTCCTATCAGTCCATGCTACGTGATTAGACTATTTTTCTTTTATTATGCATATGTACTTTTCTTTGTTTAGGATGTTTCTAATTTAGCGTTCCTTTCTTTTTAACTTATGTAATTATGGAAGTAATATTTTTAATCAGACTTATGTAGTGGCTTGGCCACAATTATCTTTTATTTAATTAAAATTATGCATCTTTCATTTAATTGCAACTACCTCCCCTGTAGCCTTTAGTTGTTAGTTGTTTTATTATTTATAGCTTATTATTCCTAGTTCTGCACTCCATAAATGTAAGAAGAGCCTCACGCTCTGATACCAAGCTCTATCACACCCCAAACCACCCCCAAGGAGGAATTGGGTAGGCGACCCGAATTGCGTAACGGCAATCTGCCAAATCCCACGGATCTAGAAGCAGTGCTTACATTCACAAAACCACATTCATCACTTTACCATAAGCAAGATCAGAGTGTTGCAGATAAACTATAATTCCAATAACAAAATAGGAAGCATAGCAATACGGGAAATGGTGATGATATATATACATAGATTAGTTTGTTCTGATACATTTCCCACAACCCACAACTTAAGAGTAAAGCTGACAGAAACAAAGCTAGAACTACCATGTACATGTATATATACAGGGTGAGATAACTCAACCCCAAAAAAAATAAAAAAAAAAAGAAACTACAACCAAAGCTCAAACCAAAATGGGGATAAACTCCTAACAAACCAAAAAGGAGTCCCCAAGATAAAAAGTATCACGTGCACTCCTCAACGGTCTTCATCAACGACCACTGAGAATGTACGCAGGATCGGTATGACCTCCGTCGGGGTCCACACCAAGATCATCGCAACAACCAGGACTCTCCTCCTCGAGATGAGCCTCCATGCCACAGCGGCATCAATCTGCAAAATCATCTAAAGAAAAACATATATAATAGAGTGTGAGCCCCACTGAGCTCGTGAGCAAATATATCATCATGCATGCACGTGCAATCACAATCCACATGATCCTATATGATATGCAAGTCCAGATTATTTATTAGCCACCTAACAATACAACTAAGTCAAGTCTGTGCTACTACAATCCCCAATACATGTATCTCTGGTGTGGGCTTCTAACCCCTTCCCTCGATACACCCATTGAGTTGTCGGAGAGGACCAGTCAGCTCCCGCATCAATCACCAAGGTCAGCCTGGCCAGCCCTCTGTGATTAACCCATAGGACAATCCATTTCCTTTCTCTTTTTCTTTTCTTTTCTGGCTTACAACCCGGCATATAGCTCATAATCACCATTCCGGTGTTCTTTTCATTTCTTTTCTCTTTTCACATACACATATGGTCGCCCCCATAGGCATCCAACACCTAAACCCCTGTTGGCAAGGGTGCGTAGCACGGGTGATGAAACTCTAACCCCATGTCTATATGGCATCGTATGAGTCAGGTGGTGTCAATCGCATCCCATACTACGGGCTACCACAGGCCTCATTTCCAAGCCGACTACGGCATCTAGTCTATCATTCACAATCATCATATAAGAATTCACAGTGTTGATCAACAGACAGTCATTATGCAGTGATTTGAGTAGTTTGAAACAGAAGTAAATAACACAGCATTTATATTCACAATTCTTAATAGCTGGCATAGTATTATAATTACACTTGCACATATGATAATATTATTCACTCACCTGAGTTTGGTTCTAGATACTCGGTTGCAAACTCAGTTCCAACAGTAGTCTGGTTGTTGTCCTCGAGCGCGGGATCAAATCCTGGATATAAATCAGAAGTTGTCATATTAAGTTTCCAAGCTGTCTCTAGTAGTCCTAGGGTTAACCTAAGCTTACTGGGTTGACCCGGTGCTTGGTTGGTACTCATTTGGAATCACTGGCCCTTGCAAATGGTCTTGGGTCTGTGTCCTGGTGCATCATCCAGTGTTAGTAGTCCAGGGGTAAAATGGTCATTAATAGTAACTGTACCTGATTCTAGGTCAGATTAGGTTCACAGTGTTGTCCACTGCTTGCTTGTGCTGTAGGACCATGCACAGCAGGGTTTCCTTCACCTGCGGCACCCACTAGAGTTTCAAAGTATTCCTTTAATATGGACAGATGTGGGGAAGGGCATTTATGTCATTTCCCACCTTCCCACACTGTCCCACAGCCATTTGGTGAGATCCCCTAGGTCGGATTTAAAAATTTGCAGCATTTCCTTCACTGGGCGATGGCTCTGGGCGTTGGGTGCATCGCCCAGTGCCCTCAAATCGACATTGGGCTGAGTTCCCAAGGCTGGGCTTTTTAGGCTAGGCTCAATTCTGATCCTTTGCATGTTAGGGGGGTCAGGTAGCCTCTAGGATGATCTACCTATTGGTCCAAATGGGTCATCCATCAGGGTCACTATTTGGCTGCCAATGGCTACCCAGACAACCTAGTGAATAGTATCACAGGGTTTTCTCTAAGCTTGAAATTCGATTTCAGCCACATGCAGGGCTAGAATCAGATGTAATTTGATTTTCCATGGCTGGAATCATCTACCGTTAGGTCTGTGTAGCCATGGTTTACATCCAGGGTTCCAAACTGTCAGCCAGAAGTGAATCTGGGCAGTGCAACCATGCACAGCCAGATTCGGCTCTCAAGAATAGCAAATCAAAATTATAAAATTAAATAAAAATCATAGATCTCCCATGCTCAAGGCTTGCATGGCAGATCTAGAGCTGTTCTGGGCTGCCCAGGGAGCAGAGATACATCAAACATAGAGAAGAAATGGGGACAGCAGGCATATACAGGTATTTTTATACTTGAGCAGGTCTGAGAGAGCTCAAACCAGCCTTGGATGGGGGTGGCAGCTCCTCCTTATTCCTTCTTCTTCTTCCTTCTTCCTCTCCTTCCTCTTCTTCCTCTCCTTTCTCTCTTCTTTTCCTCTCCAGGAAATGAGTAGTAACTAGAGCTCTAAATGAGCCCAAAGCCTTCCTATTTATAGGCCCAGCCTTCACTGAGGCTTGTTTGGTTGTTAAGGCCTCTCTTGAAAATCAGTTTTTAAACTGATTCTGAGTGATCCTGGGCACACTAGTGGGGTCCACAGTGAACCAAGAGCATGAGTTGGTCCCTCAGACTCCCCTCTATCTATGGAGGGTGCCCATGTTCATATTGGGTGGTCCCCATAAATAAAATCCAATAAAACATGCTGTTTCAATCACTGGGCGATGTCACTGGGCCTTGTCTGCATCGCCCAATGCCATCGTCCAGAGAATTCTAGCAAGCTGGAATTCAATGGGGCTTGCACAAGGGTTTGACCCTTGGTCTGGGTATTGTCCCCACATGCCTTATAAAGGTTCTTACACACTTTATCAGAGGTGGGTCCCACTATTATGGGAAGGAGAGAGATTACCTGGAGTCCAGGCCATACATGATGCTGTGAGCTGTGCAACTGCATGGATCAGCTATCCATCTTCTGAAAGGTATGTAAGATGACATACACAGGGTCTGTTCATTAATCCAATACACTGAAGTGATGCTCCATAGTGTTCCTGGTTGCCTGGGCAGGGGTTCCTATCCTTCAATCAAAATTCCATCTAGTCAGGAGCAGGGTTTGACAGTAGGTCCCAAGGTAGCTTTTCACCTTGACTATAGAGAAGACAGAGTCAACACCGGGCACCGTAACAGCTACCTTATTTATATACCTATGACCTGTGCATGTGTTGTCTTTTTGGGGCTGCATTCTTTCTAGCGGCCGGCTGAGGTTGCTAAGAATCACTTGGTACTCAGTTTGACTGTCGATGAGGGACTCACCGAAGGGCTTGTTACTTAGTCTAGTGGTTGGAGATGAGGTTTTACTTTTCTCTTCCGTGCTATCGGCACGTAGTTGAGTTTCGATAAAGTTATGCACTCGCAAACCAATGGATAGAACTTTTTTATCTGGAAGCTTAATTAGTGTATGGTATTGTGTCGGGTGTTGGTTTTGTAGTCTTGTGTGGGTAAGAGTATGAAAACTGAAACTAAAGGATTTGACAAAACTTTACTCAACAATGGATATGAGTGGAGTAAGGGGGCACCGAATGTCCCCTCCGTTATTGGGAGCGAACAGTAGGGATTCCATCAATATTCCAATTCATTCTAAAGTTGAGTTAGGTATTGGAGAATCAGAAGTGAAAGTCTTCCGAGTAAAAGCCTTATAAGAAAAATAGTATAGACCTATGTCATACAAACCCAAGAACCTAATTCCTCTATCTTTTCACAAAATACAGCAAAAAGTCAGGGATTTAATCCTTAAACTACAAAGGGTAAGACCTAGAAAATTTTGTTACAAATAGAAAAATTTATACTATGACCAAATGGAATCATAAATATGAAGTTCTAATGCTATTCTATGTATCGAACATGGTACACTGTTATAACAAGTAAGAAGGGCATAAATGAAGAGAACAAATGGAACTTGCACATTTGGATGCTAAAATCCTAGTAAGACATATAAATAAGACTAACAACCCCATGTGCAAAATCTCTAAGTCCATTTGAAAAATAAAAAGTAAATTTAGAGGTGAAAATCCTTGATTCATAAGTAGAGAACACTTAAAGGTTAAGTAAAATGAGATTTGGTTAGGTGATGGTCAAATGTCACCACTAACCTAAAACTATAATGCTAACATATGCTTAGGATATGGTATGCCATACAAAGGAAATAAAAATCCAACCTAGAGCATGCTAGCAACTTTAACACATACTACAAAAAAAAAAAAATCTAATTTTAATTGGTGAAACAGGAGAGGTGTAACGTATACAACTTGTATCAAGTTGTAGAGACACAATTAAAATCCTACATTGACAATCCAATCCACATATAACAAAGGAAATTGGAAATTAAACCTTGGGTTTGGGTCAAAACCTTGTCTCGATCCTTGGTTTGGAAATGCAAACTCCATGAAAATAGTATTATATAAACCTTATATAGTGTAAATAGGTTGATGTTATGCTACAAAAAAATTCCTAATAGAAACAAAACCACATTAGCAGGTTTTGAGAAAGAACTTAGATTTATCAATTTCGACCCCAAGTTTGAGGGCATAGCTCTAAAGACTTGGAGACAAACAAACACTTGCACAAAGAATGATCAATGCAAACTAAAGGAAAGGGGGAATACAAAAAAAAAATCAAGCCTCATTCAAGTAGAGATATGAGAAAAAGGGAAAAGTACCAATACATTACAACTTAAGTATAAAAAAATTCTGAAATTAGTGAATGGATGATCTAGGCAGTATACACCAATCTCTAATGACAGGATTGATGTCATTTATGTTTGATTCTCTAATAAAAGGCAAAGATTATGAAAGATTTGACCTAGAGTAGGGAGCTTTTCCCCAAAATTGCTTGAAACCCTTGGTGAGCATGCCAAGGAACATGGTTTCAATGCTATACAAACCACACATAGAGCAAATGGATCAAGATTCAATCATAAACAATGCTTCAATAGGAGATAAAGCATAGCAGTAAAAATTTTGCAAACTAGGGATTTTAATTCTCGATCTCAAGTTGAGACCATAGCTTGAAATGCTTAAAAATCAAATGGAATGCTCACAATGGCTATATTTGATGAAAGAAATTGAAAAGAAAACACAAAACCATGTCCAATTTGGGTAGAGAATGAGAATCCATGTATAGTTGGGGGTTTCCCAAATTTGACTTAGATTGATGGTTTGGAAGGGCAAAATCCGTGAGTGGAGTGCTAAACCAGGCCTCCATAATACAAATAAGTTGGCACATAACTACAAACAATGCCTTAATAAATAAACAAAGCATGACAGCAGAATTTTCTACAACTTTGGATTATAAATTTTTTATCTCAAACTTGACGTAATAACTTGGACTTTTCTAAATCACATATAAAGCATACATTAGCATGTTAGATGCGGATGGATTTAAGAGAAAGAAAAAGACAAACCTAGTCCATTACATGTAAGAACAAAGAGAATTGAAAATGAACCCAAAATAGTAAAATCTAGAAATTTATAAGGTTGGAAATTGGTTGGGAAGTAAAAACTTCAAATTCGGGATTGGGGTTTTAGCCAAAAATCTGTCAGATCTTCGATCAGATCATCTCCCAGAAAGATCCAACCAAGAATCTGAATAGGCCAACACCTATGTTTTAGCCCATTTTGTGGGGCCAACTTGTTCTCCTTATTGTCCCTCCACCTTTTATGACTCATCATGTACAATTGCGGATGAAGTACCCCTCTTTTTTCAAGTTACAAGGTACGTCAAATTTCGAGGATGAAATTTCTTGTAAGATTGGGGGATGTTATACCCGCACCCAAACTACACCCTAATTCTCCGGGCCAAGTTGAACTTTCATTGGTAGATGTTGCGACGCTGCCAACAGTCAACACTTATGACCTTGGGCCGTGGCAGTCAAGGGGATAACTGGAATAAAAGGGTGGAATTTTGATCTAATGGGCGATGTGACCGTGTGAAGTGAGCTTTTAATCCTTAAATATCACGTGTACATACTCCTTTTATAGTCCTCGAAAGGTGGGCCAAAGCCCGGGGTTTATTGCCCTTGGTTTACCCTATTTCTATAGGACTGGACTCACAAAGGTGCATCCACCCTTGCTGTAAGATTTATTTTGGGTAAAGTATTGTGGGACCCACTTATCCCATGTCTTAGATGTCGTCGTGGTGTCCCCGGACATGGTGGACCCCACCCTCTTCTATTTTATTTGTGTTGGGCCTTAAAAGTGGGCCCTAAAGACCCAACTTAACCTAAAAATGAATTTTGAGACTTAAGGACCAAACAATAGGCCCTCACTTAACCCTTCTATAAATAGAAATCATGACCATTAAATAGTCATAACTTCAGCAACCTACCTAGAGCCGTGGAAACAAAAGAAGGGAAAGAAGAAAGAAGAGAAAGGAAAGAAGAAAGAAGAGAAGGAAAGCAAGGAGGGAGATTGGAGGAAGATTTAGGGCTCTTGCAGCTCAGCCATAGGTGTTTCTTATCTTTTGGCTCAGGTAAGCTCTTGGGTCTCTCTCTCTCTTTCTTTGTTCTTTATTTCTTTTGGGTTTGGGGAAGGAGCTGTTCAGGTTGGGGGTTTTAACCTAGGGTTCCATTTGGAACCCAAGGATGTTTATGGAATTGGTATCCTACCTTCTTAGGGGCTTGAAGCTCACCTCTAAGACCTCTCTTCACCTATTATTGGAATCTATTTCTTGGATCTAGGGTTCTTGATGGAGAAACCCTAGATTTGATCATTTAAAAGGATTTACTTCTTGAACCCAACAACCCCATGATAAGGGTAGGGTATTATGACCCTAGGTGATTTAAAGACCTTTCCCCTAAGTCTTGGTGGACTGAAACCCAAGTGAAATCAAGTTGGGAAGGTCAAACATTGGGAATTTTTGGATTCAGCAGAGAGGTGGACCCAGTGGTGGACCTAGGCCAGAAACCACCATAAGAGTCCACCCCTAATCTATTTGCAGGTGGACCCAGTGGTGGACCCAGGCCAGAAACCACCATAAGATTCCACCCCTGATCTGTTTACGGGTGGACCCAGTGGTGGACCTAGGCCAGAAACCACAACAAGAGTCCACCCCTTCCCTATTTGCAGGTGGACTCAGACCAGAATCCACCCAAGAGTCCAGTCCTGGCTTTTTGGAGTATTTTGCCCGGGTTGGACCCAGGCACTGTGCCTCCACTCATGAGTCCATCTGAACTCTATTATCCTTCCTTAAAGCTTAACCTTTGGAGACCCTTTGGGACCCTCCTACCTTACCTAACTTGCTTTGTCACACTTCTTTAGGTAATATAACTCTTACGGTGAGGCTTATCATACGTTGATCAACGATGAACCCTAGTAAATGAATCGCGAACTAATAGGTGAGTGGGTGTGGATTTGATTTAATTTGGGAGTGTTTTTCATTATGTTATACTTATATGTCATTTCTCATGCATACTCATTCTTGCATTATTATAACCATGTTTGTGAAAATTAGGAATGTATGCATTGTGAATGTGGCTTATTAATGTCTTCATCATGTTTATAATTGGTCTGTCATGCGCCGTATTGTGCTGGTACCTAGGTGATAGATGGTATGGGAAGTTGATGCACCCAAAATACCTCTCGATATGATAGTATCATATTACATCATACGGTTAGTGCTATTATATGGTTTGTCATGCGTCGTGTCGTGCTGGTACCCAAGTACTGGATGGTATAGGACATCAATGTGCCCGGAATACCTCTTGATACGATAGCTTCATGTAGTATTACTGCGGTTAGGATTTTCAAACCCCTTGCTACGACCGTTACCAACAGGGGTTTAGGTGTTGGGTAATCGAGGCTCCCTGTGTGCCTAATGAGTGATTCGAGGTCAGGTCAGGGATGACCATTGGTCGAGGTTTGCCTCCGGGTGGCGAGTGGCTTCTACTGGCGCAAGCCCCATTGTAACAATTGAAGTCACATTTTGGTGATAAGATAAGTGATCCGCGATGTTACCCGAGTTGTTGCAGTAGCAAGTACCTAGTGACTTAGATGTGCCTGCTAGGTGGATAATTGGTTAATGATTTCATGCATCATGGACTATATGTTATTGCTTGTATGTTCCCCATCCCCTCACTGGGCTTAGTGGAGCTTACCCCTCTTTGTGCAACCTTTTTAGATGCGTTGCACGTGATGTTTTGGTGGAAATCTCTGTGGCTCTTTTTCTTAGATATGTATTGCTCGGTGTTGTTGAAGTGTAGTCAGTGACTTCGATCTATGATGTTGATTAGATGTTGATGACCATGTCAATGAGGCACTTGGATCGAGACACTTATTTCTTTTGTTCCTTTTAAATTTCCTCATTTGTATGGTATAAACTTTTTAATATTACTGTTGTTCTTAGTTTTAGTTAATCTCTTGAGAAATGATGTAATATATCAATTGTCTATCACTTAGACTTTTGAACTCTTTTATTATTGTAAACGCTTCCGCACTTTTTTATCTACATTTACTTTTATTGTAAATGTATTTCTTCCCACACTCTGATGTACATATGAGTTGTATTGAGTTGACTGTGATTCGAGTCACTGCATCGAGATCCTGATAGTAGTTTAGGATGTTGGTAAGCATCCTAGTCATACCCAAACCCTAGGGTGGGGGTTGGGGCGTGACATGTAAAGTCAGTCCTTGCGGTAGACATCAACCATTGACTCACCATAAATGCACACCACACGAATAAAATAGTAAATATCTCTCAGGTATGGAAAAAGTAACTACCAGAGTTTCCCGTCGTAGATCAAAACATGGCGTGAATAATCCAGGAATCTCTGTGGATCAATGTTCAACACTAGATGTGCTCATATTTACATTTTTACCCAATCCCTGTTGAACGAATGTGCAATACGGCAACCATAGAATGGATTTCCCAACTCTGTCCAAAGTTGTGAACGACAAACGGTATAAAGTGGGCAGTTGCACTAAAGAAAAATTATGACAAACACATAATATTAGTAAATCAATTAATTAATTTAATCAAATTAAATCGGGTTTGATGGACACACATCAATATATAACATATCCAACAACCTCACCTACTTGAATTACATTCGACTCCCTCTAGATTCTAGGTGATATCTATTCTATTCAAGCTCAGGCAATAGGGCTTCTTGTCCTACTCTATCTAAACCTTTAATGAAGTGTTAGAGACATCAATTGATGACTCTAATTTGTTAATTCCCAACTCTATAGATCAGTCACCATGAAAACTCCATTAATGGACTTTCAAATTGGGCAAACTCTTAACCTAAGGCCATTTCTCTTCTAGGATCCTAATTGGACTGAATCTTATGCTAATTGATAGTCCTAGTAGGCTAGGAGGGGTCCCCAAATGAGCCCTGATGTTCCCATGCTCGTAAATCCCCCACAGCCCTTGGCTTTTGCTGAAAAACAACAAAATAAGCCACTACAGTCGATGGCTGTGGTGGATGCTACAATCAACTATAGTACTTCCTTGAGGAAAGAGAAATTGTGAATATTGGTAGTGTACCTACATTGACCGTTGGACCTACGGTCGATGGGTTCATCAACCGCACGAATCGATCGCAGTGACCAAAAGTTGTTGTAATTGGGATTTGACCTAGGCCTTTGACCCCGGACCTTTTACAAGCTAATGTACACATGGAATATGATTGTATAGGGTACATACCATATTTGTGAAGGTGTGCGTACCCTCAAAATCTTAGGATCAATTAACTACAACTTTGGTGAGTGGATTAGGTACTTGACTTTAATTTGGAGTGTTTCTTAATTAGGGAAGATGTATGACATTCATGCACATGCTATGCTAACATGATTTGATGCTATACTTACTATGCATACTTAATTAGATTTTCTTGTTATATGAATGATAATCTAGGGTTATTTATGATAGAATTCTACCTTGTTAAATGCTAGAGACTTAGGAAATATCCTTGCATTTGAATTGTTGCGATGGAATTGAGATATGGAAATTGATTATGTGTTGAAACGTGAATGTTAATGGTGATTACGAATGTTATATGATGAGATGTGATATTGCATGGCTATGAGATGAGTGTGAGTGATGGGATCCAAGTGTCACAGTGTGTGTTGGACATGGGATCACCATGAGTAATTTAAGATGGAAATTCATGTAGTGTAACTGTGCATTAGAAGGTAAATGTTGTATTAGGGAGTTTGTGACCGGCTGACCATTACTTCAGTATCACATCCTCCGTACTCTTGTATGTGTGTGTGTAAGCCAGAGGGGCGAGAGGATAGTCGGAGCCATTGTGATTTAGCACTATGGACTCGACCTCTGACTTATGCATATGCATACCTTATCATGTATGTAGTTGTAGGGTGGTTAGGAATTTTTTGAACCCAGTACTATGACCCTTATCGACAGGGGTTTACGTGTCGGGCAAGCCCACGGGTCCCAACCGTATTTCGAGGTACCCACCAAGAGGTTCAGGCGCTGACCGTGATTTTGGACTGAATGCCAAGACGGGGTTTGTATAGGGGATTTGCGAACAATCTCAATGAGGAGTCCGGTACCGCAGTCTTCTATAGTAGCTCGGCTTTGTCATCGTCGGTTTATCATCCGTTTTATGGCGTCGATGGTAGGGATGCTACCTTAGGTTATAGTAGTACTGGACCTGGACTTAGATGCGATGTTAGGTGGAAAATCAACAATGCATTCATGCATCATACGCATTGCTCATCATTTATATATTGTGATTGCTTGCATGATCTAATTGCTCCCTGGGCTTAGTGGAAGCTCATACCTCGAGGGTCCTCTCTTTTTAGATGTAGATGCAAGATTGGTTGAGTCTATTGAGGCGGACCCGGTTTATCAGTATGGTGATGGTGCAGATGCTTGGGGTGCTCCCAATGAGGAGGAGCATGGATCAAAGTGTACATACGAGGCTTGTACTTATGGTGCAGTTTAGTGCGGGTTGAGATCCATTGAGATGTTGAACATTACTTTTATGGATGACTATAACTAATTATAGTTTTACCCTTGGATTTAATGCACTTTTATATATCTATATTTTATTATGGTTTTGGAAATATCTTGAAATGTTGGAATAAAATGCCACATACTATATATTATCACTTAGCTAGTTTCTCACTCTAATATATGGATATGTTGTAGTTCTTCCGTTGCCACTCTGAATGTGATCTTACTTTTGGATTATTAGTCATGATACTGCAATTGTAGATCCTGGTGTAGGTGTAGGATACGGGGTACCCTAGTCACACTGCCTGGTAGTAGGGAGTGGGGTGTGACAGCATGGTATCAGAGTGGTTTGCTCTATCTCGACTACTAATGGATCCGACCCATATTTGATTTACTCTAAGTTAGGAGTCACTTAATAAAAACCATACCAAACATAAATAAGATAGAGACATGTTTGTGGATGAAAAAGTTAAATTCATTAATTAATTACTGTGCTTACAATAGATAGTCCAAGGTCGACATAACTCAATAAAAGAAAAGATTACATTTTAATTTTCCCCCCTACTCCTTGTTGTCCAATAAAATTAGAAACTAACCTAAGGATTAATAAAAGAACATAAATTACTAGGAAACTAAAATAGAAAACCTTGAGTCTACTTTTGATGCTTCTCCTTTCCTTTATCCCCTTGTTTCCCCTTCTCCATTGTGCGTGGAGCTGGCCTATGAGGTCTCTCTATGTTCAGCCGCCCCTCCATTACCTCTAGCCGCAGTTCAATTTCAGCCAAACCCGACCCCACCATCAGTCTCAAGGTAAAGATGCTATCATTTAATCTTTGCTCCATCTCATGGAAGCACTGCAGCATGAAACCCCACTCGGGTGGACCCAACTATGGATCCTCTCAAAGTGGAGGAATAGGTACATTTGACTGTGTTTGTAAAGTAGATGCCCCAGCTGTATGCGAAGGAGCGGGATCAGTCTGTTGTCTAACATTTCGATCAAGCGAGATAGTAGCAGCAGTAGATGGGACAGCAACAGGAACTACTGGTATGTCCTCACCACGACTATCATCATCCTTAGCCTGCTTTATCTCATCCCAACTAAGATCATCAACAATAGCCCCAACATTACCCCCATCACCCCCATCGTGTTCATCTCCATCAGAGCTATCCTAACCCCATCATGGCCACCATCTTCATCTCCTCCTTCTTCCTCCTCAGCAGCCTCCCTGGCTTGTTGTACTCTATCCTCTGGCAACTATGCACTCCCCTCTTGCCTTGTTGTCTTCATCCTTCGTAGTAAAGTTTTGTCGAGAGGAGTGTCTTGAAGTCCTCTCCATATCACATCCATCAGAACTTGGAAATGAGCTAGTAGTTTAGTAATCAATTTGGCGTAGGGTAGACTCCCTTTGACAGTGTGATCAACCCGGAGTGCCATAGTCTTGATGATGATATTGGGAAGGCACAAGGGTGACCAATGTACAAGCAATATGCATAATAGCTTTACATTAGAGACACCTGTGAAAAAGGGAAAGAGCAAATAATGTTAGGAGTCATGAAGTTTAAGCATTAATCAAGGAGGGAACTAGTACAAGGAAAATTTAAGGATTTGGAAATTACCTGGTCCTTGTGCCCATTGATGGGTAGCACATTGAGCTGGACTATATGGGAAAGGATACAGAGTGAAGGATAGTAATCCTTAATGAGAAGGCAAGACTGTACATGTGTAGGCCATAAGGTACACATCATGTCTGCATACTCCCCAACGGTCATAAGCCGGATGTATTCAGTCCTTGGAGGGACTTATCTTATGGAACCCTCTGATGAGATGTCAAGGATCTCAGCTAACTTAGTGGTGGTGAAGGCTATGTCAACACTATTCACCCACGAAGTGACCCAGTACCCCTCATCGCCTAGGCTCTCTATATGGAAGTTGGTATAAAAGTATTGTACTAGCAATGGATAATAGAAGTGCGCCAGCTCGAGGATGCTTGACCACCCCAATCTAGCGAACCTTTCCTCCAACTTAAAGGATTGGAAGTCCCTAGTGATGACCCTCCTTTCCAGGATGACCTCAGCATTCTTGAAGTCTCCCCAAGAATCCTCATGTTCCGGGGATCCGAACCTATGAGCATCATACACCCGTGCCGGAGGTTGATTCCTCGCACCCCTTTGTGGATCCATCGTTGACCTACACACATACGAAAGAACAAGCAAGGCATTGGTTAAGAAACCACATGTGCTACAATCTTAATTGTAATGTGTGTGAGGTGTTTTGCTAGAATGTTGAACATTCAGAGGAGAAAATATAGCAAAATAGGGGAATGGAAGGATTTCAAGCATTGAATCGATTGAAATCTTTGAAGTTTGGGTTGGGCTTGTGGATTCATGGTTGGAACAACCTAACCTACATACAAACAACTTACCACAACCAATGTACACCTTAGAATCTAGCTACATTGTAAGATACGACCAATTTGGGGCAAAACATTCAAAAGCCCTAATTTTTCAAATTGGGAAAAACCCAAAACCCAAGCAATGAGTGTCATGCCCCTAACCTGCCATAAGGGTAATGTGACTAGAATACCCCCTATATTCCACACTGAATCCCAAGGATCGACACTTTATCATGTCATGTTCACTACCCTGAATACAAGATCATACATCAGAGTATCAGTGGAAGCATATAAATACTGATATAGATTTAGAACGAAAGGAAGCTAGAGGAATGATATTATATAAGTAATTATTATCTCACATCGTTAGTCTAATGTTTGCTAAGTGTCATAAACTAATTGACATATTAAGTGTATCAATCTCAAAATTTAAGATTAAAGTTAATTACAGTCATCCACAAAATCCATAAATGTTATTCCCTTTAACAAAGTACAAAAAGGTAAGGCCACCCCGCTACTATGCACCGTAAGCACATGCCTCATAGGTACAGTCGGGTCCATGCTCCTCCTCGGGTTGAACACCCCAAGCCTCATAACCATCACCATATTGACATGCCGGATTAGTCTCGACTGTGTCCATCATCCCTGCGTCCATATCTAACAGAAAGTATCCTGAGGGATGAGTTTCCACCAAACCCAGTGAGCAATTAAACCATACACACTCATATGATAATAGTAGTAATAACAATGCATGCTAAAGTATGCACATTACATATGATGCATGAATGCATTTGTTGATTTTCCCCCTAACAACAATTTCTAAGTCGGGTCAAGTACTACTATAACACAAGGTAACATTGTCGGCAATCAGTGCCATATACCAGATGACATCCTGACAATGTCAAACCCATTATATAATGGAAACCTGCGAGACCGGACTCCTCCTCGAGTTGTTCGCAAACCCCCCAATACAAAACCCGTCTTGGTGTCCAGCCCAAAATATGGTCGATGCCTGAACGTCATGGTGGGCAACCCTGAAACACAGTAGGGACCCATGGGCTTGCCCGACACCTAAACCCTTGTCGCAAAGGGTCGTAGTACTGGGTAAGTCATAATCTATCCAGCAAACAACTATTGTAAATACAAGGGTACATGCATGTGTAGCCTAGAGGTCGAGTCCATAGTGCCAAACATGGTGGCTCGGCTATCCTCTCGACCCCCTCTAGCTTACACACACGCATAAAGTACGGTGAGTGTGAAATCGAAACACCGGTCGACCGGTCACAACCCGATCTCAATCCAACATATACTCATCATACTCATCCATTATTCACACAATCATCCTCACAACTCTCTTATGGCAATCACAAGTCCAACACCCACTCATGGCACTTGGATTCCATCACTCATACTTAACACATATCCACATATTCATTTCAACATTCACATAAACTCCAAACAGAATTTCAATCCTAGAACATCTAGCATTCATCATAGTTACACCTCATCATCTTTGCAATATTCCACAATAAGTAAGGAACTAAAAGTGACATAACACGCATAGTAATTGCATCAGATCATCATGCATAGCCTAATCATATACCTAATGAGAAATATTCCATAAAATAGTTCAAATGTCTAATCCACTCACAATTGTTTGTAGTGTATGTCCTTGACTTACATGCACATGTACACTCCCATCATAGGTGTAGATTACCCTAACATGTTAGTCCACAAGTGTATAATAGGTGAGAGAAGGTCCACCTGCGTATCCAATCCGGAGTCAAAACTCCAAGTCAGCACTAATTTAGTCTTAGCGGACTGAGCACCATCGTCTACAGGCTAGCAGATCATGCAGGTAGAAGGTTGCTTGGATTAGAGCGGACGATCCTACGGACTGTGCATTGCCCGCTCAAGCCAAAATTGTTGTTTCTCAACAATGGCCAAGACAAATCTTGGTCTACACCAATGGGGCTTGTGGGAGATCAATTGGAGAGTACTTTTAATCCCCAAATGAAGCCAATTAACCTATGGGGTCATCCTATTTGGAATCCATTCAAGGAGGATAAGGTTCATTGCCTAGAATCCTCCATTTGGGGTTCTTCAATGGGGTTTCATGGCAACTAAGCCATTGGATTGGGAATGGGTCATCTCAAGCTACCATTTGATGCTTCTGGCATCCAATTAGATGAATAGACCATATATATAATGAGAAATCCTAAGGTTTGAATATGAATTGGGTTACCATTACTTAAAATCTACAAAGGTTTGCATTGAAATCAAGTAGAGGTGATAGCTTACAATGGGATTCTATCTAGGACAGTAAGAGGTTGAGCTTTTCAACTGGATTTGAGCTCCAATCCACCTTTTCCATGAGCTCTAAGTCCAAGGTGAGTTTATATCTAGCTGGGGAAGTGATGTGAGCTCAAGGGTAGCTCAAATGGATGTTGGGATCCTCCCTTCTCCTTCTCCTTCTTCTCTTCTTCTTATTTTCCCTCTTTCTCCCTTCAAGCTCAGCTCTCGATGTTTTCTTTCTTCTCTAGGGTTTGGAAATGAGAGAAATGATAGGAGGGATAGGGTTTTGGCATAGTTTAGCTAGTGGCTTAGGGTGTTTTTGGGCATGAAATGGGTTTTAAAGCTCATGGGATCCCAAGTAGAACTTAAGGTTTAGATCTTAGGGTTTAGCTGGACCCTTTAGGTCATAAATAGGTTGGGTTAACCCAAGGTGGAACCCTAGGCTCAAGCCCAAGTGGTCCAAGGAAAATCCAATCGGATCTGGGCCATTTTAGCCTCTGCAGATCATGCTGCGGCTCATGTTGTTGCATGATCTACAGGCTTGCCAGGCATGATTTGCAGGAGCTAATCCTGCAGATCTTGAGGTCTAAATGGGGAGGGGTTTTCTCGTGGATGAATATGCACATGTGGGGGATATTAATAGACATAAATGGCATGCTTCATCATACATATCATGCATCAAGGTGTTGATTAATTGGTCATACAAACAAGCATATAATTTATGGGATTTCTAGGGTTGGTATTCACCTAGTCAGAGTCTTCCTCTGGGACTCCAAATAACTTTCTCACTTCAATACAAACCTCACAAAAAAACCAAGTGTCGATATTACACGACATCGGGCTTCTCCTTTCGTACTCCTCACTTCAAGGCCTAGTGCTAGGAGGATAATCTACAAACTTACGATCAACGAAGCTTCCCTACTCTTGGTTGAGGAATCTCTCTTCTACCGGCTCTCCTGTTCTTGGGTGATATATCTTATGTGTAGGTTTGATTGTCAGCTTGAATAGTTCACCGGTGAAGGCCGGGAGCTTCCCATACTATACTACAACATTCACAAGCTTAGATTAGTATGGGCTGGGGTAAGGGTGTAACAATGAGTCTAAGGATTCACAATCTTACATGGATTGTCAATGTACTAGCATGCATTCAATGCTAGAACACTCAAACAATCACTACATTGAAGCAAAAACAATCCAGCCTAGAGCTCTTCTCTTGCAGTTTTGGGCAAAAACAAGTGCTCAAAATGAGTTGCGGCTCGTGTTAAAAACGAAAATCGCAGCTTGCGGTTGATGTTTACGGGCCCAGGATCGACCATAGGGATTGACCGCAGCCATCAACCACATGTAAAATTAGAGAACCCTGAGTTCTGCTTGGATTGACTGTAGGACTGTAGACGATACAAAGGCATCATCCACAGGGATCGATTGCAGTGTGCATTTTTTGCCCTAAATAGGGAATTTTTCAGAATTTTGAGATGCATGCCACTATTAATTGTTGTGACTCACCTGCACATGATCTCACCTCTCTCATGCATGCTATAAAACATACATAGGGTTGAATGCATAAAAATTTATTAGCATGTTGACTATGTTTTTTATGATTCTATGCTCTGAATCTCACATGGTGATGATTATGAATGAAAGATGACAACTCTATAATATTCAACATGTCTATATGTTTGCCTAGCATGACAGTTTAGGATTTTCCCATCATTTCTATCATGTATTTAAATTCATTATACTAACTTAGTAGTCAAAGCTGGATCATATGTCATCATCCATCTTCTTAAATTTATGAGTGTGTTGCTAGCATGCATGTGATTTTGTATGTTTTTACTTACATAATACATCAACCTAGGGTAGAAGTACGATTTTTACAGGGTGGACCAAGGTGCCTAACACCTAACTCATATTGTAGCTTGACATGAACCCTAACCTTTGGGTTAGACTAATTCACATTGAAGTCACTTTTTGTTTATTTTTAATAATGGTCATTGACCCTAAACTAGGTGGCGACTCTTTGTCAAATTAAAGACCCTTACCCCCATTTTTTTCCAAGAGAGAAGAGGGAGGCTTACTGAAACCCTTTGTCCTCACAATCACTTCAATGTTTGCAGTGCTTCTACCAAGTGTGAAGGATATATTTCATAGGAAGCAGTTTTCTATCTAGGAGTATGGCCTATGCTAGCACTCCCATGATTCAATCTCTCTCCTCCTCAAAACAAAGGGGTAGAAGTGTCTTTTTATATGGGGGAGACAGATAGACTCATGGGAGTGCTGGTGTAGGCCACACTCCTGGACAAAGTTCTTTTTCTTGTATTCAATATATCTTATTGTTTTGTTAGTTGGACTTCCAACTTTTTTTCTAGGATATAATGGTTGTGTCTAATCCCTAGCCTGGAAGGTCTTGTCTATGACATGTAAGATAGAGTCATAATCTACTCCTTGGCTTTTGAACTTGGATGTTTTTGAAACCTTGTATAACAAATGTCTTCTTTTAAATAGAAATTCTTTTTACCATAAAACATTAGGTGAGAAATTTTGTAAGTTGAAACCTGATTTTGAGTAATCTTCTCTATTTATTTTTGGAAAATTATCAACGCCACCCCCTGAGTTATCTTGTTATTTCAATGCAACCCCACTAAGTATCAAAATATCAAATCTGGCCCAAAAACTAATGGGGTCAACTGAATGTAATGCAAATGACTAAACTACCCTTTACACTAAAACATAAATACCCAACCCCACCGCCCTTTCTTACCGCTGGAGTTCAAACTTGTGAAGGAAATAGGGTACCCGAGCTCTATCTTCCATCTTTGCAACCAATACACCGAAGAACCTGCAACCAAACCGGCAAAAACAAAGCATGCATGAAACCACCCATACGTTGATCCACGACCATGAAGCCTTCCTCTCTTGAGTCTTGGACCTTGACACATCAATGCTTTCAACTCCCAGGATAGAATGTATCAACAATGGCGAAACCTTTTGAAACCATGTTTGTTGTTGCATGAAATTCCTTCTAATCAACTAACTTATTTCCAACTATTTGAATGTCATTAATAAACCAAACATAAACGTTTTCCTTCTTTAATGGGATCCATTTAAATAGCAGAGCTTGAGAGAACATAACCTCCACTCCTCCATTTGCATTTTAATATCCCATCCCATCTATCTCTCTATGCTTTTTTTATAAAACCTGTACATCTTTCTATTTCTCTTCCTCAAAGTTGGAACTGGGTAGTGAACCTCTCCAATTCCTTTCATCTTAACCTATTTTGAAATCAATGACAATGACACTAATGTTATTTGAGCTCTTCTGTCCCAACGCAAGGCAAGTGAGTAACGCAACTGTAAGAGAGCATCTCGATTGGTTCATTTGTTCTGTCCTAGTATCTTCATCTAGAGTTTCCACATTGAGGATTTTGGCCACAGTACAGGAGGAACCTTCCTCTTGGAGGCACTTGCGAGCCACTTCACAAGGCAAATCATTTGAGAGGACATCCCACAAGCCATCACTTACAAGAATCAAACACTCATCTTCAGGGGTACTATCTGTGATTGGTAACTCTGGTTCTGAGATTACTATCTGTTTTAGGTACTTTACACCTGTCCCCATGTGGGTAGCAGATCTGAACTCATTTGGAAAAGAATATATTAGAGCAGAAAAAATAGTCAAACATTAGTTGGTAATTTTATAAAAATAGCAACATTTGGTGTGTAATCATAATCAAAGTTTTCATCTTATGAAAGTTTCTCATGTAGTCAATCTATTGCACACACTTCTTAACTGCCCAATATTGGCTTGTTTGGGCTTGGCGTGTGTGAGTTTTCATTGCAAATCTCTCCCCTTTCGTTGGCTACTGCCACTGTCGTTAAAAGGTAGGGCTTTCAACATTGAATGCCATTTCTTTCTGGCATAATCCAAGCCAACCTAGTAGTGACCAGTTGCAGAGATGCGTGCAAGGGTGCAGAGGTGAGAGATGGGGAGAGATGGGCAACGGTGACTAGTTGCAGAGATGGAAAGTCTTCTTCGTTCGACTGAGGAAGAAGAAGACTAGGTTTAGTTGTTTTAAGGGGAAGGGTAAATAGTCTTTTAAAACAATCTAACTTGTTGACATCACTAATTAACAGTTAAAGGCTAACCCATTAGTTTTTGGGCCAAATTTGATATTTTGGTACTTAGTGGGGTTGCATTAAAATAACAGGATAACTCAGGGGGTGACGCTGGTAATTTTTCTTTATTATTTGGAGAAAGTTCTTTGTGGGGGGGGGGGACAGAAGGGCCACGCCCAGACACCCGGTGTCAAACCCTACTCCTGGCCGGCTAGAATTTTGATTAAAGGACAGGAACCCCTGATCAGGCAACCCGGAGCACTGTAGAGTATCACTCCAGTGACTTGGAATAATGAGGAAACCTTGTGCATGTCATCCTACATACCTGTCAGAAGGTGGATAGCAGACCCCTACACTTGCACAGCACATGGCATGATGTATGGCCTGGACCCCAGGTAATCTCTCTCCTCCCCATAACAGTGGGACCCACCTTTGAAAAGTGTGTAAAATCTTCTATAAGGCATGTGGGGACAATGCCCTGACCAAGGGTGAAACCCCTGTGCAAGCCCCATTGAATTTCCGCTTGCTGGAATTCTCTGGGTGATGGCACTGGGCGATGCAGCAAGGCCTAGAGACATCACCCAGTAAGTGAAACAATACATTTTTCATGATTTTTAATTGTGGGGACCACCCAATATGAACATGGACACCCTCCATGGATAGAGGGCGGTCTGAGGGACCACCTCATACCCCTAGTTCAGTGTGGACCCCACCACAGAGCCCAGAATGGTTATGAATAGGGTTAAAAATGCATTTTTAAAAGAGGACTCAATAGGCCAAATAGACCTTAGTTGGACTTGGTCTATAAATAAGGGAGCCTTGGGCTCATTTAGAGTCCTTAGCTCTAATAGAAACCGTAGGAGAGAAAGAAGAGGAGAAGAAAAAGAAAGAGAGGGAGGAAGGAGGGGGAAGCTGCTCACACACACCTGGGCCTGGATTTTCATGGTTTCTAGCTTTGCTCAGGTATGTATTTACATGTTTAACTTGCTGCCCCTCTGAATCCCTATGACTTTGATGTGTTTTTGCTCCCTGGGCAGCCTAGAACAGCTAGGGTTTGCCCACAACAGTGCCAGATCTGCCATGCAAGCCTTGAGCATGGGAGATCTATGACCTTTATTTAATTTTATAATTCTAATTTGCTGTTCTTGAGAGCCGAATCTGGCTGTGCATGGCTGCACTGCCCAGATTCACTTCTGGTTGACTGATTGAAGTCCTGGATGCAAGCCATGGCTGTAGAGATCAAACCCTAAGTGGTTGCAGCCTTAAACCACTGTTTTGCATCCATTTCCAGCCTTGCATGTGGCTGGAATCGAATTCCAAGCTTAGAGAAAACCCTATGACACAATTCATTGGATTGTCTGGGCAGCCTCTGGCAGCCAAAGGGTAGACCTGATGGATGATCCATTTGGACCAATAGGTAGGTCACCCCAGGGGCTACCTGACCCCCCTAACATGCAAGGGATCAGATTTGAGCATAGCCTAAAAAGCCCAACCTTGGGAACTCAGCCCAATGTCGATTTAAGGGCACTGGGCGATGCACTGGGCAATGCACCCAACGCCCAGAGCCATCGCCTAGTGAAGGAAATGCTATAGATTCTGGAATCTGATTTGGAGGATCTCACCCAATAGCTGTGGGACAGTGTGGGAAGGTGGGAAATGACATAAATGCCCTTCCCCACATCTGTCCATATTAAAAGAATACATTGAAACCCTAGTGGGCTCCGCAGGTGAAGGAAACCCTGTTGTGCTTGGTCCTACAGCACAGACAAGCTGTGGACAGCACTATGAACCTAATCTGACCTAGAATCAGGTACAGTCACTGATAATGACCATTTTACCCCTGTGCCACTGACTCTAGATGATGCACCGGGTCATGAACCTAAAGCCCAGTGCAAGGCCCAGTGTTTCCAAATGAGTACGAACCAAGCACCGGGTTAACCCAGTAAGCTTAGGTTAACCCTAGGACTACCAGAGACAGTTTGGAAACTTAATATGACAACTTCTGATTTATATCCAGGATTTGATTCCGCGCTTCAGGACAACAACCAGACTACTGTTGGAACTGAGTTTACAACTGAGTATCTAGAACCAAACTCAGGTGAGTGAATAATGTTATCATATGTGCAAGTGTAATTATAATATTGTGCCGGCTATTATGAATTTTGAATATAAATGCTGTGTTATTTACTTCTGTTTCAAACTACTCAAATCACTGCATAATGACTGTCTGTTGATCAACACTGTGAATTCTTGTATGATGATTGTGAATGTTAGACTAGATGCCATAGTTGGCTTGGAAATGAGGCCTGTGGTAGCCCGTAGTATGGGATGCGGTTGACACCACTAGATTCATATGATGCCATATAGACATGGGGTTAGAGTTTCATCACCAGTGCTACGCACCCTTGCCAATAGGGGTTTAGGTGTTGGATGCCTGTGGGGGGGACCATATGTTTATTTGAAAAGAGAAAAGAAATGAAAAGAACACCAGAATGGTGATTATGAGCTATATGCCGGGCTATAAGCCAGAAAAGAAAAGAAATGGATTGTCCCACGGGTTAATCACAGAGGGCTGGTCGGGTTGACCTTGGTGACTGATGCGGGAGCTGGCTGGTCCTCTCTGACAACTCAATGGGTGTATCGCGGGAAGGGGTTAGAAGCCCACACCAGGGATACATGTATTGGGGATTGTTGTAGCATAGACTTGACTTAGTTATATTGTTAGGTGGCTAATAAATAATCTAGACTTGCATATCATGTAGGATCATGTGGATTGTGATTGCACGTGCATGCATGATGATATATTTGCTTACGAGCTCAGTGGGGCTCACACTCTGTTATATATGTTTTTCGTTAGATGATTTTGCAGATCGATGCTGCTGTGGTATGGAGGCTCATCTCGAGGAGGAGAGTCCTGGTTGTTATGATGATGTTGGTGTGGACCCCGACGGAGGTCATACAGATCCTGCGTACTTTCTCGGTGGCCATTGATGAAGATCGTTGAGGAGTGCACGTGATACTTTTTATCTTGGGGACTCTTTTTTGTTTTTGCTAGGAGTTTATCCCCATTTCTGTTTGAGCTTTGGTTGTAGTTTCTCTTCTTTCTTTTTGAGGTTGAGTTATCTCACCCTGTATATATACATGTATATGGTAGTTCTAACTTTATTTTTGTCAGCTTTACTTTTAAGTTGTGGGTTCTAAGAAATGTTTCGGAACAAACTAATCTATGTATATATATCATCACCATTTCCCGTATTGCTACGCTTCCTATTTTGTTATTGGAATTATAGTTTATCTGCGACACTCTGATCTTGCTTATGGTAAAGTGATGAATGTGGTTCCATGAATGTAAGCACTGCTTCTAGATCCGTGGGATTTGGCGGATTGCCGTTATGCAATTCGGGTCACCTACCTAATCCTCCCAGGGGGTGATTTGGGGTGTGACACCTGGCCCCATGAAAGGCAGGAATTCTGTGCCCGAGAGGCCAGCATGCTCTCATTGGTTGCGGGGCACGCATGGCCCATGCACTCCCCCGCAGAATACTCTCTACCTTATTATTTCCGATTCTGACTTGAAAGCGGTCAACCTAGTCCATCATTACTACCGGTTCGTCAGGTTTGGGTTTTTTTTAAGACCATGGCCTTTTTGGGGTAGGAAAAATGGAATCCGGATCAGCAACCCACATGGGGACGCGTGGGGACAAATCTGACCACTCCATGAGGCATGGATCCCACACCCTGGAGGTGGGTCCCACACCCCCATGGAGGGTTCAGATCTGTCCCCACCCGTCCTCATGTGGGTAGCAGATCTGAACTCAGATAACTGACCATTGTTTTGAAGGAAGGAAAGCTTAAGGCTACGTTTGGTAAATGTCTGAACAATGTTCAGAACTGTTTTTTCGTTCTTTAAGAACAAAAAAATGTGAAATTGTGTTTGGCTTACGGTTTGTTTATTTGTTCTTTAAAAACGAATCGGAGGAATTTTAGAGGTAAAGAACGTTCTTTACAAACCGTCTTGGAAGGAACAAAGAACTATCGATCGCGATTCACGAGTAAAAACCCGTGAGCAAGCCTCGAAGACAAAAAAAAAAAAATGCAAAAGGCAGATCTGGGGAAGGAAGAGGAGGAGGAGGCGAACTTGCAGGTCGATCTCCTCTCTCTCCTCTCTCTCTCTCTCTCTCGTTTCCTCTCTTTGCTCTCTCTACCTCTCACTCTCCCTGTTTCGTTCTCTCTCTCTCTCTCTCTCTCGGTCGTTTGTTGGGATGAAGATCTCACTATGGATTTTTCTCCTCTGTCTCAGGATTTGGAGCAACAACCCTAACAATTGAAGGTTTCTGCTACAGTGGTCCTCTGTAGCACGACCCTCTCTGCAACTGAAGTTCACAACAACGAAGGTGACTCTCTCTCTCTCCCTCTCTCTGTAATTAGGTCTTTGATCTTCGTTTTTCTTTCCGATTTTAGTAGATTAACTACGATGAACAGTAGCTCTTGTAATGGCTGTTTGTTTTCTAAGAATTTGTTCTGAAATAATAAAACTCGATTTAGTTGGGTTTTTTTTCTTTCTTTTCTCTATTTACCTGAATATTCTGGTGTACGTCTTGTTACAATACCATCGTTGGTCCAATGTTATCTGCAAACAGAAGAAAGCATCACCACAGGATGGATTTGTTGGTTAATTGCTGGTGTACGTTCTATGGGTAATATATTGCAAAAATTGCTCTGTATGTGTTTGTGTGTGTGTGTGTGTGTCTCAGAGAGAGAGAGAGAGATGGATTTGTTGGTTAATTGAACTTGGAGAAACAAGTTGCAGGTGGAGAGAAAGGGCCTTGAGGGGATACAGGCTGTATCCTGATGAACCCCAGGTTTAACTCTGACAACAGATCTCTGAGCCTTTCTTCTCAAATCCTTCTATTTTCCTCTTCATTTGTTCTCCAACTCTGCCTCTTCTTATCTCCTACATAGGTCTCACAACAAGGTATATGGGATATACCTTCAGATTCTGAAATCAACCAGGGAAGAAGGAAAAATCAGTAAAAATTGAAGCTTTAGATTAGGTTTGCATTTGACATATCCGTTAGTCTTCTGGCTTGAGTTGCAGGTTTGGTTAGGAGTCCCTGTCCTCTCCATCTGGTATTTAAATTACTGGATGGCTCATCACCAGCCCCATCAGACATCAGGCATGGCTTCTTTTTCCCCTTTCCTACTGTAGATTGATTGGCCCCATCAGACAACAGACAACAGCCAACTACCAGCTTTCTGCTACTACGAAAAAGTGTTTGTACCAGAGGTTGGGAACCTCAGTCCATCGTGTATCCTACTAGCAGCACTCACTACAGTACTGCACCCCATTCTCTTCCTTTTGTGCCATGTATAACCAGTTCCAAAACACCCTCTGTAAATTGAATTTAACATTCTTGTTAGATAGATCCTTAAATTTCTGGACAGTAATAGCAGCAACCTGAAATCAGAATTAAAAACATTAGCAACCAGATGTCCTTTGGAAGATAAGAATGATCTATTGTAAGTAATTGAAGGGATATGAAATCTGAAACCAAAATCCAGCAAGTAGAAAGAAATCAGAAGGCCAGATCATTGTAGACTCAAATTGAGTTTCCCCCTTGAATGTCTAACTCAAATACCAAATCATGAAACAGATCTAGAGTCTAGATTAAAAGTAATTTTAAAATTCAGATCTGAAATAGACCATAACTGAAAAAGGAAACATGGTACTAATAGGAAAACTTAATTTAAAATCCTACTGCTAAACTAAGCCAACAGTTGGGTTGGGCTAGAATTAAGCCCCATTGAGCTGGGCCTTCTTATTCTTGCGGGAGTAGGTTATGTACTCCTGCCCTGCACAGTGGAAGCTCCACTTGCTTCTTCATAACATCTTTTACCTGCATTGCAAATAATGCAGTCCCATTAAATCAGAGTCTCATAAATCATTTTATTTTCTTCTTCATAACATCTTTTACCTGCATTGTAAAACGAAGGGGGTTTCAGAAGAAGAGAAGAATGGCGAGGTCGACAACCAAGGACGCTCAAGCCCTCATTCAGTCCCTTCGTTCTGCTTATGCTGTCACCCCAATGAATCTCAAGGTTTCTCTCTCTTTCTCTCTCATGTATAAGGAAGTTGTAATCGGAAAGCTAAACTTTCAGTGTTTTTGCAGATCATCGATCTCTACGTGATTTTTGCAATTTCTACAGCTCTGATTCAGGTATTTATTCCTATAACTGTCTCTCTTCGTATCTCTTTGAATCTGCAACATTGTAACACTAGTCAATTTATGGTGAAAATTTTGTTGCTTTTGGTTCTACTTCCTTTGTTTCCCTATTTAATCTTATATTCGAAATTCCAATTTAATCCCTTTAACAGCATCCATTCTCCGTGTACAACTTAATTTCAACTTGTTAATAGTGTGTTTAATTTCTTCCCCTTTGCTTTTTGGTCAGTCGGATGTTGGACTCGTCAATTTTTCTTTAAGGTGACTTAATGCGGTTCCATGTGTCTGTGCTTGTGTCCCCCCTCCCCCCCTCCCCTTCTTCTTCTAGGTATGTGAAATTTGAACCCCTACCCAGAATGCATTTCTTGTAATTACGCAACTCTGAGGAAAGGAAATTGAATAAGTGGGCTTGGGAAGACGAAACCATAGTTTTTCAACTATTGGAGTTACCTATGAGTACTTGTAGTCACTGTGTGGTACTGTGGTAATCCTTCTTATTTTAGTTGTTATTTATTCTTTAGTTTGGTTTTTGTAGGGCTTTTATCTGTCTGAGTATTATGATACGGCCACATTGGATTCATTAGATATTCACAGTTATTGTCAACATTCATAGTTGTTAAAGTGCTAGGACAATCCAAGGCGTTGAGGTCCTTTCTAAGCACTTAGGCTGCCGCTAGGTCGCACCTTGGCGACCTTAGTGTTCCAGTATTTTTTTTTAAATGTATCAGCTATATTTACTACTAGTAGTATACCAAATTGCAATATTCATCAGAAAAACAAGAATTATGAAGTAACTAAAGTAAGAACCAAGATGCCAAATTATAAAACATATTGCAATAATCATCAGAAAACCAAATCAATAAACTAAGACTATCACAACATATAATTATGAAACATAATTATAAATCATAAAGAAAAAAAGGGCTGTTAAAATATGTAAGCATTTATTATACTAACTTCTATGATGCCAAAATGAGTGCCTCCAGGTTCTCTACTATATTTATACTCTTGTCATAGTCAATACATAAATAAATTGTAAGAAGTAAGAACTAAGAATTAAAAGGTATATAAAATAAGAACCAAGTTGCCAGATTTAATGGAAAAGAAGTAATCTGGAGAGATCTTATTTTTGTATCATTCCAAAAATCTTCAAAGAAAGAAAACATAAAATAATTCAAAATGCCAAATTTAAATAATCTTTAAAGCTTAAACAGTCAAATACTTAGAGTGAAGGAAAGTAAACAAAAAAAAAAGAAAAAAAAAAAGCACATCCAAATACAAATTGTTCAATTGTTGTTGTTGCTGCTGCTGCTGTTGCCCCTGCCCTACAAAAATCAGTTGGAGCTACTCTATCAACAGTTCTCCATGTGAAATCATCCTCAAGATGGACTAATTTATCATCTGATTGGCCAATCATCTACTCACTACTCTGATCCAACTCATCAAGCACCAATGGATTATAACTTTTGTGGTGTTCATTTTTTTCTTGGAACATTGCTTAAAGACGGCAATTATATTGAATGTAGACGAGATCATTTAAACATTGATGCTTCAATCTATTCCTCTTCTTGGTCTGAATCTGAAGAACAATTAACAATATGAGGTTATCCACTCTTTAAGCCATTCTTCCATAAAACTATACAAACAACAAAACTAAAATTAACATCTACAAAAGGTACTTAGTACTGAAGTACTCTCAAACTCAAATGTGTTCCAATTAGAGGAGCAACAAAGGCCAAGTAAGCGAACTGCAATCTTCATAAGATTAGGAGTAGAACTTCCATGTTTTTGCAACCATGACTATAAATATATATGAGAGAAAAATGTAGATTAAATACAAATCAACATACAAACAATTAAAAAAATACTTACTAGGATTCAACCTTTCCCTTTGTCTAATTGCCATTTCCTTTGCAAAACTTCTGTGACCTTCACTATAAGCACCAGACTGTTCAATGACGTTGTCTTGCAAAGTTGCATCAGGCACCAACTTTGCAACAACATCATTAAAGGCATCACTTACCTTCTTCCAAAAGTTATTTGGATCCATCTCAACAACCTTAAAAGTACTTGCCTGGATTGAGGTAAAATACAACAACATATTGTGGTCGCTCCATCTGACTCACCCAACGCCTATCAACAATCTCTATGACTTTCTCGTCTTTCTTTGTCTCTTCCATTGCAAGATATACTTCATGTAAAGCAGGCCTCTCATCACCATCTACTATCCTCAAGAGTTGAAGAAGTGGTAGTGATGCCCTTAGGAAATCTTGCACACCATTCTAGAATGTGGTAGCAAGCACTATCTCAACCACTTTCTTCCCTGCCTCTGTCGATGAAAGCTTAAAACATTGCCAGTCATCAAACACAAACAATTGCCTCAAGGCATCCCTATACTTTAATAAGCTCTGAAGTGTCAAGAATGAAGAGGAAAATCTGGTTACTTTGGCCCTCACTAAGTCTTCTCCATTTGTTTTGATCCTCGTAACTTCAAAAAGGCGAGTGTGACTATAGTTAATCCTAGTTAATCTTCTTCCCTTCATTATAACAGCCTTATATCTTCTTAAATTACCTATCTTCTCCAACATAAGGTCTATGCAATGGGCTGCACAACGAGTCCAAAACAACCTGGTCTTTTTTTCCATCAGTAACCTACCAACTGCAACATAGTTGGCTGCATTGTCAGTGACTATCACATGCTCCTCTCCAATTTCTTCAACCTTACTACAAGTAGATGAAACACTACATATTAGCATCTTGAACTTGACTAGATGCATCCACAGACCCTAAGAAGAAAATCTCCTCTGGATAGTTGACAATTTATCAAGTGCCTTTCTCTCTAGTTTGTCCAACCATCAGGCATGATTGTGCATCCAATTTTTTTCTTCCAATAAGCTTGATATTTGATTTTTTATATCATCAATTTTCTCCTTCTCAGACTTCAATAGAGGTAGCCTAAATTCATGATGTGAAGGGGGGCTTGATACCTGGCCTATATTGTCCAATGGCTTCAACCATTTCCTCAAAGATCCATAACTTCAATACATTGAATAGAATGTCGCTTTCATAAACCTACCTTGCAATGTAAAAACAAAGTTTTTGTCCTTCTTCTTCTGATCTTACACGGTTCTCCATCGTTGTTTGATAAAGACCCTTACTTCGCCTCTCAGTAACCACATCTTTAGGAGTCTGTCTCACATGAGCATCCATGGGATCCCATACTAATGATTCTAACTGAATGATAGCTTTCTTTCTTTCTTTCTTTTTTTTTTTAATCTGTCCCAGATCTTGGGTTCCTCAAAAAAAAAAAAAAAAAAATAGCATCAAACTTTGTATGCCCTTCTACAAGTGAATCTCCTTCCTCTCCACCAACATCCATATATCATCAAAATTCTCTAGCCTCTTTTTTCTCTTTTCGTTATTGCTTCATTCATCTCTTTAGCAATCTTAGGAGTTGTATTTGTACAATTGGCTACATCTCCATAGCCATGATCCAAGTGTTGCTTCATTCTTTTGATCCCTTCCTTGAGATCTTTCCCACAAAGATTACACTTAACCAAATTCTTGTCAGCCAAATCAGGCCAATACCCATACACCCAGGGTCATTAGATTTAACCTTCTTATGCTTGGATCATAACCTGACCATAGTTGTCATGGCGTCAACATGTCGACGCCATGGCGTCATATCGCTGGAGAAGTGGGCATATCGACCACCGATATGGATGATGTAAGAATATCGACCGATATGGCCTCCATGTCGTCACCATGGCGTCGCCATAGACGCCATACCACGACATATGGCCATATCAGGCGACATGGTTTCAAATTATAAAACTTAATTTTTTAACAATAAATTTTTTTAACCATTTTTTATTTTAATGCTTTTTCCTTAACATAAAAAAAAATAAAAAAACATCAAACAGAAAACATTAATACACTATTGACTAATATACAATCACATATTCACATCAACATTTTTTTATTTATTTAGATGGGTTGTTTATTAGCTTTATTCACTCAATATAAATTACGTTCTTGTAATTGTTTTTTTGTTTTGTTACTTTTGTAGTCACTTTCATATGAATCATATCTCAACTCTCATGATTTTTCAACTTTATTATCAGCAAGACAATTGCTATCAATTATTTGATAATCCATGATTTCATATACACTAATGGATATTACATTTTCATAAATTAAACCATAGTAGATTAGTAGTACACTTTCATGTTAATTTTTTATGTTATAGGGTATATATTATAGCATACTAAATGGCATTAAAAGTAGAGAAAATAAAAAAATAAAACATGGTCGATATGATTGCCGTGGGCGATATGTCGATATATCGACATGACACCCCTCCACCGACTTGGATCGCCGTGACAACGTGACAACTATGAACCTGACCCCGCAATACTGACATTTTCAGCACCACTACTACCACCACCACGATTGGCCATTGTAGATCAAGCTAGACAGAAGAACCGAAAGGACAAGAGACTGAAAACCGAATAATAATAATAAAAGAAAACCTTACTGGAATGGGTGCTGCCGGAAGTCAGATGTGCCGACGGAAAATGAACTGCTGTAAAGGGTATGTAGCCGTTAGGTTTAGAGAATAAGAGAGAAAATCAGGAAAAAAAATGAAGAAAAAAAAAAAAACTTACCGGAATAAGAGAGGTGCCGCTGGAAGAAGTTACCGGAAGATGGAGTAATATCGTCGTCTGAGGCGCTGAAGAGCAGATGTGCTGCTGGCGGTACTCAGTAGTCAGTAAGTTCTTCTCCTTCTCTTCGATTTTTCCTCTTCTTTCGATTTCTGAAACTGAAATGTGTGAATGTTAGGTTAATTTCATTTTTTTTTAAAACCGGAATACCGGATTGTGCACACCCATCCTGCAACATGCATAACACTCCAATATCCACAGGCATACATCACATCCACAACACAAGATATATGTGCTTTGGCAAGCTGCCTACGTGCACAGAGAAATGCCCAACTGGGCTCAACATCTACTCAACACTCGGTTTTAATTGCTGCAACAGTCCAGGTCCTACACACTTGCTTAGGCCTGTGATGGTCACAGACGAGGATTACACACCCCGATGGTGTTTCAGTCAATACAATGACACAGGACACCCAACTTGCTTCAACCTGTGCTAGACACAAGCAAGGGCAACAACCCCGGATTTTCATAGTTGTAGCTATGGGGATGTGTCAACACCCCTGTCCAGTTCTCCATTGGACCCCCAACAATAGTACAATAAAGTGGGCTTATACAATGCCCCAAATTACAAGCTCAATAGTCAATGAAAATTACCCCCAAAAAACAAAACCAATCTTGACTTAGGCAATTTCACAAACACCTAGCCTACGGTCAAGTTACATATAAAATGGGAAAATGCAAAGTATGGATTACCTCCCTGACGTAATTCCATAATCGACTGCTCTCTGATGCTTAGATGTTGACTTGCGTATGCTTCATTCACAAGTGCAATCTTCCACTTTCACCCAAACCCCATCTCCATCAAATCTAGGGCTTGGATTGCTTCTTCTTATGCAATCCCCCAAATGAGCACCTCAATGTTGCCCAATGAACACACTCAATGTGTTCTCATCTCCCAAGTGTGCACATTCCACTTCTCTCTCACTTTTCTTGCAAAAGTCTTTGTCTTCAATGTAGTTTATCAATCATGTTGAATAATGTAAACCAGAATACTGTGGGGGTATTCTGGTCTTTTTGGGGTTTTATTATATGTTTTATGTATTGCTTAGCTAAGTTGGCTAAGCTAGGGTTTTTTTGGTCATGAGGATGTAATCCTTAATACTATTAATAGATGGCTTGCTTGATCACATTGATCATTCAAGCATTCTCCCAATTTTCTGTTTTGTTAACATGGCAACAGAGCCAACTTCTCTGATCTAGGTTTTCAAAACCCCATCCCCTCCATCGTTTTTCTTGTCCACCGTCTTCCACTCGATCTTCTCCTTTTCTCTTCTTTTTTTCCTTGGTTCTCTTCCATCACTAGCGCAACACTAATGAGGTGATCACACGATCTAGATGCTGCCCTCAATCTAACCTCTTCAACAGATGAGTTAATCACATATCAAGTTCGATAGCTGCTGCCTGTGTCTTTGCGATTTTTTGGAATTCTCTCCTCCTTGAAGTTCAACCCTTTTTTCTTATTGGAAGCTGATTTTCCCTATTGGAGATCCACCATAGCAGTACTATACAGCAACTATCACAGATTTTTCAAGTTATTTGAAGCCCATACCAATTATCGATCTCTCTTCAGGGTTTTGAAAAACCCTGACTCTTGTCGATTTTTGGTTTTTCTCTTCTCTGCTTTGCTGATCTTTGGAGATCTTATTCACACTACTTCAAGGATCAATCGACACTGTTGGTGCTCCCTTCTACTGATGTTTTTTCAGATTTCCAGCCTTCCACAACCTTGGATCGAATTCTGCCTATATCGATCAGGTTTTGCTGGTTTTTTGGCTCTCGGCTGGTGCATTGTTTATGATATATGGCTGCTATGGATGGGTCTGATATTACATCTGCTACTTCTGATGTTGAAGGACATAACAAGCCTGAATATCTTCCTTATGCTTCAGCTATTAAGCTTGATGGGACACATTATTTGTTGTGGTCCCGTTCTACTTACTTAACTATTGCTGGCCGTGGCCTTACTGGGCATCTCCTTGGCACTTCTGCTGCACCCTCTGAACCTGGTCCTCTTCTTGCTCGATGGAGTCTAATGATGCTATGGTTATGGCATATTTAATGCACTCTATGCAGCCTGACCTCTCCAGCAATTATTTGTTATTGGACACTGCCCATCACATATGGAGTGCTGCCAAGGAGACCTATGGACAGGTAGGGAACGATGCCCAAGTGTATGAAATTCGAAAGAAAATTCATGACATTATACAGAAGGAGCTACCTGTATCTAAATACTATGCTGCCCTTAAAGGTCTTTGGCAGCAACTGGATCACTACTTTGCTTTTCAGCCTTCACTCCTACAGATATTGCGGCCTATAAGAAACATGTGGACAAATTCGTATCTATGACTTTCTGGCAGGTCTGAATATTGAGTATGATCCCATTTGTCAGCAAGTTCTTAGTAGGGTTCCCTTCCTACCCTAGAGCATTCTTTTGCCTTGGTTCATACTGAAGAATCTCATAGAGCTGCCATGCTTCATCAGTCTCCTGTTGATAGGTCTGCCCTACAGGCTAGTTCTGCCCCTGCTACTCCTACTGATGCTTTCCCTACTGCTACTACTTCCACCAAGGAACCTGTTAAGTGTGAGCACTGCAATAAACTTTATCACACTAAGACTACTTACTGGAAATTACATGGGAAGCCTGCTGATTTTGAGGCCAAACGTGGTCGTGCTGAAACTAAAAACAAAGTTAAACACACTAAAAGTATAGCTCCAGCCTCCACTGCTGACAATGGTCTTTCCCAAGAGGAATTACTGGCTTTCAGGCGTATGTTACAGTCTTCCGCTGCCTCTATTACATCTTTTCCTGCTAGTTACTCTTCTCCATCAGGTTCCCACTTTGCCCGTTCAGGTATTTTCTTTGTTGGTCATTGTGCATCGGTTGTCTCCACTCTATGGATCATAGATGTCGGTGCCACTGACCACATGACTGGTTCCTCTAGCCTTTTCCATACTTATTTCCCTACTTCTGGCAAGGATAAGGTGAAAGTGGTTGATGGTTCCCTCTCATCTGTTTCTAGGAAAGGATCCATTAGTTGCTCCCCTTCTCTTACCTTGTCTTCAGTTTTGCATATACCAAATTTCACTACTAATCTTCTTTCTATTAGTAGTCTTACCAAAGATTTGAATTGCAACGTGACTTTTTTTTCCCATTCATTGTGTTTTTCAGAAACTGGACTCGGAGAAGACGATTGGATCGGGTAAAGTACATGGTGGATTGTACCTGTTTGATGATGGCTAGCTCTCTCCACGGGCATTGCCTTCCAAGTTATGTCAACCTTCATCTTTCTCTTCTGAATTCCACCAGTGACATTCTAGATTAGGACACCCCTCTTTAGGAACTTTATCCCGTTTATTTCCAGCTTTGGTCAACAATTGTAATAATGAAGATTTTTTTTTGTGAGGCTTGTGTCTTGGCCAAACAGACACGTTCAAACTATCCTATTAGTAATAAAAGATGTTCTTCCCTATTTCAATTGGTTCATTCTGATGTATGGGGTACTGGGGTCCTAGTCGTAAAGTCTCTTTCTGGTCATTGGTGGTTTGTTATATTCATTGATTGTTATTCTCGATCCACTTGGGCCTACCTGATGCATACCAAGAATATGGAAGGTCAGTTCCAAAAATACCTTGCTGCCCATGGAATCTTACATCAGACCAGCTGTGTTGATACTCCAGCCCAGAATGGTGTGGCTGAGAGAAAAAATCGCCATCTCTTTGAGGTGGCTAGAGCACTTATGTTTGCTCAAAATGTTCCCTCCTTTTATTGCAGTGATGTTGTCCTTACTGCAGCCTATTTAATTAATAGGCTGCCTTCCCGGGTTCTTGACCCCAAGTCTCCTATTGAGCTCTTACACTGCTCTACTACTTTCATTGTTCGCCCTAAGGTTTTTGGCTGTGTTTGTTATGCTAGGGATACTAGATCCCCTAGTAAACTTGAGCCTCGTGGTCTCCCCTGCATTTTTTTGGGATACTCTGCCACCCAAAAGGGGTACAAGTGTTATTATCCTCCTGCCCGTCGTACCCTGGTCAGTATGGATGTTGTCTTTCATGAGAACCTCCCATATTATTTATCCCCGCCTCTTCAGGGGGAGACTGTTAGTGAAGATGTGCTGACCATAGAACCTCCCCTTTGATATGTTCACAATGAGTCTGTTCTTGTTCCTCCTACTCCTAGTCCTCCCTCTACCTCAGGGGGAGAGGTTCCTATACAGGGGGAGACCATTACAGATAATGTTGACATTCCTATTCAGGGGGAGGTAACTCCAGTCCAGCAAACTCCTGTCCAAAAAACCATTAGTGAATTTCAGAAGAAGATTAATGATTCTAATGTGCAGAGTTATACAAGGAAACATAAGCAACTTCAATCCATTGTAGTACCAGTACCTATCCAGTTGCCGAACCTGGATCCAGAACCTACTTCTCCACCTGGTAATACTTCTTCTCTCAATCTACCTATTGCTGTTCGGTCTCGGGGCTTGCACTAAGTAGCCTATGTCCCATGTTGTTTCCTATGACTCCCTTTCTCCATCTTTTTGTGCTTTTGTTTCTTCCCTTTCTTCTGTTCGTATTCCTAACAATTGGCAGGAAGTTCTATCAGATGGAAAGTGGAAGGCAACAATGATGGAAGAAATGGAAGTCCTAAAAAAAAATGACACTTGGGATCTTGTGATTCTTCCACCAGGGAAAAGGACTGTTGGATGCAAGTGGGTGTTTGTGGTGAAACAGAAGGTGGATGGCATTGTGGATAGATACAAGGCACAACTCGTGGCAAAAGGGTTTACTCAGACATTTGGAATTGATTACCAGAGAGACCTTTGCCCCTGTTGCAAAGCTCAATACTGTCGGAGTTTTGATATCGTGTGCAGTCAATCTTGGATGGGATTTACAATAGCTGGATGTGAAGAATGCCTTTCTCAATGGAGAACTTGATGAGGAGGTATACATGGACATTCCTCCAGGCTTCTCTTATGACAAAAACCAAGGCAAAGTGTGTAAGTTGAAGCGTGCACTTTATGGGCTGAAGCAGTCACCTAGAGCATGGTTTGGCCGGTTTCACAAGGCCATGATTTCTGTGGGCCATAAGCAGAGTAATGCTGATCACACTCTTTTTATAAAGAGGGCTGGTGGAAAACTTACTATTCTTATAGTCTATGTTGATGATATTGTTGTCACAGACAATGATAGTAATGAGATTAGTTGTTTGAAGACTTTTCTTGGACAAGAGTTTGAGATTAAGGATCTAGGAAAGCTAAGGTACTTTCTTGGGATTGAAGTTTCTAGATCTTCTAAGGGCATTTTTCTCTCCCAAAGGAAGTATGTCCTAGACTTATTGGCTAAAACTGGTTTGTTGGGGTGTCACCCTTTAGATACTCCTATGGATGCTAGTGTTCATCTCAAGGAAAAAGAGGGTGAACCTGTTGATAAAGGCTGGTACCAAAGATTAGTGGGGAAGTTGATTTATCTCTCATACACACGTCCAGACATTGCTGTTGCTGTGAGTACTGTGAGTCAGTTTATACATTACCCCTACTCTTCCCATATGGAGGTGGTTCTTCGTATTCTTCACTACTTGAAGTCATCTCAAGGGAAAGGAATTCTCCTGTCTCCACATGATCACCTACGAATAGAAGCATACACTGATGCGGATTGGCTGGCTCTCCTGATTGCAAATCTATTTCTGGGTATTGTTCTTTTGTAGGTGGCAGTCTTGTCACTTGGCGTAGCAAGAAGCAGAATGTGGTGGCTCGTTCCAGTGCCGAAGCAGAATTTCGTGCTATGGCACAAGGCATTTGTGAGTTGCTTTGGTTGAAGGGTTTGCTACAAGATCTTGGTGTTCCTATTCGTCTTCCTATGATGTTGTACTATGACAACGAGGCTGCAATCAGCATTGCACATAATCCAGTACAGCATGATCATACCAAGCATGTTGAAGTGGATAGGCATTTCATCAAGGAAAAATTAGAAGAAGGGCTGATTTGTGTTCCTTTTGTGAAGCCTACTGATCAACTTGTTGATATTTTCACCAAGGGACTGCCTGGAAAGATGTTTCATCCTAACTTAGTCAAGTTGGGCATGTTTGATAGTTTTGCTCCAACTTGAGGGGGAGTGTTGAATAATGTAAACCAGAATACCGTGGGGCTATTCTGATCTTTTTGGGGTTTTATTATATGTTTTATTTATTGCTTAGCTATGTCGGCTAAGCTAGGGGTTTTTTGTCATTAGGATGTAATCCTTAATGCTATTTATAGATGGCTTGCTTGAGCACATTGATCGTCAATCATTCAGCCAAGCATTGCTCGAATCACTTACTCCTCTTCAATGGAGCTTCACTAAGCCAAGCCTGGAGGTAGGAGAAGGATCAATGGATCAATCCTTAATGCTATTTCATAAGTGTGTACGATCTCCTGTCTTACACCATAGCATGGTTACTGACGGCAGATCAAGATCTAATAAGGTGGGATGAATTAGGATCGTTGGATTTCCGAGGTTTCGTCAGGCACTTGCAGGGAGAACCTGGACGAGTGAAATGGAATCTCAAGACGGCTTATCGTGTGATCGCACCGCACCATGGCTCTGTGTGCTCCTTATGATTTTGTGCATTGCCGCACATGCTTAAATATTTGTATGACCAACCGATGACCACATAACAGAATCTTGTGAGGTGCTTTTATTCAATAGAGTGCCGCACATGTTGACTACATGTTCTCCACCACTCACAGAACTCGTGCCGGAATAAGCTGCGCCAGAACCCAACGCGCTTTCAATGTGATCGCTCAATCTAAATATCGAGCACGTGGCCACTTCCCTTATCTGAGTTTAAAAATCAGACCTTCCAATTCTTGTTAATTAGTTTGATACCCCTGAGAAAAAAATGCACTTGCCGAGTGCAACATAAAATCTTCTTTCTCTTGGGCATTCTGTCTAAAACTTTGTAAGTTCATCTGTTTTAAGCTAAATTTTTTGGATAAGGACCATGCCCATTATTCCCTTCTTGAGCAGCCCTGGCCTTGGCACCCGTGCGCTGGGGGCCTCTGCCAGCATGCTGCCGCGCGTGCGGGGCTAGGCTCTGCTGCAGCCATGGCCTCTCCTTGGTGCTATGTGCTAGGCTGCCTTGAGCGACTGTTGTCTGCGTGGCCCAGGGACCTGTGCTGTGTGCCTGCAACTCAGCCTGCTCTGTTGGGGGCGAGACTACACACCCGGCAACCTGGATACTGCTTCAAGGCCATGTGGCCTGCATGTCTTCCCACCAGCAGTGTGCCACCTCATCAATATTGCCACGACAGCATGTCACATACATATACCTCATGCCATGCATGCATTCATCATGCTCTACACATCACTATACCATGCCATGTCATCATGGCCACTTCATGCATTTCTCATCAACCATTAATGTCATCCATCACATGCATATCTATTTATCCACATACCTGCACATGGTTTCATTTTTTAAATTTGGTGTTACCTAGTGGATTCTAGACCATAGTTATCAAGGCGGGAAAGCGACCATGGCGTTTTAGAGGGGCAAAATTCAAGGTGACACCGCCATGGCGCTCAAGGCGTCCAAGGGCGACCAAGGAGCCTGGACGCCATGGCGATGCCTTGATAACTGGTGGATTCCTTGGTAGAAGAGTGGATTCTCTTCATAGTTTTGGTGGATTCCTGCTCCATCATTCTATCTATTTATCTATCTTTCTATCTTATCCATTATTCTCAAAATGTCAGGTCTGTTATTCTATCATGGTGCTTGCGATATCCATGTTTACTAATCTGATTCTGTTTTTTATTTAATCTCATTTCTTGTTGATCTGTTTTGCTTCAGAATTGATAAATCAGTTTCTGTTATTTGATCTCTGAAATTCAGAACTCAGATATGGAAATCCCTTATCGATTGGAACTGTTCTGGCTCTGTTATATACTTTCCTAGCAGAACAAGGACTCTGTTATTCCATATCCTGCCACCATAATTTCTTCAAATTCTGCAGGAATGTTCTACCATTAGAAAAGATCACTTGGCCTGATTTTTGGGCCAATGTGAGTTTTCATTATTGAGTTATAAAATTTCTCCTTTGGTTGTTCTAATTTGATCTTGTTCAAGCAAAATTCCTGCTGAAATTTTCATGGCTCGAATTTATTCTTCATTAAACCCCTGGTCAACCATCCAGGCCTTGATTAAAACTAACTTGTAGTAGTTTTGCCTCATTTAGTCATTTCCTATTCTCAAATTCCTAGTACTTAATTGTCTGTTTACCTCAGAAACTACGGACTGCCTTTTAGTAGCCATTGTGTTACTCTGAAAACCGTAAACTTACTGTATAGGATATTCATTCATCTGATCTGAACCTAATAAAGTCCAAAATAGTAGTTGATTCTATTATTTAAACACCTGTTCCTATAACATTAGCTTATGGAACATAACTTTGCAACCCTTGGTATCTCCTAGTTGTCTCATATATCTAGCTTTTAGTTTGAGATCATAGCTTTCATGAAGATTACCATTCTAGATGCAGAAATTTCAAATATGATAATATTGTTATGAATAAAGGCTATATACTGATTAGTTGTATTGTGGTAAATCAAAATATGGTTTTAAGAACAGAAACAGCCACAGAACAGAACCGCAGTGAACTACATTAAGAAGCAAAAGGGCAGAAAATAGAAGGTTGGATATCTTCCAATCCAAACAGCCGATGGGGCAGAAATTCTGGTCCAAGGTTGGCCCAAACCTGCTGGTCTAGATAAAATATCACAAGATACAAGGGTTAGATGGGAAGGAATGAGGGTGGATAGAAATTAGAAACATAAGTGAAAACAAAAACTAGTAAGTTTCTAAAACAAGGTAACTCCCAAGTTCCTGTCTTGATGAAGCTGCAATTCAGGCCTAGTTTTAGTCCAATTGAGGAACAACATATCAAATATTGGGCTTGAACCAACGGTTGGATTGGCTGGAGTTGTTAAAGGGAAGTCTGAGATCACAAGTGGGGATAGAAACTACTGCTGCAGGGACTGAAACTGAGAAATAGAGTTTGCAGGATATGGAGTGAGTAATTGAACTAAGTCAAGTCAACAGGAATGGAAGTAATAATGATAGAATCCAACCCACAATCAGAGTTTCAGAATACCTTGGTAGTCACCCATGCTCACCTGGTTTCACCACCTTGGGTTTGCTGCTGAATCACCATAGTAGATTGTATCTCATGAGAGAACACACAATGTTTAATGCCGAAATCGTGGGGCACGGTTCCACTGCATTTATAAATTTTGAAATATGATGACATTTAGTAACTCTTCATGTGTAAGATAGACTTGACTAACAAGCAACTAAACAATTAGTAACTCTTCATGTGTAAGAGAGACTTGACTAACAAGCAACTAAAAAATTAGTAACTCTTCTAGAAAAGAAATCTATTAACTACTACATAAAAAGAGAACTAAAAATAGTAATTGTTAGAAGCTATTGACTTAGCAACTAAATCTATTACTAAATAGAAACTAAAGTAGTAGTAGATCTAACAAAATATTCCAGCCAACAATCTTCTAGATAATCTTCTCTCCATGTAAATCACTTGGGTCCACTAAAATATTCGTTCAATCTTCTAGAAGAACATCTACAAGTGCCGGTCGTGGGGGTCGCTAGATGACTAGAACCAGAACAAGGTCTAGTTTTGGGCCTGGTTCTTTCTCCTCCTACACTAGTACTGTTTGAGCTCTGCATCATACTCTTTATATGTGCCCTTATTTTGGATAAATAACAGTTTATTAAGAGAAATTTACTGACCCCTCCCCTGTACTTTGCCCTAATTAAACATTCCTCCCTTCGATTTTCAATTATTACACTCAGGCCCCCTCTGTCTGACAGTGTTAGCCTGCTGTTAGTTATAGTTTGGAAAAGGCTATTTTACCCTTGCCTGGTGTTAATTATAGTTCGGTTTAATATAAAATGGTGGGATCCACCACCACTTCTTTTTCAACCACCGTTGCACCCCATCACACCCTCCACTATGCACCCCACTGTCCCACCTTGCAACCTCCGACCACTCCTGCCCAACTTGATGCAACCTCCAATAAAAGGAGGTAGCTGCCCCCACCCCCTTTCAAGACTTTCTCTGCAGCCCCGCCCCCACACCTTTTCCCACTCTGTTCGCTGCTGCTGCTGCTCCCTTTCTCTCCCTCTCACTTTGTTTGTCTTCCACGGGGTGCAGCGGTGGGTTTCATTTCTGGTTTGTATCTCTATTCACAGCAATGCTTCGAAAATCGGAAATGACAGAGATAATGCAACCGAAGGGATAATAGTCGTGGTCGACTGGTGATGAAAGCCTTCGCTTCCCTGCTGCTGGGACGAGGACGATGACGATAGGTCTATCCCCCTGTTGGAGAAGTGGTTTGTTCCCATCGCCTGCTAAGCTTCATTGGGACAGGAGGAGACGTTCTCAGGGTAGAGCCTAATCCCAGAAGAGCCTTGCACCTGTGTTTGAATCTGTTGTTGCTCCACAGTCTCTGATAGAGCCTTAGATTCATCTTTCCTAAAACACTCTTTGCTCCCCTTTGATCCCTTCTCAAAATTACTACCAGCTTCATCCTTACACTGCCTACAATTGCAGACTTTACGGTAATAGTAAGAGAACAACACCCCAATGAAGCACATGCCAACTATATTACTCACCACAATAGCAATCACAACATTCTTACTATGTCTCTGCTCTTATTGCTCTTATCAGAGCCATCATCTGGAGTCGAAGAGGGGAAGCTATTAGGTATGAAGGGAAACGACGATGGAGCATTGGCACCAGCAGTGCCTGAACAGGGGTCCTTTAATGATGGTCCACAGAGCCCTGGGTTCCCAATGAATGCTGTTGGTCCCTGTTAACGAGAGCACCACTATGAGGAATCGGCCCGCTTAGATTGTTGTAAGAAAGATCAATGTAAACCTTCTCAGGAAGATTCTCAAGGCGGGGTGGGATTGAACCACTGAACAAATTATGAGACAAATCAACAGTTCCTTGCATGCTCGAAAGATTACCTGTGCTGCTAGGAATGGAACCGTTCATTTTATTGTAAGAGAGAACAAGTTTTTCTAGAGAAATCAGAGCAGTACCAAACCCAGATGGCTAAGGGCGTCTTTGGTATAGTTTTTATTTTTGATTTTGCCTTAAAAAACATTTTTGGTTGCGTTTGGTATCGTTTATGGAGCCTGTTTTTATTTTAAAAAGATTGAAAAAAAACCAAAAATAAAAAATAGATCGAAAGCCGTTTATGGTTTTTGGCCAAAAATCACTTTTGACTAATTATGCGGGACTTTAATGAGCACGTGCTCATAGGTCTCAAAATCGAAGGGTAAAAGCGTCATTTACTTGTTTAATTAGAAATATCGACCCTCTTCCTCCTCTTCTTATGACCCCATCTGTCCAAGGAATCCTTCATCCCTAACCCCAACCCATCATCATCATCATCTTCATCCTCCAGCCCTAAGAAAACCGACTCTGACTATTTCCTCCGGATTTGGAACTCCGATATTGAAGGTTAAGCGAGAGCCCATGGTGGTGTCGTATCAGAGTGGGACTCACTCCAGTGCACTGCATGCCAGACGGCGGCAGGAAGAGCCTTGTGGAAGCATGTGATCCATGATCCACTTGCAGAGGTACTTGCTGGGGAGGCCTGCCTGAAGAGTTTCCATGAGAAGATGACAAGAGACCGTCTCAACAATGCCCGCGAAATTTCTGGAGTCATTCTTGCTGTCCTAACCCTCTGGTTTGATTCAAAGCTTGAAGCAGCTCTCAAATCTTTTAACAGTGAAGAGGCCCAGGTTGTTCTACTAGGTGCAGGTTCGTAATTGCTCTGTTATATCCCCTTAATTGCATTCTACCATTTGAGAAGCCAGCACTAGTTTGTCTTGTATACAGAATCAACACGGCCCAGCTAAAGTTAGTTTCCACATGTAGCTTTGTTTCTTTCTGGCTAGACCTCTTACCTGCCTTTTTGAGTTGATTTAGAACACAGAGCACCAAGTGCTAAGCAACCACACCTTCCATATACTTGTTATCTATTGATGTATTCTCCATAAATTTATTAACTAATATTTCCCTCTTCCCGCCTTGTTGAACGAAACCTCCTCCTATTGAGAATTTGGCTGGAGCTGTCCTTTTGTTTTTGGTTTGAAGGTACGCGTGTTTCAGGGTCTTTTTGTTAGCTTTTCCAGCGATGTTGCAAGGATCTGGAACGGGACTTTGAGATGTTCCTTTTTGTGTTAGGGTGTTTTTTTTGTTTTTTAATTTCTCTGCACAGATTTGCCATGGATGTAGTTTTCCTTCACCAAGGATGAATGAGTGAATAAAAATGAGATCTTGGGTGGATATGAACAGTTCTAATTCAATTTTGATTTGCAGAAACCTTTCGAATCTGGGTCTTAGGGGATTAAATCGCATATGGATGAGTGATCTAAACCCAAAACCCCAAAATGAAATAAGGAAAATCCAAAGAGATTGATACCCAACAACTCGGTTCTGAGTTTATGCTTTGGGAAAGAACATGGGTAAAGGTGGCATCTCTCCACCCACCCACTTCAAAAAACTATTATGCACATAGATATGCCAAACATATTTCTTTGTCTACAATCTAATCAGTGTAGTGGTTACCAAACGATTTTTATGTTTTGACCAGAAATGGTTTTCACAAATGATTTTTGTTAAATAGGCAAAAATAAAAAATAAAGAGCATACCAAAGAGAGCTTAAGAACCAGTGAAATTGTTTTTGCTGAGATCGAGAAACCTCCATCTCTTTCATTGAATTAATGATTTTTTTTTCTTCTAGAAAAATTACATTGAATTTGCAGAAGTTGGGTTTGACGAGGGAATTCAAAGTAGAGATGTTGGAAGAATAGAGAAGGTTAATGGAGAAACTATCAGAAGTGTAATTAACAGAGAATACAAAGATTGATTTAGTGTAAGGAGTGGAGGTGATGAGGCGGGACTGCAGAGGGGTGGGGGCGGGTGGGGTTGCAGGAAGATGAAGAAAGAAGGGTATTTTGGGTATTTCATGCACCCAGGGTTATTTTTGGGATCAATTTTTTTTATGCTTGGCCACGTCATGACATAACAGACGGACACTAATGGGCTGGGTCTAATTGTAATAGATTATACACTGTAGAGGGGAGTAATAATTGAAAGTAGAGGGAGGAATGTTTAATTAGGGCAAAGTACGGGGGAGGGGTAAATTTCTCATTTATTAATAAAGAGGAGAGAAAAAAAGTTAATAGTACGACATCCGGTTGAGAACATCAATCCCTCTGCTGAAGGAAACCTGAAAGGATGGAAAAAAAGATGAACGATAAGAAGAGGCAACGAAAAAGGCGAGAAAAATGATAACAAACAAAAAAGAAAGGAAAAGATTTGCTCCGAAACAAGTTATCAGCCGAACCACTCCTTGTCTAGCTGGCTTTTCACAGAAACAAGAGTTTTCATTGAATAAGAAAAAAGGCTTTATCAACACTAAAAAAGAAGAAAGCTGTCAGATTGGACTCTCACCAACTTGGGTATTCTCATACTTCAATAGAATGGATACTCTAAAACTTCCGTTGGAGATGTCAATTTCTATTTGATCATGGCAAATAAATTTGGAAGATAGTATAACTACCACGATTCCTGATTTGTGCCATCTGATGTAAATTAAATATTCAATGGTAGTTTCGGTTCTCAAGGATTCAGACAGATGCTTATTAGAGAAGGTTCCCAATAATGGCAAGTAAATTTATAAGTTGCATTTTTACCCTATGATGGTTTGTTCTTTTCATTTAAATTGGAGCCAACTTGTTAAGTGGTTCATTCTGAATAAGTTAACTGGCACTACTTACCTAGTTATTTTCTCAGTATTTCATTCACTTGGATGATGCATGATATGATATGACAGGGATTCACCTACGAGGTGGTCAACATGGTCATCCTACCTATATTTTTAACTGCCTAAATTCTGACTATCCTTTTCCGATGAGCAGGTAGTTTACATGGCAGTTGTTGGGTCATTTCCATTCAACTCTTTCCTTTCAGTAGTACTTTCTTGTGTTGGCACAGCAGTGCTAGCTGGTAAGAGAGTAATTATTTTCTTCTAACTGTTAACTCTGTGTGTGTGTGTGTGTGTGTGTGTGTATTCATTGTAGGCATATTACCAATTGTTCGGTTTCTTCAAGTTAACAAAGAGAACAAGGTATTCAAGGTAAGCTTTCTTTGATCGGTATTTCCTGTAAAATTAACACCATATTTCTCTCTTTCTGTGACTAAACTGCTTGCCCTTGTAGTTGATATTGATTTCACGATTTGCAGGATTTACCACCAGAATGTGCATTTGCTGATTTTGTCCTCTGCAATTTGGTGCTGCATTTGGTTATTATGAATTTCCTTGGTTAAACTATGGTTGTAGGGGTTTTAGGTATGTTTCCTTTGATATTAACAGTCAGAAGGGGGTGGAATGGATTTGACTTTCGTCATAGGTTGCTCTAGTAGTTAGCCTTTTTTTTTGGGGGGGGGGGGGTGGGGGGGCGTGGAGGGGGGGGTAGTTGGACTTGGAACCACCTAGATCATTGATTTGAATTTTTTTGATGTCGTTTGAATTATAGCTTCATTTGCTTGCATGGCAATCGGGCTGTCAAGGAATTAAAGTTTTGTGTTTGTAATTTGCCTAGATCTATTGGACTGAAAAGATTTACAAAATTGGTAGATGTAAATTATGTTTTACAAACACAAAGTACGATGTTGAAAAGATTTACCAAATCCTATATGAGAAAAAAGTTAAGAGGTACAACCTAAAATGCCCTTAACATCTTTTTCTCTTTCCCATTGTTTTTTTTATTTAACCCACTCACTCTTTCTTTTTTAATCCCCACACTTTCATCTTCTTCATTCTTCTCCTGCGAACAGGGGAATGGGGTGGGGCGAGAGGAACTACAAGGAATGCTGGAGTGGGGTTGGGCGGAAGGGGGTATAGAGGTGGGGTTTATTATGGTGCTGATTTTGATGTTGAAAGGGTTTCTAAGTTAATTTTAGAATCTGTAAACTACACATCATGGCTCAGATCCCTTGCAGCTTCTACAAGAATTTGGGCAGGAAAGAAAATTTTCCTTGTTCAGTTGTTTAGACGATGGGTTGGCTGAGGATGTCAAAAGGGTGTTGCTATGGATAGAAATCTTTCAAACTGGACATAAGGGGAGCCGGATTTTGGTCACAACCGGAAGTGACAAGGTTGCGAAGAAATTGGGCACACCTGAACCTTTGTTGTTGCAGCCACTGGATAAGAAAGCTCGTTGGTTTATGTGTGGAAGTTTGGCATTTTGGAAAGCGGGGAAGATCCAACTTTGAAGGATGAAATCTGATATGAATACTATAGGAGACACTTCAGCAGCCAATGATAGGAACTAGTTGAACAAGGAAGAAAGACGAGAGGGAGAAGGAAGGAAGAGAGAAGGGAGAATGACCGGGGGAGAGAGAGAACATAGATAATTCTTCTATATTCCTTCTGTAGTAATCATTACAAGGGCTGGTCGCAGCGCGACAAGCAGTTTCGTTAAGCGCGACACTAAATGCAACAATTCAATCTGGGTCGTTTATTTATTTTGAACGAAATCTTAACCTTTAATTGTGTTGACTGCACAATTATATGGAAACCGGGATCGACCTCCTAGTGCTGGTTATGAAAAACCGGCTAAGACCTCCTACTGGCGGTTAAGATCTGTTAACCGGTTATGACTTACCCTTTACTGATTGTACTTCCAAAAATACCCCTTTTCAAAATCTACCAAAACACCGTAGAATGAGAATGCTTGTCCTCACCGGCGTTGCCCCATTTTTTTTTATTTTCACAGGCGTCGGCGGAGATGGAGATATTTCGGTAGCAGATTTGGTACTATTTGCTGTTCTCTCTCTCTCTATATATATATATTATAGTCTCTTTCCCTCTGTTTTTGTGGTTTTAGGGTTTATTTTATTATTTTTTTGTTGTTTTAGGGTTTTTTGGTGTTAAATTTTACCCATCTTGGGTTCATAGAAGAGAGAAGATAGGCTGACATAGGAGTTTAGTAGCGGGATTTCTCTGACCAGAAGCAGTCTGACGGAATTGTGATTGTTCTGTTATCCCAATCCTCCACTCCAGGTAATTCCTAATCCTCACCTTTTATTTTTCTCTTCCATTTAAGTCCTGAATCATATAGAAATTACGTGTCTTAACCAATAATGTATTGTCGTCTGAGGTAGTTCTTAATAGGGTTTTCCTTGTGAGGTAGTTCCATTGCCCACAATGTACAACCCTTTCTTTCCTTTTCAGCCGTTAGGAAATGGGGTTCTATGCATACTGTTTTCTGTCAACAAATCAATCTGTATCAGTGCAAAAGAATACAAAGTAGCAATTTCATGCTTAGTTACAAATAAGGACATCTACTAAAACATAAATTTCCATGAAGATAGTCAGAGTACCCACTGATTCCTTGATGATAACAGATCGTGGAACCTTACAAAACCTCAACTTTTAGAGACAGACCATTTGTACATTATTTTCCCACCCTCTCCTAAGCAAAGAAACAAGAGTGACCAAAAAATATAAATGAGTCAGTCTCAACTCTGAATCCTACCTTACACCTGAAGCTTTTCGCATATTCAAGATGTCCATACAAAATCCCTCAACAACTCATCATAACCCATTCCATGTAAGAATATAAAAAATCCAACTGTCTCTACTCTATTCCTTACAGCAAAGGAAGTTAAGAAAAACAGGGGAAAAAAAAAAAAGGGAAATTAGATTGAACTTGAGTTTTTGTAGAGTATAGAGAAAAAGCACTTTGTCGGTTAGTACATGTACATATAAGAGAACTAGGTAGAAGGAGTAATGAAGAACTTATTATTGACCTCCAAAATTGGACATGGATTTCTCCTTCTCATTGGTCTGAAAGAAGCATTGTAAGAAACTTCATGGCCTTCACTTCACCTTGTAGAGCCAATATATAGAGAACTGTTTCTTCAAAAAGCTTGTCCATCCCAAGTGTGTCTAATCTAGGGATGATACTCTGCAACAATTTTGTCCTCATCTCTATACCAATCTTCTCCTCATCAACCTGATCTGCACAAGCATTGCTCTTCAAAAGCTTTGCCCTTGTGTTTCTCTGCTTCCTTTGAAGCTTTTTGTCCTCATCTTTTTTAGGAATGTCTTCTGCTTTGGAGGAAGACATTAGAGGAATGGTGAGCTAATGATGACCATCTTCAAATTGTTGATGTGTTGTCTTCTATCCTATGCAGTTGGGAATGTGGGTGAGGCAACATGATCTTGTGCAGTATCCATGGGTATGTGTTTTGGAGAAGAAAAAGAGATGAAGAGATATAGAGATATAGAGATATAATGTTGATTGTTGATTACAGTTTTTGGATCACATGTCAACATGCGTGATAGATGATACATGTTGAGTACTTTACATTTTAAGTTAAAACCTAGAAAGATGATAGCATTAAATGTACACTAATTTTGTTTATATGTTTAAATGGGATATAAATATGAGATTACCAGCCGTTATATAATATCATATATTATTATGAATTTTAAGGTGAAAATTATGTGATACTATCTTCATTATTTAAATATATATATTGTCCTAATTTAGATATGTTTTCCTCATGTTCCAACACATGGTAATACTATTGCAGTATTATACAAGATTGTGGGATAATGGACTTGAATGAATTACTTAATACGTACAATGATTTATTGATGGGGAAAATTATGTGTCGGATAGAAATGAAACTGGGTCAAGTGATGTATTAAATGATGACAGTCTTATTGACACTAACAATACACTAAATGGAGTAGGTCATGATGGTAGTAGTACCGATGATGAAGACTGGAATAATTCTGAAAGTGAAGATAGTGATGATTACATTACATGTTTTGACGATGATTCAGTGGATGAGGTTAATGAGGAAGAAGCTGTAGATTTGAGTTTAGATGGAGAATAATTACTAATGTTAATGACTTGGAACCTACTATTGGTATGGTATTTTCGACTGATGATGAGGCATATCACCATTATAACAGTTATGCCAAGGAGATGGGGTTTTCAGTTCGAAAATACAGGGTGGATTGCTCAAAGTTTGATAAACACGTAGTTGGTAGATACCATGCCTATTCAAATCAGGGTGAGAAAATACCAGACAAACGGAGAAAGGTGGATTACCAGCAACGTGTGACAAAGAGAACTAAGTGTGGGGCTTTAATGAAGATCAAGAGCAGTAATGGGGTGTGGGTGGTGGATAAATTTGAAAAGGAGCACAACCATATATTAGTAGACAGGAATGAGTCTTTCAGACATAGATCACATCAGAAAAGGTGTAGAAGTACAGTTGACCTTGTACAACGACTGCATAAGTGTGGGATACCAAATGTACAAATAATGAGAGTTGTAAAAGATTTTGCTGGTGGTGTGCAGTTTGCTGGTATGAATGATGAATTTTGTTTGAATATACTCAGGGCAAAGTGAAGAAATTGCATTGGGTTAGACTATGAACAAGCAATTAACTATTTGGAGAGTAAAATGGCATCAGATCCAGGATTTTTTTATGATGTCCGTGTCAATGCAGAGGAACAAATGACTGGGGTTTTTTGGGTGGATAATAGAGCACGGAAACTATACAAAGACTTTTGGTGATGTAATTGTCTTTGACACGGCATATAAAAAAAACAAGTAGAAATTCTCATTTGCTCCTTTTATTGGTGTTAATCACCATATGCAGTGTACGTTTTTTGGTTGTGGACTAATAGCTGATGAGACAAAGGAATCATTTATATGGCTATTCAGGACATGGCTTCGAGCGATGAAAAATATGCAGCCAAAAGCAATCTTTACAGATCAAGACCCAGGAATAATGAGGGCAATCAAGATTGTGTTTCAATTAACTATTCATCGCCTTTGTGGATGGTATTTGGAGAAACACAGGATACAACACATGAGAGCACTGTATAAGAAATATCATGTTTTGAACGCAGTTTACAAGAGATGTATTTATGGTTGTAATACACCAGATGAATTTGTGGAGCGTTGGGAGAGCATGGTAAATAGATTTAATTTACAAGATCATCGATGGCTAAAGAAGCAATTCAGAATACGTCAACATTGGGTGCCTTATTACTTTCGTAATATTTTTTTGCTGGAATGAGTATGACACAGAGGGGAGAGTCAATGAATATGTATTTTAAGGGCTTCTTTACATCAGCAGCACCTCTAAATGAATTTGTTACTCAATATGAAGAGGTTGTGAACAGAAGAAGAGAAACAGAAGCTAAGGAAGATGCTATCTGCATCATCTCATCCCCTGCTTGTGCTGTAGCAGGTCACAGAATCGAGCAACAAGCCGCTTTTGTTTATACTCATAAGGTGTTCAAGGTATTCTCTGAAGAGTGGAACGCTGATTTTGGTCTGCATGCGAATCAATGTGATGATGAAATTATAGAGAAGAGGTACAAGGTCTTTAAAATGGATGGAGTTTGAGAGAATGATGTGCGTTATGTGTTGGATAATCAGCAAACTGATATCACAATTTGTGGATGCAACTTGTTCAATACAAAAGGTATACTGTGCAGACATATACTTAAGATATATGTCATAACAGACAGATCCCATATTCCGGAGAGGTATATCATGCATAGGTGGACCAAAGCGGCCCGATTTAGTAACACCCCATCTGGATCTGGGGTAGGGTCATCTCAAGGATAGTCACAACAACCAGTATGGCTTTTACAAGACCTTGCCAATAAATTTGGAAGAGAAGGATTTCTTTCTGAAGAAAGATTTGAGGTTGGTTTAAAAAAATTGAATGAAGGGTTAGTACAGGTGTAGAGGTTGCAAGCAACTGTGCCAAGTTCGAGTTGTAATCTTGAACCTTCAACTATAGTCCGAAGAAGAGTAAATGTACCCTTATGGACATCGATAACAAGGGGGAAACCGAATTTACAACGTCCGTTGGCTGGCATTGAAACAATGAGCAACCGAAGGGATTACCATTGTTCTAGTTGTGGCGGTACAAGACACAACATTTAAAATTGTGCTATGGTAATTCTTTTCCTTATGTTGGTAACTATATATTGCAAGTTCCCTTTATATATATTTTTTTCTTATACATCATATTTTTAGGGTAACACATTGGGGACTGTGGGAGATAATACACAAGATAGCAATTTGGCTTCGCAAATAGAGACCTTGGGTGATAATACACAAGGTAGTAACCTATCCTTGCAAGTAGGGAGATTGGGGGATAACACACAAGGCAACAACCAATCGGACCTAAGAGATACCTTGGTGGATAGTATACAAGGAACCAATCAATCTTTGCAAATGGATTTGAAAGGTAAAACATCTTGGTTATATTAGTTCGAGTTATTTGTTTTTGTTAACACAACACCTCCATATTGACTAAACCCTTGATTGTCATGCAGAGCCTCCTACTTTTATGTGATTATTTTGTTGTCAATCAACCAATTTTATTTAGGATTCGGGTGAGTGGTCCTCCAATTTTTGTAAATTATATTTGGTTTGGTTCATTCTAGTTGTGTTTTTCTTATAACTTTGTTTATCTTATTTGGAACAACCCTAGTAATGGATATACTATGCAAGTATGAAGACCTCACTCTTGCCTTACCTTGTCTACCACTGAAAATCTACAGTGACATTTCTAGAAGAACCGTAATATCCTACAGTCGATAAACCTATCTTGACCTTCTACGAGTATTAGTATACTGTTACGGTTTACAATACAAATGGATGGTTTGTCATCTTAACTACCCCTACCTCACCCTCTTCACCATTGACAATTTCCAGTACTTTGAAAAGGAATACCTTGTTTTTTTATGCCATCTATTTGTAGTTCATAAAATCGCCATTTGTCTCCCCATCAACATTCTCCATCAGTATCTCATTACATACACCAATAGGCAATCATGTATAGGGCATCAAAAAAACCCTAGTTTCTATGTTTCCCCTTACTTTGTCAAACTTCTTTCTTTGTTTGCTCCTATCATCCACTGGATTCATCTGCTCTCCATGCTCCCAAGTGACGACAATTAGGTCACTATTCTCTTTCATCGTTGTCCGGACCACATCCATCCATTATGTGTACAACCCAACATCTCATCAAATCATTACATGACTTTATGTCCCACCTATGAGGTGTTAAGCACGAGTGAATATGACCTTTTTTCTCAACGAGTTCTCCATATGGAAGAATGGCTCAAGTTCATGCGCAATATGTGCTCTCTCAATGAAGTGGACCATATCAACGTGCCAGAATGCCTTGTTACAACTACACATATTGGTTTGGATACCAATGACATTCTACAAGACCAGGAAATTGATCTCTTAATGGATAAATATGTGGATTTTTTGCAACACACATTATCTTGATAGGTCCCACTTAGATGAGGTCGGTCCACCAGAAGGCTATTAGATTACAACAATAATTCAGTTAATGATAGTTCAATTCTTAAGCTAGCATATTTATTTTTATAATAAGTCAACTTATTGAACTACAGAATATTAATTTGAACTTATTGTTGTCTTGCAGAATCTCATTGTCATAGATGACAGTTTTGTTATTTACACCATTTTTTGATGACAAGGTATGGATTTTCTTTCCTTAACCCACCTTGACTGCATTTATATCCATGACCATATAATTACTGTGCCTGAAGACCTACACCCAACTTTTGTGCAGGTGGTTTACAAAAGCTGGTATGAGGTACTTGATGATACCACGAGGAGTAATGGATTTTTGAAACAAAATGTCATCTTCGAGTCCCAATCCCCTATTAGAGGCATATTTTAGGTTTTCTATTGAATGGTTGCATGACAATTTCAAGTTTTTCTTTGATAGTGGTTGTAATGAATTTTTGGAACAAAAAGTCATGTACTCTTTGTTAAAATCAAGGCAAGTTCAATAGTTTTTTCTCATAATTAAGGGCATACTTGTAGATGGAGAAGTAGTGCAATTGATCCACTTTGCTTTACAAATTTGGTTTGTGTGATAGGAAACATTGATCAAACCACTCAGCCTATGTTCACAGATATAGAGAGAGAGATGGGTATGGGTATCTGAGCGTATGTATTCTCCAAACAATAAAAATTCAAAGAACTGTAGTTTGGAGGTTGTGTTGCTATAAATGGATTAGCTATAAATGGGTTAATATTGTCATGTGTTGCTTTTAAGCAATGGAAAGCATGAAATGAGACAAAACATGCACAAACATTGCATTGTGTACGACTGTGTCTGCAACCATTGGATGGAGATGAGAAGTCCTGTATTATACACGTAACACGATCGTGTCCATTCAACGGTTGAAAACATGATCATGTACCATGTACGGCTGAGTTCAAAACCTGTAACATTAACTTTTAAGGGTAGTTATGAATTATGATGGTTTTGTGAAGGCAGTTAACAAAATTATTTTCTATTTTACGTGTAATAGACTCATATGCATCCAGTCCTCTGAGTGTTCTAGGAGTCTTATCCTTCACATTGTCAAGAGCCAAACATGAGTGAGTGAGTAAAGGATATTGAATTGCAAAGTTAGATTTGATAGAATCCAATCCAACGGTTTCTGTGAAGGCCAGAATAAGAATCCAATCCAATGGTTCCTTTGGATGCTATATAAACAAAGACAAAAAAGATTATGTACTTACGGTCTACAGTCCATATGTGGAGCCCATTCCTCCTTTACAATCCAAACCGTTCAGTTAACAGAGAAAAAAGCATCAAAAATAGAAGCCGGGTATTGTCGGTTGATGATAGGTCAGGACTCAGGAGGTGGTGGTGGAGTGTTGGACAAGTGTGTGTCCATCAAACCCGGTTCGGTTCGGTTCACCTTTGTATTGAACATTTATACATTTTAGTTTAATATTGTCACATGCGATATAAACTTTTTGAGCATTATGTGTCCGTAAGTTATACTTAAAATGGTAGTCACGACTAGGGTTTGGGCTAGGCACCCTTATCATATAGTCGTCGCATTGGGTATGCCTAGACATGTGATGTCGAGTCGAATGCGAGTGCTCACATGTTTGATGTGTGCATTGGCGAAGAATCTACTTTGTCGATTCCCTCATGTATTCTTGCCGGATGTAGGAAGGGATAGACATGTGTCACCGACACCACATATCGAGGGAACCCATCCTTGCAAAGTGTGATCGCATTCTTTGGTTCATCAATGACTGAGATTCAAGCGAGTCAAAGCCGGTGTTCTGGGAATGCGTGAACACTTTGTGAGTGAAGGAGTTATCCAACACGGTCACCACTACCCGATTGGGGAACACCAAGATAGAGACTGTCTGTGCATGGTCGGATCGAATCGGATCGATGCCGTTTTGGAAATGATTTTGCAAAATTTATTTTACATAAAATGATACATTATTTATAGTTATTTCAAATAAAGTGTTTTATCGAGTTTTGCGGGACCCGATCGGATTCACAGACGCTCTTATATGGACATGTACTATGGATTGGGGTTTGGCAGTACATGTGTACATGCCCTAGATTCCATAATGATGGTGTTGATTAGTGGGGGAGTTGTATATGATAAATTGTTATCATATAGGGAGTTATTTGGAATTTGCTAATTTAATTGGCTCTTTATTTAATTAATGGATTTGGTGCTAATTGTAATTATCCATTAATAATTAAATAAAGAATCTAATTAATACTTTCCTATTAGATTACGCTTCTTCACTGTGTAGCACTTTGAGTTTAAAGCAGGCGCGGATCGAGAGAGAGAGAGTCGGACTCTCACTAGGGCTCTATTAAATCTATCTAGGATTTAATTAAACCCCATTATTATAAATAGGGGACCAAAAATACGCAGAAGAGGAGCTCTCCACGTTTTTGGAGCAGACACTCTCTCTCCTACGTTTTTGGTTTCTCTCTCTCTCCCTCTTGTGATCTCTCTTCTTCTTCTTGCTTCTCTCACCTGTGTTTGAGAGTTAGGGTTTGTGAAACCCTAGATCTGTGCTGACGAGTTTGAGGGCATCTGGGATTGGCGTGTAGAACCTTGGTAGCACCATTGGAGGTTGATCTGTTTGCTTGGAGCGCTCATTGGAGGAAGAACCACTGTCTATTGGAGGAGCAACACTTGAGGCTCACCAGGTTAGCGATTCTTTATTAATTCCTTGTTCATTGATTATTAATATTTATGGGATGCGAAAAGAAACTCGAATCGATTATTTTCCGCTGCGCATTCGAGTGTGGGATGGATCCCTCTTGCCATGTGATGGACTAGAGACGAGTTTCTCCGTCCCTATTGTGATAATTAATTTTATGGAATACAATAGGGAAGGAAAAACCCTAATAGGGATGCACCAGGGTTCCCATGGGCGACCATGGGAAACCCTAAAATTAAAATGGGGCACCCATGGGACACCATGGGCTAACCCAGGGCATGCAAAACCCTAAAGATAAATATCTTGGTCTCCCTAGGGAACCATGGTTTGATCCCTGGACCGTTGTTTGGCCAACAGTGTGGTATCAGAGCCACCTTTCCCACCCATAAATATTAGATAATTAATGGTTAATATGATTATCATGAGTGGGATGCAAGTTGGAACATGGGTGGTTAGGATATGGTTGTTGTAACAACCTTCCCATGTGCACATGGGTAGTTACAAGGTTGTTAGTGTAACAACCTACCCATGTGATGATGGATTTGGTTTGTTTTGTTTATTCCAATTATTGAAGCATGTATCCAATTAGGTTGTGATTACTAATTTTTATTTTAAAATTTTTTAATCATGTTCTATATGTGGGGGAGCGCACGCTGCCAAGCCTCTGTGCAAGCCCTTCCCCATGAACCTACCATTGTGCGCATCCCCTTGTGGGTTTTGCTGCGGGCAGCAAGCTTGCGGGCTGCGGGCCTGCAGGCTGCTGTCCGTGGGCTTTAGCCTATGGGCAGCAGGCTGCGCCTGCCCAAGGCTCGCTGTCCGTGGGCCCTGTGCCTATGGGCTGCGCAAGGAGTGCCTGCATCCTGCGCAAGTGGGCTGCATGCACCACCCTTGTTTTCCCTCCAGTTTAACAAAAAGCAAAAAAAAAAAAATAAAAAAATAAAAAAAAAAAAAAAAATGATTTTTCAAAACAGAATTTTATTATTTTGTTTTGTTTTTGGAGGATGATGATGGGTGAAGAGATTCCCTCTTTACCCACTTGCAATTAAAATGCGATTTTAATTTTATGGGCTTGGATACATGATATCACATGCGATGTAGTGGTTCAATAATTGAAGGAATCCATGTTTTAATTTTTGGTTCACTTGCTTTAATGCCCATGCATGAAATTATATTATGATGTGATTATGGGAATGGCATTCTAATAAATGGATGGATTGTTTATGTATGTGATATATGGGGTTATGGGTGGATGTGATGCTTCTCTCTCTTTCTCTCTCTCTCTCTCTGCCCCTTTCTTTTTTATAAACAAATGTACTCCATCCCATGGGCAACCCAAATGGTGGGTTGGTTTCTCCATGCGGGGTTTCTTTATTATTATGGAAAGGAAAGTGTATAGAATTTTTCTAGGTTTTCATTGTAATTTTAGAGGAGTTAGGACTCCCAGGGCATGTCGATGGTGATCCACATGTGGTGCTCAAAGCTTATGGAGATGCAAGTCACCTACTTTGAAGACGTGATCGGGCGGAGGAGATGATCGAGGCGTGGCATCCATGGCATGATAAATGCACCCAAAGTTATTAGTTTTATTTTTATTGGGAGGGTTCTTTAATTGCTTCTAATAAAAATGTAGCCATCCCATAATCACTTTTAATTAATGTTGATTAATTATGTTGTTTAAATCTATCCATGTATGTGAGAGTTAATTAATCCCTCTTTATTCACAATACATGTATGATATGGACTAGTCTTAATCGGTAGACATGTCCATGGCCTCCTATTGAAGATAAATGTAGAAAATGTGTGACATGACCCCGCATAAGCCGACAGGACATTGCCAGGACCTCTGTCACGCATTTATCTATATTTACCTCCATCTAGATACGTTAGGGTATGGATAGTGAGAGGGCACTGTGACAGTGGGCCATCTTTCATGATTCCATGATTCTAACTAATGCGATAGGTAAGTACATGACTTGGGTGTATGTCAGCCGACAGGATCTGGACATGACACCCAGGTGGCCGAAAATATTGGAAGCCCATGAGGCGGACAGATTAGTCCACACTACCATGGTGTGTATAATGACTCCCGACAGGATAAGTTATGCATGCAAGGGTTGTAGGTATCCAATTCATCTTTTGGGTTATGAGGGAAACTCAAATCATAAAAGACCATTGATGTGTGTGTGCTCAATTTATTATTTTCAATGGTCATTAATTAGCATGTGGTTATTTACTTGTGCATGTGTAGATTAATATACGATGGCTGCCGTTAATTCCAACCTGTTAACACTCATTAGCGAATACAAATTTAATGGTACAAACTATGTCGATTGGTACCGGAGCATTAAGTTGCTCCTGACTACTGAAGGACTGTACACAGTTCTAGATGAACAAGTTCCTCCTCAACCCGACCCGAACGATTTTGAGGCAAATGAAGAGATACAAGGGTTCCTCATGAGGGATTCCAAGGCATCACTCTATATCCTAGGATCGTTGGAAAAATCAGTTGTAGACTCAGTCAAGGATATACGCCTTCTTGGGGGTAAAATGGATAAGTTTGCTGAATTGTTCAACAGGCGATTGACACACGCACATTCGATGCGGTGAGTCAAATCCATAACTCCAAGATGTCTCGGGGACTCCAGTGATGGATCATGTAATGAAAATGATCAATCTGTTTGAAAAACTGGAATCCATGGGGACTAATTTCAGCCTGCGATACAAGACTGATGTGATCTTAGCGTCACTCACTTCTGCCTACGCACCTTTTAGGATGTCCTACAAGATGTCCGAGAAGGAGATGGAGCTCACCGAGCTTGCTAATGCACTGGTAGAGGCTGAAGCGTCCTTGCAAAAGGACAAGGCTGAGGTCAATGCAACTGAGGTAAAGCCTTCTTCAAATGGGAAGAAGAAGAAAAAGGGAAGTAAGGGCAAGACCCTGAAAGCCAAGGGTGGGAAGTCTGGCAATAAAGGTAAAGGCAAGTGCTTCTATTGCAAGAAGGAGGGTCACTGGAAAAGAAAGCGTCGTGCTTACCTGGCAACTTTGAAAGACAAGAAGCCGGATGAAACAGAGGCTGCTAAAGAAGGTACATGTGATGTTCACGTTCTTTATGAGTCTAATTTGTCTTTTGAACCGACCAATTCTTGGTTTGTGGATAGTGGATCCACTGTTCACATTTGCAATGATTTGCAGGGGTTCAATGAGACAAGGAACCTGGAAAGAAATGAAGTGTGTCTTCGGATGGGCACTGGAGCTGAGACCATGGCGTTGGCTATGGGAACTTTTATTTTAAATTTTAGTTCTGCTAGTTTAGTTTTAAAGGATTGCTATTATGTACCCTCTTTCAAGAGGAAGATAATTTCAGTTTCAAAACTTATTTTGGACGGATATAGTTTTTCCTTTAATTCTAAATTGATTATTCGTTTTAATAATTCCTTTGTGGCATCCGGATATATGCAAAGTGGTTTGTATTTTCTAGATTGCCCTATTAGAACGAATGTTATTTCAAATGTTGATTTGAAACGGAAGCAGCTCAGTGAACTCAACATATCGTGGCATCTAAGATTGGGTCACATTAATGTGGACCCAATCATAGATTGGTGAGGATGGGTCCTTAGAGAGTCGAGGGTGGAACCATTCCCCACTGTGAGTCATGCCTTCAGGGCAAAATGACCAAGAAATCCTTTAGCAATAAAGGTGCTAGAGCCACGATCTGTTGGAGTTGATACACTGCGACGTGTGTGGACCCATAAACATACAAGCAAGATATGGGTATGAGTACTTTATCACGTTCACCGATGATTACTCTAGATATGGTTACATATACTTGATGCGTAGGAAATCGGAAGCCTTTGATAAATTCAAAGAATTCCAAGCCGAGGTCGAAAGACGACTCGATAACGCGTCAAGTCCTTACGATCGGATCGTGGAGGGAATATCTATCGGATGAGTTTAAAGAACATCTCATATCCCAAGGATAGTTAGTCAACTAACTAATCCAGGCACACCACAACAAAATGGTGTATCCGAGCAACCGCAATCGGACCCTATTGGATATGGTGGGACGATGTTCACTTATAGTGAGTGCCTCTTTCTTTGGGGTACGCTTTAGAGACGGCGATATATATCTTGAATAGGGTTCCATCTAAGTCGTAGCCAAGACACCCTTTGAGTTGTGGAAAGGCGAAAGCCCGAGTATTCAACACCTTAGGGTATGGGATTGCATAGCACATGTACGAAAGCAAGCAGGCAGACAAGTTAGAATCCAGGACTTCGAGATGCTATTTCTTAGGCTACCCCAAAGGCACGATAGGCTATTATTTCTATGACCGATTGACCAAAAGGTCATTGTAAGTAAACATGTCACATTTTTGGAGGAAGAAATGATGACCCGGAGGTCGAACCAGTAGTCATAAAAGAGCTATCGGATGGCTCGAAACATCACTTCGAGTGAGACCAAGCGACATACTTGAAATACCAACACCGAGGAACCTCGGCGCGTGGGAGGATTAGACCACCCACCAGGCTAACTCTTCTAACCGAAGAGGAAAGCAGTGGAAGAATTCCACATGGTATCGATTGAATCGGATGATGATCCGATGACATACTCTGAGGCTCTAAAGGATGTTGATGCCACTAGGTGGCTGGAAGCAATGCGCTCTGAAATCGATTCGATGCATTTCCGACAAGGTCTGGACTCTAGTCGATCCACCACTTGGCGTCAAGCCTATTGGATGTAAATGGATCTTCAAGAGGAAGAAGGGCGCAGATGGAAAGGTTGAGAGATTCAAAGCGAGACTGGTGGCAAAGGGTTATACCCAGAAAGAGGGTATAGACTATGATGAAACCTTTTCACCAGTAGCGATGATGAAATCCATCAGAATTTTATTGGCTATCGCACACACTTTGATCATGAGATCGCGGATGGATGTCGTGCATTTCTAAATGGGTTCCTTCAAGAGGAAATCTATATGGAACAGCCAGAGGGTTCTCTTCCTTGGAGGAAGAAAGAAAGGTGTGCAAATTGCGGAGAGTCCATTTATGGGCTGAAGCAGGCTTCGGAGCTGGAACATCGGGTTTGATCAATCAATCAAATCATTTGGTTTTGATCAAAACATGGATGAACCATGCGTTTACAAGAAGATCAGTGGGAGGGCAGTATGTTTTCTTGTTTTATACGTAGATGACATATTGCTGATTGGTAACGATGTAGGATTCCTTTCATCAGTAAAATAGTGGTTATCCACAACGTTTTCGATGAAGACCTTGGTGAAGCTAGCTATATCCTTGGGATCAAACTCGTAAGAGATCGCCAGAAAAGGATGCTAGGCTTGTCACAGGCTACCTATTTAGACAAAGTCCTGGCCAGATTTAGTATGGAGAACTCCAAGAGGGGAAGTGTTCCCTTCAGACATGGAGTCAGTCTTTCCAGATCTCAATGTCCTCAGTCTCAGACAGACATTGAAGAGATGAAGAGGATTCCTTATGCCTCAGCAGTAGGGAGTCTTATGTACTCCATGTTGCGTACGAGGCCGGACGTCTGCTATGCAGTAGGTATTGTGAGTCATTACGAGTTTAATGAGTGGAGGTGCTATTGTATAGAGGAGTACAAAATAGAAATCTACAGTCGATCCCTATTTTTATGAACACCTTGCATCATGTGATGCGTTTAATAAGGTGTTTGGGTTAGGAAGTTCCTAACATTTCTGGAGTAGTCCCTGATCTTGTCAAGGGCCCTATTCCCCTGTTATGTGACAACAGAGGGGCCATTGCACAAGCTAAGGAGCCTAGGGCTCATCAGAGGAACAAGCACGTGCAGCGGAAGTATCACCTCATCAGAGAGATTATCCAACAGAGTGACGTGAGTATCTCCAAAGTGGACACAACTGAAAATGTGTTTGATGCCATAACAAAGGGTTTGTCACCAGGAGTGTTTGAGAAACACATGGAGGGCATGGGTTTAAAATGTATGGGGAATTGGCTTTGATGTACAAGTGGGAGATTGTTGGACAAGTGTGTGTCCATCAAACCCGGTTCGATCCGGTTCAACCCGGTTCACCTTTGTATTGAACATTTATATATTTTAGTTTAATATTGTCACATGCGATATAAACTTTTTGAGCATTATGTGTCCGTAAGTTATACTTAAAATGGTAGTCACGACTAGGGTTTGGGTTGGGCACCCTTATCATATGGTCGTCGCATTGGGTATGCCTAGACATGTGATGTCAGGGTACGAATGCGAGTGCTCACATGTTTGATGTGTGCATTGGCGAAGAATCTACTTTGTCGATTCTCTCATGTATTCTTGCCGGATGTAGGAAGGGATAGACATGTGTCACCGACACACACATACTGAGGGAACCCTGTCCTTGTAAAGTGTGATCGCATTCTTTGGTTCATCAATGACTGAGACTCAAGCGAGTCAAAGCCGGTGTCCTGGGAATGCGTGAACACTTTGTGAGTGAAGGAGTTATCCAACACGGTCACCTGCCCGATTGGGGAACACCAAGATAGAGATGCGTGCATGGTGGATCGAATCGGATCCGATCCGTTTTGGAAATGGTTTTGCAAAATTTATTTTACATAAAATGATACATTATTTATAGTTATTTCAAATAAAGTGTTTTATCGAGTTTTGCGGGACCCGATCGGATGCACAGACGCTCTTATATGGACATGTACTATGGATTGGGGTTTGGCAGTACATGTGTACATGCCCTAGATTCCATAATGATGGTGTTGATTAGTGGGGGGGTTGTATATGATAAATTGTTATCATATAGGGAGTTATTTGGAATTTGCTAATTTAATTGGCTCTTTATTTAATTAATGGATTTGGTGCTAATTGTAATTATCCATTAATAATTAAATAAAGAATCTAATTAATACTTTCCCTATTAGATTCTGCTTCTTCACCTATGTAGCACTTTGAGTTTAAACAGAACTGCCAGACTGAGAGAGAGAGAGTCAGACTCTCACTAGGGCTCTATTAAATCTATCTAGGATTTAATTAAACCCTATTATTATAAATAGGGGACCAAAAATACGAGAAGAGGAGCTCTCCACGTTTTGGAGCGGACACTCTCTCTCCTACGTTTTTGGTTTCTCTCTCTCCCTCTTGTGATCTCTCTTCTTCTTCTTGCTTCTCTCACTGTGTTTGAGAGTTAGGGTTTGTGAAACCCTAGATCTGTGCGACGAGTTTGAGGGCATCGGGATTGGCGTGTAGAACCTTGGTAGCACCATTGGAGGTTGAATCTGTTTGCTTGGAGCGCTCATTGGAGGAAGAACCACTGCTATTGGAGGAGCAACACTTGAGGCTCACCAGGTTAGCAGTTCTTTATTAATTCCTTCTGTTCATTGATTATTAATATTTATGGGATGCAAAAGAAACTCGAATCGATTATTTTCCGCTGTGCATTCGAGTATGGGATGGATCCCTCTTGCCATGTGATGGACTAGAGACGAGTTTCTCCGTCCCTATTGTGATAATTAATTTTATGGAATGCAATAGGGAAGGAGAAACCCTAATAGGGATGCACCAGGGTTCCCATGGGCGACCATGGGAAACCCTAAAATTAAAATGGGGCACCCATGGGACACCATGGGCTAACCCAGGGCGTGCAAAACCCTAAAGATAAATATCTTGGTCTCCCTAGGGAACCATGGCTTGATCCCTGGACCGTTGTTTAGCCAACAGTGGTGGTGGAGAAATGAAGTTGTATCTCCATTGGTAAACTGGTCTATCATTGGTTGTATGTTTGCATAATAATTCCTTGTTGGAAATCGACCAGGGTATGCTCTGTTTTTTGGGTTAATACCTGAAAATTGCAATCAGAAATTACTTCTAATCTAGCCGTGTGATCTGGGTGATCTATATGGTTTATTAATGACATAGTTTCAGTTGACCGTCGACCAAGGTATGAGTCTGATCAGAACACCTCTGATCTGAGTATCTCCTTTTATTGTAAATCCCTCTCTTGTAATTGCCAGGAGTTTCTCCACTGGCTTAGTTTGATTTTAATATATGGTCTTCCTTCTGTCCAAAAAAAAGACTGTTCAAAAATCATTGTGGAAACAAAAAACCCTGATTAATCCACAATGATTCAATCAAAAAACTATCCACAAAAAAACAATGTTCAAAGTTTCAGTCTGACTCTTGCTCTTCCTCCTCTTCTACTGGATCATAGTCTTCTTTTGGGTCTTCTTCAAGGTCTTCTTTTGGGTCTGCGTCTGGGTCTTCTTCTTGATCCTCTTCTTCATCATATTTTTCTTCAAAAACAATCTCTTCCTCTTCTTCTTCATCATCCGAAGACAAGACAATGACCCTGTCTGATATGTTGTCTGCCAGAATCAGATCATCAAAAGAACCGTCACCATAGCCAGGTGGTGCTGGTGGAGCTGCTGCTGCTGGAGCTGGTGGAGCTGCTGATGGACCTGCTAGAGCTGGTGGAAGTGGGTGGAGCTGCTGATGCAGGTGGAGCTGTTATAGCTCCATGAGCTGCCAAAGCTAGAATCCACAACTCCATCTGCTTTTGAATGCGCCACCTCCTTAAAGCTGTTAGAAGCACAAGGTTAGGAGCTTTTCTCCTACTCAACCTAAATCGAGGGAGGCAATTTTTGTTCCTCAAGGTATGTAACCTTAGTCTTGCCATTGTAAAACTTGTCTACAAGCAAACACAGGAATAATAATATGATACAAGCAGGGAGATTTCTAATGGTGTAAGTATAACAGACTTAAAAAAGGGAGAATTCAAATAGTGGCAGCAAAAATCCTGATTAGTAACAATTAACAACAATGTATTTTTGATAATGGAAACCCTATTTAATGGAAATCAACAGAGATCACTATGGTATAAATCACGGAAACCCGAAACCCATTTCGTAATTTTGACTACTCCATATTCAGCAAAACAGAAACAACTGAGATTAGCAGAAGGAAAAATAGATAAATAACCGTATTAGGGTCCATGAAACCAATACAGATAATTAGGGTTTTCATATTGGCAACCCTAGTTATATTGGATTGCTCCATCTTCAGTAACACAAACAAATGAGATTAGTGGCACATAAAAATAGATCAGCAATCTTGTAGGGTCCATGAATCCAACAGAGATAACTAGGGTTTTGATAATAGAAAATCCAAGATATATCGGACTGCTCCATCTTGAGTAACATAGAAACAACTCAGATTAGTGGGAAAAAAAAATACAATAGATCAGTAATATTTTTAGGGTCAATGGAACCAACAGAGATAACTAGGGTTTTGAACCAATAGAGATAACGGAAAACCCAAGTTATATTGGACTTATGCATCTTCAATACCACAGAAACAGGGAACAGACTAGTACGATTAATCCACTAATCAATTAACAATTAATGAACCATGAAACCAATAAACAAAGATAACTAGGGTTTTGGTAACCTAAGATATATCGGACTGCTCCATCTTGATTAACACAGAAACAAGTCAGATTAGTGGCAAAAAAAGAATACAATAGATCACTACTATTTTTAGGGTCCATGAAACCAACAGAGATAATTAGGGTTTTGATAATAGAAAACCCAAGTTATATTGGATTGATCCATCTTCAATACCACAGAAACAGGGAATAGATTAGTACGATTAATCCACTAATCAATTAATAGTTAATGAACCATGAAACCAATAAACAAAGATAACAAGGGTTTTGGTAATCCAAGCTATATCGGACTAATTCATCTTCAGTAACACAAAAACAGGGAACAACTTAGTATGATTAATCCACTAATCAATTAACAGTTAATGAACCATTAAACCAATAAACAAAGATAACTAGGGTTTTGATAACCCAGGCTATATCGGACTGATTCATCTTCAGTAACACAGAAACAGGGAACAGATTAGTACGATTAATCCACTAATCAATTAACAGTTAATGAACCATGAAACCAATAAACAAAGATAACTAGGGTTTTGATAACCCAGGCTATATCGGACTGATTCATCTTCAATAACACAGAAACAGGGAACAGATTAGTACGATTAATCCACTAATCAATTAACAGTTAATGAACCATGAAACCAATAAATAAAAATAACTAGGGTTTTGATAACCCAAAGCTATACAAGACTGATTCATCTTTTAGTAACACAGAAATGAGAACAGATTAATACGATTATCAGTTAATGAACCATGAAACCAATAAACAAAGATCACTAGGGTTTTGATAACCCAAGGCTATACAAGACTTATTCATCTTTAGTAACACAGAAACGAGAACATAATAGTATGATTATCAGTTAATGAACCATGAAACCAATAAACCCAAATAAAACTAGGGTTTTGATAACCCAAAGCTATACAAGACTGATTCATCTTTAGTAACACTGAAACGAGAACAGATTAATACGATTATCAGTTAATGAACCATGAAACCAATAAACAAAGATAACTAGGGTTTTGATAACCCAAGCTATATGAACCATGAAACCCAATAAACCCTAAAGCCCTAAAAAACAAATTAAACGCTATATCGGATTGATTCATCTTCAATAACATAGAAACAGGGAACATCAATAACAGAAATCACTGATCCTCAATAGTTTTATATGGCATGAAACTGTAGAAGATTCATACAAGTAGGGAGAAATCATGATGCAAAGAAAAAGAACTTGTTTTATTTCAGGTTTTTGAGTAGGGATTACCTTCGATCTGTTGAAGCGGATAAGGAAAAGTGGGTAACCACTAATAGACTAGGAAGTTATATATAACAAGAGTAAAGCGATGGCGGGAAGGAAGGCCCTAATTTTTCCTTTTTCCCTCCTTCGTCCCAAAATTTTTACACATAGAAACAGAGAACTCTCTCAACCTTGATCATACTTTGTCCTCGATCTGGAACCCTAAAATCCTGAGTAGTGATAGACGTCATATCTATCAGTCAAGACTTAGGGTTTTTTAGCGGGAGGGTAACCATCGTTTACATCAAAAATCATAACATACATACACTCCATCTTCTCTCACCGGTTGGCCTTCCAGGAAACCCTATCCCTGATCATCTCGCACCCTCCAAAATCCTCTGTCAGTATGGCTGCCTATCGTGATTTGAAACAATAAACACCGTATCACTATTCCAAATGCATAACCACGCAACATTAGCACAGATCAATAACCAGATCCATTATGAACATCGGATTTCCCGTTCGAAATTCATCATCTTCCATTTCGTGCGCCGCCTCCTATGAACTCTACTCTCAAGAACCCTAGTCCCTCTTCTTTCTCTCATGACTTCTCATCTACTTTTTAGGGTTTTCATATAGTAACAATAACCAATGAATTCCTAAACAACTACTCTCCCTAACATGTCAGTGATATAAAGTTAAAAGTAATTAACCATAGTTGTGTTGTGGGTTAGTTTATAACCTATGATTATTATATGTAAACCTTGGATGATACATATAATTGATCTCACATTTGTAGTATAAGTTATCATATGATTTATGTACAATGTATATTAATATTAAACAATAAGAACTGAACTTCTGAATATATTATGTCTCATAAACCCTAAACCCATAAACTAAATAAACCGTAAACCCAATAAACTAAATACACCCTAAACCCAATAAATTAAAAGAACCCTAAACCCACTAATACCCAATAAACCATATAAACCATGGACCATAAAACCTAAAAAACCAAAATAACCCAATACACCCAATAACTCAATAAACCACACACCATAAAATCCAATAAACCCTAATACTATAAACATTGCAATCCAATAAACCCAATAAACCCTCAAACCGAATAAACCCAATAAACCCAAATATCCAAAAAACCATATAAACCATGAAACCCAATAAACCCTAAAACACAAAAAACCCTAACCCAATAAACCATACACCCTAAAACCCAATAAACCCTAATACCATAAAACCCAATAAACCGTAAAACCTTAATACCTAATAACCCATAAACCCATAAACCCAATAAAACCAACAAACCATAAACCCTGAAGCCCAAAAAACCAAAATAACCCAATAAATCCTGCAACCCAATAAACCTAACAAACGCTCAAACCCAATAAACCCTTAAACCTAATAAACCCAATAAACCCCAATACCCAATAAACCATATAAACCATGAAACACAATAAACCCTAAAACCTTAAAAACTAAATTAACCCTAAACCCAATAAACCATATATCCTAAAACCCAATAAACCCTAATACCATAAACCTCGTGTTTGAGTTAAAATAATACCGCAAGCGTACGGGTCAATCGTAGCTACGGGTCGAACACGAGGAGATATACGCCACTCTATTTAACTAACTTAAAAGTAATGCAAAGTGAACCAAATTAAAGTGTTAAATTAAACTAATTAAATTAATGAAAATTAATGCATCCTAACTCATAAGCATCTAATAAAATTAAGGGATTAAATTGGTGTGTTAACACATGAGCATCTAACCTATCAAACTAAAGCAAGTTGAAAGGAATAAAAATACAGCCACACATAATAACCACATAAAAAGGAATAAGGGAAGAAAAGTGCATCCACAAACCACAACCATATAAAAAAAAATAAAAGAAATAGAGAGAGAAGAAGAAGAAGATAGAGAGAGATAGAGGAGAGGGAGAATGAGATTAAGGATTTAGAGAATGAGATACTTTGATGTGCTTGAATACTTGAATAAACTCACCATAGCTTCCTCTTCTAAATCTCCATGTCTTGTCATCAACATAGGAACTTAGACTAGGAAGCTTTAAACTAAAACTATGACAACCATTAAACTAGACTTATGAAATCAAAACTAAGAACTTAAGCCAAAAATAGGAAAAGAAGAGAACATTTCATTAAGTGAATGAAATAAAAATTACACTAAAAAACTGAATTAAAATTGAACTAGAAACTAACTAAAAATTGAACTAAAAAACTAACTTGTTACAAGCCAAAGGGCAAGGGGTATTTATAGGGGGAAGAGAGGAGAAGAGAGAAGAGGAAAGTGTAGGAGAAATATTCCCTAAGAAAAGAGAATATTCTCTTCTCCTTCCTCTTTTACAATGCCTTGAATCCTAAGAAAAAAAAGAAAAAAATAGAAAGAAGAAGAAGAGAAGATTGTTTACATAGACCTTCTATTTTTAGAAAAGTAAACTTCTAATTCTAACAACTGCTTCCTTTTCTTTGTAGATATCTTCTCCAAGCAATAAAATCAAAGCATCTTTGACTTTTCAACTTTCCATAGGTGAGAGAATATCTTTCAAAATAAATCTATCCCAAGTAGAATTTTAGAAGTGCCCTTGAGAAGTTGGAGGAGAGAGAGAGTAAGGGTGATGACTAGGATTCCTTCAAGAATAAATAAAATATCCATTCTGTCCTTCAGAAAACGTGGAGCATGGGGTGCTTATATAGTCCTCACCATTGTGTTCCTTGCGAAAAATCACCCAAAATAGACCTAAATTTTGTCCAATTCAGGGTTGGGGAGCCCAAGATATCTCAAGTTGAAGTTGGACTGTCCAGAGCCTTCCAAATGGAATCTTTGGGGTACAGTAAAGTAACTTCTGATAATTATTTTAAGACCCTTGGAATCCGAACTTCCGCTTCACTTTATCCCCGTCCGACTGTCAATAATTATAAATAAACCCCCTGTACACCATTTTCGCGCGTCGTTACGGAAACGGCCATAACTTCTTCGTTTCAACTCGGAATCAAGTGTCGTTTGAACTGTTGCGAAGCTGACTCGATGGGCTATGCATCCATACTATTAACACCTCGAAAAAGCTTAAAAACATTTCCTTAGCATCATTTTCTCCATTTTCACAATAATTCACCTAAACCCTGAAAAGCACAAGAAAACACCGAGTAACTCTGTCCAATGTGGTAAAATGTATGCTTTATGCCCTAAGATTTCATACATAAATGTGCTCATCACCTTGCAATCCAATAAACCATAAACCCTGCAATCCAATAAACCCAATAAACCCTTAAATTTTTATCGTGTGCGGTTCCCTAGTGTCTCTCACAAGAGGAAGGTGGACCCCACCTGGGCAGAGTGTTTGATCAATACACCCTAGAGCCCAATAAACTATGAAACCCAATAAACCCAAAAACGCAATAAACCATGAAACCCAATAAATATTCAAACCCACTAAACCCAATAAACCCTAATACCCAATAAAACCATATAAACCATGTAACCCAATAAATCCTAAAACCCTACAAAACTAAATTGACCCTAAACCCATTAAACCATACACCCTAAAACCCAATAAACCCTGCAATCCAATAAACCATAAATCCTACAATCCAATAAACCCTCAAATTTTTATCGTATGCGATTCCCTGACCGGTGTGGTTCCCTAGTGCCTTTAACAAGAGGATGGTGGACCCCACCCGGCCAGAGTGTTCGGTCAATACACCCTAAAACCCAATAAACCATGAAACCCAATAAACCCAAAAACCCAATAAACCATGAAACCCAATAAACACTCAAATCCAATAAACCAAATAAACCATAGACCGTGAAACCCAATAAATCATAAACCTTGCAATCCAATAAACCCAATAAACCCTCAAACCCACTAAACCCAATAAACGCTAATACCCAATAAACCATATAAACCATAAACCCTAAAACCCTAAAAAACTAAATTAATCTAAACCCAATAAACCATACACCTTAAAACCCAATCAAATAAACCATAAGCCCTGCAATCGAATAAACCATAAGCCCTGCAATCCAATAAATCCAATAAACCCTCAAAATTTTGAATTATGCGGTTCCCTGACCTGTGCGGTTCCCTAGTGCCTCTCACAAGAGGAAGGTGGATCCCACCCGGGTAGAATGTTCGGTCAATATACCCTAGAACCCAATAAACCATGAAACCCAATAAACCCAAAAATAAAAAAACCCAATAAACCATGAAACCCAATAAACACTCAAACCCAATAAACCAAATAAACCATAGACCGTGAAACCCAATAAACCATAAACCCTGCAATCCAATAAACCCAATAAACTCTTAAACCCATTAAACCCAATAAACCCTAATACCCAATAAATCATATAAACCATGACACCCAATAAACCCTAAAACCCTAAAAAACAAATTAAACCCTAAACCCAATAAACCCAATAAACCATGAAACCCAATAAAGTCAATATACCAAATAAATCATAAACCCTGAAACCCAATAAACCATAAACCCCGCAATCCAATAAACCTAATAAATCCTCAAACCCACTAAACCCAATAAACCCTAAAACCCTAAAAAACAAAATAAACCCTAAACCCAATAAACCATACACCCTAACACCCAATGAACCCTAATACCATAAAATCATATAATCCATAAACCCAATAAACCCAAAAAACTTGAACCCTGAAACATAATAAACCATAAATCCTGAAACCCAATAAACCCAATACACCCTAAAACCCAATAAATCATGAAACCCAAAAAATCATGAAACCCAATAAACCCAATAAACCATAGTCCCTGAAACCCAATAAACCAAATACCCTGTAATCCAATAAACTATAAGCCCTGCAATCCAAAAGATTCAATAAATCATAGACCCTGAAACCCAATAAACCAAAAATCCTGCAATCCAATAAATCATAAATCCTGCAATCCAAAAAACCCAATAAACCATGAAACCCAATAAACACTTAAATACAATAAACCCTCAAACCCATTCAACCCAATAAACCCTAATACCCAATAAGCCATATAAACCATGAAACCTAATAAACCCTAAAACCCTAAAAAATAAATTAAACCCTAAACCCAATAAATCATACACCATAAAACCCAATAAACCCTAATACCCAATAAACCATATAAACCATGAAACCCAATAAACCCTAAAACCCTAAAAAACAAATTAAACCCTAAACCCAATAAACCATACACCATAAAACCCAATAAACCCTAATACCATAAAACCCTATAATCCATGAACCCAATAAATCCAAAAAACCCAGAACCCTAAAACACAATAAACCATAAACCCTGAAACCCAATTAACCCAATACACCCTAAAACCCAATAAACCCAATAAACCCAAATACCCAATAAATCATATAAACCATGAAACCCAATAAATATATTTCCACAACTTTGGTACATTTTTTTTTTTTTTTGGGTAGACACAACATTGGTACATAGGGCAAACACATAATTTACTCGTACAAAATAGTTTCTTAATCAATATCATTATTAATGATGTCAGGGTGATAGACTCGATTGTTGATGAGTCAATCAAATTATTATAGGCAAATAAATCCGGATGTTGCAATTCACATTTTTAATGTATTTCAATCGGTCATAGTAATTCATATTAAATTGGTCTGAACAACTGCTTTTAAAAAACAAACTATCGATCAGTCTTTACTAATCGATATTGTAGATCTATTCATATAACCATGTAACTCTCAATATTCAGACCCGAATCTAACATCATTCCACTTCGTAACGGACAACATTTCGACACATAAAAGATAATATTGCAAACTTGTACATAAGAAAATCGTAATCTTAAACAAATTCAAATATAAAGACATGAAGTCCAACAACATGTATCTTAAATTAAAGTATACATCATTAAACATCAATAGATCCCCAGATCAAACACCCAACCTAACCATGATATTGGTCCAATTCAAATCCATCAATTATAGTACAAGTTTGTATTCCAGATACATCTCTCTATCTTCTCTACTACCCATGCCACATGACTCAATTCTTTTTATTGAGGTCAATTCCACTGAAGTCATCAAATACTTCTTTTAACATTCTTGTTTGATTTTCCAAGCCTTTAATCACTACTTTAAAATATCCTTTCATAAACTCATTTGAAGTCCAAGGACCTTCAGACGTGGATGTCTCCGCTCAATCAACTGAACTACACTTATGTTGGGTAGAAGGAGCTTCAGACATGGAGGTTTCATCTTCTATCCAAACGAACACTCCACACCCATTATCAGCAACCTGTAGTTTAAATCCAAAGATGTTAGCACAAAAACCAAAAAACCTAAAACTAACTTTATTTCTTATAAATGACATACAAATGTAGAAGTTGGTATAGTATTCATACTGATTTTGATTTAGGGCAACACTAGAACACTCGACCTTTGCTTCTTTCTTTTTTTGAAGTTCTAACCTTACATTGTCCATTTCCACATGCACATAATTTAAATTGATTTACCCACATGAAGGATTGATAAAATTGTCTACATTTGTAATATTCTCTACCTATATTTTTTTCAGACCTACAAACTTCTGTCTTATAACTCAGACCACAAAATTCACAAGTAGCAACGGTATTCATAGTATTAGTAGAAGTCATCTGGTAAATTGATTAAAACAAAAAGGAGGAATTATTTCAAGTAAAATAAAGGAGATTCAATATTAATTTTACTAAAAATAAGCTGTTGCAGATATAAAAACCTATTTACCTGTTTTTTGCTTTTTTTTATTATATTCCAAGAAGACATACAAAATGGATGAAAGTTCTAACTCCTTGCTGAGCATAAATTGATACACTACATACGCACAGTCAGAAGTTTAGATAAAATTCATTAGTCTATGTATAGGAGACACATAACAACCAATACTATTCCCATACAACTTTCATCTTCTCAATACCAATAATATTATACAAAAAATATATGCAAAAACCAAATATGGGTTAGATGAGGCCTTAATGGGTGGAATTATCCATGAGAATTGATGAGGGAGAAACTGATACTGTTTGCAGCCCTGGGTTGTTTGGGGATTTAGCTAATGGAATCTGAAGGAATTGTGTAAAGGAGGAAAATTACCGCTTCATGATCACCCAGGGATGACAATGTTAAGCAAACCTCTGTATGGTTCTGTCTATGTTAAACCATATGATTGGGTCAAGGCGGAGAAGTCTAATAACTATAGAACAGGTGAACAGTTATGTTCTACAATTAAAACATAAATCTGAAAGTGTTTGCAACTCTTTTCTACTACATGCCAGGGTATCAACCTGGTTACATTCATTACAACCCATATTTCCCTGGACCTACAATTGGTATTGATGGACAGTATTTTGGTCAACAACCATACTTCCCAAGCCCAATCTTTCCACAACCAATCATATTTCCCCACTCCACTTTCTTATGGATTATAAGTTCTGCTCTCATACCTCTGTAATCCTTCAGTTGTAGTTGACGATTGGGCTAATGGCAATGGCTATGGTGGAATTCTACCATTACATGACTCCATACATAATTTCTCTGCCCAGAGACACAACTTTTCTCCATCTTTAAAAACTTTGACTGCTTTTAAGTCTAGTAATCCATCAGAAGTGAAGGGCTCCTCACCATTACCCGATGTCTCATCAGGCCCTTGCATCAACTCAACCAAACGAAGCTTGCAAATAAGGTATATAATAGTTTTTGTATCTGAGTGACAAAGCAACTTCTCAAATTTCTTTATGCATCTACTGATGTATTCCAATTTGTAGAACTTAGAGAATGTGTATCTGATTCTCAGGCATCTCCAGTTCTGGCCAAGGGTTACTTCCCCATTACCAAGCTTCCATGTTCAAATCAGGGAAAAGGTGGTTTGTGCATACACAAATCCAGTACACAAAACATGTGAGCTCAGAGTTTGGGGGAATGAAAATCCAAGGTTTTGGCAAAATCATAAAAAATCACTGATTAATCCCTAAGCCAGGGTACTCTTTCCGCATTTATCAAGATAAAAAATCATAACTCAATCAACTCCTAAACAAATCGAACTATTCAACTTCAGATTTATAAATCATAAAATGAGAAAATGAGACAAAGAAACAGAGAACAAACGCTATAAACATTGGATATATGAACAATCACTTTAATAGAGGAAGAAAGATCGCCAAGAAAGGGATTTACATCTAACCTTGATATACCAACCTGTAACCAGTGCGAAACGGAACAAGGATCGCCAAAAAACCAACACTATCCACACCAGAACCAAAGATCGTCAGCTTCGTTCCTTCGATGCCAACTTTTTTTTTTCTTTTCAATAGTTGACAATTCCCTCTGGTATCTCCGGTAAAGGTTTTTTTTTTTCTTCAAAATTTTCCCGATTAAGAAAACTGCATTTAGCCGGTTTACCAGTCAATCATATGAAAGGCTAAGATGCAATAGGTTAAATCTCAACGATTGAGATTTAACCGTTGCATTTACTGTTGCGCTTAATCAACTTTCTCTATCGCGTGACAACATTTTTTCCTTTATATATATATCCCATGCTAAAGGTTCCTACCCCAACATTTCTAACAGACTGTGGTCCCCTCCATATATCGTATCCTAACTGATTGATTTGCATTTGCTTTATTCGTTACACGTAATCATGCAGAGCTGTAGGGCATTGGGTTTGCATGTTGGAACGACGTATGGGTATAACCAGCGGTGGTGTAGTCATGGGATCCACTGCTACGTTGGTTGTTGTAGTCTCCTGTGGTATTCATATCATTGCTATCCTCTCCGATACGAACCTTATCCTCAAGGTTCAGGTGGGGAAACAAACGGCGGAGTAGGGAGATGTCTTCCCAGGAAGTATCTTCGAGAGCCAAATCTTCCCGCTGGACAAGTGCTTGTGGCATCGACTGACCATGATGCAACAAGGTGCAAAAATTCAAAATGGCCTTAGGAGTGGGGTTAGTATCAGGAAGTGCGAATATGTCTGGTAGGGACTCTGGCTGTGATGGTGGAGCACCCATGAATCTTTTGAGAAGCGAGATATGAAAGGCTGGATGAAGATGAGCTGTGGAGGGCAAGTTTAGCCTATAAGCCACTTTGCCAATATGGGCCAGTATCTGGAATGGACCAAAGTACCTTCTTCCCAATTTTTGGTGAGCTCTGTATGCCAGGGATTGCTCTTGATAGGGCCTCAACTTTACTAACACCCAATCTCCGATAGAGAGTTCCCGATGAGTGCGCCCCTTATCAGCTTGGGCTTTCATTTGAGCTCGGGAGTGAACCAGATTTAGCTTGAGAATATGAAGTACCTTATCCCTGGAGCGCAACTTGTGGTCTACAACCTCATTCAATGAGCCAACTGGAATGTAGCTATTCAGTGACGGGGGATGGCCATATACGGCTTGGAAGGGTGTTGTACCCGTTTTTGAATGGAATGCCGTGTTGTACCAAAACTTGGCCCAATGTAGAAATTTTACCCATAGTCTTGGAGTGTTAGAGATAAAGCATCAGAGATACACTTCGAGACATCTGTTCAATACCTTTGTCTGGCCATCGGACTTGGGGTGGTAGGCAGTGCTCATGGCTAAAGTAGTGCCTTGTAGATGGAACAATTCCTTGGAACAATTCCTTCAGAAATTACTCAAAAATAGGGGATCACGATCACTCACAATGAAGCGGGGTAGGCCATGAAGTTTGGTAATATGAATGGTGAAGAGCTCAGCTACCTTGGCACTAATGAAATTAGGAGAAAGTGCACAAAAATGGGCGTATTTCGACAGACGATCAACCACGACTAAAATGGCAGTTTTCCCAACTGATGCAAATCCATGGATAAATCCTCCCATATCTGGTCAGGTATTGGGAGTAGTTGAAGGAGGCCTGCGGGAGATGTTGTGAGGACTTTCATTTGTTGGTAAATGGCACAAGATGCAATATATTGCTTGATGTAAACACGCATCCCTTTCCAGTACAAGCTACTTGATATTTTGTTATATGTACGATGGAAACCAACATGCCCCCTATCGGCGATGAGTGAAATTCCTGAAGGAACATTTCACAAAGGGTGGAATCTGAGGCAATGACGAGGCGATGTTTGTAATATAAAAGGCCATTTCTATGCGAGTAGTTGGGATAGGCCGTGGAGTTTGTGGTTAAAGCCTCTGTGATGACACGTAACTCTGGGTGAGTGGAAACCTCTGAGTGGATCTGGTCTACAAAATCCAGAGTCGAAGAGGTAAGGGCCAGCAAGGTCTCTATAGGGGTTGGAACCCTTGATAACGCATCAGCCATAGTATTTTCCCTTCCCGGTTGGTAGACAATATCAAACACAAAACCCAGACGCTTGGACAGCCAATGTTGTTGTTCTAGGGTTTGGATTACTTAATTGGAGAGCTCTTTAAGACTTCTCTGATCTGTTTTAATGGTGAAGCGCCTTCCCAACAGGTATTGATGCCATTTCATCACAGCCTGTGTGATGGCGTACATTTCTCATACATAATTCGAGGCTGATTGCATTTGGGTGGATGACTTCTTACTGAAAAATGTCGCAGGGTGGGCTTCTTGGGTGAGAATGGCTCCAATTCCAACACTGAAAGCGTCTGTTTCCACTATAAAAGGAAGGCCAAAATCAGGGAGGCGTAGCACCGGGGCAGATGTCATGGCGAGGCGTAAAGCCTCGAATGCTTGCTGGGCCTTATCGCTGTATACAAAGGCGTCACGCTTGAGCAAGTCAGTCATTGGGGCGGTGACCTGGGCATAGCCACGAACAAAGCGCCTGTAGTACCCTGTTAATCCTAAGAACCCTCTGAGTTCCTTTAGAGAGCTAGGTCTAGGCTAGTCCAACATAGTTGCTATCTTCAATGGATCCATTTGTACCCCATGGGCTGAGACTATATGCCCAAGATACTCAATTTGCCGCTGCCCAAACGCACATTTGGATTGTTTGGTATATAACTTATGAGCTGCCAAGGTCTCTAAGACCGTGTGCAAATGCTAGAGATGAATGTCCCACGAAGGGCTGTAGATCATCAAATCATCAAAGAATACCAGAACAAAGCGACGCAAGAATGGTTTGAATATGGAATTCATAGTTGCCTGAAACATTAAGGGCGCATTGGTAAGGCCGAAAGGCATTACAAGGAACTCAAAGTGACCATCATGTGTTTGAAATGCAGTTTTATGTTCATCCCCAATGCGTATTTGAATCTAATGATATCTGGATCAAAAATCCAGTTTGTAGAAGTATTCGGCGCCATGGAGTTCATCCAATAACTCATCGACTGTTGGTATGGGGAAATGATCTTTTATGTCACCGCGTTTAATGCTCTATAATCCACGCAAAAATGCCAGGTGTCATCCTTCTTTTTTACCAGTAGTACTGGAGAGGAGAAGGGGCTGGTGCTCGGTCTGATAATGCCATCTGCAAGCATCTTGGCAACCAGTTTCTTAATCTCACCTTTTTGAAAGTGAGGGTAGCGGTATAGGTGAACATTCACTGGCTATGTACCAAGAAGGAAATGAATAGCATGGTCCTGTGGTCGGCGTGGAGGTAGAGAGTGTGGGATGCAAAAAACTAGAGCATGGTGTTGTAACAGAGACCTGAGTGTGGCATTGTCACCAGTAGTTGCAGGGAGTTACAATGGTTGGACTTCCAAGCAGAACAGTGCAGTGAAAGAGTTTGTCTCAAATAATCGGTGCATATTGTGGTATTGTAATGGAGATGGGAGTAAGGTGGGATCCCCAGTCAGACAAACTTGTTTGGCGCCATTGTTGAATTTGAGGGAAGGTTTACTGTAGTCAAACACTACTGGGCCCAAAGTGGCTAACCAGTGTACACCAAGCACTAAGTCTGCTCCAAATAAGGGTAAAACATAAGTGTCAATAACAAAGGAATGAGGGGGTACCGATACCTGAAGTTGTTTAACCATGCCCTCACATTGGAGATGATTCCCACTTTCGACCAAAACGTTGATACGAGGGGTTGCCTCAATAGCCAAGCAAAGGTGCTGTGCTACTTAGCTTTGTATAAAATTATGAGTACTATCGCCATCTACCAAAACTTGGATTGGAGATGTCACGCCCCCCTTTTCAAGTAGGAATAAAGTACAGTCAAAGGGGTGACTAGGATGACACGCATCATCCCTTTTTGCTACCAGGATCACTGACACAGTATCCCAATCCACAGTCAATAATCAATGTAAAGCATAGTAATTACAAATGTGAAGATAAAGGGAAATTCCATTCCAAAATGTATTAATTACAAGCGGAAGCGTTTAAATAGCAGTTACCATATGTTCATTTGGCTAAGTGATACAAATAATGTTTAATATTGTTTACCGACTGACCATGACGTAACTACTCAAAAAGAATATAAAATAATACAAACAAGAGTTTATAATGGGCACAAAGCCCCAAAAGAATCAAAAGAGGGGACAATCCCAATAATCAACACGGCTCGTAGGCATAATCGTCACAGGGGCATCCGTTACCGTGTTCCTCTGACACAATATCGGGCTCCTCCATGCCGATACCATCATAATCAGTAGGCTGGACCTCGAGACCAGCCAAATAACCGCCATTTGCATCAAAATCTAAAAGAAGGTGTACACAAGGGGTCAGCTCCACTGAGCCAGTGAGGGGATGGAGAATGCACAAACACACAATCACACATAGTCCATGATGAATGTAATGTTGATAGATTTTCCACCTAGCACACAGTCTAAGTCTGGGTATATGCTACTATGACGACTTGGGAGACACTGTGGGTCACTTATGTTATCGCCACAATGAAACCTCTATCATCACCAGGGGGCCTACGCTGGTTGAAGCCACCAAAACCACCCAGTGGTAGACCCCGATGATCAGTTGTCATCCTGGACCTAGACTCTCTCCCCCACAGGCAACAAGGAGCCTTGATCACCCAACACCTAAACCCCTAATTGGTAAGGGTCGTAGCATAGGGAAGTGAATCCTAGCTGCAGATATACTACATGCAAGTCCTATCGTCCCGAGAGATATTCCAGGTGCATCAACGTCCCATTTCATCTAGCACCCGGGTACTAGCACGGCATGGTACATACAGGGCAGGATGATAGTCAATGAATTTCATAAGCATTTCTAGGGTTCTGGCATCGGCATGCCCGACACCGTATCCCGATTCAATAATGAAATAATAAACACAACCACATAACATCAAATCATAAAGAAGATAAGATATATGCAAGAATGCAACATACGCTTTGATGATGCAGGTATCATAAAAATGCATATTTTATATTAAGCAAGCCCAAACATCACCCAAAACCCACTCACAGGTTGTTCGATTGTTGCTTGAGTTGTTTAGTATGGTTTGCCTCAGCACACGCTCTCTCGCACTGGTTAAGTAACCTAGAGACGTGTGAGAATAGTGTTAGAAGGGTGTAGGTGGGCCCCATGCTGAGTCCCAAAAGTTAAAGTTAGGTTTCACACAAGACAACACAGATGGACTCAGGGATGGAAGCAACAAGGTGAGTCTGTTCCTGGCTTCGTCTAGGCATATGGTGAAAATAGGAGGCACGGATTTACAAACGAAACCTCACCATGAATCCATTGGTGCATCCATCCGAACTCTGAGACATTCCCGAGAGGGAACAGAACCATGGATGGAACCACTAGGTGAATCCATCGCTGGCTCCGTTCGAGCCAGTTAACAGCTTATACTGGATGGATTTACGGACAGAACCATGACGCTGGATCCGTTCGTGGATCCGTCGAGTTCCTGTCCTAGATTTTGAAGGATTTTCACTTCCACCCTTCCATCCTTGAGGTCACATGGCTCCTAGGGTTAGAGAGGGGAGTCCTAAGCCTCCCTAGGGTCAACAGTACCTAGTTCAACCATGGGCCTTAGAGGATCCGAGGAATTGGAACCATTTCTAGGGTTTCTCCACTCCTAGGTTAGAGTTTTAGGACTTGGGATAGCAGCTTAGGTTACAAGGGCTCTTGATGGCATTAATGGAGGGGTAGGACTCCATTTAGGAGGCCAAAAGGTCAACTTTGGGTTCCACAAAAGAATCCTAGATTGGAACCGATCCAAGAGGGGATTCCCATATTTGAAATAGGAAAGAGAGGGAAGAAGGGAGAAGGAACCCACCTAGCCAAGTGAGCCAATGGATGAAGTCCACTTCCAAGCCCTCCTCCAATCACCTTCTTCTTCTCCTTTAAAGCTCTCCAAGCCTTCCACGGTTTTGGTTGGTGGGAGAAGTGAATGAGCCAATAGAAGGCTGAGCAATGTATTTATATTAAGTGGCCCACTTAGGGCCTATTTGGTTTGAGTCTCTTAAGGTAGAACACCTTTAACTGCATCCATAGGCTAGTGGGCCCACCAACATAGCACACACAGATTACAAGGGGACCATGGGTGGGGTCCACCATGTTCGGGGGGCTCAGCTACAAGGTCCAAGGCACGGGGTGTGGGTCCCACACAAGAAAACACTTAAAAAGCATAAAATAGCATAGACGGATTGACGGATGGAACCAGTCTTATGAGTCCGTCCGTGACTCCATTGCTGTTGTAAGGGCTACAAACACAAAGAAAGTTGTCGGGCTTTGACCCATACTTCAAGGCCATAGAGGGGAGGGTACACTAACATACTCCATGTCAGTAATTTACCCCTCGACCATCACGACGTGTCCTTCGTGATCCCAAAGAGTTTCCTGACCGCGATGCTAAGCTCATCATTGAGCGAGGTGTCTAAGTGTGACGACACGGGAAAAGTCTTCAGGTACTCTTCCCTCTGGGGGCTCATGCTAGGAGGGTAGTCGATGAAGTCACCATCGAAAAATCTCCCCCCACTCCCGATTGAGGAACCTCTCTTTGACGGGCAGACTCGTGAACTGATCGATGATCTTGTAACTGGGCTTGACCACCAGTGAGAACAGTTCTCCGGCGTACATGATAATAGTATCTACATGTCGTAAGGAAGAGATTTATAATTAATTATTAGAACCGGGTGTGGGTATAACATTCCCCCCACCTTACAAAAAATTTCATCCTCGAAATTTGGTGTACCTTGTCAGAATCCAAGGGAAGGGTACTTCGCTCGCATTTCCACTTCGGCTTCCTAAGATGCTTCTTCCTCCGGGTGGTTGCACCACTTCACCTTCACGTAGTGAATAGGTCAATTGCGAAGATTCACCACCTTGCTATCCAGAATCTTCTCAGGCTACTCTTTATAAGACATATTCGCTGCCAGCTCCGGTGGTTCCTGAGATAGGAAATGGCTTGGGTTGTGTACGTACTTCCATAATATGGACACATGGAAGCTATCATGCACACCGTCCAAAGATGGTGGGAGTGCCAACCGATAAGCCACTGATCCAACCTTTGCAAGGATTTCATAGGGCCCAATGAATCTCGAACTTAGCTTGCCTTCTTGCTGAACTGCATCACACCCTTGGTGGGCGACATCTTGAGAAATACCTTGTCACCGACGAAGAACTCTAGATCCTTTCGTCTCTGGTCTGCATAGCCTTTCTACTTAGACTGGGCAGCCTTGATTCATTCACGGATCAAGTCCACCTTCTCACAAGTTACTTGGATCAATTCGGGCCCAAGGATGGATCGCTCAACTACCTCATCCCAGTACAACAGGGTTCGACACTTCTTCCCATACTGAGCTCCAAACGGTGCCATACCGATGGTAGCTTGGTAACTATTATTGTAGGCAAATTTGATAAGCGAGATGTGCTCATCCCAGCTACCCTGCATTCAATGGCATAGGCTCGGAGCATGTCTTCCAATGTTTGTATGGTCCTCTCTGACTGTCCATCTATCTACGGGTGGAAGGAAGTGCTAAAACTCAACAAGGTACCCATAGCCTTCTGGAATCCACCGCAGAACTTGGATGTGAACTTGGGGTCCCGATCTGAGATGATGCTAACTGGAACCCCATGTAGTTGAACCACGTTATCAATGTACAAGTGAGCCAACTTATCCATCAAATAGGTTACCTAGATGGGGATAAAATGAGCTGCCTTCGTCAATCTATCCACAATGACCCATAGGGCATCAACACCCTTGGGTATACGGGGCAGCCCAGTGACGAAGTCCATTGTAAAATGTTCCCACTTCCATTCTGGCATGGGCAGTGACTGTAAAAGGCCATGGGGCCGCTGCCTATCTTCCTTCACTTGCTGACAAGTGAGACACCTAGCCACAAATTCAGCTACATCCCTCTTCATTCCGCTCTACCAGTAGTATCCCTTCAAGTCTTTGTACATCTTAGTACTACCTGGGTGGATCGAATAAGGAGAATCGTGGGCTTCTGACAACACTTCCTTCCTTAGCTAATCATCCTTGGGAACACACAATTGATCCCTGAACATGAGGACACCACCCTCAGTCAGTGTGAAATCCAAATCTCACTGTGTATCACCCTGAATAGCTTCAATGATCTCTTAGAAATGTTCATCGGAGGCTTGGGCATACTAAATCCTTTCCACCAAGGTTAACTGTACCGATAGGGCTGCTAAAGATAAGGTAACACCCTCTACCAGTAACTCCAGATCCATCCTTCTTGCTTCCTCAACGAGCTCCTTACTGACAGCCAAGGACGCTAAGGATAAGGTTTGAGATTTTTGACTCAGAGCATCCGTCACAACATTTGCCTTACCGGGATGGTATTGGATGGTGCAATCATAGTCCTTCATGAGCTCCAACCATCGCCGCTGCCTCATGTTAAGTTCCTTCTGGGTGAAGAAGTACTTAAGACTCTTATGGTCGCTGTAGATCTCACTCTTCTCTCCATACAGGTAGCATCTCCAGATTTTCAGAGCAAAGACCACAACTGCCAGCTCCAGGTCATGAGTCGGGTAATTCTTCTCATAATCCTTCAACTGACGAAAAGCATAGGCTACCTCCTTTCCATCTTGCATCAGAGCACAGTCGAGGCCCATCTTTAAAGCATCATAATAAACTACCATCCCTCCAGTACCATTTGGAATAGTGAGTCATCGGACCACTCGAACTTCACTCGCTTCCGGGGTAGGCGAGTCATGGGAGATGAAATCCTTGAAAAATTCTCAATGAACCTCCTGTAGTAGCCGACTAGAACCAGGAAGCTACAAAGAATTGCTACACTCTTGTGTCAAGCCTGCCCTTGACTGACTGGAATTTTGGATGAAGGATAGGGACCCCTGACCAGACACTTAAACACACTCTGGAGCATCACTCCAGTAGTTGAATTCAATGGAGAACTCCCGAGGATGTCCTCCTATATACCTGTCAGAAGATGGATTGCAGACCCATGCAGCTTCACTGCTTATAGCATGATGTACTGCATCAACCCCTGGTACTCTCTCTCCTATCCATAAATGTCCACACCTGTTCAGATGTGTGTTAGACCCTCGATGAGGTGTTGGTGCAAAGCCCAAGCCCTGGGCCAAGCACCTGTGCAAGCATAGGGCCTATACAACAATGCTATATTCTCGGGACGATTGGCCCAAAGGCCCAGAGAATCGCTCTGAGTGGCTAAAATGAGTTTTTTGGACTCTAGACATGTGGGGACCACCCATACAAACCATGAACACCCTCTAGGGGTAGATGGGAATTTTAGGAACCGTTACTCACCCCTAGAACCATGTGGACCCCACCTATGCAGCCAGAATGACCCAGAATTTAGTTAAAAATGCATTCTGGGAGAAGGGAGCCTAAGGCCAAACAGACCTCAGTGGGGCCAAATCTATAAATAGGAGGGGGGCAGCCCCTCATTTCGTTTTGGTTGCTGTAGCTGAAAGAGAGGAAGAGAGAAAGAGAGGAAGAGAAGGAAAAGGAAGAAGAAGAGAAGGAAAGGAAGAGAGAAGGAGAAGAAGGATCTCTGCTGCTTACTTGCACACTGAATCAGCTGCATATCAGCCCCCAGGTAATCATCCTTACCTCTACATGCTGCTATTCATTGTGTTAGTGTTTTGATCTCTGCTCTGTTGGTGGTGTATCTGGCTAGTAATGCTCAGAACACTTTGGGGTTGCATTTGGATGCATCAGATCTGACATGCAAAGCCATTGCAAGTAAGATCTGATCATAATATATATGTTTTTCCTGCTATTTTACTACTGAGACTGAAACTAGTCTCTGTGCCTGACTGCACAGCCTAGTTGCACCCAAAATAGGCAGTCTGGGCATGGATCCTTGCATGCACAAGGGATACATGTATTGGGGACTGATGCGGGAGCTGATCGATCCTCTCCGACAACTCAATGGGTGTATCACGGGAAGGGGTTAAAAGCCCGCACAAGGGATACATGTATTGGGGATTGTAGTAGCACTAATTTGCCTTAGTTGTGATGTTAGGTGGCTAATAAATAAAATGAATTGTACCTCATGTAGGACTCATATGGTTGTGCTTACATGTGCATGCATGGTGATATTTCATTCAAGGGCTCGATGGAGCTCACACTCTATTATATATGTTTTTCTGTTAGATGATCCTACAGGTGGATGTTACTGTGGGGGGGGAGGCTTATCTCCCGGAGGTGAGCTATGGTGGTTATGACGATATTTGTATGGACTCGAACGGAGGTCATACCGCTGGTACGAGTGTTTTCAATGGTAGCTGAGGATGACCTATGAAGGGTGCTGCTGATTCTGCTTTGATCTTGGGACTCCTTTTGTTTTTGTTGGAGTTTCCCTTTTTGTTTTACAGCTTTGTTTTTGGGGCTTAGGTTACCTTGTCCAGTTTATATTCTTTTGTATAAAGCTATATTTGGTAGAGTTAGGAGCTACGGTTACTTTGGGAGTGAGAGAGAGAATGAACAAACACTGTGTTGTATATATTTTCTTTCCTTATTTTACCTTTTTTTTAAATGTTTAATTTAAATATAGTTTTTCGCAACACTCTGCGTTTTACCTTATATATTATGGTGAATGTGTGTGTCCGTAAATGGATTAACTGCTTCTAGATTCGTGGGATTTGGCGGATTGCTGCAATGCAATTCGGGTCACCTACCTAATCCTCCCGGGGGTGGTTTGGGGTGTGACAGAGCTTGGTATCAGAGCGAGAAGCTCTTTCTACATTCACAGATAGCGGAATAGGATTAATAACTTGCAAGAAAGTAAAACATATAATAATCAAAATTTACAGGGGGCAACTGTGAATAATAGACAGTAGGGAAAAGTAGAACAATAACATTAAGCTTTAATAAAGACTAAGTTATAGCAAAAGCCACTACATAGAAGTTCAAATGGAAGTACTACTTCCAGATACAACTGCAGCGAAATAAACAAAAAAAAAAAAAACTATATAATCTATGATAAAAAATAAAAAACTATATAAACTCAAGCTGTAGAAAAAGAGACCCAAATCCTAGGAATGAAACTGAAGCTGGGGGACTACTCCTGTAGAGGATCATCACTTTGCAAAGGCCGAGCTTGTCGTGAGTCAACTCGGTAGTAGGAATCCAAGAAGTCAAGGTGCCGCTCAACGGAACCTACTCTCCCCTCCAGGGAAGTGAAGCCCTGATCCATCCGTGTCGACATCTGAGCAAGCTAAGTGTGGAGACCTCGGAATTATGCCGTCATGTCAGACCAACCATAGGACTCAGGCACTTGAGGTGGCACCTGAGAACTAGAAGCTCCAGTTGGCTCATAGGAAGGTAGATCTCCAAACTGTGCACTAGGATCCACTGGATCACCCTCTTGCTCACCCAACTCAGTCCCCTCTGCTGCCTCATGTCCCTCCTCCATCTCCTCCTCAAACTCAGGATTGCTCTCTGGTTCTCCCTGCATCTTCATCTTCTGAATGGAGGTCTTGCTGATAGGCTTTGACCTGTCACCTCCCTCATACTCGCCAGCAAGTGTAACCCCAAAATATTGGAACACATGATTCAGGAACTTCCCATAGGGTAGGTTCCCATCTGATGGGTTCTGTGCATGGTAGAGCATCACCTGCATCAGTAAGTAAGGGAGGTTGATCACTGGACCCCCCCTTGCCGGCCCTCAGTAAGCAGTAGATAATGTAAGCCCTGAGCATGGAAATGCTACCCCGGTTCCCACCCTTGGGATAGATGTTATAGGAGATACACCTGCTGATGATCCTAGCAGTAGGCTTGTAATCCACCTCAGACTTCGGAATCCCCTCAGCCCCAGTCAAAGCTTTGAAGACCGTCCTCCTGGTCTCCAAAGAAAACATATCAGAAATGTTTACCCTAGGCTTGTAGTAACACCTGTCGCCTGTATCGGGCAGTTCCAAAATCTCTACTAGAATGGTAGTGGTGAACTTTATGTCTACACCTTTCACCCTGCTCTATAGTCCAAACCCTTGCATCCCAGAAGCCGGTACAAGGTTATAGTAGAAATACCGAACCAAGTTCGGGTAGCATGGCAGCGTAGGAGATAGCATCGGTGCCCAGCCTAGGGCATTGAATTTGGTGTAGAGCCCATACTAGTGGAAGCCATCTACTTGTACCACTCTACCATTCACAATGTTTTTGGAATAGAACTTTGCCAAATCTTGCGAATGCTCGAACCTAGAGAACCAAAATCGGTCAAACTCCGGTTCCTCAGACGAGGAATCATCTTCGGACGATGGAGAAGGTACTGTCAAAGGTGAAGAAGGCACTGGGTCAGACCCCAGGCGCTTGCGGGTCACTGCCTTCCTCGCTGTGCTGTGCTTACCGCTTGTAGACATGGTTGCTGCAAAACAAGAAGAAGGAGAAAAAGAAATTAGGGTATGAAAACTGCAAATCAAACCGAAAGAAGGGGGAAAACGTGGACAGCAGTCCAACAACAGTAAAAATGGGAAGAAAACCTACCGTAGACTCGTGTGGATGCACGGGAGACTTGCAAAAATGCTTGGATTTGGTGAGGAATTTGCCAAAAGGTCCTTGTGATCACTACCCTAGGGATTTGGAGCTCTCAAAATAGAATATGGAATGAAAGAATAAACTTTCAGACTATTTTAAACTGAACCCCGATTCTCTGGGCGGTGCACTGGGCGATTGAGCCAAACGCCCAGTGAAATGCCCAGAGAAGGGAATTTCAGCAGGAAAGGCAATTTTGGCATATGGGCTTATGATTCCTACAATGTAATGACATAAGTAACACTATTAAGGTATTTGTATGATAATGTGGATAAAAAAAATAAATTATAATAAATAGTAGTAATAATAAATAATAATAAATAAATACATCAATATTGAACAAAATACATAGATGTATACAAGATAGGATGAGGAAGTAAGAAATTTCTAGGAGACACAATTTTTATATAGCCTAAATGGGCATAAATATTTTGCATAAGGTAATATATATATACATTTGTATGTAAGAACCTCTGTGTGGGTAATGTGTGTGCAAAACTCAAACATAGATATGTAGCAATATGGTGATGTGTGGCTGCGAAGTCTTGGGAATTTAGACATTACTTATAACACGGTACCTGCAAGTAGGCCGTACCTTACCCATAGCCTAGCTCAACCAAAGATAAACCCAATAGGCTACAAAGCAAAATAAGAAATTCATACACTGAACATATTCCCACTTGAGTGGTGTATTAGACCCAGTAGAACACTGTAGCCTTGCGTGCAACCTCGAGCTGATCCATTTAACTTCCTGTCTATGTTGCTTTAATTACCTATAGTGCTGAACATGATTTTAAGATAACCATAGAAACCTGATACTTAGAAATTCTCCGTAGCAGGACTTGACTGTGTTGTTCGGGCTTGGAGACCCCAACAACATGCTCTATATTAGGCAACTGAGGAAGAGACTAGCTTGGATTTGAGAGATTCAGTCCCGGGCAAAAAAGCGACTGATTGTTTTCTTAGCACTCACAAATACTAGCAGACCAACGGAGCGTGCCGTGTACCTTGCCCTAGAAGACGAGGTTAGGAGTGATATAGGATACCTATACGTACAGGCTCTTATCACCAGGACGAAGTTGGAGAGACTTGCATGCTAGGTACAGGTATAAGACTAAGAAACCACTGCTTAATATAAATCTTTAATATGACATCTTGCATAACATATGATGGCATAAAACACCTCACAGACATAAAACTCTTAGCAATGACAACTGGTGAATAACACGTCTTACTGGAATGATAACATTATTACACTGGAACTGTGGAATTGATAATGTAAATGTGACAGTTAGAAATTATAATTTGTTTCCGTTAAAGGGTATGGGGATATTGAACATAAAGCTTCTTTTAGAGAATCAATCATGGTCAATAATAGATCCAACCGAGGTGGTCATCGTGGAAGACTCCCTCGATTTATCCCAGAAGTTGAGCTACCAGACGGAGCCAAAGCTCAGAATTTTGAAGTATCGGTTACTTCGCCGAGGGTACCAATGGCTGCCCAAGCTACTGCCACTGCACCTCAGCCAGGTATGGCAGCTGGAGAGGTGAACACCATCATGACCACCATGATGCGGACCAAGCAGCAACAACAGGAGCTACTGGGCCAAATGTCTACACAATTCGTGGCCATGATGCAAGAGCGAGCAGTACCATCACCACCACCCAACCGGCTGATACAATTCCACCACCTGTGCCTCAACACACAGTGGAAAACTCTACATCTAAGGTGATGGAGAGATTCAAGAAGCTCCAGCCGCCCGTGTTTTCCAAGATAAATTCTGAGGCAATGCAGCCAAAACGGTGGATTAGTGCCTTGGAAAAGGTATTTGACATACTTGAATGTACAAATGTGCATAAATTGATATGTGTTGGATATCAGCTACAAAATGAGGTAGAAGCATGGTGGAAGGCAACCAAGCCTAACCTTGAAGCAGCTCACCCAAATCCCACCTGGGAACAATTCAAAGAAGTCTTCTTTAGGAACTACTTCCCTGAGAGCTTTAGAGACAAAAAGGAAGCTGAGTTCTCTGCTCTCGTGCAAGGAACCAAGACCATGCAGGACTTCCAGCAGTATTTCAAAGATTTGTTCCATTTTGCCCCAGAACATCTAAAGGGAGAAGCTAGTAAGACAAAGAAATTTGAGAAAGGACTCAAACTAGAGATCGGGTTTATTCTGTCTATTCTAGATATTCAGGACTACGCTTAAATGGTCGATAAGGCAAAGACCATGGAAGACAGATTAAAGGAGAAAGAGAAAGCTACAACGTCACCCGGTTTGGGCAAGAGGTCAAGCAATTATCAAAATTTCGGATGGCCAAATAAGGTTTTCCGAGGAACTAGTTCGAGCCCCAACCCAACTCAGTATCATCGGCCAGATGTGGGCTAGAACCCTTTCTACCACACTAATAGCTGGCCTGCCCAACCAACTGCAAGTCAGGCGACAATTGCAGCTTCGCCAGCCCAACCTGCAACGAGCTAAGCAAGCCTGGCCTCATCATCAGCCGTGCTATCCAACAGATGTTACGTATGCCACAAGGCAGGACATATGGCCAGGGAATGCATGCACTACGGATACAACACTTACTCGCCAAACCAGTTCCATGCTAGACCCTTCTACCCACGGGACAATCAGATTCGAGGAAAAGTGTTCGCACTGACTAACGAAAAAGCGAAGGCAAATCTTGAAGTGATGACAGGTAAGTCCACTTAACACTACTAAATTGTAGGAAATAACTTGTGGATGCAAGGAAATTTAATTGTATCCTTATTTTATACAAACCCTAGGTACCCTGATTGTCTCGTCCGCCCTCGTGCTAGTACTATTCGACTCGGGTGCATCCCACTCTTTTGTTTCCAACACCTTCGCGAGTAGGATGACTGTTCAACCAGGGGACATCGGGCATGATTTAGTAGTCAGTACACCGACCGGTAGTGTCGTGAGCTTGAAGGAAGTCTACGACCCTTGTCTGGTGGAAATTTACGGCAGCAACTTAACTGCCAGTTTGATTAAGTTTGATATGAAGGACTTTGACGTGATACTAGGCATGGATTGGCTATCTGCCTATGGAGCAAACGTCATGTGTGTAGAGAAGATGATCACATTCAAGTTGGATGATGGCTCGGTTTTCACCTACCAAAGTGAACTGATGAGGAAGTCCAAAAGAATAACTTTATCCGCCCTCTAGGCGTGGAAGCTGTTGGATGATGGATGTCAGGGCTATTTGGCCACGGTAATGGATACCGAGGCAAAGATAAAGCCATTGGAAGAGCTTGACGTCGTTAGAGAATTTCTCGATGTTTTTCTAGAAGATCTGACCTAGCTACCGCTAGATCGTGAGATAAAGTTCACAATCGATCTGATTCCTGGTGCGGCATCGGTATCTAAGGCACCATACCAAATGGCACCCATTGAATTAAAAGAATTGTAGGTCCAGCTATAAGACTTGCTAAAGAAAGGATTCATACGACCTAGCATGTCCCCTTGGGGAGTCCCCGTGCTATTCGTGAAGAAGAAGGATGGTAGCATGCGAATGTGCATCGATTATCGTGAACTAAATAAACTTATGATCAAGAATCAATACCCATTTCCACGCATCGATGACCTATTTAATCAACTACAGGGAGCAAGAGTTTTCTCCAAGATTGATCTTAGGTCCGGATACCACCAATTGAAGATCAAGAGCGGCGATATTCATAAGACGACGTTTAGAACTCGATATGGGCATTATGAATTTTTAGTACTGTCGATCGGGTTAACTAATGCCCTGATAGCATTCATGGACATGATGAATAGGGAATTCTATGATGTGTTGGACAAATTCGTCATTGTATTCATCGATGACATTTTGGTATATTCTAAAAGTGAAGAGGAGCATGCTCGACACCTTACGTTTGTGTTGCAGCGATTGCGGGAGCACTAGCTATTTGCCAAGTTCAGTAAATGTGAATTTTTGCTCCACCAGATTGGATTCTTGGGGCACATCATCACCAAAAATGGCATCAAGGTAGACCCAGACAGCATAAAGGTGGTTCTCAAGTGGGAGACTCCGAAGAATGCCACTGAGATCCGAAGCTTCTTGGGTTTAACTGGGTACTATCGCCGATTTATTGAGAATCTCTTGCGCATCTCGGCACTCATGATAAAGCTGACAAAGAAGGGTGTAAAGTTTGAGTGGAATGACGCTTGTGAGAAAAGTTTCAAGGAGTTAAGGAATCGATTGGTGACGACGCCAATATTGACTATTCCAGATGGCACCGGAGGAATGGTGGTATACACTGACGCATCCCGAATAGGATTGGGAAGTGTATTGATGCAGAAAGGTAAAGTGGTCACCTATGCCTCAAGGCAGTTAAAGGAACACAAAAATAACTACCTCACTCATGACCTAGAGTTGGTTGCAATAGTCTTCACGTTGAAAATATGGCGACATTATCTCTATGGTGAAAAGAGTGAGATCTTCAGTGATCACAAGAGTCTGAAGTATTTCTTCACCCAGAAGGAGTTGAATATTAGACAGAGATGGTGGTTAGAATCGATAAAGGCTAATGACTATGAGGTTTACTACCACCCTGGCAAGGCCAACGTAGTGGCGGATGCATTAAGCAGGAAATCCCAAACCGCATCCCTCGCTTCCTTGGTTGTAAGTGAGCAACTAATAGAAGAAGCTCAGAAATTTGATTTGGAACTTACGATAGAAGGGACGGTTATGCAACTAGCAGCTATGGATATACAACTGTCATTCTGGGAAGAGATAATTGAAAAGTAGCCCAAAGACCCCGATCTAGCCAAGATAATCTGGGAAGTGCAGCATGGAGTCCACAGGGACCCAGACTTCTCGTTGGCCCACGACGGGGCATTAAAATTCAGAGATAGATTGTGTGTGCCTGGTGATTATGATGTGTGTTGCATCAGAAATCCTCTCAGAGCGAATTCTTCCTGCAAGACAAGGATTAGCAGAGAGTACCGGGCCAGGCCGATGATCTCACTCCGATGCTTAAGTTAAATCCCTGAGCAATAGTCAGAACAATTAGAATTCAGATGATTTGGACGTGTGTTACCTCCCTTATTTAAGGTGACGGTAAGTGGCGATTGCGCCTAGAGTGGACAGAGAAAATCTCAGTGTGGAGTGAGACCATGACTGATTGTAATGCGGGATCGTTGATGATCCATTCCATCCCACACGCCGGCTGTGGCGTAATGTGGGCAGTGGTTTATTCCCTCCATGCCGGTAGTGGCGTTATATGGGTGGCGGTTTTGGGACCTTGTCGGTTCCCGATGATGGTGTTGTTTTGAACTCATTATTTGATCCACGACCCATTACTTGATCCATGACCCGTTACCTGATCCATGACCCGCTCTTATGGATCGCGGATTTATTCCTCATCAGGAGCCCCCCACTCCCCTGGACGCCTGCGTCCCAGGGGAGGTCAGGTTACTGTTGTTCTAAGATCATTTCTTCGGTACGTGAGATTTGACAGCTGGGTGGCTGAGGGTGATTTTTCGCTTCCACCATTACCAGCCATGTGGCCAAAAAATCTCAAAGGGCGCTTCGGCTCGAGGTGTCGTTCGACATTCCTCTATTGTACGGACGTGTGTCTGTAGGCATTATGACCTCTAGGTTTAGCCCATAGTTGATCGATCCTTGCTACCCTACATCTTCCAATATGACATTGCCGTGTGGCATGAACATTAATTTCTCTAGGGGACCCAAACGCCAGCTGACCTCGACCGTCCGATGGGTTGCGTCCCTTGGCCCTTGGGTTTGGAAACGTTCCCTCTTCTTCGAGTACATGGATTAAAATCTCGCTCTTTGCAGCAATCCCTCACTGATCCCTTTTATTTATGTGCTTTTCGCGGTTCTTGCCTTCCACCACTGCACTTTGCTCCAGTGCCGTTGCATCCGTGGATTCTCGAACAAAGCTCTAGGTTCTGCTTCAACCGGACTGCGCTCTTTCGTTCTCATTCTCTTCTGATTTCTATTAGTAATTTTTTTTTTAAAATTTTTTATTTTTTTTGTCTTCATCTTCTTCTCTGCCAAACTCCCACAGGGATTCCGGTGATGTTGCCCAAATGAGTGGGGGTTCTGACCCTGAGGTGAGTTCTGAAGAGACCTAAGAGGAACGATCTGCACTCTTTGGGTCAAAGAGATTCTCTGCTCGGGTTCGTCGTTTGACCCAAGACCCTGCTGCTCAGTCCAGTGGCGAGAGGGCTATGCCCGAAACTTCTGCAGAGCGCATTGCTGATGGCGGCAGTGTCTCTGGGGTGGAGGAAGAAGATGGCACCTCGGGTAGGTCCGCCTGTGTGGCTGCTTTTGAGAGTACCTTTACGAAGGATTCATTATCTGCCCTTCGAGTCCGGTACGAATTTCCTTCTTCGGTAGAGACTTGGGTTCCTACCAGAGCTAAGAGGGCGAATACCCCCCGGCCAAATAGTGTGTGCCTGTATGAAGTGTCCTTTCAGTGTGGCCTGCGCTTTCCTATTCACCAGTTCGTTCGGGAAGTGCTGGATCACTTTGAAATTCCTCCTAGCCATTTGGTAGCCAATGCTTGGAAGCATCTCTTTGGCTTCTACCTATTCTTCGCCCAACTGGGTCGCCAAGCTTCATGGGCAGTTTTCTTGTATTTTTACCATCTGAAGCACACTGTCGACGAGTGGTTTTATGTGGCTCGGCGTAGTCCTCCGGGGTCGTACGGACCCAAATCCTTTGTCTCCCACATGCCTGAGTCTGCAAAGAAGTGGAAGGACCGCTTCTTCTTTGCACGTATTGAGGGCAACCCCTTTAGGGCGGATTGGGGACCTATTCGATTGCGCTCTGGGAACCAAGTCCCTATGCTGAGTTTATACAATCAGCGATCTCTCGAGATGGCGGTGACGGGCACAGCTTTCAAAGTGCACTGTCTAGCGGACGAGGGTCTGCTGATTGAGTACGGATTGAGCTCAGCGCAGGGTGAGTTGTTTTCTTTATTGACTCCACTTTCATGACCACGAGCTATATCTGACCCTGTGCCTGTCTTTTCTAGTGGACTATGAGCCAGATACCCACGACCTTCGCGAATAGGCCGCATCAGCTAGGACTACGAGGTCTAGAGAAGCAGTCTCAGTGCTCTACTCGTTCCTTGCTCCCCGGTGTCTTCGTAAAGGATTCTTCTTCTTCCAGTGGCAATCAGAGGCTCCAGGAGGATTCTTCCAAGGGCAAAGAGAGGGTGTCTAGTGGGGTCTTGCCTCCCAGGATTCCTGAGAAGAGGCCGCGTGATGCAGCGATGAGTGCTGACTCTGCCCCGAAAAGAGTTACGCAGGGTGTCGTGTCCCTGGGGAAGACCATCTTGACTCCGAAGGCTCCCAAGCCAGCCCCCCAGGATATGCTGAAGGGGAAATCTGAGAAAGGCACCACCGGCGTTCCCCCTCCTCCTAAGGGGAAGAAGCGTCTTCAGCCTCAATGGGAGGTCTACGAGGGCGAGTCCTGTCTTCATTCCCCTCACGTGGTAGGCGAGCTGATGGACTACGGCCCTCTTGAGGACGTCGAAGACTTTTGGTCTCGACCAAATGGGGAACTTCTGAACTCGTTCATCCTGGATTTCGCTAGGGTATATCTTGAGCCACGCTGTCTTTATTGCAGCTCTTTTGGAGTCTTCTCTGATGTGTTCTTTACTTTTCAGGTTACTCGAGGGTCGAGCGAGCTACGACGGCGAGTAGCGGCCTTGTCTTCCTCCTACGAGGAGGAGAAGAAAATGAGGGAGCTCGCGGAGGAGCAAGTGGTCAAGAATCTCTAGGATGACGGAGGCAGCTTAGGGTCATGAGGACACGAACAAGTGCTTTCCTGAGCATATTGCGACGCTGGAGACAGAGCTGGAAAAAGCCAAGAATGACGCTGCCATAGGGATGAGGAAGACAGATTCCATCACGGCGGACTTCATTGCCTTCTAGAAGAAGCAGCCTCAAGTAATCGACGAGGCGGTCAAGGCGACACTAGAGGCCTTCAAGTCTTCAGATGAATTGAGGGAGCGTATGAAGGAGGTGAGCCGTAAGGGCTATATGACTGGGGTTGATGATACTGTGAAATATGTCCTTGAGACGACTCCAGGATATAAATTCTCTGGCTTTGGTTACTATATCCCACCAGTCCCTGCAACCCCGGATGTGCCCGAGGGCACAAAAGATCTTGTGGATAAGGTGGACCTCCCAGCTCCAGCATCTTCTCCTAGCGCTGTCGTGACTCCTACAGAGGGGCCTATCCAGCCTACTCCTCCTTTTACGAGTGTGACCTCGGCCTCTGCAGACCTCTTGCCGGATCCCTCTCCAGCCAATCCTTCTTCGAATGCAGCCCTTGTTCCTGATCCTGCCGCCCAGAGTTGATTGTTTTGATGTTACTTTCTTCTCCCTTCTCCTTCTTTTTTTTTTTTTTTTGATATGTAAAGATCTGCCTTGTCAAGAATGAAAAAAATTTCTCATGTATCGGTCCATGCCCTTTCTTTTGACTGGCATTCCTTATCTGCGAGCTAGATTACTCTTCCGGTCGTGCCGCTTTGCCTATCTTACCAAGTTTCCCTTTGAGATTGACTTTCTTTTGATGTTTCCCTTTTTCAAGACACCAGCATCATTACGACGTCGTGCCTTTTCCAAATATTTTCAATGGATTTTCCCAACGAGCCTTTATTGCCTTTTCCTTTGGATTGACCTTTCGACTTTCCCTGTCATTTATGGGAACTGATCCTGGAACCACTTTTTCGATAATGACATTCTTTGAGTTTCTCGGAGAAACCCTAAACCACTTAGGATTGGACACGTGCCCCTGTAAATATAGGAACTGAATCGTCGTCCCTTTATTTATGCCGCTCATCTTCTTGGAGTGGCGTGCGGCTGGTGGGGTCTGGCCACGTGGCCCCTGATGTGATTTATCACTTTATGCGGCTCTGGATTTAGAACCATCATCCTTCTGTATTTGTATCCTTTCAAAGTTTATGGGAAGTGTGAGCCAATAGGATTAGCCCACGTGGTCCCAAGCTTTATTCATTCCTTGAGTTGTTGGAGCCCTTAAACCGTTGTCCCCCCCCCTTTAAATAGGGGTGGTATATCCTAACCCTTGTATCATTCACAGGATCATAGCTCCCTCTGCAGGTTTACCATCGTTCATTCTCTCTTACCACTGCGTATGGGTCCGCCGTTTCTTTAGATGCAGAGGCTTCAAATTTTGAAGACTTAGTCTGATGCTATTTTTGGCTTTAATCTTCCATCGACAATGAGTTTCACGGCCTCAATCCTCGATCGACATGACCTGTCCTTTAGGCGATTGGCCATGGAGTATCCCCTTTGTGTTTCCTTCCATACCAATCTCTTTTGGGTGGCAAGGTAACTACGAAGGGGTAGAAAATCTGGAGGAGACCGGCGTCGTTACTTTCCACTGCTAACATGCTTGGAAGGTTGGGATGTGGAGCTATCAAAGCTGCAGAAGAACCCTAAGCCTCCTCACATTCATGTCTCTCCAACTCTTCTTCCTGGCCGAGGAGGTGGAGGGGATGACTGAGCTTCTTGGGGCCCAGAGCATTTATATGGTGAATCCCATTTACCGTGGCGGTCTTCTCCAATTTTTGGGTCACTCAAGGGCCACAACTTTTGATGGGCTCTGTATCAGCCCGTCTGACGTTGCTGTTATCAATGCTACTCCTGTCTCACCCCTGATGACCCCTGGTGCTGACGTTTCATCCTCGGGCTTGTAAGGCTGTGGAACTCTTAGTTTTCCACGTTTTCTCCTTACAGGTTGTTATGTTTGTATTGAGAACGATCTCTGTAACTTTCTTGTGTATTGCGATCTTCGCCTGTACTTGTATCTTCTAAAAAGGTTAATAAAAGATTCTTTTATTTTTATTTTTATTTATTTGCGCTTGTCTTGTATTCCTTTATTGGCTTCATGTCTGCGAGTCACGCTTTCATGCCAACCATGGAGGCCAATCCTTTGCTTTCACCTACGCGAGTTAGGCTTTCATGCTGACCGCGGGAGTCAGACTTTGGTACTAACCCTGGCGAGCTAGGCTTTCGTGCTGACTATGGGAGTCAGACTTTGGTGCTAACCCTGGCGAGCTAGGCTTTCGTGCTGGCTACGAGAGTCAGACTTTGGTGCTAACCCGGGCGAGCTAGGCTTTCGTGCTGACTACGGGAGTCAGACTTTGGTGCTAGCCCTGGAGAGCTAGGCTTTCGTGCTGACTACGGGAGTCAGACTTTCTTGCGAGCCCTGGAGAGCTAGGCTTTCGTGCTGAATATGGGAGTCAGACTTTGGCACTAGCCCTGGCGAGGTAGGCTTTCGTGCTGACTACGGGAGTCAGACTTTCTTGCTAAGTCAATGAGTCAGACTCTCATGAATGCTTGCACAGTATTTGGATCACGAAGTGATATTGCATTGATCAAAGATAACTTTACATCGATCACTTACTGATAAAATTTTTTCAGATTCTCTGAATTCCATGGTCATGGTATCTTGTTGCCCCCTGGGGTCTTCAAGCGATAGGTCCCTAGCCTGATCTGCTTGGAGATCACATATGGTCCTTCCCAATTGGCATCGAGCTTGCCTTGGTGCTATGGTTGGGAGGCGCTAACTTTTCGTAGCACTAAGTCTCCAACCCTGAATGTCCTTTCCTTGACTTTAGAATTATAATAACGAGCTGTTCTTTGTTTGTACGCCATGTTTCTCATCAATGTGTCCTCCCTGACTTCATCTAGGAAATCCAAATTTACCCTCAGCCCGTCCTGGTATGTTCTTTCATTGAAGTTTAAACTTCTGAGTGACCCTGCCATAACTTCTACTGGGGCCAGTGCTTCGGTTCCATAGGCTAGCCTGAACGGGCTTTCCCCCGTGGGCGTTCGAACTGTAGTTCGGTACGACCATAGCACACTTGGTAGTTCATTGACCCATTTTCCCTTTGCTTCTGTTAGCCTTCTTTTTACTCCTGCGAGCAAGGTGCGATTTATGATTTCCGCTTGATCATTTGCTTGTGGATATGCTATGGAGGTCGTTCGATGTTCAATGTCGTATTGGGCACAGAATGCATCGAACTGCTGGTTGTCAAATTGTTTCCCGTTATCCGTCACCAGGATCTTTGGCAGGCCAAACCTGTAGATAATCTTGTCTCTAAAGAATTTCTCCATTTGTTGCCGCGTAATTTTGGCTAAAGGCTCAGCTTCTACCCATTTGGTGAAGTAGTCCACAGCGACCACGAGATATTTTCTATTCCCCGAGGCTGGAGTGAAGTTACCTAATATGTTCATTCCCCACATGGCGAAGGGGATAGGACTAAGTATAGAAGCCAACTCCATAGCGGGCTGCTACGGTATGTTTGCAAACTTTTGACATTGTTCGCACCTTCTCACGTATTGGATGGCGTCCTTCTGCATGTTGGGCCTATACAGTCCAGCCCTTAGTATTTTATAGGCTAGTTGGCGGCCCCCCATGTGGCTCCCACATATACCTTCGTGAACCTCTGTCAAGGCATTCAGAGCGTGCGTGGGAGTTAAGCATTTCAGTAACGAGCCTGTAATTGACCTTTTATAAAGCTCTCCTTCTATCAAGGTGTACCAGGCTGCACGACCTCAAACCTTACATGCTTCTATTTTATCTTGGGGTAGGACGTCATCTTTTAGATAAGCGATGATTGGGTCCATCCAGCTGGGCTCGACCTCGATCTGCGTGACTTCTCGAGCTAGATGAGCAGGTCCATAAAGTTGTTCAATGTATACCAAACTATCCAGCTACACTAGCTCTTCTTTAGACAAGCGTGAAAGTGCATCCGCCTTTTCGTTCTCGCTCCACGGAACCCTTATTATCTCGATGCTCTCGAACGAGCTCAATAGTTGCTTCACTTTTTTCAAATATGTTGCCATTCGATCGTCTTTAGCGCCATAATCGCCGTTGACTTGATTCACCACCAGCTGAGAGTCAGCTCGTACTGCTAGATTTTGGACCTGTACAGCCTTTGCGGTTCGCAACCCCCCAATTAGTGCTTCGTACTCAGCCTCATTGTTGGAGGTAGGAAAGTACAGGCGTAGCGTAAACTATATTTTAAAGCCTTCTGGTCTTGTTAGAATGAAACCCGCTCCTTTGACTTTCGCGTTACTTGAACCGTCCATGAACATTGTCCAAGATGGGTCATGGCTGGTCTTTTCTGGTGGCACGATCTCGTTCTCGAACTCGTTCTCGCCCTGCGTACACTCAGCTATGAAATCTGCCAGAGCCTTGCCTTTTATGGCCGTTCAGGGCCTGTACTCAATCTGGCACTCGCTTAGCTTGATGGCCCAGGCTGTTAGTCTCCCGGATACGTCGGGCTTGTGGAGTACCTTCTTCAAAGGCTGGTCAGTCATGACCACTATCGGGTAGGCTTGGAAGTATGGTCTAAGCTTCCGGGCCACTTTCACCAGAGCAAACGCAAGCTTCTCGATCTGGGGATATCAAGTTTCTGCATCCAGTAGGACATGACTGATGTAGTACACCGGTCTTTGGACTCCGTCCTCTTCTCTTATTAAGGTGGCGCTCACAGCCGCCGATGATGTTGCCAGGTACAGGAGCAATTCCTTTTCAGGAACTGGTCTTGTTAATAGTGGCAGATTGGTGAGGTATGCTTTAAGGTCTTCAAAGGCTCTCTGGCATTCCTTCGTCCATTGAAAACTCTTTGCGTCTGTCAAATTTTTCAGCGTTTTGAAGAACGGTAGGCATTTGTCTCCCGAACGAGAAACAAAGCGTGCAAGTGCTGCTATTCTCCCATTCAGTCTCTGTACTTCTCGAACAGTCCTAGGCGGGCTCATCTCCTGTATGGCTTTGATTTTTGCAAGGGTGGCCTCAATGCCTCTCTGGGATACCATATAACCCAGGAATTTGCCTGAGCTAACTCCGAAGGCGCACTTGGCAGGGTTTAGCTTCATTTGGTGAACCCGCAATACTTGGAAGGCTTCATCCAGATCATCTAGGTGATCTTGCACCCGAATGCTTTTGACCAACATATCATCCACCTAAACCTCCATATTTTGGCTTATCTGAGCCTTGAAGATTTTGTTCACCATTCTTTGGTAACTCGCGTCGGCATTCTTCAGACCAAAGGGCATTACCAGGTAGCAGAAGTTTTCCTGGTTAGACCAAAATGTGGTGTACAGTTCATCTCCTTCCTTCATGAGAATTTGGTTATACCCAAAATATGCGTCCATGAAACTGAGTCGCTCGTGCCCTGCTGTTGCATCTATTAGGAGGTCGATCCTAGGCAACGGGTACTCATCCTTCGGGCACGCCTTATTAAGGTCTGTATAATCTACACACATCCTCCATTTCCCATTCGGCTTAGGGACCATCACTACGTTCACGAGCCAGGTCTGGAACTGCTCCTCTCTGATAAAGTCGGATGCTTTTAGCTTCTCTATTTCTTCCTTCATTGTGGCCTGCTTCTCTGGTACGAACGTCCTTCTTTTTTGTTGTACTGGCTTCCTGTTGGGGTCTACGTGCAGGGCATGCTCCACGATGCAGCAGAGTATGCCTGGCATGTCCGCTGCCGACTAGGCGAACACGTCCTTGTTCTTTTGTAGGAATAGTGTGAGCTCCTTCGCTTCTTCCTGATTTAACGAGGACCCGATCTTAACCATTCTGGTTGGGTTCTGTTCATCCACCGGGACTTCCACGAGCTCTTTGACTGGTTCGCCCCACTGATATCGTCTATCTCCTTCGTGGTTGTCCACGACCTCTACCTGATAGGTTGTTCCCCTATAGTTGCCCTTGATGCCCTTCAGGAACGCTGTGTGGCACTCCCTGGTTTTTTTTTTTATTCTGTCTGGCAATCCCCTATGCCATTAGGGGTGGGAAACTTGACCTTCAGGTGCTTGGTAGAAATTGCCTCTCCCAACTTGTTCAGACTAGGTCGACCCAGTATGGCATTGTAGGCTGTGGCAGCTCGAACGACCATAAAGTTGACTTTTACGGTCTTTTGGCATGGGGCCATTCCCACTGTCATCAGGAGCTCTACAGATCCTTCAATTGGGGCTGGTGCCCCTGAGAATTCGTACAATGGTGCGGCCTCGGGCTTCACCGTACCGAGCTCGAACCCAAATTGTAAGTATGCATCGTAGGATAGCATATCCACAGATGCTCTTGTATCCACTAAGACCCTGTGGACAGGTCGATTGGCTATAACTTCCTGAACCACGACAGCATCGTCGTGTGGCCAGCTCACCCCCTCCATGTCTTTATTCAAGAAGGTGATTCCAGGCTCCGTGCGTGCTTTCTTCTCGAAGACTTCTTCTACTGCTATAAATCTCGCTTTTGCCTTAGCTCTACGAGTCGACTCTTGCCCTGGTCCTCCCAAAATGGTGAGGATTGCTGGGGCCGTGGACGTGTTGGTCTCGTCCTGATTTCTCCTGACTTCCCGATGATTGTTTCTCTGATCGCCTTGGTGATCCCAATCTCCCCCTCTTTGGGCTTTATCATCTCTTCGCCAGTCATTCCTTGGGGTTTCTCGACCTCGGGGATTATCTCTGGCCTCCTTGATGTAACGCCTCAGGTGGCCTTTCTGGATCACGTCTTCTATTTCCCATTTCAGCTATCTGCAGTCTTTCGTGTCATGGCCTATCTCTCGGTGGAACTCGTAAAATTTGTTCGGGTTTCGATCCTTCGGTTTTAGTCCTGGTGGTATTGAGCGGGGTATACTCGGGACTTGAATCCCTCTCTTGTCGTCCCCCTTCTTGTCTTCCTTTTCACTCATCGTTTTCTTCTCGGGAGCTTTTCCATCCACTGCTTTTCTCGCCTTCATGATATCGAACATGTTGGCGTATTGGTAACAACGATCCAGTAGCTGTGGCATAGTCATCTCCGGATCTAGCGCAAGCGACTTTACTAAATCGTGGTTGGTGACTTCATTGTGCAGGGCGTTGAAAGCCATCGCATCGTCCAGGTCCTTGATCTCCAGGCTCTCAGCGTTAAAGCGGGTAATGTAATCTTTAATGGACTTGTCAGCACGCTGCTTGATAGCCAACAAATTGGCTGTAGTTTTTTTCTGCTTTACGCTACTCTGGAAGTGGCTGATGAAGGCTTTGGCCAACTCCGTGAAGCCTCTGATTGAATTGGGCTTTAACTTGGCGAACCACAACATTGCGGGCCCCTTAAGAGAGGTGGGGAAAGATCGGCAGGATACTACATCGGACCCACCATAGACCGTCATCATGGCGTTGAAGTAACTGATGTGGTCATTAGGATTGTCCTTCCCATCATAGGCCTCGAATTTCGGGGGTTTAAAACCTTTTGGAAGTTCTGCCCTCATAAGTTCCCTTGTAAAGGGATGTTATCCTGGCCTGAAGCTTTCTTCTGGTGCCGTTCCCCTTTCCAGGGCCATGATCTTTGTGTTCATCTCTTTGAGTTTATGGTCAAGCTCGCTTTCAACAATCTGGTTGTTGTTGACGTCGGCCCGGGCACGTCAGGCATTCAACTCGTCTCTGAGATCCTGACAGGGTGGCCTCGGTGGGTCTACCCAGTCGGTGCATATGTCAGAGACCCTGGAACGGGTCTTTTCGGACCGGCTGTGACTTCTTTGGCTGGTGGATACGGACTGCTCATCCACACGCGAAGGTCTACTCCTGGTGGGCAAGTTCCCCGTACGCACCACTCCCAGGGGAGGTTGCTCTCGCCTGGAGGGTTACCATGACCCGGCTCTACTTCTTGACGCTCGTACGTCGTCCCTGGCAGTCCTCGAGTTCTTTGGGGCAGTCCTTGGGAGAATTAGAGGTTGCAATGGTGCTGGAGGTGGTATCGGTGCTGGTAGCAGACCTACAGCCGCGGTAGCTACTGCAGTGGCTGTCCTTAACACCTGCACCTCACGAGCTATTTCCCTCAAAATCCCGCTATGGTTGAAAACTTGTAGTTGTAGGTCATGGATTTGTTCGACGTTGGCCGGTGCATCGGGATCTGTCTCGGGGACAAATCCCTGGGGGAGCAGCGGCGGAGGTGTCAAAGCCTGAATGCCACAATTGGATTGGCCTTGATTTTACGCCGCCGCTGCTTGATCAACCTCTAGTGCTATAGAGGGTTGGGTTCTCACTGCTTCCCCCGCCGTGGGTAGCTGGGGGTCGACAGACGTAGTTGTTGTCCACCATGTTTGGGTCTTCTTCCCTGCATTCCCACCGCCACGCGTGTTCCTCGTCGTCTGGCGAGTCACCAGGTTTTCCACCGCTGATGGGGCTTGAGCATTAGATGGAACGACATTGGGCTCTCCTACCATGATCTTAGGTTTTGTCAGATAGAGAATCTAAGGCTTTGAGGATTGTATCGTTTCCCACAGACGGCGCCAAACTGTTGCGTCAGAAATCCTCTCAGAGCGAATTCTTCCTACAAGACAAGGATTAGTAGAGAGTACCGGGCCAGGCCGGTGATCTCACTCTGATGCTTAAGTTAGATCCCTGAGCAATAGTCAGAACAATTAGAATTCTGATGATTTGGACGTGTGTTACCTCCCCTATTTAAGGTGACGGTAAGTGGCGATTACGCCTGGAGTGGATAGAGAAAATCTCGGTGTGGAGTGAGACCATGACTGATTGTACTGCGGGATCGTTGATGATCCATTCCATTCCACACGCCGGCTGTGGCATAACGTGGGCAGTGGTTTATTCCCTCCATGCTGGTAGTGGCGTTCTATGGGCGACGATTTTGGGACCGTGTCGGTTCCCGATGATGGTGTTGTTCCGAACCCGTTATTTGATCCATGACCCGTTACTTTGACCCGTTACTTGATCCACGACCCGTTACCTGATCCATGATCCGCTCTTATGGATCGCGGATTTATTCCTCATCAATGTGCAGGACCAAATTCTTAGGGAGGCGCATAATTCACCCTACTCAATTCACCCTGGGAGCACAAAGATGTACAAGGATCTGAAGAGGTAGTATTGGTGGATTGGAATAAAGCAGACTGTAGCCATATACATGTCCAAGTGCCTCACTTGCCAGCAAATAAAGGCGGAAAGACACAGACCATATGGGTTATTACAGCCGCTCCTTGTTCCCGAGTGGAAATGGGAAAGAATTACCGTGGATTTCGTGATGAATCTACCCAACACCAGGAAAGGGATGAATGCAATCTGGGTGATTGTGAACGGACTGACGAAAGCGGCTCACTTTATTCCCATCAGGATAAACTATTGGATGGAAAAGCTCGCCCAACTATACATTGAAAATGTAGTCCTCCTGCATGGCATGCCTATCAGCATCGTATCTGATAGGGACCCCCGATTCACCTCAAGATTTTGGAAGAGTCTACAACAGGCACTGGGATCTCAACTAAATCTCAACATGGCTTTCCATCCCCAAACAAATGGACAATCCGAATGAACTATTCAGACTCTGGAGGACATGCTCAGAGCCTGTATACTAGAAATGAACGACAGTTGGGATGCGCACATACCCTTGGTGGAATTTGCATACAACAACAGCTACCACTCCACCATTGGCATGGCACCGTATGAAGCTTTATATGTGATGAGCACATTTATGTGTCAAATCTTAGGGTATAAAGCATTCATTTTACCACATTGAACAGTGCTACTCGGGTACTTTTTGTCATTTTTCAGGTTTAGGGGCATTTTGGTCAAAGTTGAGAATACATGTCTAATTAGACCGCAAAACGCTAGGTTACAAGGTTGAAGACTTCAATCGGGTTAGCTTTCCAATGCACAACATCGGAAGTCACTTGATTAGAGCCGATTCGAGTTTAGAAGAAGAAGAAGAGAGAAAAATCAAGTATAGGGGCATAATGGTAATTTTGGAGAATCAAGAATCTTTCAAAAGATATCGGATATTGGGCTCATATCGTCTGGAATTTAAAATGGTGCAACTTTAATTCTCGGGTTAGTTCCATCTGGACCTAGGATAAAAAGATATAGCCCAAAAACGATTCTTAGTGAAGTTGGAATTTACGATAAAAAAATATAATAAAAAAAAAGAGAAAAATATATTTTCTCTCTAATCTCTCTCCTAAACTCTCTCGGATTCTCTCTCGGATTGTATCTCTTTTATTTTGGTAAATTCGGTTTCTATATCTTCTCTCTCCCACTTCCTCTTAAATTCTCTCATCTCTCCTATCTCCTTCTGATCTCCCTTTCACGAGCTCTCTCTCCCCCCATATAAAATCCAACTTGACTGCACTCCAGCCGCTCTCTCTCCCTTCAGTCCTTTGTTTTCTTTTTCAGTTTTAATTTTCTATTCTAGAATGATAATAGCAGCAGCAGTGCCATTCCTCTTCGTTATACCCGATTTCTCATCTTGTTCTTTTTATTTTTAGTTTTTAGATCTTATGTAATTAGGTTATCATATGTAATTTTATTTTTTTTAGAATCATTGTTAGGATAAATTTTATTTCCCCATCCTTTCGATCATATGTGTAATCTTCATTATACACTTTGGTAATTTGTTCTTTAATATTGGATGCGGCTTCAAGTGATGGGATTCAAGTGACGGAATCATCTTCATTGGAGTTATTCAAATCAGCTAAGTTCTTCTTCTTATAAATTTTAGTTTTAGTAATTTCTATGTTTTTTTCTCCATCAATCCTTCCTTCCCTCTTCATTGCTTTCATGGCTAGCTAAACCTCTCCTCTTGGGAGTGGGTGAAACCATGAGAGAAGGAAGAACTGATGGCTAGCATTGTCTATGTGATTAATGGACATGATCAATATTGGACTTGCAATGGATGACCGCCCACAACTTGTATGTCATTCCAAGGGGGGAACTATATACATGTTCGTTAGCCATATCCATTGTGACACCATTATGTTCATGTATTTTTTTTTGTTTACATTGTATGTTGTATGAGCACTGTTTTCATAGGATATGTTAGCCGTATATGAGCCATGCTGCATATCTTATAGACCTAGGCCGTATGCATGCTTTGTCAAACCCTGCCCCCTGACTGTCTAGAATCTGACTGAAGTGCAGGAACCCCTGGCCAGGCCACCAGGATCACTGTCGAGCATCATTCCACTCAAGGAGATCACTGAAAATGCTCTGAATAGGTTTCCCTATATACCTGTTAGAAGATGGATAGCAGACCCCTGCACTTGCACAGCTCATAGACTGATGTATGATTTGGATCCCAGGTAATCTCTCTCCTCCCTAAAATGGTTGGACCCACCTCTGAAAAATCATGTAAAAACCTATGGTGGGCATGTGGGGACAATACCCTGACCTAGGGTCAAACCCCTGTGCATTCCCCCTTTGATTTCAGTTGCTGGAATTCACTGGGTCATGCACTGGGCGATGCAGCAAGGCCTAGTGACTGTTTTTGCATATATTTAATTATTATAATTGTGGGGACCACCCAACTTGACCATGGTCACTCTCCAGTGATAGAGGGGACTCTGAGGGACCACCTCATACCCTTGGTTCAGTGTGGACCCCACCTGTGCACCCAGAACTGAACAGAATCAGTTTAAAAATGAGTTTTTAAAAGAGACCTAACCAAACAAACAGACCTTAGTGGGCCTTAAGTCTATAAATAGGAGGCCATTTGGTTCATTTAGAACCCTTGGCTGTACCTGAATCCGAAAGACAGAAGAGAGGGAAGAAGAGAGAGAAAGAAGAGGAAGGAGAAGGGAGAAGAAGGAAGGAAGAAGCAGGGCTGCTGCCAGCTCCTCCCCTAGCTCATCCGAGTTTCTTCTCAGCTCTGTTTCAGGTATAAAATTTCCTGCATACCTGCTGTTCACCATTCTTTCCCTTTTGCATACTGTGTTTTTCAACCCTGGGCAACCCAGAACAGCTTAGGTTTGCCCAGTCTTGGTCCAGATCAGCTATGCAGACCTTGTGCATGGTGAATCTGTGATCTATGTTGAAAAATAAAAATCTGATATGTTGTTCCCTTGGCCGAATTCTGTTCATGCATGCATGCACAGCCTTGACCCCCTTCTGGCTGCTGGATTGAAGCCCAGACTGCAAGCCAGGGCTGCTGAGACCTAACCCTAGGTGGGTACAGCCCTGAAACCCTGTCTGGCATATTGTTTCAGCCTTGCATGTGGCTGAAACACAAGATTTCAGATCTGCAAAATCCTATGCACTATTCATCAGGGTATTCTGGACAGCCAGATACAGCCTGCCTAGAACCTTGATGGTGAAATGGATTGGACCATAAGGTAGACCACCACTAGGGCTACTGGACCATCCCAACATGCAAAAGATCCATTAGACCCTTGGCCCTGCAAAGCCCAGCCTTGGAAACTCAGCCCTACTGTTGATTGCAGGCACTGGGCAATGCGCTAGGCGATGCAGCAAGGCCCAGAGACATCGCCCAGTGAAGGAATCTTTTGATACAAAAGGGTAGAATTGTAATTTCCTATGGGATTTGATCCTTGGACACTGTGGGATGTGGGAAATGACAAAAATGACCTTCCCCCACATCTGCCCATATGTGAAAATTGGTTGGAACCCTAAGTGGGCCCCGCCTATGACTGTGTACTGCTGTGTTTGGTTTTATTGCACGGTCCTGAGTTGGACAGTAGTATGTTGTAATGTAAAATGTATTATGGACTAAATCTAACTTAGAGGCAGATGTGGGCACTGTAAATGACCAAATTGCCCCTGTGCCTAGGCTTTGGCCCATGCACCGGGACATGACCTAAGACCCAGTGTAAGGCCCAATGTTCCAAATGAGACCAACTAAACCCTGGGTCAACCCAGTAAGTTAGGGAAACCCTAGGGCACTAGTGTAGGGCCAATAACTGAATAAAACACTGTTTGATTCTTATGTTTAGGACTTGATCCTGTGCTTGAGGACAACAATTAGACTGCAGCTGGAATTGAATCTATGACTGAGTACCTAGAGCCAAGTACTGGTGAGAGAATAATACTATTGTATGTGCAAATGTAATTGTGATATGATGCCGGCTATTAATAATTGAATCTTGTTTGTTATGCCATTTACATGCTTACAATCAAAGTTACTCAAATCACTGCATAATGACTATTGTTGATCAAAATTGTGAAATGAATATGATGATTGTGCTTGTTAGAATAGATGCCATACTCGGCTTGGAAATGAGGCTTGCGGTAGCCCGTACTATGAATGCGGTTGACACTACTTGACTCATACTATACCATATAGACATGGGGTTAGAGTTTCATCACCCGTGCTACAAACCATTGCCAGTTGGGGTTAAGGTGCTGGATGCCTGGGAAGCAATTATCAGGGAGTGACTAGGATCAGAACACCGAAAGGTGCAATTATCAGAACACCGGAAGGTGCATATATCGAAACACCGAAAGGTGCATAGATTCAGAACACCTATATGGAGCATGAGGGAAGAAACGGTTGCTTGCCAGGATAATCATCAGAGGGCTGGTCGGGCTGACCTAGGAAGCGATGCTGGAGCCGACTGGTTTTCTCCAACAACCCCATGAGTGTATCATGGGAAGAGGTAACCAAGCCTACACCAGGGATACATGCATTGGGATTGTAGTAGCACAGACCTAACTTAGTTGTAATGATAGGTGGCTAATAATAAAACTGGACTTGCATATCATGTAGATCATGTGAATCTGTGGATTGTGGTTGCATATGCATGCATGATGGATGTTATTTGCTCACGAGCTCGGTGGGGCTCATACTCTGTTATATGTTGCTCTTTTCTTAGATGATCCTGCAGGTGGATGCCGCTGTGGCTTGGCGGGCTATTTCGAGGAGGAGAGTTTTGGTGGTTATGACGATGTTGGTATGGACCCCGACGGAGGTCATACCGATTTTGCGTACTTTCTCGGTGGTCGTGGATGAAGACCTTTGAGGAGTACTTCTGATGTTTTGTGCTGGGAACTCCTTTTTGTTGTGTTAGGAGGTTTCTTGTTTTGACCGTGGACCGGTTTTTGTTGTTTTTCTTTCTTTCTTCTTTTGGGGTTGGGTGCCCTAACCCTGTATATAATCATGTATGTATTGCTGCGCCTATCAGATTATGTTTTCTTTTGTTGTGGGTTGTGTGTGCTGGGGAATGTAACAAACAAGTTTCTATATGTATATGTTATCACCATTTCCCGTATTGCTATGCTTTCATTTATTTCTGATAAATTGTAGATGTCCCGCATTACTCTGATCTTACTTGTGGTTAAGGTGTGGATTTTGGTTCATGAATGTAAGCACTGCTTCTAGATCCGTGGGATTTGGCGGATTGCGGTCTTGCAATTCGGGTCACCTACCCAATCCTCCTAGGGGGTGGTTTGGGGTGTGACATGCTTTGCCCTCATATGCTAGTCATTGATCTGCCCTAATTCTCATAGTGGAACCCATTCCCAAGTGACTTTCTTATTTTTAATTCATCCATTCCCTTAGTGGTTTCCCTAGTTTCTATTTTTAATTTGTTATCTTTGGTAATTTAGTTGCTTCTATATTTGCTAGTTTCCATAATTGGTAGTTTATATGTATAGGTTGTTTCCATATTTGGTAAGTTGTACACTTAACGTTAATTAAAAGTGGAAATTTATTCAAGGTTGACCTCCTCGTGTTCGACCCGTAGCTACGATTGACCCGTACGCTTGCGGTTATTATTTTGTGCAAACAATATGGTCGAAAGTGCCGTACACCATTGTATTGGGACGAAGTCGAAGAATGGAAGTATCTTGGGCCCGAGATGATACAGGCAACCTATGAGAAAGTGGATGTGATCAGAGAAAAGATTAAAGTGGCCCAATCTAGACAAAAGAATTATGCCGACAATCGGAGGAAGAATATTGAATTTGGGGTCGGGGAGAGTAGGTATTTCTTCGAGTATCTCCAACAAAAGGGTTGCTACACTTCAACAAGAGGGGCAAACTAAGCCCAAGATATATTGGTCCTTACGAAGTCCTCAATCGAGTGGGACCCATAGCATATCGACTGGCACTACCGCCATCTTTGTAAGGCATCCATGATGTTTTCCATGTGTCAATGCTAAGGAAGTACATCAACAACCCGACACATGTACTCTCAGCTGAACCTGAACAACTGGGTGCGGATATGACCTACGAAGAATAGCCAACAGAGATATTGGACAGAAAGGAACATAATCTCTATAATCGAACGGTCGCGTTCGTCAAGGTTCAGTGGGGAAACTGTCCCATAGAGGAAGCATCGTGGGAACGCGAAGAGGAAATGCAAGAAAAGTATCCCCAACTATTCGAACTACAAGGTAAGCCAATTTTGAGGATGAAATTTTTGTAAGGTGGGGAGAAATGTCAAGCCTACCCTTGACTGACTGGAATTTTGGATGAAGAACAAGGACCTCTGACCAGACACTTAAACAAACTGTGGAGCATCACTCCAATAGTTAAATTCAATGGAGAACCCCCGAGGATGTCTTCCTATATACCTGTCAGAAGATGGATTGCAGACCCATGCAGCTGCACTGCCTACAGCATGATGTACTGCATCAACCCTTAGTACTCTTTCTCCTATTCATAAATGTGGGGCCCACACCTATTTAGATGTGTGTTAGACCCTGGATGAGGTGTTGGTGCAAAGCCCAAGCCTTGGGCCAAGCACCTCTACAAGCACAGGGCTTATACAACAATACTGAATTCTCTGAGCGATTGGCCCAAAGTGGCTAAAATGAGTATTTTGGACTCCAGACATGTGGGGACCACCCATACAGACCATGAACACCCTCTAGGGGTAGATGGAAATTTTAGGAACCGTTACCCACCCCTGGAACCATGTGGACCCCACCTGTACAGCCATAATGACCCAAAATTTAGTTAAAAATGCATTCTGGGAGAGGGGAGCCCAAGGCCAAACAGAACTCAGTGGGGCCAAATCTATAAATAGGAGGAGGGCCGCCCCTCATTTTGTTTTGGTTGCTGTAGCTAAAAGAGAGGAAGAGAGAAAGAGAGGAAGAGAAGGAAAAGGAAGAAGAAGAGAAGGAAAGGAAGAGAGAAGGAGAGGAAGGATCTCTGTTGCTTACCTGCACACTGAATTAGTTGCATATCAGCCCCCAGGTAATCATCCTTACCTCTACATGCTACTGTTCACTGTGTTAGTGTTTTGATCTCTGCTCTGTTGGCGGTGTATCTGGCTAGTAATGCTCAGAACACTTTGGGGTTGCCTTGGGATGCATCAGATCTGACATGCAAAGCCATTGCATGTAAGATCTGATCATAATATATATATATATATATATTTGCTTCTGTTTTACTGCTGAGACTGAAACCAATCTCTGTAACTGATTGCACAGCCCAGTTGCACCCAGAATAGGCAGTCTGGGCATGGATCCTTGCATGCAAGCTGATCCTTGCTTAGTTTAGTGTAGGATTAGTGTCCTACGATGATATTATATGTAAAAGAGGCCTTGCATGCAGCCCAAACCGAATCCTTGAGCTTGAGTTCAGCCTGGACGGCTGTTCTCTGTATTGTCAGAACAGCTCCTGGCTTCCAAATGGGTAAACTAAATCCAAAACCATTGGAACCATTGGATTATACTCCAAATATGGTCCATGACCATCCCACATGCATCCATGATCGATGCCATGGCAGCCTCTACTGCAAAATCCAAGAAAACTACCCAAAACTCATCTCAAACAGGCTCTGGGCGATGCACTGGACGATTGGCCCGATCACCCAGTGAAACGCCCAGAGATATATTTTGGACTGATTTGATGTCCTGTCTTTATGAGCCTTCACCGGTGACTTATGGGCTGTGTGATGAGGTGGTAAATGACCAAAATACCCCTCTCCACTAATGTTTGCTGACCTCCATACCTTGGGTACCCAAGTGGGCCCCACTGGGCCAGGTAACCATGCACAAGAACGGATGCAGCTGAACTGCTGACCTGCGTACTGGTTTGTATGACTGTCTGGACCATGTATTGACTGACTATACTGTTGAGTACCAAGTTATATTGAATTCCACATCTCTGGATGATGCACCGGGAGATAGATCCGAAAGCCCAGTGCAAGACCCAGAGAATTCCTAGTAATATCAGTATAAACACAAAGTTAGACCAGTAAGCCTAGATCAATACTAGGATATTAACACAACTTTGAATATTAATTGATACACATTTATGATCTGATAAATTAGGATTTTATCCCGTGCTCGAGGTGCACAGCCAGACACCAACCGGAACAGAATCAACAACTAAACCAGTACGACCAGAACAAGGTGAGTGAAATTACACCGTGTATGTAAATGCGACATGGCTCATATGTCAACACAATTTTTATTAATATTATTACATTGTTCACTTAATTCAATTGCTGAGAATTCTATTGAATAAGGAATATTGGACATTGAATGCTATATGTGAATTGCTAGACTAGATGCCGTAGCCAGCTTGGAAATGAGGCTTGTGGTAACCCGTAGAATGGGATACGGTTGACACCACTTGACTCATACGATGCCATATAGATGCATTGGGCTAGAGTTTCATCACCCGTGCTACGCACCCTTGCCAACAGGGGTTAAGGTGTTGGATGCCTATGAGAGTGACCATATGAAAGAGAAAAGAAAGAAAAGAAAAGAAAAGAGAAATGATATGGGCTATCACCCAGAGAAAAGAAATATGATATGTGAAAGAGAGGATGGATTCCTCACAGGTTAATCCTAGAGGGTTGGTCGGGCTGACCTTGGTGACTGATGCGAGAGCTTATCGGTCCTCTCCGACAACTCAATGGGTGTATCGCGGGAAGGGGTTAAAAGCCCGCACCAGGGATACATGTATTGGGGATTGTAGTAGCACTAACCTGCCTTAGTTGTGATGTTTGGTGGCTAATAAAATAAATGAACTGCACCTCATGTAGGACTCATATGGTTATGCTTGCATATGCATGCATGGTGATATTTCATTCACGGGCTCGGTGGAGCTCACACTCTGTTATATATGTTTTTCTGTTAGATGATCCTACAGGTGGATGTTACTGTGGCGGGGAAGCTTATCTCCTGGAGGCAAGCTATGGTGGTTATAATGACATTGGTATGGACCTGGACGGAACTCATACCGCTGGTACGAGTATTTTCAGTGGTAGCTGAGGATGACCCATGAAGGGTGTTGCTGACTCTGCTTTGATCTTGGGACTCCTTTTATTTTTGTTGGAGTTTTCCTTTTTGTTTTACAGCTTTGTTTTTGGGGCTCAGGTTACCTTGCCCAGTTTATATTCTTTTGTACAAAGGCTGTATCTGGTAGAGTTAGGAGCTGCTGTTACTTTGGAAGTGAGAGAGAGAATGAACAAACACTGTGTTGTATATATTTTCTTTCCTTGTTTTACTTTTTTTTGAATGTTTAATGTAAATATAGTTTCTACAGCACTTTGAGTTTTACCCTATGTATTATGGTGAATGTGTGTGTCTGTGAATGGATTAAGTGCTTCTAGATCCGTGGGATTTGGCGAATTGCTGCAATGTAATTTAGGTCACCTACCTAATCCTCCCAGGGGGTGGTTTGGGGTGTGACACTCTTGGGTGTCTCCCAGTAAACTATAGACTTCACCTTTTCAGGATCCACTTCAATACCCTTGGAAGAAACCAGGTGACCTAGGAAAGCCACTTGTTGCAAACAGAACCCGCACTTTCTGAATTTGGCGTATATTTGCTTTTCCTTCAAGCGTTGCAGCATGAGGCGGAGGTGGTCTGCGTGCTCTTCTTCACTCTTGGAGTAGACCAGAATGTAATTAATAAATATGATAATGTACTTATCTAGTACATCATGAAACATCCTATTCATTAACTCCATAAAAGTTGTCGGGGCATTGGTCAGTATGAAGGACATAACCGGGAACTCGTAGTGACCGTGTCACAATCTAAACGCTGTCTTGTTGATGTCACTACCTTTGATCTTCAACTGATGGTACCCCGAACGAAGGTCGATCTTTGAGAACACCTTGGCGCCTTGTAACTGATTGAATAAGTCATCGATCCTTAGCAAACACTGTGTTGTATATATTTTCTTTCCTTGTTTTACTTTTTTTTGAATGTTTAATGTAAATATAGTTTCTACAGCACTTTGAGTTTTACCCTATGTATTATGGTGAATGTGTGTGTCTGTGAATGGATTAACTGCTTCTAGATCCATGGGATTTGGCGGATTGCTGCAATGTAATTTAGGTCACCTACCTAATCCTCCCAGGGGGTGGTTTAGGGTGTGACACTCTTGGGTGTCTCCCAGTCAACTACAGACTTCCCCTTGTCAGGATCCACTTCAATACCCTTGGAAGAAACCAGGTGACCTAGGAAAGCCACTTGTTGCAAACAGAACCCGCACTTGCTGAATTTGGCGTACAGTTGCTTTTCCTTCAAGCGTTGCAACACAAGGCGGAGGTGGTCCGCGTGCTCTTCTTCACTCTTGGAGTAGACCAGAATGTAATCAATAAATATGATAACGTACTTATCTAGTACATCATGAAACATCCTGTTCATTAACTCCATAAAAGTTGTCGGGGCATTGGTCAGTACGAAGGACGTAACCTGGAACTCGTAGTGACCGTGTCATAATCTAAACGCTGTCTTGTTGAAGTCACTACCTTTGATCTTTAAGTGATGCTACCCCGAAAGAAGGTCGATCTTTGAGAACACCTTGTCGCCTTGTAACTGATCGAATAAGTCATCGATCATTGGCAAAGGGTATCGGTTCTTAATCATAAGCTTGTTGAGTTCACGGTAATCAACGCACATGTGCATACTACCATCCTTCTTCTTTACAAACAAAACAAGTGCGCCTCACGGGGAGACACTTGGCCTAATGAAGCCCTTATTCAATAGGTCATTTAGTTGCTCTTGAAGTTCCATTAATTTCGAAGGGGCCATCCTGCAGGGGGCCTTAGACATTAGGGCAGCACTAGGCACCAGGTCTATCATAAACTCTGTCTCTCGGTCCGGTGGTAACTATGTGAGGTCTTCCAAAAAGATGCCAGGGAAGTCCTTTACCACACTTATCTCTTCTATGGGTGTAATCTTTGCTTCGGTGTCCAGCACGGAAGCTAAGTAACACTGACAACCCTCTTCTATCAACTTTTGGACTTGGAGAGCTGAGATGATGGTCTTCTTAGGTTTCTTACTTTTGTTGCCCTTGAACACAAATTCCTTGCCCTCCTTTGGCTTGAAGAGTACTTTCCTCTCTACACAAATTAAGTTGGCTTGGTGAGTGGACAACCAATCCATTCCCAGGATTATGTTGAAGTCCTTCATGTCCAGGATTATCAGACTAGCCTCCAGCCTATGGTCATACTGAAAATTTGGTCACGCTCGACCTTACTACCCTTCGGTGGACTGACTATCTGCCTTTGCACCATACTTGCAGTTCTAATAGGTAGTTTCTCGACAAACGAAGGAGATATAAAGGAGTGCGACGCCCCCGAGTCAAACAACACGTAAGCAGGTAGGGAACAGACAAAAATCATACCTGACAAACACCATACAGCCAAACATGATAACCTCAACATAAAAGGGTTACATTCAAATGGTTGAGTACAATACCTGTGATGATGTTAGGGTCAGCCTGGGCTTCTTGATGAGGGATCGAGTACACTTGCCCATGGGTTCTGTTGGCTGGAGAGAGGAGAAGTGATCGAACAACTGCCTTTGCTTAGGGTGCCTTAGAAGACACCGTTGGCCATAAACTTGTCTGTCGCGGATGTGGTCAATCCTTGATCATGTGGTCGGACTCCTTACAGTTGTAACATATGAGGGTCTGGGTCCCATAATGAGGACTCGATGTAGCTTTGGGTCCTTGGGCCACATCAGGTTTACGAGACTAGATTGAGGATGTAGTCATATAGGCCCCCCTCATCTGGAACTTATTAGGTCCCCTAGAGTCATAGGATGACATGGGCCTCTTGCCAGCTTGTATGGCTCTGTAGTTCTCTCTTTGTTGATCCTCAATCACTTTAGCAGCCTGGACCACTTCCGCATAGGTAGGGTACTTGTGCAGCACCACAGACGTACTCAAGTTAGCTCTCAGCCCTCTCTCAAACCTTCTCGGTTTGACCCCCTCAGTCTTCATGTGCTCCGGAGCAAAATAGAAATGCTCCTCAAAAGTCTGTTGATATTCAAGGACCGACTTGGATCCCTGGCTGAGGTTCATAAACTCGGCTTCTTTCTTATCTCAAAAATTCCGTGGAAAGTAATTCTTGAGAAGGCCTCTGTGAATTGTGCCCATGTTGCATTTGGGTACTTGGCCCAGAAGTGCTCCTTAGAGGAACGCCACCAAGCATCAGCATCGCCTCAGAGTTGGAAAGTGGCACATCGAATCTTATCGATGTCAGTACATTGCAGCACCTCAAAGATCCTTTCTAGGTCCCTTATCCAGGTGGCCGGGAACATAGAATCGTGCACCATCTTGTAGAAGGTGGGAGGGTGATGCTTCTAGAATTTCTCCAAAAGCTTAGAGGCATCAGCCCATTCTGGCGCCACATTTTGGACTTGTGGAGCATTTGGAGCAGGGGGAGGTGGATTTGGCACTGCTTGCACCACAGGAACTTCGGTTGTAGTGGGTGCCAGAGGAGGAACAATAGGTGCGGCAGCAACTATGGGAGCGAGGGCCACGCGTATCGAGGGAGGTACCTGTTGCCCTTCCCTGACAACGTTTTGGAGTTGATTGGTCATATTTTGCATGAAAGTGAAGTGCTCTTGTTGCGCCTCTCGATGCTCTTGTTGCATACCCTGTAACATGTTTCCCAACAATGCGGTAACATCCGCACTATTGTTAATTGGGGGCGGCACAGGTAAGGCCTCTTTAGAGACATCACCGGCGTCATCCCTAGGAGAGGAATGATTTCGGTTATGGGTATTGACCATGTTTCAGCACCTGTCGTGAATAAGATGCTTCACAGGGTTAGCACACAGAAAACAAAAGGAAGGTAAAGCAAGATGCCTCGAGGGAACCCGCATAAAAGAAGTGCACAAGGTGAGTAGCAACACACAAAAGAGGAACCAAGATCCTAAGGGTAGCACTGAGCCAGAAAAATAGCCCAAAAAGCCCTTCAAAATGTGGATAGATTCACGGACGGAACCAGTCTTGTGACTCTGTTCATGACTCCATCGCAGAAATAGGCTGGACGAACTGACGGATGGATTTGTAACGTGAATCCATTCGTGCATCCGTTCTCAGGGGGTTTAAATTGACCAAAATACAGAGCCGTATGGAACTACGGACGGATCCTTGGTTGTGGTTCCATTTGATGTTCCGTACAATTCAAGGAACAAAAAATTACAATTTTATGCTGCACGGATTTATGGACGGAACCACGGTAATGGATCCGTTCGTGCGTCCATCTGCCAAATTTTCATAAAAAAAACAAACTGCGAGTTTTAAAACTCATTTGGCTTTTTGGAGAGGACGGAACCACAGAGCAAGGAGCTCCAAAATTCGTCCGTTCGAGGTTCCATCGCCATCTCCTTGTGAGTTTGAGTCCTAAACACGCAAGAATCAACCTCCTTGCCACAAGGTATGGGTTGTTTCCTCTCTCCTTGACTTTCCAGGTATTTCCTCTTAGTTTTTGAGGGTTTTTGTCTCTTTTTCAACTTTCTTCTAAACTTGCTGTATATGGGAGCATGTAAGGATGTTTTGGTTGCGTTTCTTCATTTTATAGGAGCCATTTTAGTATGAAGGGCCCCAAACTCAACATCATCATCGATTTATGCTAGGGTTGGGTGAACTCATTCCAAAACCGGAATTAGTTTACTGTTTTGGGAAAAATGAACTTGTATCTTGAATGTGTTCAAAATCCTTTCTAGGAAAAATACATATGCTTGTTAATTAGATGCGCCTATACTTAGTGGAATCATTCAAATGGTTTCCTAGGTAATAGTTCAGATAAAACTCCCAAATTCTCACTGTTTTGGGAAAGAATTAGTCCTATAGTTTGAATGTGTTTAAAATTTCTTTCTAATCTTCACATATGCATGTTTATTATATATATTTATGCTTGGTTAGATTGTTTGATTGCTTTCTCAGTAATGCTTCTAGGAAATCCTCCTTAAACCCATGTTCAAGGGAGTTCAATTCCCCTAAAAATTATATAACTCTTTATTAGTTAGAGCTTGTTTAGTTGCTGTAAAAATATATATATTTTTTTCAAGGTTAAATTAACAAAACACATGTATTGTCTCCTATTCCTTGTGTATAGGTGAGAAAATCATAATGGCTCCAAGACAAAGGGGAAATAAGGCTCCCGCAGCGGCACAGGCACCATTTAATGCCAGCCTTTTTGTGTCCGCCGAGGCAGAGAAGTTATTCAATGTGCACTTCCATAATAGGAGGATCCTCAGAGGGAGAGAAGCTATAGCTGAAGAATTGGTTGCCTTCAAGGTAGGGCAAAGATTTGATCGACTGGGGTGGTTTAATATGTTGTCACCTCCCAAGTTCTACTACCCCAGGCTAGTCAGGCATTTCTACTCCAACCTGACCGTCACTCACGAGGACGCGATAAGGCGCCGTATCGCCTCCTTCATGAAGGGAGTACCCATCTCATTCGATGAGGTGGAGATGGGAGTGATACTTGGGGTGGATTCTACTGGAGACCGAGTCTATCACCCACCACGAAGGGCCCCGAACCCTTGCCTGCCTAGATCAGAGTATAAGCATTTGTACGCCACACTCACAAATGAGAAGTTCCAGCATCGGTGAATTTGACTGAGTTTGGCAGATCGCAAAGGGTCTTGACCATGTTGGCTAAGACCAACCTAGTCCCGGTCAAAGGTCACAGTACCGAGCCCTCTCTTATGGCTGCTGCCCTAGGCTACTCTCTCTTTGAAGGGGTACAAGTGTGTCTACCCTACGCCATCCTCAGACATATGTAGCAAGTACTGTCCAAATCTCGGCGCAAGAAGACCTTACCCTATAGGAGGTTACTCACCCGAGTCTTTCAGCATTTCAGGGTCAATCTTGACAGTGAAGTTGCAACAGAGAGCTTTTAGGAGCCACTTAGGCACAATGCCCTAGCCCAAATGCACATCCAGTACGATACCTTCAGTGACGATGAGCCCGTCAACGAGAATGAGGGAGATGGAGAGAGTGAAGAGGACGAGGAAGATGAGGCACCAGTGTAGCATTCTGCAGGAGCCTCCAGTTCAAGGACTACTGATATGGGTGCTGTCCTAGCTGCCATTGGACAGCTGAACTCCAACATGGCCAAGCTCAATACGGACATGGTGCAGGGGTTTGAGGGCATACAGGGTCAGTTCGCTGCGTATGACAGTCGATTTGAGAGGGTGGAGAAGGACATCCACGACATCAACGGCTACTTGTACTATGAAGGCAATGATTAGGAGGATGAGGATAACGATGATGAGATGGAGGAGTAGGCCCCATAGCTGCAAAGGTTATATGCACCCCCTCTTCTTTTTTTTTTGTTTTAGAAACAATGTCTTTATTTTATCTTTACTTTCGGTTCATGTAAGGGTTTGATGTACCCAGTTGTAACTTTTGTGGTTTCATTTTGGGTTGTCAGTACTATACTCACCTCCAAGCCAGGTTAAGGACGTAAGCAATAGCTGGAATCGAATGCATATATATATATATATATATATATATATATATATACTCTTTAATTCTACTATTGTCTCTATTATCTTACTATTGTTCTTGGATTTCACCCTAGCTAATCTTCTTCCTAAGTCCCACACACATTCTAATTATTTTTATTGAAAGCTTTTAATTTAGACCCTATTGTGTAGAGTAGATCAGGAGTCTTTGCTAGACTGTGGTTGGTGCAAAGCATCATGCTCTGATGCCATGCTGTCACGCCCCCATTTTCGAGTAGGAATAAAGTACAGTCAAAGGGGTGACTAGGATGACACGCGTCATCCCTTTTCGCTATCAGGATCACTGACACAGTGTCCCAATCCACAGTCAATAATCAATATAAAGCATAGTAATTACAAATGCGGAGATAAAGGAAAATTCCATTCCGAAATAGATTAATTACAAGTGGAAGCGTTTAAATAGCAGTTACTGTTGGGGAAGTGCACATGGCCCTATACATTCCAAGTCATCTCCATGATGACATAAGCATTTTGATGATAATAAATAAGACCATCCTTGGACTAATGCTTGTGTTTAAGATATTCAGTTTTGAAGCATAGCACCAAGTGAGGGGGAGCGTATACAAATGCATAAGAGCGTACAAGAATAATTGCTCAAAATGAATTCAAAGACATAGAAGTCAAAAGTCAATACTTGAAGACAAATAAAGCCTATTGAAGATTGAAGTCTTTGTAAATCTTGTTTTCTTTGTAAAATCAAGTCACAAATTGATGTAATGCACACACGCACTCATTCATCCATTTAGAATGTTCTTCGGTGGTAAATTGACCCCTTAGACATTTGACCTTTTGTGTTTGGAACCCCCCAAACCATCCTTAATTGGAATTGGACTAGTTTCCACTAAAATTGCCCAATCCGGCATACCGGTTCCTGATCCAGCATACCGGATTATTGGAAATCTCAGGAAAATGGTCACAGTAGCTCTTTTAAGCAAGCTGGTTAAGGATCCAACATACCGGATCCTACCCTGTCTGCACAATGCCCTAATCCGGCATACCGGATAATTATCCAGCATACCGGATCAGTGTATTGCTGAGTTTTAATCTAACTGTTACTCTTGTGTTTAAAATGGAAATTAGGTGATCCGGCATACTAGATTCCCATCTAGCATACCGGATTCCCTCCAGCATACCGGATCATTTATGGCTTATGGAATCCGATCCTTACTTAGATTCCTAAATAATTCTAGCCTCTTTGGCTATAAATACCCTCTTGATTAAGGCTCTAAACACTACAATTAACAACAATCAATCACAATTAAGAGCCTCCAAGAAATCAAGTTTGGGACTTAGTGCCTAGACCCTCAAATTCCAAGATTATTGGAACTAGATGGGTATTTAGAAATAAACTTGATGAAGATGGTAACATAACTAGAAACAAGGCTAGATTGGTTGCCCAAGGCTATAACCAATAGGAAGGCATTGACTTCGATGAGACCTATGCTCCTGTAGCTAGACTTGAATCTATTAGAATGTTGCTTGCATTTACCTATCATAAGAATTTCAGGTTACATCAAATGGACGTGAAGAGCGCATTTTTAAATGGCTTCATCAATGAAGAAGTACGCGTCATTCAACCACCTGGATTCGAAGACCCAAAATTTCTGGACCATGTTTACAAGCTGAAAAAAGCCTTGTATGGCTTGAAACAAGCTCCAAGAGCATGGTACGACAGACTAAGTAAGTTTTTGATCGATGATGGTTTTACAATGGGTAAGATAGATACAACGCTCTTTGTGAAACATAAGAATAATGACATAATTATTGTTCAAATATATCTAGACGACATTATAATTGGATCTACAAATGAATCTCTATGTCATGATTTTAGTAAGAGTATGAGTAGTGAATTTGAAATGAGTCTTATGGGTGAACAGAATTTCTTTTTAGGACTTCAAATAAAACAAACCCCTAAAGGGATTTTCATTAGTCAGACTAAATATCTTAAGGAATTATTGAAAAAGTTTGACATCAACGGACAGAAGTCATCCAGTACCCCAATGAGTACATCTGTAACTCTGTCTAAGGATCAAGATGGAATCCCAGTTGACCCGACCAAATATAGAGGTATGATAGGTAGTTTACTTTACCTAACGGCTAGTAGACCAGACATAATATTTAGTGTCTATGCTTGTGCTAGGTTTCAAGCCAAACCTATGCAATCCCATTTGAGTACTGTAAAGAGAATCTTTAAGTACTTGAAAGGAACTCCAAGCATTGGCCTATGGTACCCTATGGACAATGACTTTGACCTTATTAGCTTCTCTGACGCCGACTTTTCCGGTTGTTATGTTGATCGGAAAAGTACAAGTGGTACTTGTCATTTTCTTGGATCATGTTTGGTTTCGTGGTTTAGTAAAAAGCAAAACTTAGTTGCTCTATCTACCACAGAAGCTGAATACATTGTCGCAGGACGATGTTGTGCACAAGTGCTATGGATGAGGCAAACTCTCCAAGACTATGGAGTTAAGTTTGACACTTCCTCAATCCAATGTGATAGCACAAATGCAATTAACCTTAGTAAGAATCCGATTTTATACTCTCGAGCTAAGCCTATTGACATTCGTCATCACTTTCTACGTGATACAGCTCAAAGAGGTGAAATCAAGCTTGACTATATTGAGACCGAGAAGCAACTTGCAGATATCTTCACAAAACCCCTAAGTGAAGAAAGATTCTGCTATCTTAGAATAGACCTTGGCTTGTGTGACCCCTTTGGATAACTGAAAAATATTTTTCAAAATGCTGTTTTTTCACTATTTTTTATCTGAAACGGTATACTGGTTGTCAAAACGGCATACTGGATCAGATCTTCTGGCAGTTTTTTTACCCTTATTGCTTGAAACGGTATACCAGATGCTTAAACGGTATACCAGATTTTTAAATTTCTGCCCGTTTTCTTGCTGTTGCAATGTATTTCAAGCCTATATAAAGCCCTCATTTTGTCTCTTTCTGAATCACTTTTCACTTTACCATTTCTCTCTTATCTAAATCCATCTAAAATTCTTTAAAATCTCTCTCTCTGCTCAAACCTCTCTTGCAAAATGAGTAGAAGAGGCAAGGATGTTTTGCCTGAAGGGCAACAACCATCCAAAAGAAGTAGAACCAGAAGGTCCTCGAGACAGCCATATGCTCTAAGAGAAGATCGTCTCTTTCGCCCTTCTGAATGTTGTGCAAATTGGCCCCTTCATCTCGCCCGAAAAATCAAAGAAGGCCGTGAAGTCGATATTTTCTCTTTCAGTAGTATTCAACTTGACATGTTCAAAGATATTAGTTGGGAGCCCCTTCTCAACATGGCTGAACCTTGCTATCCTCAATTAGTCAAGTACTTCTACACGAATCTTTACTTCAGCGGGGCGAAAGATTCTTTGAAACTCCACTCATATGTGAAGAGTGTTCACATAGAGCTCTCCATTGCCGATTTTGCTCGCCATTTTGGACTTTCTTACGATCGACCTTGCATCTTTTGGACTCCAAAGAGCACAATCTTTAGGGACTTCATCAACCATGAAGTCTACTCCTCCATCTTGAAGATTTATGATCCTCAGGCGGCAACAGTGGTAACTGGAAGACTTCGCCTCATTCCCCATATGATTTCCTATATTATTCAACACAACTTTATTCCTCGGGGAGGCGATCGAAACAAGTGTCTCACTCCTCAAGCCTACCTCACTTATTGTGTTTATACCAATACACCCACTTGCCTTCCATACTTCATCATGAGGTACATGGAATCCTGTGCTCACCCCTAAAAGCACACCAATCTACCCTATGGGCAGCTTCTCACTCGTCTCTTTCGAGTTTTTGATATTGATCTCACTCGAGAAGAAGAATCCACCATGACTTTTCAACACATCACCCATACTAGCTTTCACATAATTGCTATTCCTCCTCCCTCCGATGTATTTGTTGAAGAAGAAGAAGAATTGGATGAGAATGTGCCCCCTCCTCGTCAATTTCAAGAAGGCATTCCGACTTCCTTACAAGAATGGGTGTCAAGCATCGATGAGTACATGGACGAAGCAAATACTCATATCATGGAACTTGAATTTGGTCAACAATGAATTCAAGAGGATGTGACATCTCTCCGCAATGATGTGAGGACCGGATTGGACAATCTAAATGTGCGCCAAGATAAAATCCTTAATGCTATTCATTCTCTTACGTTCAATCTTGGCCATCTCTCTCTTGACACACCGGGAACCACTCCCCAAGGAGTTCGGCCACCTTTTCCCAGTGCCTCAAGCTCTATTCCTCCTCTTCCACCCTTTGATTCTAATGCATGATGTAATGCCCCTCTTTTTGACAATGACAAAAGAGGGAGAAATATTAGGCTTGGAATAGATTGTAATGGATAAATTGTATTGGAACTGCTACTTAATACTTATTATCTTTTTATATTCAACATGCTTTGTTGAATGAAATTGTTATTACTTTTATTGTCTCTTGTCTCTATTCATTGTTATGTGCTTATTTGCTCTATTTTTTTGGATTATTTGTCATCATCAAAAAGGGGGAGATTGTTGGGAAGTGCACATGGCCCTATACATTCCAAGTCATCTCCATGATGACATAAGCGTTTTGATGATAACAAATAAGACCATCCTTAGACTAATGCTTGTATTTAAGATATTCAATTTTGAAGCATAGCACCAAGTGAGGGGGAGCGTATATAAATGCACAAGAGCGTACAAGAATAATTGCTCAAAATGAATTCAGAGACATAGAAGTCAAAAGTCAATACTTGAAGACAAATAAAGCCTATTGAAGATTGAAGTCTTTGTAAATCTTGTTTTCTTTGTAAAATCAAGTCACAAATTGATGTAATGCACACACGCACACATTCATCCATTTAGAATGTCCTTAGGTGGTAAATTGACCCCTTAGACATTTGACCTTTTGTGTTTGGAACCCCCCAAACCAACCTTGATTGGAATTGGACTAGTTTCCACTGAAATTGCCCAATCCGGCATACCGGTTCCTGATCCAGCATACCGGATTATTGGAAATCTCAGGAAAATGGTCACAGTAGCTCTTTTAAGCAAGCTGGTTAAGGATCCAACATACCGGATCCTACCCTGTCTGGACAATGCCCTGATCCGGCATACCAAATAATTATCCAGCATACCAAATCAGTGTAATGCTAAGTTTTAATCTGACCGTTACTCCTGTGTTTAAAATGGAAATTAGGTGATCCAGCATACCGGATTATTTATGGCTTATGGAATCCAATCCTTACTTAGATTCCTAATTAATTCTAGCCTCTTTGGCTATAAATACCCTCTTGATTAAAGCTCTAAACACTACAATTAACAACAATCAATCACAATTAAGAGCCTCCTAGAACAAGTCACTCCCAAGTGAGATTTCAATCACCAATCCAAGGAAGATCAATCTCACTTAGCTCCCTTCATACATATTTGCATTCAAACCTCATAGTTTGAAATGTAGCACTTATTTTACTAAGGTTTGAGGTAATTCTAAACCCCTTAGTATTTTATTTTTACTTTACATAAGTAGTTGTTGAGTCATCTTGCTCATTAACTCAAGAGTAGTTTTTTGTTGAGTCCTCTTGCTCATTTCTCAAGAGTAGTTGTACGAGTCCTCTTACTCTTACTCAAGATTCTTATAATGAAATTCTCTCTAAGTTGAGAGGAGTGGACGTAGGCAAGTGTTGGCCGAACCACTATAAATCTCTTGTGTCACTCTTTGATTTATTTACTTGTTCATTGCTTATTTTTACATTGGTAGCTTGGTTATTTCCGCAAAAGTTTTTATTATCCAACCTTCACCTATTCACCCTCCTCTAGGTGAATTCACATTTGGTATCAGAGCGGGAGCTCAAGACCATGATTTTTAAATCCAATTAAAAGTTTTTAAGACCATGGGAACCTCTGCTAATCGCAAGTTTGAAGGTTATAATATTACCCGACCTCCCTTCTTTGAAGGTGAAGGATTTTCCTACTGGAAGAATCGTTTCAAGAACTTCGTGTGTGCCAACAACATTGACGCATGAAAAATTATTGAAAATGGACAAAATACCATGAACATGCCCAAAGAAGAGTGGACTCCAACTGAAAAAGCTAAAATGCAACTCAACTATGTAGCTAAAAGCTATCTTCAGTGTGCCTTGGGAGAAAAAGAATACAATAGAACCTGCATGTGTGACTCCACTAAGGAGATGTTTGATAAGCTTATAGTGACCTATGAAGGTACTTCTGAAGTTAAGCAATCTAAGATTGATATGTTAGTAAATGAGTATGAACTCTTTAAAATGAAAAATGATGAAGACAAAAATGAAATGTTTACTCGATTTACTAACATTGTGAACAAGCTGAAAGGTTTAGGAAAGACTTATTCCAATGGTGAGAATATTTGAAAGATTTTGAGATCCCTCTCAAAGGAATGGAGACCCAAGACTACAGGAATAAGGGAATCAAACGACATTGACAAGCTAAGCCTAGATGAGCTATTGGGATCACTCCAAACTCATGAGATGAAGCTTAAACAAGACACCATGGAGGATGAGCCTAAAGAACCAAAGAAGAAAGTTGTTGCATTCAAAACTTATGACATCAGCGATGATGATGAAGAACTTTCGAGTGATGAAATTGCCTGTTGTAGACACTGATTTTTGTCACTCCCAGATTGGCAATGATGACAACCAAACATGGACGAAGAGTGACGCTCCTCACTGGAACCTTGAAACCTAAGAACCCATTAGAGCCCATTTTAGGCCAAAAAATAAAGGGAAAAAGGCACTGCGCTCCCACAGCGCTGTGGGGCTCCTTCCCACGGCACCGTGGAAACGTGTACCTAATTTCCACAGCGCCATGAGGGGGTGTGACATCAGCTTGCTGACATCACCCACAATGCCATGGAAAAGTTTCCCATGGCTCGGTGGACACCTCCACAGCGCCGTGGAGGATTTATCTGGCCAGGAGAGAGAAGGGGCCCCTCCCTATAAATAGGAGGGTCCCCCTCCCTCATTTCCCAAGGATTTTCGGGTAGAGAGACCCTCCCCAAGAGATTTTCACCCCTCTTTTCTCCATTTTCACCCTCCTTTCTCCCCTTTCTCTTATGAGAGTGTGAGTGAGTGAAGCCCTCTTTGGTGCGAATAGATCCTTTGATTATCCCTCCAAGCATAGAGCATTTTCACTCCTAGGCTTTGTTATCCCGTCAGTGTACAACTAATAGTCAAAACCCCTTTATTACAGACGTTATTCTGTCTATTTGCTCCCCACCAAATCACTTGAAAGAGTCATTGCTCTGCCCAGAAGGAATCGGTGTTAGCCCATTCGTCCATCTTCCCTGAGCCAAGGGAATATAATCCTACAGGTATAATTACTGCATTCTCATTGTTTCAATGTAGTCCTTTCGTATTCCATCATTTTAGTATATGTTTTTCATATATGTAATGTAGTTTATTATGTTCTAATTTAATTTACAACGTCTGAATGTAGTTCATAATATCCCCCATCCCCGTAATAAAAAAGAGAGAACATTCGTCCTTATGTAGCATCTAATACAGAGAGACCAGCTTCAGCCGGGCGAGGTGGGTACCTAATACCTTCCCACACTCGTAACCTAACCCCTTACCCGAATCTCTGGTCAGACCATATGGAGTCACGTAGCCCGATTCTATTCACAACGGATAGGGCTACACTTAATGGGTCCTAGGCCCTAACCCTAGGTGGTGACTTCACATTATGTTAGCATATTTTAATGCATGATCCCAATCCCTATTTATCAATATTATACATTGACAATATTATCCATACTAATACAATATGGTCTCCAAGAAGGCTGCGGAAACCTCGTCAGAGCCCAAGGACCACGGTACTTATAGTGGCGACTCCGCTGGGGATAAAGTTGACAAATGTGTACTCGAGGTCAAACTTTCTAAATAGATGCTACCAATAAATGACAGAATGTTCTCCCCAAATTCTTGTGTAAAAATAAAAAAAAAAATTAATAGTAAATACCATAATATGTTTGTCTGGCTAACCCCTGTGTGTACTAGCCGCATCATGCATAGTACTCGAAGTGAAATCAAATGGCGAGGGTATTCCCTGTCGTGCCTTTACCCCCGGGGAAGTGAGGCACGTCATACTAAGTACTATGAGATTGTATGATAACCGCTTCCTATACCACTTTCTTGCACACACACACAGCATGGGAACCCCTCTTACCCCCGTAGTTAGTCGTTGGACCCCATGAGTAGTCATGGATAATTTGCGGCGAAGCTACAACCCTTGATATTTACTATACAAGTTTAGAATCACCAGCTAGGGTATTCACTAGTGTGTTGTGGAGTGCTTTTCGCCACTCAAAAAAAGCACTAGCTCGATTACTCTGAGTTTGTGTGACCTATTCTCCAGGTATATCAAAAGAACCATGTGCCTACAATTCGCGACCACGAGCGATAGGTATATCGGTTCTGTCAAGGGTGACCTTGTTCTGTCCTATAGAAGCCTACCCATTACATGCCTCATGTAGGAAAATAGACCATATATGATTAGGGTACAACACAAACTAACCTTTGTTAGCTGTAAGAAAGACCGAGTTTAGGGTCACTTGACGATTAACCTGGCTTTGATACGAGATGCGACCGAAGGTAAGGAATTCCATAGCCCCGTGATGGTCCCTCGAAGAAAGATGGAAGCTCACTTCCATATGATGGAACCTTACATGTCCCTCGAAATAAGGGCATCTCATGTTGACCCCAGACACAATCGTCAGTAACCCGATAACTAGGATCTTTCTTTTGTTTGTTTTTTTTTTATGTTGTATCCAAAAATGCTTCGGTAATGACGGCATTTGAAGCCCGAGTTCAAAGAGGCCTAACTGGAACTCTGATGACGGCTTCGATTACTTGAGCCAAACAAAATAAAAATAAATGTCATAAAAATAAAAATAAAAAGAAATACAAAAAATAATAATAATAATAAAAAAAAAAGGAAATAAAAGAAAAAAAAATTTGCTGAATAAGATTTATTCCTTCTTAGGACTTGAACTAGATCTTTTTCTCTTTTTTGTAGAAGCACAATTCCATCCTTGCTCATCTGGATCCGACGTGGTGGAAGGCTGGCTCGGGCCAGCCCACCATTCTTCTCAAGATCTCCGACCTCCTCTCATTCCTCTAGTTCATCAGCCGAAATATCACTAGTGAGTAACATGGATTCTACGGAGGACCACCTGTCTAAAAGTCACGTCGAAAATCGAGTGGATAGGCTGCAAGCAGACCTGGCCGAAATGCGGCAACTCATGGCACAACTGGTGCAGTCAGTCAACGAACTGTCTAAGGGCCGATCCATACCTGGGCCAATAGAGCAGGAAGTCCAAAAAACCAACTCCGCGACCCCCAAGACTCCAATCACCATACTAGTAGAAGAAGGGGAGGACAGTCACCCTACAGACCCTCTTGAAACTGAAAGGGAGAAGAAGATGAGAGAAAAAGTAGCCAAACTGGAAGTGGTTGTCAAAGGCAAAGTCAAGGAGAAAGATGAAGAAGACTTAGTGTTCTTTCCCAAAGGAAAAATTCCTGAAGATTTCAAGTGGAAGTTGGACAAGTTCGATGGGTCAGGAGATCCTAGAGCTCATCTCAAGATTTTCGCTACCATTGCCAGATCATGGGGACTCTCTGAGAACCAAATGGGGCAGGCATTCCTGTATTCTTTGGCTGGATCTGCTTTAAGGTGGTTAACACAGCTTGATCACACTCAAACCCAGTCATGGGTCTCTATGGTTAAAGCATTCATGTAGCAATATTCGCACAATACCGAGATGGATATTACTCAAAGAGAGTTGGAAACCTTGAGGCAAGAACCAAGTGAAGAATTTTCAAACTACATCATGAGGTTCAGAGAGAAGGTTGCGAAGATGTGGAACCGCCCCGCTGAAGAGGAACAGGTCGAGATATTATTAAAAAACCTGTATGGGGAGTACCGTGAGAAGATATATTACCAGCATATCAAGACATTTGATGCTCTTATGATGATTGGGAAGAAGATTGAAGATAAGATCTTCAAAGAAAGGCAGAATCAAAGTATGACCCGTGAGGCCTCAGGAAGCTATTCGGCAAGGAAGAGTCCAAGAGCCAAAGGAGGAAATGCGGCAGGGGCGAGCAACCAAGCGGCAGAAGTCCAGATGGTAAATGCAGGATCCACCCCTCTTGTGATCCAAACTGAACCTGAAGCACCCAGGAGGACTTTTAACTTCGAAGGAATGACACCCTCGTTGTTATTCACCAAGCTCAAGAAGCAGGGAATGATCAATTCAATTCCCCCTAGGCCCGTGGATTTGAGCAACCCACTTGCCTGGTATAAGTCCAATCAGTACTGTCATTATCACGACCAATAAGCTCATCATACTGATAGATGCATATTCCTTAAGCATGCAATCCAGGATTTGATTGACGAGGGAAAAATTGATTTTCAGAAGAAGTAGCCGCCAAATGTCACCACAAATCCTCTGCCCAACCATGGAGTAAACATGCTTCAAGAAGATGCTAAGCATATAGATCGTACCGCTTTGATTCAGCCAGTCGGGAAGAAGAAGCTAATGAAGGCGCATGTCTATATAGCAATGTTGACCAAGAGACTTAAAGAGGAAAAAGAACCACCGAATCAACAAGAGATGTCTCAGGAAGTGGATCGACCCAACTCCACTTTCTATCATCCAAAGTCAGAAGGTGCCACCTGGGTGAAGTACCCGATGCCTGCATAGAAAGTCTCACAACCACTTGTGAAGGGGACTTATTCTTCGGAGTCATCTACAGGGTTGATAAACATGTTGCAGGAAGAAGCACCATTCCAAGATCCTACTACATTGATCCAGCCCTTCCCATGGTATTTAGGGAAAGATGAGCAGTCACGGCAAGTGTGGGTGGAAAAGATGCAGGTCTGCATCTATTGCGCCAGAACTAACTGTGACGGGAATATCCGAGCAGGTGGACAGCCATGTGATCACGGCAGAGGCATAGCATCCATCAATTGGCTCCGAAAGTTGGATTTTGTAGAGTTTGGATTAGAAGGTCTCTAGTCAATGACACCATTGCGCAAGTATGGCTTCTCATCATCCAAAATATGTCACCTGGTCCCTGAAGAAGAAGAAGGGAATGAAATCACCAGAGTCACACCCCAGCTCCTTAAAGCAGTCTCAACACTAGCTATTGGTCAAGCTCTATCAGAAGAAGTCTCTCTTATCCATATAGGGGGAGATACTGATGATAGCTCAGATGAGGTGGACGACCAAGAAATCCATGAAGAATGGATAGAGTATGCCGAGCAGAGTCCGACGATGGATGATGAAGGAGTAGTTACGATGGGTTGGGTGAATAACATCGGGTGCGATGATAATAGTGACCCTACCAGCCTTATTCAACCCATATCATCAGCTGATGATGAGCGCAGAGGGGATGAGGAGATATCCTCGCCAGAAGTCCCGCGAACCGTGTCTAGGGAAGATTTCGAGCGTTGGAGTATGAGCATATTCTACCAGGTGGCTGACATACTGGATGCTTCCACCAATACTCAAGAGATCCTTTACAAGGCCACTTCTCTATTCCCAGACCTAGTATGCAACAATTTTGCAGCACGTTGTGAGAGATTTGTAATGCCAAATGAGAGTGATGTACTTGCTTGGACCCTCCATGAGTTGCAAAACATGACTTGGTTAGCCAATGCTTTGGCTCGAGACTTGTTTGGAACCCCTCCTGAAGATCTGGCCCTGTATTCGGATTCATTCTCCTATCCGAACTCACCCCGAAGAAGTGAAACATGGGATGCATGGATCAATGACATTAGTCTCGGGGAATTTTAGAATGACCCCACTAGAGGTATCTTTCCGATGGACATCGATGATGAAGGGGAAGAGCAGTTAGAAGAAGAGCAATCATCTGAAGAAGATGAAAGTGAGGAAAAATCTACATTAGAAGAATCCGATGATGAAGAGTCCGAAGGGGAAGAAGAGACAGAGGATGAAGAACCTTGGCAACCAAGGACGCATCTGGAAAAGTATGAGAACATCTACAGACCCGCACCATGGGCTTTGTCATTCCAGGTGAATAAGATCCATCGGGATGTAGACAAGATCCAGGAAATGCTTATGAGAACGGTGGTCTTGGATGATAAGTACCAAGAAGAGCTTCAACAACTAGAACCCGTCAAAGAATAGTAGACGCTCCCTCAAGCAATTCATCACTTGGAGAACTCTGTAAAGCTAACTTTAGCTTTGGCATAAGACCTATGTGGGACTCCTCCTCCATCCCAAAATCGGGGCAACAGGGAATACCGTGCGGGGGCAAGAGCACATGACGATTTCCATATGTGTCATGTCAATGAGGAAGGAGTAGTTAATGACCCAACAGGGAACATCCACCCAGTTATTTCAAGCCCCGAAGAGAGATCTGAAAGTTTAGGTTCTCAAGGGGAAAGGAAGGATCGCAACTTCTACAAGTCATTGGCAGAAATAAGAAAGATGTACCAAGCAGCCTTGGAAGCCTTTTAGGCCATTAGCCAATTAATACCAGAAGATTCTCACACAGTCCAACAAGTTTCTAAGAAGCAAGAAACCCTATCGAAAATCCTAGATTAAGCCCAAAAGTCTATTGTGGCCTTGTCCGATGAGGGAGTTGAAATCCGAACTTGTCCCAAGGGTCCCCTTATCATCACTGATAGTGACGAAGAGGATGGCGACTTTTGTCCAGTCCAGTTGGTCATCAAAGGAAAGGAGTCAGAAGTCACGAAAACCAGGAGTGGCCGAAACTTCAAGAATAAGGATTTGACAGTGGAAAAATATCGGTCTAGCCAATCAACGGCGGCTGTTGAGCCAAAAAATCGAGTACTAGACCAATTGAAGAAGGCCCAAGCCAACATCTCAATCTGGGGATTATTAATGGCATCACCAACCCACCGAGAAGCTGTTTTGAAAGCTCTCACCAAGGTTCAAGTGCCCATAGAAATGGGACCTGAAGAATTATCTCACATAGTGGGGGCCACTTATGCCATTCAGTCACTCTTTTTCTCAGAAGAGGACTTACCCCCGGGAGGAAAGAATCACAACCGGGCACTCTACATTACTGTGGAATGTAACAAGAATCAAGTTCCCCATGTTCTGATAGACAATGGGTCCGCCCTCAATGTAATGCCTCTCAAAGCAGCAAGATGCATGGGTTTATCTCTAGACAAGATGAAGTCATCCAGTCAAACCATCAGGGCATACGGCAATTCCAGGAGGGAGGTAATCGAAATTCTCACCACCAATGTCAAGATTGGGCCAGTCTGCTTTACCAGAGATTTCCAAGTCATCGACATTCAAGCATCCTTCAATATGTTGCTTGGAAGACCATGGCTGCATTCAACAGGAGCCTTAGCATCAAGTCTTCATCATAAGTTGAAGTTCATACATGACCAGAAAGTGATTACCATCTTCGGAGACCCAGAAATGGTGCACACTTTGGCTAACATTGAAGTAGGTGGTTCACCCTCACAGGAGGTATAACTGGGTGGGTTTGAAATCGATCACATTCGCACTACCTCTGCAAGTGAAGAAGATTGGAGTCTAGGGAAATTCCCAATGATTTGGAGCAAGGCCTCTGTAAAGATCATGAAAAAGATGAAATACTTTCCAGGATTGGGATTAGGAAAGAACCAACAAGGGGTACCAGCATTCCTAGAAATACAGGTCAATGTTGATCATTGTGGGTTAGGGTTTAACCTGAAGGACCCAAAGAAGAAAGCCACAGGACGGAAGAACAGTGCAGCAAATGGTACGCCGTACTTCAAGACTCTGAACGGGTACTTTGTGAAAGAGGGAGAAGACTTCCCTTATTGTGGAAATCAAGAACCATGGTTCAATCAAGAGCAGGGTGAATGTCTACCAGGGCTTGAAATATTCTTTGAGAATGAAGTGGACTGGGTGGCCATGGAATTGGATCAAGCTAGCAAGAAGGAAGTCGCAGGAGATCAAGGGATCGGCGAGCTATTCGAAGTGGCGGTGATCGTTGAAGAAGAGGAAGAAAGACCAGCACCACATCTTCTCATACAACCTCTCCAAGGATCCGTAGCAAATATGGCAAGAATGATGGAAGATTTCCATATTAATGAGTCTGAAGTTATAACCAGCTCTAGCATAGTCCTGTCTAAGTCTGTCCCTGAGTCTGTATCCGAGTCCTGTGGAAATGTCCAGTCTATTGGGCCTCTCTGTACTCTTCCCCTTATCATGAATGAAATTGCTGATTTCGAGTATGTTTCTTCTTCTTCTTCTTCCTATTCTTTTGATGATGATAATGTCTTAGAACATCGTAATCTGTTAGAACAATTGGAGCAAAGAAGAGCTCAACCCATCCGAGAGGACACCCATCCTATAAATATAGGGACCGATCAATGCCCTCGAATGATCAAAATTGGTTCTTCTCTCAATGATGATGAAACATCCCAAATGATCTCTCTCCTCAAGGAATTTGAGGAAGTCTTCGCCTGGTCCTATAAGGACATGCCCGGCCTCGATCCAAAGATTGTGCAACATGAATTACCAACATATCCGGAGGCTCGCCCCATCAAGCAGAAGTTAAGGAGGATGCGGCCGAAATGGAGTGAGAAGATCAAGGAAGAAGTCATCAAGCAGTGGAATGCAGGATTTCTCCAAGTAACCCAGTATCCTTAATGGTTATCCAATATTGTCCCAGTCCCGAAGAAAGATGGGAAGGTCAGGATGTGTGTGGATTTCCGTGACCTAAACAAGGTCAGCCCTAAGGTTGATTTCCCGTTACCCCACATTGACATTTTGGTGGACAATACTGCAAGCATGCTCTACTATCCTTCATGGATGGTTTTTAAGGATATAACCAAATCAGTATGTGCCCTAAGGATAGGGAGAAGATTGCCTTCACCACACCATGGGGAACATTTTGTTACAAAGTGATGCCTTTTAGATTGAAAAATGCTGGGGCAACATATCAAAGAGCGGTCACGGCTATCCTACACGACATGATACACAAAGAGGTAGAGGTATATGTCGATGATATGATAGTTAAATCTATTGGCCGACAGGGCCATTTTGCAGCCCTCAGAAAGTTTTTTGAAAGAATCAAAGAATACAAGCTAAGGCTGAACCCTCAGAAGTTTGTGTTTGGGGCCAAAGCAGGAAAACTACTGGGGTTTCTTGTTAGAGAAAGAGGGATAGAAGTGGACCCTGACAAGATAAAGGCCATCATAGAAATGCCACCACCCTGGACAGAAAAAGAGGTACAAGGGTTCTTGGGCCGCATCCAGTTCATCAGCAGGTTCATATCTCGGTTGACATCCACTTGTGAACCCATCTTCAAACTGCTAAGGAAGAAAGAGCCGAAAGAATGGAATGAGAAATGCCAAGATGTCTTTATGAAAATCAAAGAGTGTTTACTCTCTCCTCCTATACTGGTCCCTCCAGTGTTCGGTGAACCCTTGCTCCTATATTTGTCAGTAGGAGAAACAGCGGTCGGATCAATGATGGCCCAAGTCGGCAAGGCGGATGGAGAAGAGCATGCAATTTACTACGTGAGTAGGAAATTGTTGGAGTATGAAACTCGGTATACTCCTGTGGAGAAAACATGCACGTCCCTGGTTTGGGTAACTAAACGTCTAAGGCATTACATGGTATCACAGCCCGTTAAGTTGATCTCGCGAATGGATCCAATTAAGTACCTCTTCGAGAAACCAGCATTGACAGGGAGGATGGCTAGGTAGTTATTGCTATTATCAGAATTTGACATAACTTATGTCAATCAAAAATCTGTGAAAGGGAGAGGAATCTCTCCGACCATCTGGCAGCATTCCCTTTAGAAGTTGATTCCCAAGCAACAGAGGACCTTTTCCCAGATGAAGATTTGCACTCCATAAAAGCAAAACCAAATAAAGGGTGGCAATTGTACTTTGATGGAGCCGCCAATCAAAAGGGGTTTGGTGCTGGGGTATTACTAATAACCCCAGATGATTTTTACTTGCCGATGGCCTTTCGGTTAGAATCAGTTGCACCAATAACATAGCAGAGTATGAAGCTTGTGCTATGGGGTTAGAAATGGCTTTGTCTATAGGGGTGGACAAAATTAAAGTTTACGGAGATTCCTCCGTTGTGATCTATCAAACACAAGGAAAGTGGAAGACTAAGGACGAGAAGTTAAAGGCTTACCAGGTGTATTTGGAGCGACTAACTCAATGCTTCAAGGAAGTCTCTTTTGAGTATCTACCCAAGGATAGCAATCGGTTCGCTGATGCTTTAGCCACTTTGGCATCCATGGTGGAATGTGATACTCAAAATAGGAACAGACCTTTTTTTATAGAAAAAAGGACTAGCCCAGCATATGGAGAGCCAGTCAATGCACTCACCGAGGATGGAAGGCATTGGTATGCTCCAGTGATTGATTACATCAAAGAAAGGAGGTACCCTGAATAGTTTTGAGAAAGAGAGAAGAGGCACTTGCAAAAATATGCTACTCAATTCATCCTCCACGAAAACTTGCTATATAAGAGGTCCTATGATGGTATCCAACTATTATGTGTAGATGAGCATCAGGCTCAAACCATTATGGAAGAAATCCATCAAGGAATATGTGGACCACACATGAATGCAAGGATGTTGGCTAAGAAAATTCTCAGGATGGGATATTATTGGGCCACTATGGAAGTTGAGTGTGCTGCCTTCGTAAGGCGATGCCATAAATGCCAGCTATTTGCCAATATCATTCATATTCCTCCAATAGAGTTGCACTCATTAAATGCCCCTTGGCCATTTTCTACTTGGGGAATTGATGTAGTTGGTAAGATAACTCCAAAAGCTTCAAATGGCCATCAATTCGTATTAGTTGCCATCAACTACTTCACAAAATGGGTGGAGGCTCAATCTTATGCAGTCTTGACTTCCGCCAAGGTGGCAAAATTCATAAAAGAGAACATCATCTGCAGATACGGTGTCCCTCAGCAATTGATTTCCGATCAAGGCTTGCATTTTTTAGGAAAGGTGGAAGAACTCTGCAACAGATTTTGCATCAAGAGGCATAAGTCGACTACTTACCATCCACAGACTAATGGAGCGGTAGAAGCAGCCAACAAAAATATGAAGGTCATATTGCAAATGATGGTAGATACCCACAATGACTGGGCAGAGAAACTTCCACTAGCCTTATGGGCATATCGGACATCTATCCGAACCTCTACCGGAGCTACCCCGTATTCTTTGGTATATGGGACGGAAGCTGTATTGCCAGTAGAAATCCAAGTCCCTTCTCTTCAAGTCTTACTCGATAGTCAATTGCCAGAAGGAGAATGGGTAAGGGCTAGCTACGAAGAGCTCAATCTCCTAGACGAGAAAAGGATGAAGGCCATGGACAATCTTAAGAAATATCAGCAAAGAATGGCTAGGGTATTTAATAAGGGTGTCCGCACCCGAAGCATTGAAGAAGGAGATTTGGTCCTTAGAGAGTAGTGGGCTCCAATTCACGACCCAAGAGGAAAATTCCGACCCAATTGGAGTGGACCCTACAAAGTCAAGACCATATTGCCAGGCCAGGTAGTCCAACTCTCTAATCTTGACGGAGAAGATCTTCGGGGATTGGTCAACATGGACCAATTAAAGAAGTATTTCGTCTGAGATATGTGAAGTAACTTGAACTACGTTTGACCTGATTCCCCCTAAGGGATACGTAGGCAACTCGATGTATTCGGGTACGGTCTCAAAAAAAAATAATAAAAAAAAAATAGAGAGAGGGCATTGTGTTGGTTTCCTTCCACAATTCTGCCAGCCGGCATCCCTTGCATATATGGGTAAATCCTGCCATTTGGCCTTTAATCCATTTTTCATGACTTAGCTTAGGTATAGAGTCATTTGGAGCTGGTTATTAACAAAGGATTTATTCATTCTGTGTCACAAAATGTTAACCCGATCCTTGATGCAGGTAGTATGAAGGGACCAAAGAAAGAAGGGCTAGATGAATAATTGCACCAGTGGACCCTCCGGATGAATGTAGATGAGCCTACACTTCTAGAAGATTTCCATCTGACAGTCCTGGGAAGAATCGGTTGTTTCAAGCTCCATCATGACTTATTGAGAGAAGTGTCAAAATGCTGGAATCCCCAATTACACGCATTCCATTTCGAAAAAGTCTGGTTGGCTCCAACCATTGAAGAATTTTGAGCTTGCTTTATGGCACCCCCTCGAGGAAGATTGTTCCTCCCAACCATGAAGAAAGAACAACTTTTCAGAGATCTGGAAAATTTTTTTGCCATGAATAGAAAGGAGGTGAAGCAAGTTCTCAATTATGACAAGGTGGATGCGTTGAAAGTTGTGAAGATCTTCAACAACAAGAGGGTTGTAGAAGAAAGTCAGACCAGATGCAGAAAGTGGGCATACTTATTCTGTACGATTGGGAAGTACTTGTTAGCATCTCCAGGAAAAGGCATGTCTCCAATGATTACAAAAGTAGTTAAGCAGATTGAAGAAGGATGCGACATCGTTCCCACTATTTTAGCAGAAACATTCAAAGGGTTTGATACCATGAGTCAATCTCAGAAATACGGAACAGACTTCTTTTATGGATCTCCGGCAGTGTTCCAAATGTGGTTGATGGAAAAACTGAAGTTGATAGCACCAATCCTGTGTCCTCACCTCCGACCCCTACATTACCAAATAAAAAGGGAAAAACCAGAGTTCCACAAGGTCCAAGATTGGAGGAAATATCTGGAGGAAAGAGATGCTCCAGAAATCCAATGGAATTCCCCCTGGATGAAGGCCAAAGTAGAAGAACTAGAAACACCCGAGTGCAATTATGTGAGATTCATGGGTCTGACTCACACCAGTTTGTATATCCCTTCCTTAGTATCTCCAAGGTAGGAATAGTCTAAGTTGAAGAATTTCAGAACCCCAGAGATGTTGACACAAGAAGTGGTGATTCTGTTATCAGAAATGTGGAAAAATATTGTAAATAAGTGATATCAATCCAATGTTCCTATCTTTGTTTGTTTTCTGTCCCTTCTCATGTAATGGAACCATTGGTCAATGGAATTTGTGCTTCTAAGGAAAGGGATTGGGTCATGTGTGCATTTCCAAGAAAGAAGTATCCAATGAATTAATGCAATAATGTGTAAACAACTTGTTTAAAAGAAGAAAGTGTACATAAAAATCATAGCAGTATCTGTACAAAGAATAAACAAATACAAACAATAAAAAGTAAACAAAAAAAAGGAGAGTAAATGTACATAATTGTGACAATATTTCCCAAAACAAAAAAAAAGAAAGAATAAAAAAAAAAGTCACGACTCGGGGGAGTAATCATCGACATCCAAGCCTCCCCCCTCCCCGCTCTGAGACATCCTCAGGCTGTCTCTCTCAACCTCGACTCAGGCCAAATCACCCTGTAGCCTCTCAATTGTGAGCTGCATCCTCTCATTCTCTCTTCGATAATAGTCAAGATCGGTCCTCTGGAAAAAAGGAACGAAGAGTCAAACATCGAGAGATAAGTTTCATGAGGAAAGATGAACAAGAAAGGGAGAAAAGAAGGAAAGCATTACCAGCCGGTGGGTCGCATCCATGCGAGAGATGATCACCTCATCCATACTCGCCATCATACGCCTCATATCGGCATATCGGCTTGCGTCCACCTAAATACAATATTCATTCAAGATGTTAAGGGCTGATAAATCAATGAATAAATATTAGAAAAGTCAGATATGCTTACCCCATCATAAGGGAGAGGGAGGCCTAGATCGGCATCCACGGCACGAGGAGGTGGCAGGATGACCTCGACCATCCCGGGCTCGTGGTGGCGGATAAACCACGAACGATATCCCGAGATGTGATCATCTGGACCAGCAATCTGCATGGCTGGGACCTCTCCAGAAGGTCTGACGCTCGACTCCGCTGCTCGAGAGGCGCGGGATGGACTCTCGCCACCATAGACCCCTGGATCCACAGGACGGTCTGGGAACTGTCAAGAGAAGAAGCAAGAGCAAAACAAGAATTAGCTTAACAATATAATAAAGTAAATAAAGAAAGAATGAAAGAGGAGGAAGATCTTACCTGAGGTCCCTCTCGGGTAAGGGGGACGCAGACTGTCTCCCGATGAAGGAAGGTGGTGTAGTTCGTATCGACTAACACCAGCCCTATCCTAGGCTCGCCCGCCCTCCAATGCTTGATCTCCTCTCGATCCATCAGGGCTGGCTCGTGAACTCTAGCATGAGGAGGGCACGGGATCAGTCGCGTCTCGGACCACTGTAGGGATACTCGTTCTCCCATGTAGAAGGAGAACCCCCACGGGCCCTCAAAGAGCATCCGATAGCCAGAGAGTGCCGAGGCCCTGTTGAATAGGTCTGGCTCTAGAATAATCTCCCCCAAATAGGCGCGGGGAGCAGTCTATCAGGAAAAAAGGAGGTTAGGAAAATAATAATAAGAAGAAAGTAATGATAAAAAGCATAAAGATAAAAGTCATACCATCTCGAGCCGCAACTCATTCAGGAGGGCACGTATGGACTTGACGTCCTTATGGCGACCGCTCCTGAGTAAGTGGGACTTACGCCACCGTGTAGCCCTGGGAAAAGTGATTCTGGGATCATCCCCAGCTTTGAAAGTGGAGACCCAGAACCGGAGAACCTCATAGCTCCATGTCTGCAATAAATAGATCAACCAAAAAAAAAAATCTGGATTCACTAGCACTTATTAGCCATTTGGCATCAAACAAGCATCTTTGGATTACCTTTCCATTTGCATCATGGCTATGTATTCAACTCTTCTATCATTTGTACATACCTATCAGTTTGGATCATTTCTACACCTATTCACAGTTCTGCATCCTCAGTACGGTTACTTTGCGAATTCCCCTACACTCGCATACAAGTCAACAGTTCTGTATCTAATAAATCCCTATGAAGGTGCATCTGACATGATTTTCACCACAAGACCATCGTTCACCCATATCCCTAGGGGAATGTGTTTATATGGGATCCCCAGTGGAGTTGTCAAAACTTGATCTTCGGTCAAGTGTTGCCTTATCACCCTCATAAACATGAGCTCTGGTCGAGTGATGCCTTATCGCCCTCGAAGCTATGCATCCCCAGTGGAATTGACAAAACCTCGTCTCCTGTCGAGTGGTGCTTTATCACCCTCAAAACATGATGCGCGGTCGAGTGGTGCCTTATTGCCTTCAGAATTTTAGTCCTCAGTGAAACCCTTCGAAACCTTACAACTTTATCCCCAGTGAAAACTTAATTTTCGGTCGAGCGGTGCCTTATCACCCTCAAAACCTAATCCTCGGTCGAGTGGTGCCTTATCACTCTCAAACCTAATCCTCAGTCGAGTGGTGCCTTATCACTCTCAAGCCTAATCTTTGGTCGAATAGTGCCTTATCACCCTCAAAACCTAATCCTCGGTCGAGTGGTGCCTTATCACTCTCAAACCTAATCTTTGGTCTAGTGGTGCCTTATCACCCTTAAACCTAATCCTCGGTCGAGTGGTGCCTTATCACCCTCAAAACTTGATCCCCAGTAAGCACCTCGGAGACTGATCTTCGAGCAAGTAGTGCCTTGTCACCCTCAAAATTTGATTGAGCGATGCTCACACAATAGAGATTTGGTTTTTCCGAGTTTTTCTTTTGAGGTTTATCAAAAGATTTCGTCGTGATTAACCGTCTATTTTTAGCAACTCTGTCGCCTTTGAGTAAAGTGTCAGCAGTACATGCTCTTGGTGACAAAATTAGTTGGTCTTTTGTCTTTACCCTTCGACTTTTGGCACAAGCCTCGGCCAAAGAGGGGTAAACTGTAGACACTGATTTTTGTCACTCCCGGATGGGCAATGATGACAATCGGACATGGACGAAGAGCAATGCTCCTCTCTGGAACCTTGAAACCTAAGAACCCATTAGAGCCCATTTCAGGCCCAAAAACAAAGGGAAAAAGGCACTGCGCTCCCACGGCGCCGTGGGGCTCCTTCCCACGGCACCGTGGAGACGTGTACTTGATTTCCACGGAGCCATGAGGGGGTGTGACATCAGCTTGCTGACGTCACCCACGGCGTCGTGGAAAAGTTCCCCACGGTGCCGTGGACACCTCCACGACGCCGTGGAGGATTTATCTGGCCAGGAGAGAGAAGGGCCCCCTCCCTATAAATAGGAGGGTCCCCCTCCCTCATTTCCCAAGGATTTTCGGGTAGAGAGACCCTCCCCAAGAGATTTCCACCCCTCTTTTCTCCATTTTCACCCTCCTTTCTCCCCTTTCTCTTATGAGAGTGTGAGTGAGTGAAGCCCTCTTTGGTGTGGATAGATCCTTTGATTATCCCTCCAAGCAGACAGCATTTCCGCTCCTAGGCTTTGTTATCCCGTCAGTGTATGGCTAACAGTCAAAACCCCTTTATTACAGACGTTATTCTGTCTATTTTCTCCCCAACAAATCACTTGAAAGAGCCGTTGCTCTGCCCAAAAGGAATCGGTGTCAGCCCATTCGTCCATCTCCCCTGAGCCAAGGGAATATAATCCTACAAGTATAGTTACTGCATTCTCATTGTTTTAATGTAGTCCTTTTGTATTCCATCGTTTTAGTATATGTTTTTCATATATGTAATGTAGTTTATTATGTTCTAATTTAATTTACAACATCTGAATGTAGTTCATAATATCCCCCATCCCCGTAATAAAAGAGAGAGAACATTCGTCCTTATGTAGCACCTAATACAGAGAGACCGGCTTCAGCCGGGTGAGGTGGGTGCCTAACACCTTCCCATACTCGTAACCTGACCCCTTACCTGAATCTCTGGTCAGACCATATGGAGTCATGTAGTCCGATTTCGTTCACAATGGATAGGGCTACACTTAATGGGTCTTAGGCCCTAACCCTAGGTGGCGACTTCACATTATGTTAGCATATTTTAATGCATGATCCCAATCCCCATTTATCAATATTATACATTGACAATATTATCTATACCAATACAATACGGTCGCCAAGAAGGCTGCGGAAACCTCATCAGAGTCCGAGGACCACGGTACTTACACCTATTTATCCAAGAAGTTTTCAAGATTCTTGAAGAATAAGGGCAAAACCTCATTCAACAAGAGAAGATTTCAAAGGACCAAAAAGGTGAGAATATTTCTAAGGATAACACTGACACTTCTTCAAAAGATATCGTGTGCTATGAGTGTAGGAAGCTAGGACATTTCAGAGGAGATTGTCCAAAGATAAAAAAATATAAAAAAGCCTACAAAGCTGAACATTCCTTTGACTCAAGCGATAAAGAGGATGAGGATGAAGTGTCACAAGAAAAAGAAGAACAAACAAACTTGGCACTCATGGCTACTGAAGATGAAGAAACCTAAGATGAGGTAACTCCTACTTCTCCTTCTCATAAAGATAAGGACTATCTGGAATTAAAAAAAGCTTTTGAAGACTTATACCAAAGTAGCATGGAATTAGTTACTACTAAGAAAAATCTCTTAAAAGAGATAAACATCCTCAAAGACTAAAGCACAACTCTAACTTCTCAAGTAAATATCTTGGAAGAAGAAAAAGAGAAATTGTATAAAGCCTTAGAGTCATTTACAAATGGCAAAAAGACCCTTGATATCTTACTTGAAAATGCCTCCAAAGCACCGTTCAACAAAGAAGGTGTAGGCTATGATGTGAACAAAGGTTCAAATCACACCAAAGAGACAAGTTCAAGTAAAATAACAAGTAAAAAGGTAAAGAAGAAATTTTACAACTAATGTAGAAAGAAAGGACACTCAATTGAGGAATGTTATGCTAGAAAGAAAACTCCTCAATTTAACAAACCCAATCCCAAAGGGAAGACCACTGTTGTATGTAATAATTGCAACAAGAAGGGACACACTATTTAGGAATGCTATCATATGAAGCAATCTTTTGGCCCACCTAGAAGACCATTCAATGGTCAAACTCCTAAAAGATCTTTCAATGGTCAAAATAGGAAAAATCCACCAAAGGTGCAAAGACCACCCAATAATTAAGGTTCATATAGAATATCTCAAAACCAAAGACCTTGGAACCCTGAGCCATACACAAGTTGGTGTGGGAATCAAAAGATAAATGGTCACCAAATGATGTGGAGAACAAGAGGAATGTATAGTACTAACAATGATGGACCCAACACTCAATGGGGACCAAAGTTTTATTAAGCATTCTTGTCTTGTAGGTAAGCAACATGGAACGGTACATTGATAGTGGTTGCTCAAAACATATAACATCCAACCTAAAACTGTTTTTGGAACTCAAGAAACAAAAAGGAGGATGGGTGTCCTTCGGAGACAACAGTAAAGGAAGAATCATTGAAAATGGATTGATAAAGTTTGGAGGTACAGTAATCTCTAAAGTCAGTCTAGTTGATAATCTTAAGTACAATTTACTTAGTGTAAGTCCACTATGCAATAATGGCTATTGTGTTAACTTTAATGCCTCCAAGTGTGAGATTAAAGATTCCAATGATAACATGATTCTTGAGGGTTGTAGGAAGAATAATGTTTATATTTGCACATTTAATATCAACTCTCATGATGTCTGTCTCATATCTAAGTTTGATGATGCAACCTTGTGGCATCGAAAATTGGGACATATTAATCCTAAGATTATTAAATCCCTCTCTTCCAAGAACCTAGTGAGAAACCTACCTAAGTTGAAATTTGATAAGCAACACTCTTGTGGAGCATGTTAAAGATGTAAACTTATAAAAGTTTCTCATAAGGCCATTAATTATGTTGCCACCTCAAGACCTTTACAATTACTTCATCTAGACTTGTTTGGACCTATACAAACCACAAGCCTAGGAGGTAAGAAGTACACTTTTGTTATTGTAGATGATTACTCCCGATTCACATGGACCCTCTTTCTCAAACACAAAAATGATGCTTTTGAATAATTTGTAGCTCTAAGCAAGAGAATACAAAATCAAAAGGATTACTTGATCACTTCTATAAAAAGTGACCATGGAGGTGAATTTGATAATATAGAAGAATTTGGTGAGTTTTGTCAAAAACAAGGTATAACACATAATTTCTCAGCCCCTACAACACCACAATCAAATGGTGTGGTTGAAAGAAAGAATAGAACTATTCAAGAAATGGCTAGGACAATGCTCAACGAATATTCCTTGCCTAAATATCTTTGGGCTAAAGCTGTTCACATGGCTTGTTATGTGTTAAATTGGGTTTTGATAAGACCTATCTTGTTAAAGACCCTTTATGAATTATTTCATAACAAATTGCCTAAAGTTGATTATTTCAAAGTTTTCAATTGTGCATGTTTCATTCTTAATACTAAAGATAATTTAGGAAAGTTTGAAGAAAAGACTGATGATGGTATATTCTTAGGCTACTCCATAAATAGTCGAGCATATAGAGTATTTAATAAAAGAACACTAGTTGTGGAAGAGTCTATGAATGTTAGATTTGATGAATCTATGGCAAAAGAAAGGTATAAAGACCTAGAAAAAAAATGATGAAGATGATGTTGGACAAGTGTGTGTCCATCAAACCCGGTTTGGTCTGGTTCAACCCGGTTCACCTTTATATTGAACATTTATACATTTTAGTTTGATATTGTCACATGCAATATAAATTTTTTGAGCATTATGTGTCCGTAAGTTTTACTTAAAATGGTAGTCACGACTAGAGTTTGGGCTAGGCACCCTTATCATATGGTCGTCGCATTGGGTATGCCTAGACATGTGATGTCAGGGTACAAATGTGAGTGCTCACATGTTTGATGTGTGCATCGGTGAAGAATCTACTTTGTCGATTCCCTCATGTATTACTGCCAGATGTAAGAAGGGATAGACATGTGTCACCGACACCCTTTGCCTGAGGGAACCCTATCGCTGCAAAGTGTGATCGCAATCTTTGGTTCATCAATGATTGAGACTCAAGCGAGTCAAAGTCGGTGTTCTGGGAATGCGTGAACACTTTGTGAGTGAAGGAGTTATCCAACATGGTCACCACTGCCCGATTGGGGAACACCAAGATTGAGACTGTCTGTGTATGGTCGGATCAGAATCTGGATCCAGTGCCATTTTGGAAATGGTTTTACAAAAATCTATTTTACATAAAATGATAGATCATATATATATAATTATTTGAACAAAGTGTTTTATCGAGTTTTTACGGGACCCGATCAGATGCACAGACCCTCGTATATGGACATGTACTATGGATTGGGGTTTGGCAATACATGTGTACATACCCTAGATTCCATAATGATGGTGTTGATTAGTGGGGGGTTGTATCTGATAAATTGTTATCATATAGGGAGTTATTTGGAATTTATTATTTTAATTGGTTCTTTATTTAATTAATGGATATGATGCTAATTGTAATTATCCATAGATATTAAATAAAGTAATTAATTAATACTTTCTCTATTAGATTCTGCTTCTTCACCAAGCAAAGGACTCTCAGATAAATAGATAAAGCCAATCTGAGATAAACAGATAAAGCCTATCTGAGATAAACAGATAGAGTAAATTAAGAGAGAGAATGTCAGACTCTCACAGGGATTCTTTCCATCTGGGTTTTGGAAACCCATCTATAAATAGAACCCAAACGCAGGAGGGAGGCAGGCTTCCACGTTTTTCACAACCACCCCCTCCCACGTTTTGGCTCTCTCTCTCTTGAGATTTCTTCTTCTTGCTCTCTAGTTTTGAGAGCTAGGGTTTTAGAAACCCAGATCTGGTTGGAGATATATTCGGATTGGCTTGGAGAACCATGGTAGCACCATTGGAGGTTCAGATCTGTTTGCTTGAAGTGCTTCTTGGAGGAAGAACCACTGTCTATTGGAGGAGCAACACTTGAGGCTCACCAGGTTAGCAGTTCTTGATTAATTCCTTCTATTTTAATTGTTTAATATTTATGGGATGCGAAAGAAACTCGAATCAATTTATTTTCGCTGTGCATTCGAGTATGGGATGGATCCCTCTTGCCATGTGATGACTAGAGATGTATTTTCTCTGTCCCTAGTGTGTTCTATAATTACGTGGGACACATTAGGGAAGGAGAAACCCTATTAGGGATGCACCAGGGTTCCCATGGGCGACCATGGGAAACCCTAAAATTAAAATGGAGCACCCATGGGACACCATGGGATAACCCAGGGCGTGCAATACCCTAATTGGTTTCCCTAGGGTACCACGGTTTGATCCCTGGACCGTAGTTCTACCTACAGTGTGGTATCAGAGGCACCTTTCCCACCCATGAATATTGAATAATTAATGGTTAATATGATTATCATGATTGGGATGCAAGTTGGCACATGGGTGGTTAAAATATGGTTGTTGTAACAATCTTCCCATGTGCACATGGGTAGTTACAAAGTTGTTAGTGTAACAACCTACCAATGTGATGATGGATTTGATTCTTGATTTATTTATTCTAATTATTGAAGCATGTATCCAAATAGGGTGTGATTATTATTTTTTATTTTAAATTTTAATCATGGATTATATGTGGGGGGGGGGGGGGGGGAGCGCACGCTGCCAAGCCTCTGTGCACGCCCTCCCCCTTTTTGCCTGCCTATGTGTGCAGCCCACACATGGGCTGCTGCCTGCGGGTAGCAAGCTTGCGGCCTGCGGCCTGCAGGCTGCTGTCCGTGGGCTGCTGCCTGCGGGCAGCAAGCCTATGGGCTGCAGCCATGGGCTACTGCTCGTGGGCCTTGGGCTTGTGGGCTGCGCAGGGAGTGCCTGCAGCCTGCGTATGTGGGCTGCATGCACCCCCCTTTGATTCCCTCCAGTTTTTAATAATAATAATAAAAAAAAAGATGTATTTTTTCAAAACATTTTTTTTTTTAAATGTTTGTTTTGTTTTTGGAGGAAGAAGATGGGTGAAGGGATCCTTCCCTCCACCCACTTGCAATTAAAATGTGATTTTAATTTATGGGCTTGGATACATGTTATCACATGTGATGTGGTGGTTCAATGATTGAAGAAATCCATGTTGTTATTGGTTTAATTGTTTTAATGCCCATGCATGAAATTATATTATGATGTGATTATGAAAATGACATTCTAATAAAATGGATGGATTGTTTATGTATGTGATACATGGGGTTATGGGTGGATGTGATGCTTCTCTCTCTTTCTCTCTCTCCCCCTATTTTTTTTATAAACAAATGTACTCCACCCCATCGGCAGCCTAAATGGTGGGTTGGTTTCTCCATGCAGGGTTTCTTTATTATTATGGAAAGGAAAGTGTATAGAATTTTTCCTAGGTTTCCATTGTAATTTTAGAGGAGTTAAGACTCCCAGGGCATGTTGATGGTGATCTACATGTGGCGCTCAAAGCTTATGGAGATACAAATCACCTACTTTGAAGACGTGATTGGGTGGAGGAGATGATCGAGGCGTGGCATCCATGGCATGGTTGATGCACCCAAGTTATTAGTTTATTTTTATTGGGAGGGTTATTTAATTGCTTCTAATAAAAATGTCGCCATCCCATACTCACCTTTAATTAATGTTGATTAATTATGAATGTTTAAATCTATCCATGATATGTGAGAGTTGATTAATCCCTCTTTGATTATAATACATGTATGATATGGACTGGTCTTAATCGGTAGACATATCCATGGCCTCCTATTGAAGATAAATGTAAAAAGTATGTGACATGACCCCGCATAAGCCGACAGGACATTGTTAGGACCTCTGTCATACATTTATCTATATTTACCTCTATCTAGATACGTTAGGGTATGGATAGTGAGAGGGCACTGCGACAGTGGTCCATCTTTCATGATTCCATGATTCTAACTAATGCAATAGATAAATACATGACTTGGGTGTATGTCAGCCAACAGGATCTGGACATGACACCCAGGTGGCCAAAAATATTGGAAGCCCATGAGGCGGACAGCTTAGTCCACACTACCACGGTGTGTATAATGACTCCCGACAGGGTAAGTTATGCATGCAAGGGTTATAGGTATCCAATTCATCTTTTGGGTTATGAGGGAAACCCAAATCATGAAAGACCATTGATGTATGAGTGCTCAATTATTTTTCAATGGTTGTTAATTAGCATGTGGGTTTTACTTGTACATGTGTAGATTATTATACGACGGCTGCCATTAATTCCAACCTATTAACACTCATTAGCGAATACAAACTTAACGGTACAAATTATGTTGATTCGTACCGGAGCATTAAGTTGCTCTTAACTGCTGAAGGACTGTACATAGTTCTAGATGAACAAGTTCCTCCTCAACCCGATCCAAACGATTTTGAGGCAAATAAAGAGATGTAGGATTTCCTCATAAGGGATTCCAAGGCATCACTTTATATCCTAGGATTGCTGGAAAAGTCAGTTCTGGACTCGGTCAAGGTTATACGCACTGCTGGGGGTAAGATGGATAAGCTTGCTAAATTGTTCAACAGGCAATTGACACATGCCCATTCTGATGTGGTGAGTCAATCCACAACACTAAGATGTCCCAAGGGACTCTAGTGATGGATCATACAATGAAGTTGATCAATCTGTTTGAAAAATTGGAATCCATGGGAACTGATTTCAGCCTGCGATACAAGACCGATGTGATCTTAGCGTCACTCACCCCTGCCTATGCAACCTTTAGGATGTCCTACAAGATGTCTGACAAGGAGATGGAGCTCACCGAGCTTGCTAATGCACTGGTAGAGGCTGAAGCGTCCTTGAAAAAGGACAAGTCTGAGGTCAATGCAACTGAGGCAAAGCCTTCTTCAAGTGGAAAGAAGAAGAAAAAGGGAAGTAAGGGTAAGACCCTGAAAACCAAGGGTGGGAAGTCTGGCAATAAAGGCAAAGGCAAGTGCTTCTATTACAAGAAAGAGGGTCACTGGAAAAGGAACTGTCGTGCTTACCTGGCGACTTTGAAAGATAAGAAGCCGGATGAAACGGAGGCTACTAAAGAAGGTACATGTGATGTTCACATTCTTTATAAGTCTAATTTGTCTTTTGAATCGACTAATTCTTGGTTGGTGGATAGTGGTTCCACTATTCACATTTGCAATGATTTGCAAGGGTTCAAGGAAACAATGAACTTGGAAAGAAATGAGGTGCATCTTCGGATGGGCACTGGAGCTGAGACCATGGCAATGGCTGTGGGGACTTTTATTTTAAATTTCAGGTCTGCTTGTTTAGTTTTAAAGGATTGCTATTACGTACCCTCTTTTAAGAGGAAGATTATTTCAATTTCAAAACTTGTTTTGGACGGGCATAGCTTTTCCTTTAATACTAAGTTAATCGTTCATTTTAATAATTCCTTTGTGGCATCCAGTTATATGCAAAGTGGTTTGTATTTTCTTGATTGCCCTATTAGAACAAATGTTGTTTCAAATGTTGATTTGAAACGAAAAGCAGCTCCAGTGAACTCAACATACCTGTGGCATCTAAGATTAGGTCACATTAATTTGGACAGAATCAGTAGATTGGTGAGGGATGGGCCCTTAGAGAGTCGGAGGGTGGAACCATTCCCCACCTGTGAGTCATGCATTCAGGGCAAAATGACTAAGAAACCCTTTAGCAATAAAGGTGCTAGAGCTACAGATCTGTTGGAGTTGATACACACTGATGTGTGTGGATCCATAAACATACAAGCAAGGTATGGGTATGAGTACTTTATCACATTCACCGATGATTACTCTAGATATGGTTACATATACTTGATGCGTAGGAAATTGGAAGCCTTTGAGAAATTCAAAGAATTCCAAGCCGAGGTCGAAAGACAGCTCTATAAACGCGTCAAGTTCTTACGATCAGATCGTGGAGGGGAGTATCTATCGGATGAATTTAAAGAATATCTCATATCATAGGGGATAATTAGTCAACTAACTAATCCAGGCACACCACAACAAAATGGTGTATCCGAACGATGCAATCGGACCGTATTGAATATGGTCCGGATGATGCTCACTTATAGTGAGCTGCCTCTTTCTTTCTGAGGGTATACTTTAGAGACGGCAATTTATATCTTGAATAGGGTTCCATCTAAGTCTGTAGTCAAGACACCCTTTGAGTTGTGGAAAGGGTGAAAGCCCTGTATTCAACACCTTAGGGTATGGGGTTGCATAACATATGTACAAAAGCAACAGACAGACAAGTTGGAATCCAGGACTTCGAGATGCTACTTCTTAGGCTACCCTAAAGGCACGATAAGCTATTATTTCTATGACCCAGTTGACCAAAAGGTCATTGTAAGTAAACATGTCACATTTTTGGACGAAAAAATGATGACCCAGAGGTCCAAACCAGTAGTCATTAAAGAGCTATCAGATAGCTCAGAAACGTCACTTCCAGAAGTGAGACCAATTGACATACCCGTTGAAATACCAACACTTGAAGAACCTCGACACAGTGGGAGGACTATTAGACCACCCACCAGACTTACTCTTCTAACCAAAGAGGAAACTGTGGAAGAGTTTCATATGGTATCGGTTGAATCGGATGATGATTCGATGACATACTCTGAGGCTCTGAAGGATATTGATGCCACTAGGTGGCTGGAGGCAATGCGCTCTGAGATCGATTCGATGCATTCCAACAAGGTCTGGACTCTAGTCGATCCACCACTTGGCATCAAGCCAATTGGATGCAAATGGATCTTCAAGAGGAAGAAGGGTATAGATGCAAAGGTCGAAAGATTCAAAGTGAGACTGGTGGCAAAGGGCTATACCTAGAAAGAGGGTATAGACTATGAGGAAACCTTTTCACCAGTGGCGATGATGAAATCCGTCAAGATTTTATTGGCTATTGCCGTACACTTTGATTATGAGATCTAGCAGATGGATGTGCAGACTGCATTTTTGAATGGGTTCCGTCAAGAGGAAATCTACATGGAATAGCCAGAGGGGTTCTCTTCCTTGGAGGAAGAAAGAAAAGTGTACAAATTGTAGAGGTCCATTTATGGACTGAAGTAGGCTTCCATGAGCTGGAACATCAGGTTTGATCAGTCAATCAAATCGTTTGGTTTTGATCAAAATATGGATGAACCATGCGTTTACAAGAAGATCAGTGGGAGTGCAGTATATAGATGACATATTGCTGATGGGTAATGATGTAGGATTCCTTTCATCAGTGAAATAGTGGTTATCCACAACGTTTTCGATGAAAGACCTTGGTGAAGCTAGCTATATCCTTGGGATCAATCTCGTGAGAGATCGCCAGAAAAGGATGCTAGCTTGTCACAGACTACCTATATAGATAAATTCCTGGCCAGATTTAGCATGGAGAACTCCAAACGGGGAAGTGTTCCTTTCCAACATGGAGTCAGTCTTTTCAAATCTCAATGTCCTTAGTCCCAGACGGACATCGAAGAGATGAAGAGGATTCCCTATGCCTTTGCAGTAGAGAATCTTATGTACACTATGTTGTGTACGAGGCCGGACGTTTGCTATGCAGTAGGCATTGTGAGTCGTTACTAGTCTAATGAGTGGAGGTGCCATTATATAGAGGAGTACAAAATAGAAATCTACAGTCAATCCCAATTTTGAAGAACAGCTTGCTTCATGTGATGCAGCAAAAGAAGGTGTTTTGGCTAAGGAAATTCCTATCAGATTTGGAGGTAGTCCCTGACCTTGTCAAGGGCCCCATTCCCCTATTATGTGACAACAGAGGGGCCATTGCACAAGCTAAGGAGCCTAGGGCTCATCAGAGGAACAAGCACATGCAGCGAAAGTATCACCTCATCAGAGAGATTATCCAGCAGGGCAATGTGAGTATCTCCAAAGTGGACACAACTAAAAATGTGTCTGATGCCATGATAAAGGGTTTGTCTCCAGGAGTGTTTGAGAAACACATGGAGGGCATGGGTTTAAAATGTATGGGGAATTGGCTTTGATGTACAAGTGGGAGATTGTTAGACAAGTGTGTGTCCATCAAACCTAGTTCAGTCCGGTTCAACCCGGTTCACCTTTATATTTAATATTTATACATTTTAGTTTGATATTGTCACATGCGATATAAAATTTTTGAGCATTATGTGTCCGTAAGTTTTACTTAAAATGGTAGTCATTACTAGAGTTTGGGCTAGGCACCCTTATCATATGGTCATCGCATTGGGTATGCCTAGACATGTGATGTCAGGGTACGAATGCGAGTGCTCACATGTTTGATGTGTGCATTGGTGAAGAATCTACTTTGTCGATTCCCTCATGTATTACTGCCAGATGTAGGAAGGGATAGACATGTGTCACCGACACCCTTTGCCTGAGGGAACCTTGTCGCTGCAAAGTGTGATCGCATTCTTTGGTTCATCAATGACTGAGACTCAAGCGAGTCAAAGCCGATGTTCTGGGAATGCGTGAACACTTTGTGAGTGAAGGAGTTATCCAACATGGTCACCACTGCCCGATTGGGGAACACCAAGATTGAGGCTATCTGTGTATGGTAAGATCAGAATCTGGATCCAGTGCCGTTTTGGAAATGGTTTTGCAAAAATCTATTTTACATAAAATGATAGATCATATATATATAATTATTTGAACAAAGTGTTTTATCGAGTTTTTGCGGGACCCGATCAGATGCACAGACACTCGTATATGGACATGTACTATGGATTGGGGTTTGGCAGTACATGTGTACATGCCCTAGATTCCATAATGATGGTGTTGATTAGTGGGGGGTTGTATATGATAAATTGTTATCATATAGGGAGTTATTTAGAATTTACTATTTTAATTGGTTCTTTATTTAATTAATGGATAAGGTGCTAATTGTAATTATCCATAGATATTAAATAAAGTAATTAATTAATACTTTTCCTATTAGATTCTGCTTCTTCACCAAGCAAAGGACTCTGAGATAAACAGATAAAGCCAATTTGAGATAAATAGATAAAGCCTATCTGAGATAAATAGATAGAGTAAATTAGGAGAGAGAGTGTCAGACTCTCACAGGGATTCTTCCCATCTGGGTTTTGAAAACCCATCTATAAATAGAACCCAAACGCAGGAGGGAGGCAGGCTTCCACGTTTTTCACAGCCACCCCCTCCCACATTTTGGCTCTCCTCTCTCTCTTGAGATTTCTTCTTCTTACTCTCTAGTTTTGAGAGCTAGGGTTTTAGAAACCCAGATCTGGTTGGAGATATATTCGGATTGGCTTGGAGAACCTTGGTAGCACCATTGGAGATTCAGATCTATTTGCTTGAAGTGCTTCTTAGAGGAAGAACCACTATCTATTGGAGGAGCAACCCTTGAGGCTCACCAGGTTAGCAGTTCTTGATTAATTCCTTCTGTTTTAATTGTTTAATATTTATGGGATGCGAAAGAAACTCGAATCGATTTATTTCCGCCATGCATTCGAGTATGGGATGGATCCCTCTTGCCATGTGATGACTAGAGATGTATTTTCTCTGTCCCTAATGTGTTCTATAATTGCGTGGGACACATGAGGGAAGGAGAAACCCTATTAGGGATGCACCAGGGTTCCCATGGGTGACTATGGGAAACCCTAAAATTAAAATGGAGCACCCATGGGACACCATGGGATAACCCAAGGCGTGCAATACCCTAATTGGTTTATAATTGGTTTCCTTAGGGAACCATGGTTTGATCCCTGGACCGTAGTTCTGCCTACAGATGAAGTACTTGAAATTAGGAAAAGAGTTGAAAAAGTAACTCTAGATGAACCTAATGATCAAGTACATTAACTTCTTAAAGAGATTAGAATTGTTAAAGACCATCCCCTTGACCTTGTCATTGGAAACCTAGACAAAGATATACAAATTAGGAGTAAAATCCAAAATGTTTGTTCCAATGTGGCTTTCATTTCTACTATTGACCCCAAGAACATTAAAGAAGCACTTTTGGATAGTAATTGGATAATGGCTATGCAAGAAGAACTTAACCAATTTGAAAGAAATCAAGTTTGGGACTTAGTGCCTAGACCCTCGAATTCCAAGATTATTGGAACTAGATGGGTATTTAGAAATAAACTTGATGAAGATGGTAACATAACTAGAAACAAGGCTAGATTGGTTGTCCAAGGCTATAACCAACAGGAAGGCATTGACTTTGATGCGTCCTATGCTCCTGTAGCTAGACTTGAATCCATTAGAATATTGCTTGCATTTGCCTGTCATAAGAATTTCAGGTTACATCAAATGGACGTGAAGAGCGCATTTTTATGGCTTCATCAATGAAGAAGTACACGTCATTCAACCACCTGGATTCGAAGACCCAAAATTTTTGGACCATGTTTACAAGCTAAAGAAAGCCTTGTATGGCTTGAAACAAGCTCCAAGAGCATGGTACAACAGACTAAGAAAGTTTCTGATCGATGATGGTTTTACAATGGGTAAGATAGATACAATGCTCTTTGTGAAACATAAGAATAATGACATAATTATTGTTCAAATATATGTAGACGACATTATATTTGGATCTACAAATGAATCTCTATGTCATGATTTTAGTAAGAGTATGAATAGTGAATTTGAAATGAGTCTTATGGGTGAACTGAATTTCTTTTTAGGACTTCAAATAAAATAAACCCCTAAAGGGATTTTCATTAGTCAGACTAAATCTCTTAAGGAATTATTGAAAAAGTTTGACATCAATGGACAGAAGTCATCCAGTACCCCCAATGAGTACATCTGTAACTCTGTCTAAGGATGAGGATGGAATCCCAGTTGACCCGACCAAATATAGAGGTATGATAGGTAGTTTACTTTACCTAACGGCTAATAGACCAGACATAATATTTAGTGTTTATACTTGTACTAGGTTTCAAGTCAAACCTATGCAATCCCATTTGAGTATTGTAAAGAGAATCTTTAAGTACTTGAAAGGAACTCCAAGCATTGGCCTATGGTACCCTATGGACAATGACTTTGACCTTATTAGCTTCTCTGACGCCGACTTTGCCAGTTGTCATGTTGATCAGAAAAGTACAAGTGGTACTTGTCATTTTCTTGGATCATGTTTGGTTTCGTGGTTTAGTAAAAAGCAAAACTCAGTTGCTCTATCTACCACCGAAGCTGAATACATCGCCGCAGGACGATGTTATGCACAAGTGTTATGGATGAGGTAAACTCTCCAAGACTATGGAGTTAAGTTTTACACTTCCTCAATCCAATGTGATAACACAAGTGCAATTAACCTTAGCAAGAATCTGATTTTACACACTCGAGCTAAGCATATTGACATTCGTCATCACTTTCTACGTGATACAGCTCAAAGAGGTGAAATCAAACTTGACATAAAGCTCTCCATTGTCGATTTTGCTCGCCATTTTGGACTCTCTTGCGATGGACCTTGCATATTTTGGACTCCAAAGAGCACCATCTTTAGGGACTTCATCAACCATGAAGAAGTCTACTCCTCCATCTAGAAGATTTATGATCCTCAAGTGGCAACAGTGGTAACTGGAAGACTTCGCCTCATTCCCCATGTGATTTCCTATATTATTCAACATAACTTTATTCCTCGGGGAGGGGATCGAAACAAGTGTCTCACTCCTCAAGCCTACCTCACTTATTGTGTTTACACCAATACACCACTTGCCTTCCATACTTCATCATGAGGTGAATGGAATCTTGTGCTCACCCCCAAAAGCACACCAATCTACCCTATGGGCGGCTTCTCACTCGTCTCTTTCGAGTTTTTTATATTGATCTCACTCGAGAAGAAGAATCCACCGTGACTTTTCAACACATCACCCGTAATAGCTTTCACACAATTGCTATTCCTCCTCCCTCCGATGTATTTGTTGAAGAAGAAGAAGAATTGGATGAGAATGTGCCCCCTCCACGTCAAGCTCAAGAAGGCATTCCGGCTTCCTTACAAGAATGGATGTCAAGCATCGATGAGTACATGGACGAAGCAAATACTCGTATCATGGAACTTGAATTTGGTCAACAACGAATTCAAGAGGATGTGACATCTCTCCGCAATGATGTGAGGACCGGATTTGACAATCTAAATGTGCGCCAAGACAAAATCCTAAATGCTATTCATTCTCTTGTGTTCAATCTTGGCCATCTCTCTCTTGACACACCGGGAGCCACTCCTCAAGGAGTTCGGCCACCTTTTCCCGGTGCCTCAAGCTCTATTCCTCCTCTTCCATCCTTTGATTCTAATGCATGATGTAATGCCCCTCTTTTTGACAATGACAAAGGGGGAGAAGTATTAGGCTTGGAATAGATTGTAATAGATAAATTGTATTGGAACTGCTACTTAATGCTTATTATCTTCTTATATTCAACATGCTTTGTTGAATGAAATTGTTATTGCTTTTATTGTCTCTTATCTTTATTCATTGTTATGTGCTTATTTTCTCTATTTTTTTGGATTATTTGTCATCATCAAAAAGGGGGAGATTGTTGGGGATGTGCACATGACCCTATACATTCCAAGTCATCTCCATGATGACATAAGCGTTTTGATGATAACAAATAAGATCATCCTTGGACTAATGCTTGTGTTTAAGATATTCAATTTTGAAGCATAGCACCAAGTGAGGGGGAGCGTATACAAATGCACAAGAGCATACAAGAATAATTGCTCAAAATGAATTCAAAGACATAGAAGTCAAAAGTCAATACTTGAAGACAAATAAAGCCTATTGAAGATTGAAGTCTTTGTAAATCTTGTTTTCTTTGTAAAATCAAGTCACAAATTGATGTAATGCACACACGCACGCATTCATCCATTTAGAATGTCCTCAGGTGGTAAATTGACCCCTTAGACATTTGACATTTTGTGTTTGGAACCCCCCAAACCAACCTTGATTGGAATTGGACTAATTTCCACTGAAATTGCCCAATCCGGCAAACCGGTTCCTGATCCGGCATACCGGATTATTGGAAATCTCAGGAAATGGTCACAGTAGCTCTTTTAAGCTAGCTGGTTAAGGATCCAGCATACCGGATCCTACCCTGACTGCACAATGCCCTGATCCGGCATACCGGATAATTATCCAGCTTACCGGATCAGTGTATTGCTGAGTTTTAATCTGACCGTTACTCCTGTGTTTAAAATGGAAATTAGGTGATCCGGCATACCGGATTCCCATCCAGCATACCGGATTATTTATGGCTTATGGAATCCGATCTTTACTTAGATTCCTAATTAATTCTAGCCTCTTTGGCTATAAATACCCTCTTAATTAAGGCTCTAAACACTACAATTAACAACAATCAATCACAATTAAGAGCCTCCAAGAATAAGTCACTCCCAAGTGAGATTTCAATCACCAATCCAAGGAAGATCAATCTCACTTAGCTCCCTTCATACATATTTGCATTCAAGCCTCATAGTTTGAAAGGTATCACTTATTTTACTAAGGTTTGAGGTAATTCTAAACCCCTTAGTATTTCATTTTTACTTTGCATAAGTAGTTGTTGAGTCCTCTTGCTCCGAATCAAAAGAAGATCGAGTCTTCTTGCTCATTAACTCAAGAGTAGTTTTTTGTTGAGTCCTCTTGCTTGTTTCTCAAGAGTAGTTGTACGAGTCCTCTTGCTCTTACTCAAGATTCTTATAGTGAAATTCTCTCTAAGTTGAGAGGAGTGGACGTAGGCAAGTGTTGGCCGAACCACTATAAATCTCTTGTGTCACTCTTTGATTTATTTACTTGTTCATTGCTTGTTTTTACATTGGTAGCTTGGTTATTTCCACAAAAGTTTTTATTATCCAACCTTCACCTATTCACCCCCCCTCTAGGTGAATTCACAGTTACCGTATGTTCAGCTGGCTAAGTGATACAAAGAATGTTTAATACAGTTTACCGACTGACCATGACGTAACTACTAAAAAAGAATATAAAGTAATACAAACAAGAGTTTATAATGGGCACAAAACCCCAAAAGAATCAAAAGAGGGGACAATCCCCATAATCAACATGGCCTGTAGGCATAATCGTCACAGGGGCATCCGTCACCGTGTTTCTCCGACACAGCATCCGGCTCCTCCGTGCCGATATCATCATAATTAGTAGGCTGGACCTCGAGACCATCCAAATAACCACCATCTGCATCAAAATCTAAAAGAAGGTGTACACAGGGGGTTAGCTCTATTAAGCTAGTGAGGGGATGGGGAATGCACAAACACACAATCACACATAGTCCATGATGAATGTAATGTTAATAGATTTTTCCACCTAGCACACAGTCTAAGTCCGGGTATATGCTATTATGACAGCTCAGGAGACACTGTGGGTCACTTATGTTATCGCTACAATGAAACCTCTATCATCACCAAGGGGCTTACGTCGGTCGAAGCCACCAAAACCACCCAGTGGCAGACCCCAATGATCAGTGGTCATCCTTGACCTGGCCTCTCTCCCCCACAGGCAACAAGGAACCCTGATCACCCAACACCTAAACCCCTGTTGGTAAGGGTCGTAGCATAGGGAAGTGAATCCTAGCCGCAGATATACTACATGCAAGTCCTATTGTCCGAAAAGGTATTCTAGGTGCATCAACGTCCCATTCCATCTAGCACCCGGGTACCAGCACGGCGTACGGCAGATACAGGGCAGGATGACAGTCAATGAATTTAATAAGCATCTCTGGGGTTCTGGCACCGGCGCGCCCGACACTGTAACCTGATTCAACAATGAAGTAATAAACACAACAACATAGCATCAAATCATAACTAAGATAATATATATGCAAGAATGCAACATACTCTTTGATGATGCAGGTATCATAAAAATGCATATTTTATAGTAAGCAAGCCCAAACATCACCCAAAACCCACTCACAGGTTGTTCGATCATCATTTGAGTTATTTAGTATGGTTTGCCTCAGTACACGCTCTCCTGTATAGGTTAAGTAACCTAAGGACGTGTGAGAATAGTGTTAGAAGAGTGTAGGTGGGCCCCATGCTAAGTCCTAAAAGTTAAAGTTAGGTTTCACACAAGATAGCACGAATGGACTCAGGGACGAATGCAATAAGGTGAGTCCGTTCCTGGCTCCGTCCAGGCATATGGTGAAAACAAGGTGAGTCCGTTCTTCACCGTGAATCCGTTCGTGCATCCGTCCGAACGCTGACATTCCCGAGAGGGAACAGAACCACGGATGGAACCACTAGGTGAATCCGTCCCTGGCTCTGTTCGAGCTAGTTAACAGCAAATACTGGATGGATTTACGGACGAAACCACGACGCTGGATCCGTTCGTGGATCCGTTGAGTCCCTGTCCAAGATTTTGAAGGATTTTCACTTCCACCCTTCCATTGTTGAGGTTACATGGTTCTTAGGGTTAGAGAGGGGAGTCCTAAGCCTCCCTAGGGTCAACAGTACCTAGTTCAACCATGGGCCTAGCTTAGAGGATCAAAGGAATTGGAACCATTTCTAGGGTTTCTCCACTCCTAGGTTAGAGTCTTAGGACTTGGGATAGCAACTTAGGTTACAAGGGCTCTTGATGGCATTAATTGAGGGGTAGGAATCCATTTAGGAGGCCAAAAGGTTAACTTTGGGTTCCACAAAGGAACCCTAGATTGGAACCAATCCTAGAGGGGACTCCCATATTTGAAATAGGAAAAAGAGGGAAGAAGGGAGAAGGTACCCACCTAGCCAAGTGAGCCAATGGATGAAGTCCACCTCCAAGCCCTCCTCCCATCACCTTCTTCTTCTCCTTCAAAGCTCTCCAAGCCTTCCACGGTTTTGGTTGGTGGGAGAAGTGAATGAGCCAATAGAAGGTTGAGCAATGTATTTATATTAAGTAACCCACTTAGGGCCTGTTTGGTTTGAGTCTCTTAAGGTAAAACACCTTTAACTGCATCCAGTGGGCCCACCAACATAGCACACACACATTATAAGGGGACCATGGGTGGGGTCCACCATGTCCGGGGGGCTTAGCTACAAGGTCCAGGGAACGAGGTATGGGCCCCACACAGGAAAACACTTAAAAAGCATGAAACAACACGGGCGGATCCATGGACAGAACCAACCTTATGAGTCCGTCCATGATTCCGTTGTTGCTGTATGGGCTACAAACACAAAGAAAGTTGTCGGGCTTTGGCCCACACTTCAAAGCCATAGAGGGAAGGGTACACTAGCATACTCCAGGTCAGTAATTTACCCCTCGATCGTCACAACGTGTCCTTCGTGATCTCGAAGAGTTTTCCGATCGCGATGCTAAGCTCATCGCTGAGCGAGGTGTCTAAGTGTGGCGACACGGGAAAAATCTTCTGGTACTCTTCGCTTCGGGGGCTCGTGCTAGGAGGGTAGTCGACAAAGTCACCATCGACAAATCTCCCCCACTCCCGATTGAGGAACCTCTCTTCGACAGGCAGACCCATAAACTTATTGATGATCTTATAACTGGGCTTGACCACCAGTAAGAATAGTTCTCCGAAGTACACCGCAACAATATCTACACGCCACAAGGAAGAGATTTATAATTAATTAGTAGACTTGGGTGCAGGTATAAGAGGAGACCCAGCCAGATACCTTGTGAAACGGAGTATAGTAGGGGCTATGCCACCAATAAGGGAGTTGTAAGAGAGCTCTAAAGGAAGATCCACTTCTAGAGCAGCAGTATCGTGCACCTCAGTGGCCACGAAGCCATTGGTGGAGTCTACTAAGGAGGGTCCATCGTCGGGTTTCAGAAGGAGTAACATGCGGTTCTTACAACGATGGCCTATGTGAAGCGTTCATCACAATTGTAACAGAGCCCCTTGTCACGACATTATTGCATCTCGGCCGGCGAGAGGCGCTTAATGGGAAGCCGAGTCGGTGGTGCTGGCAAGGCCAGGGGAGTAGGGGGCTGTGGAAAGTGGAATGGTTGGTAAGGGGCGCGAAGAGGGGCCACGAGCAATCGATGAGCGAAATAGAGGGCACCAGAGTTCCAGAAGCTTTGCCTCTTGCAGGCGAGCCAAACTCACAGTGTGGGACATCGTGGTAGGGCGGAATGTCATTACCTCATTTCTAATATCGGAATGTAACCCAGGGATGAAACAGCTTACTAGAAATGATGGAGGGACTGCCGTCATTCTGTTGGCCAAGGTCTCGAAACGAGATTGGTAATCCGAAACGGTAGTGAGTTGGGTCAGCTTAGCCAAGGAAGCTTGAGGGTCATCAAACTCCGTTGGGCCAAAATGAACTTCAAGAGCTCTGGTTAGTGTCACCTATGTCGTGAACTGAGCAGAGCGATACTTCCACTGGTACCATTGCAGAGCATCGCCGTCCTTATGAAAGGAAGAGATCAACAAGCGTTGGTCATCAGGGGTACGGTGATAATCAAAGAACCTCTCTGCTTTGAATATCCAACCAATTGGATCAGTGCCGTCGAACCGAGGGAACTCCAGACGTACGATACGTGCTTGAATGGGAGCAAAAGGAAGATCAGGGTTGTTGGATGCTCCTGGGGTAGGAAGAATACCAGTACGGAGATCTGGTGAAGCCGGAGCAAGGCGAAAGGCCTGCTCTACTGGCCGGTGATAGCAGCCAGTTGCACGGAAATATCTGAGAGCACTTCTTGTTGGCCAACTACGGTCGTGCGCAACTCTTGCAGGATGTCACCATTAGCGGAGGCTTTCTCTTGAAGGGTTTTGATAGACTCATCGAGCTGCCGGAGACGGGTGCCTTCTGCCATGCTGGAGGATCCAATAGCAAGTCGGACCAATGATAGGAACTAGTTGAACGAGGAAGAAAGGAGAGAGGAAGAAGGAAGGAAGAGACAAGGGAGAATGACAGGGGGAGAGAGAGAACACAAATAATTCTTCTATATTCCGTCTATAGTAATCATTACATGTATATATATCCCATGCTAAAGGATCCTACCCCAACATTTCTAACGGACTGTGGTCCCCTCCACAGATTGTATCCTAGCTGATTGATTTGCATTTGCTTTATTCGTTACACGTAATCACATAGAGCTGTAGGGCGTTGGGTTTGCCGGTTGGAACGATGCATGGGTATAACCAGCGGTAGTGTAGTCATGGGATCCACTGCCACGTTGGTTGCTGAAGTGTCTCCTGTGGTATTCATATCAAAATCAGACCGGAATCCAAGTTTTCGGGCCACGTCCAATAGGAGATTTTTAAGAAAACTGATGGGTTTCCTCGATTTGCTAAGGCTTTGGAGGCATTCTCCTTTTGAATTTGAGTTATGCTAAAATCTGAAATGGTGCTTCAAGTACTATTCACTATTCTTAAAAGGATTCTGGACGGATAAGGAAAGGAAGTGTTATAGTTATGGATGTTTGAAGGTTTTATCAACCATGAGGAAATTGGTGGAAATGATTTCGATGATCAGTTGTCACAAACTTCTTTCTTTAAGAACGTAGAGAGAGATGACAATGGTTACATAGTTAGATGCAAGATGTATGAGCCATTACATGATTTTTTTTTTTGTAGAATTGGAGATATTTACATGATATTGTTCGCTACATGACAGAGGATGAATGCTCTATTAACAACCTTCAAAAAATCCATCCCCTACAACCCCTCCTCCTTGGTATCCCTTTCCTCTACCACTGCTGCTCCTCAGCTCCCTTCTGCAAACCTTTCACCCCATACTCGCCCCTACAACCCCACCTCTTTTGTACCCCTTTCCACCCCACCTTACTCCAGCGCTCTTTGTTGTTCCTCCCACCCCACCCTGTCCCCATGTTCGCAGAAGATTAAGTGTGTGTGGGGAATAAAAAATAAAAAAGAGTGGGTGGATTGAATAAAAAAAAATTGAGGGGAGAGACAAAAAGATAATGGAGATATTTTAGATGGACCGACTTTCCCTCCACCCACGGTGAATGGGATCCCATTCACCGTGGGGCAGGAGAGGGCGGGAATGGGTATCAGGAGGGTATTTTGGAACATACTAAAACTCTAGGATGGTGGATGAACCGTCCTTTATGGGAGAAGGAAAATTTTATCCATTTTAAATTGTTCCTTTAGTATTCTTTTACTCATGGTGATTTGATAAATCTTTTCAACATCGTAACTTGTGTTTGTAAAACAAAGTTTATATCTACCAATTTTGTAAATCTTTTTGCTACCTTGTAGATCTAGGCAATTTAAGGGGGGCTGGTGGCCCAGTTCCTTATAGCTGTCACATTGCAGATCCGGTATATCCCAAATTTATGGGTAAGTAGCCTTTAGGTCCCCTGCCTAGAGTTTACGAAGTGCCAAAACAGTCTTGCAAATCCAGGATTATGGAAAAGTGCAAAATAGTGGTCAAAGTATCATAGTTGTGCATGGAAATATTTAGAGATGCATTAGAGTATTTGATTGAACTTAAGTTCTAAAATTTGACAAGAGTCTGTGGGATTGAAATCCCCATTCACACAAATACATAAGGATCTTGCCATTGTCTTCATGAATCACAAACAATAATGGGTTAGATGCGTACTATTCACCACCGATTGAGATGAAACCACCTTTTGACTAGAACTTGCCATCGCAATTGATGAGACAAATTGTTGCCATCCATTCAGGTAAGGACATGTGGTAAAATAAATCATCTCAAGCTCAGACTGCCCCAATAGCCGAACCAATCCGAAAGATGGGCCGACCACCATTGATGAATAGACAAGGAAGACCTACCTCGAGGGTCGGTCCATAACACAGAAACCTCAATGAACCAAGACAGACAAAGACCATCAAGGAAGTGGTATTCACAACCCAACCTTGCAGATTGGGTCATTAAGCACAGATTCAGGGTTTGCCGAGGTTGAACCTTAAGACCTGACCAAAAGAAGCCAAGACTCCAAATGTGAGCACTAAGACATCATGTCGATCCGTACATCGTCCACTAATCATTCAAGACGACCATTACTGGTAGGCACTAGAGCCGATCAGACCAAGGCAATGATAGACTGACCTAATCACAAGCTCGACTAACAACTAGCCTTGTACCAGGATATTTGGATTTTCAACTCAGCAAATCCAATTGCTTTCCTGATAAGTAAGCGGCCAGTGTCGTGTCCTAGCAAAAGGAGGACTCTTCTCAATGAGGAAGTCCTTTTCTAAAAGGAATCCATGCCAGATCTCCTACCAACGTGGATTGGCGGTGTTGCAGTGATGCCAGGTCAGAGTGTCGCAACCGCTTCGTAGTGGATTGGGCCTAGCACATGTCAGGTTCATTTTTTGGGCTTGGAAATGGGAGAAGTGTCCATGGGGGACGTCATCAGTCATCCGTGTCTGGTTGTTGTCATTGCCGGTGGTGGTGATAAAATTCAGCGTCTACGGTTTGCTGATGTGGACCCCGACGGAGGTCGTACCGATGATGCGAGTGTTCTCAGTGGTTATTGATGAAGACCAGTGAGGGGCGCTCTTGATGCTTTTGTTTTGGAGACTCCATTTTGATTTTGGTTAGGAGTTTATCCCCATGTTTGTTTCTGTTTTAGTTTCTTCTTTTCTTTTTAGGGTTGAGTTGTCTCGCCCTGTATATAGTTACTTTTACCTCAGCTTATGTATATGTCAGTTCTTATTATTCTGTTTGTGGGTGTAGGGGGGAAATGGAACAAATCTTACTTATGTATATGTATTACAATCATTTCCCGTATCGCTATGCTTTCTCTTTCTTTTTATAATTGTAGATTATTTGCAGCACTCTGATCTTACTTGTTGTAATGTTAAGGATGTGTGTGTTCGTGAATGTATTAACCTCTTCTAGATCCATGGGATTTGGCGGATTGCCGATATGAAATTCGGGTCGCCTACCTAATCCTCCTAGGGGGTGGTTTGGGGTGTGATAGAGCTTGGTATCAGAGCGTGAAGCTCTTTCTACATTCACGGGTTGTAGAATAGGAGTAATAAGCTACCAATAATAAAACATGACTTAAAGTAAAAGCTACATGGGAGGTAGATGTAATTAAAAGACAAATTTCATAATTACATTAACATGAAGATAACTGTGGTCGAGCCACTACAAGGAGTCTTATTGAAAGTACTACTTCTAAAATGTACATAAGCTGACAAAAAAAAAAGCACATACACCACCAATTAAAAAAAAAACAAAAACAAAAATTACATAAACCATAAAAATAAAAATAAAAAGTAAGAAAAGATAAAAAGTCACAACTACATCATGTCAGGTCTGACTGAATAGAAGCTGGTTGGGATGCTACTCTGTCGGAGGTAAGTCACCCGGTGGAGGCTGAGACTGGTGCGAGTCGACGCGATAGAATGTATCCCAAAAGTCCAGGCGTCGCTCTATAGATCCCACTCTGCTCTCAAGGGACAAGAAGCCCCGATCCATCCTCGTAGACAACTCGGTGAGCTGGGTGCTGAGGTCCTGAAACTGAGACATCATCTGAGACCACCCGTAGGACTCTAGCACTTGTGAGCTGGTGGCACCGGTCGCCTCATGTGGGGGCAAATCAGTAAACCATGCTCCAATCCCCTCAAATTCGCCCTCCTCACCCTGCATATCTCCCTGCTCCTGGCCCTGCACCTCCTGAAGACCCTCCTCTGGATCACTCCCTGGCTCCCCTGGTACCTTCATCTTCAGGATTGAGATCTTGTTGATGGGTCTAGACCTGTCCCTCTCCATATACTCGCCGCCCAGGGGAACATCAAAATGTCTGAAGACCAAAGTGAGAAACTTCCCATATGGAAGGTTCCCATCAGAAGGGTTTTGATGGTAAGAAGAATCTTTATCGTTGCCATATGGCAGACCAGGGAGTAGATATCAAAATAATCTATCACTCTCACCTGGGTATAGCCCTTAGCTACTAACCATGCTTTATACCTGGCTATAGACCCATCCGGATTAAGTTTCTTCTTCAGTACCCATTTACACCCTATTGTCTTGGCCCCTTTAGGCAGATCAATAAGGTGTCAGGTCTCATTCTGCATTAAAGAGGTCATTTCCTCATCAATGGCTTCTTTCCATAGCAGTGAGCATCTATTGAGCACTATGTTGTGCGTCAAATGGATGTAAAAATGGCTTTCCTTAATGGAGACCTAACAGAAGAAATCTACATGAACCATCTTAAATGGTTTGTCATGGAAGGTTCTGAAAAAAGAGTTTGTAAATTAAACAAATCTCTCTATGGTCTTAAAAAAGCACCTAAATTGTGGCATGAGAAGTTTGACAAGACAGTAAAGAGCCTTGGTTTTCAAACCAGTAACTCGGATAAGTACCTTTATTTTTTGTCTAAGTCAAACAAGGTCATGATTATTTGCTTGTATATAGACGACATGTTGATTCTAGGTTCTGATCTCTCTGAAGTGAGTGACATTAAAGAAACCTTGTCCAAAGAATTCGACATGAAAGATCTTGGTGTGGTAGGCACCATTCTTAGAATGAGAGTAAGCTTCAGTGAGCAAGGGGTCACCCTTAGTCAGTTTCATTACATTGAGAGGTTACTTTCTTGTTGGAGATACAGTGATTGTAAACCGATTGAGACATCCTATGACTATAATAGACGGTTGAAACCTAACACAGGTGACACTGTGAATTAGTTAGAATATTCTAAACTGATTGGTAGTCTCATGTATGCAATGAGTTGCACTAGGCCAGACATAGCCTTTACGGTAGACATACTGAGTCGTTTCACTAGTAATCTTGGAAAAGAGCATTGGGATGCCCTGACGAGGCTGATGAGATACCTTAAGGGTACTCTAGGTTATGCTCTATATTATACTAGACATCCTCCAACTTTGGAAGGATATTCTGATGCATCTTGGTGCTCAGATTCGGGAGACAGCAGATCCACTAGTGGTTATGTATTTACACTAGGAAGAGCAGCTATAGCATGGAAATCCAAGAGACAGACTGGTATTGCTCTGTCATCTATGGAATCGGAACTTTATGCTCTAGCTTCTGCTGGAGATGAAGCAGAGTGGATAAAGGATCTGATCATGGATATTCCATTGAGGAGTTTTAAGTTAAACTCTATATCTATATTCTGTGATAATCAAGCAACAAAGATGATAGTGAATAACTCACTCTTTAATGGTAAGAGGAGACACATCAGGCTGAAACTGGCCATGCTGAATTATCGAATAGAACAAAAGAATATCACTTTGATTGATGTGAGATCAAAGGATAATATGGCAGATACCCTTACAAAGGGATTGAACAAAGATCGAACATTCAAAACTACGGGGGAGATGGGGTTAAAGACCATTTAGTCAGGTCTTAACCTAACCCAGCATTATTTTGAATTATTCGAATCTCATCTAGCCTTGGAAAGCATTCGGGACAGTTTACATGTTTCAGATAACTTAATTAGGTTACCAAGTATGGGGGTTTATGAAACCATTTCAAATTTGATGGTGTAGCAAATGTTCATGTGAAGTTTTCTTACTTTGTTATTCCACAAAGGAATATGAAAAATGTCTGATATGTTTCAATGATATTGTGCTAGTCTTTATGTCATTCCAAATTTGATGACATGTCTTTCATAGTATGGTGTAACATTCCAAATTTGATAATACAACATAAATTTATGACTGATATGACTAACACAGTATTCCAAATGGAAACATGGTATGGTCCTTGTGATAGAGACTATATAGGATCGAGTTCTTTTAAAGAAACTTGATGATAATGCTTATTGTTTTTTATTTACCTTCAACCATATATGGAATGTACTAAGTTCTTATTGTTGAACTAGATACTATTGTACAAATGATTGTATTCATATTATCTTATGAAATTCATATTTGACAACTTACAGAGAATGGCGAAGATGGAGGAGAACGGTTGAATCTGGATCTCGATGAGGATTACTTACTTGATGAGTAAAGTCACATGGATTGCAAGGACTTTTCCTTTTGATTATTTCTTTTGGTTTAGCCACTTACATGTGGAACTTCGGATTTATTGTTGGGTTTAGTTTTGATCTAAAACCCTAGTTTTATTTTTTGAAGTTTACTTATTTGATTTATTGGATTATTGAGATTCAATTTATATTGATTCAATTACTGATTGAACAATGATTTCTATACATGTGTGGTGGATATATATAGAACATAGGAGGAGGTTGTAAGGGTATTTATGTAATATCCTTTCATATGTTCTAATATAATCCTACTTGTATTAATACTCAGGCTGTGAGGGGCAATCTAGTAATTAGCCCATCTGACCTAAACCCTAGTTTTCCTATAAATACTAGCTGGAGGCAGCAGTCTGGGTATTCCAAACTAGATACTCAGGGTGTAATGCTTTAAGCAACCTTGTGCTTAAACCCTAAACCCTAACAAAGCTATACGGTCAGCATGCAATAAGAAGCAATAGCCACTTTCTATTACAAGAAACGTTTCAAACTTCTTATATTCCTTTTTCTCATGTCTATATGTTCTAGGAAGAGCGACTTTCTTCATGAACCAATGTCCATTGCAAGAAAAGCTTTAAAACCTTTTTCTTCCTTTTTCTCATCTATATATGGTCTAGCCCTAACTTGTCCACTTCCTATCAAACCTTCAATTCCTAGAAATACAGCTAGCCATCTCTGGTCCTTCTTTTTCCTTTCATTTTAGCACCGTCTGAAAATTGCTAAATAGCACAATTTCACCCAGCACATTAACTACTTTTTCTATGATGATGATCAACTAAGAGATTGAACAACGCAAATATTTCCATGTTCAAATTATGATTGTTACATGACAAGCAACTTCCTCTAAATCCAAGAACATTATTCCAACAAAAAGAAATAATGCCATTTTGAAAAGACATCCAACATCCGAAGCGACTTCAAGTCCTATCTTAAAAGCGTCTAAGATCACTCCATCTTTATCTAAGTAAATTCAAAATCAAAAAACAAACCGGTGTTCCTTGTTAGTTAACTAGTGCCTTCATTCAAAATTCTACATTTCCAAGTGAAAAGCTAATTCACCAGGAAAAATGTCTACAAACTCAGAACCTAGAGGGTTGTTGTCTCTCCGGCATAGGGTCCTTCCCTTTTTGACTCATGTTTGAGAAATGTTTTGAGAAGAGAAAGAAAATTTAAAGTAGTAAAATGAAGTTGGATAGGGGGAAGATGATATGATGAACAGTGAATCAGAAAAGGACAAAGAAAAGGGGTATATATAGGCTAGAAAAGAAGGTCAACAGCTATAAAACGGGCAAAAATTCAAACATCCGGTATACTGTTTCCCAATCTGGTATACCGTTTCAAGCAGTAACGGCTAGAAATTGCCAGAGAAGCTGATCCAGTATACTGTTTGGCAAACCGGTATACCGTTTCAAGCAGAAACAGTAAGAAAAACAGCAATTTTTGAAATAAAATGACTTTTAGAAAACATTTTTAGCTTAAATAAAGGGGTCACACAACCCAAGATCTCTTCTAAGAGAGCAGAAACGTTCTTCACTCAATGGTTTTGTGAAGATGTCCACAAGTTGCTTCTCGGTTTCAATATAGTCAAGTCGAATTTCACCTCTTTGAGCTGTATCACGAAGAAAGTGATGACGAATATCAATATGCTTAGCTCGAGAGTGTAAAATCGGATTCTTGCTAAGATTGATGGCACTTGTGTTATCACATTGGATTGAGGAAGTGTCAAACTTCACTCCATAGTCTTGGAGAGTTTGCCTCATCCAAAGCACTTGTGCACAACACCATCCGGATGCAATGTATTCAGCCTCAGTGGTAGAAAGAGCAACTGAATTTTGCTTCTTACTAAACCACGACACTATACACGATCCCAAGAAGTGACAAGTTCCACTTGTACTCTTACGATCAACATGACATCCGGCAAAATTGGCATCGGAGAAGCTAACAAGGTCAAAGTCATTGTTCATAGGGTACCATAGTCCAATGCTTGGAGTTCCCTTTAAGTACTTAAAGATTCTCTTTACAGTACTCAAATGAGATTGCATAGGTTTGGCTTGGAACCTAGCACAAGCACAGACACTAAACATAATGTCATGTCTACTAGCCATTAGGTAGAGTAAGCTACCTATCATGCCTCTATACTTAGTTGGGTCAACAGGGATGCCATCTTCATCTTTGGACAAAGTTACAGATGTACTTATTGGAGTACTGGATGACTTTTGTCCATTGATGTCAAACTTTTTTAATAATTCTTTAAGATATTTTGTTTGACTAATGAATATCCCATTAGGGGTTTGCTTAATTTGCAGTCCTAAAAAGAAAATTAGTTCACCCATGAGACTCATCTCAAATTCATTACTCATGCATTTACCAAAGTCATGACAAAAAAGTTCATTTGTAGATCCAAAGATTATGTCATCTACATAGATTTGGACTATTATCACATCATTTTTATCATGCTTAACAAATAAAGTGGTATCTATTTTACCCATTGAAAAATCAGAATTGACTAGAAACTTACTCAATCTGTCGTACCATGCTCTTAAGGCCTGTTTTAAGCCATGTAGGGCCTTCTTCAATTTGTATACATGGTCTGGAAATTTTGAGTCTTCAAAGCCAGGCGGTTGAGATACATAGACTTCTTCATTAATGTAACCATTCAAGAAGGCGCTTTTGACGTCCATTTGGTACAACCTGAAATTCTTATGACACGCAAAAGCAAGCAACATTCTAATTGACTCAAGTCTAGCTACAGGTGCATATGATTCATCAAAATCAATTTCTTCCTGTTGGTTATATCCTTGAGCAACTAATCTAGCTTTGTTTCTAGTGATATTACCATCGTCATCAAGTTTATTCCTAAATACCCATCTAGTTCCAATGACCTTGGTGTTAGAGGGTTTTAGCACTAAGTCCCAAACTTGATTCCTTTCAAATTGGTTAAGTTCTTCTTGCATAGCGACTATCCAATCACTATCCAAGATAGCTTCTTTAATATTCTTGGGTTCGATTGTAGATATAAAGGCTACATTAGAACAAACATTTTGGATTTTACTCCTAGTTTGTACGCCTTTATCTAGGTTTCCAATGACAAGGTCAAGAGGATGGTCTTTGACAGTTTTAACTTCTTTAGGAAGTTGATGTACTTGATCATTAGGTTCATCTAGAGTGACGTTTTCAACTCTTTTCCTAATCTCAAGTACCTCATCTTCATCATCATCATCTAGGTCTTTATACTTTTCTTTTGCCATAGATTCGTCAAATTTGACATTCATAGACTCTTCCACAACTAATGTTCTCTTATTAAACACTCTATATGCTCTACTATTTGTGGAGTAGCCTAGGAAGATGCCATTATCAGCTTTTTTTTCAAATTTGCCTAGATTATCTTTAGTATTAAGAATAAAACATGCACATCCAAAAACTTTAAGATAGTCTACTTTAGGCAGTTTGTCATAAAACAATTCATAGGGAGTTTTTAACAAGATGGGTCTTATCAAAACTTGGTTTAACACATAGCAAGCCAGGTGTACAGCTTCAGCCCAAAAATATTTAGGCAGGGAATACTCATTGAACATTGTCCTAGCCGTTTCTTGGATTGTTCTATTCTTTCTTTCAACCACACCATTTGATTGTGGTGTTCTAGGGGCTGAGAAGTTATGTGTTATACCTTGCTTTCGATAAAACTCACCAAATTCTTCTATATTGTCAAATTCACCACCATGGTCACTTTTTATGGAAGTGGTCATGTAACCCTTTTGTTCTAGGGGCTGAGAAGTTATGTGTTATACCTTGCTTTCGACAAAACTCACCAAATTCTTCTATATTGTCAAATTCACCACCATGGTCACTTTTTATGGAAGTGATCATGTAACCCTTTTGATTTTGTATTCTCTTACAAAGATCTACAAATTCCTCGAATGCATCATTTTTATGCTTGAGGAAGAGGGTCCAAGTGAAACAGGAGTAGTCATCTACGATAACGAAAGTGTATTTCTTTCCTCCCAAGCTAGTGGTTTGTATGGGTCCAAATAGATCTGAATGAAGTAATTGTAAAGGTCTAGAAGTGGCAATAGAATTAATAGCCTTATGAGAAGCTTTAGTAAGCTTACTTCTTTGACAAGCTCCACATGTGTGTAATTTAAAATGTAATTGCTGTGTTATTTAAATTCTGTTAAATTATGCAAAAATGTTACACATTGATTGTCTGTTGATCAACACTATGAATTTATCTGATGAATGTGATTGTTAGATTAGATGCCATACTCGGCTTGGAAATGAGGCCTGTGGTAGCCCGTAGTAGGGGATGTGGTTCAACCACCTGACTCATATGATGCCATATAGACATGGGGTTAGAGTTTCATCACCCGTGCTACGTCCCCTTGCCAATAGGGGTTTAGGTGTTCGATGCTTATGAGGGTGACCATATGAATATGTGAAAAGAGAAAAGAAATGAATGAAAAAGAACATCGGAATGGTGATTATGAGCTATATGGTGGGCTATAAGCCAGAAATGAAAAGAAAAGAGAAAAGAAATGGATTGTCCCGCAGTTTAATCACAGAGGGCTAGTCGAGCTAACCTTGGTGAACAAATGCAGGAGCTGACTGGTCCTCTCCAACAACTCAATGGGTGTATCGCGGGAAGAGGTAACCAAGCCTGCACCAGGGATACATCTATTGGGGATTATAGTAGCATAGACCTTACTTAGATGTATTTTTAGGTGGCTAATAAATAATCTGGACTTGCGTATCATGTAGGATCATGTGGATTGTGGTTGCACGTGCATGCATGATGATATTTTTGCTCACGAGCTCAGTGGGGCTCACACTCTATTATATATGTTTTTCTTAGATGATTTTACAGATCGATGCCGCTGTGGCATGGAGGCTCATTACGAGGAGGAGAGCCCTGATTGTTATGATGATGTTGTATGGACCCCGACGGAGGTCATACCGATCCTGCGTACATTCTCGGTGGTTATTGATGAAGACCGTTGAAGAGTGCACGTAATGCTTTTTATCTTGAGGACTCCTTTTTGTTTTTGTTAGGAGTTTATCCCTGTTCTGACTATGGTTCTATTGTAGTCTTTTACTTTTTTTTCTTTTTGGGGTTGAGTTAACTCACCCTGTATATATTTATGTATGGTGTATCTTTAGTTTTGTTTCGTCAGCTTTGTTTCTTAAGTTGTGGGTTGTTGGGAAATGTATCAGGACAAACTCATCTATGTATATATTATCACCATTTCCCCGTATCACTATGCTTCCTTTTATTATTGTAATTTGTAGTTTATCTACAGCACTCTGATCTTGCTCATGGTAAAGTGATGATTGTGGACCCGTGAATGTAAGAACTACTTCTAGATCCATGGGATTTGGTGGATTGCCATTATGCAATTTGGGTCACCTACCTAATCCTCCCAGGCGATGGTTTGGGGTGTGACATTATAAAGAGCATCTGCCATAGTACAGGCATACTAGGATTATTTCCATTAATAGGGCATGGTGCAATTGAAGGGTCGCTAATAGTATGGGCACTTCCTGAAGTAATTCATCGTTGATAACGTGTGGTGCAAGGGTAGTTTGGTAATTTATCATAGGTGGTTGTATAGCTCTGGTCATGGTGAGGGCAGACTAGGAATCACCAATGCAAGGGCGTGTGGCTATGCTGATCGAGATCCTAAGTTTGTATTTGTCAGTTGTGCAGGCATGATTGGAGATTGGGAATCTCACTTGTAGGAGATTGTGGGCCACGTGTAAGGTGTAGATTGGCCTACTAAGGGTGATAAGTCACCATGGGGGTAGACCCACTAGTTTGAATTTGGTGGCAAAGTGCACAATTCGACACTAAAAAAGGCTTCTTCGACAGTGGGAGCCTGTATCAACATAGAAGTACTCGACTCGACAGTGCGTCGATGTCGAGGGAGACCCTGTTTGATGTCAATTATGGGCAAATTTTGTTGTTATGAATATGAAGAGCCTCCTTCTATTTTCATTTCTATTTTTGCCATTTCGAGCTCTGAGGGTTTCCTTGCATATTTTTGGGTATTTGAGGCCGTGTGACTCCATTTGTGCACCAAATCTTGCATTCTTGGGTACAAATCAATCACCATGTCCTCCTCTCAATTTCCATCTAAGTGGATTTGTAAGAGAAGTCCCATTTCGTGAGTTGGCCTTATTTTTCTTGATTACCTTCATTTTTGGCCATGTTTAGACAAGATAGGGGAAGAGGCCCATGCTATCCGGGGATACGCCGATTCCCAAATGATCATGGAGTCAGGGCATCATGCTACAGGGAGGGGACGATTCCACTCATCGTCTAGAGATCAATCCGGATGAGGATGAGTTGAGCAATTGCAGGGAGACGTCTAGGGTTCCTTAGTACGAGGGCCATCTCCGTCGCGACACCCCCACGCATATTTGCAGTAATGCACAGAAACCTCCCAGGCTAAGACTTCGATTCCTTGCTTGAATTGTTTAAAGTTCGTCGGCTTGTTTGTATTGGGATGATATGTTGTTTGCTTTGCCTAGTATATGCATTCTTGCACTGTTCTTTGTATGCCGCATTGCTCTTTGATCCGATGGATCTGTGCTTGTAATGCCATGAAAATTTCAATGTATTGATTCGTTTGAACCCTATCAATTGCGTGTGGTTCTATTGTACTTATACAAAACTCCTTTTGGCCTGTCGGGATCCACTAGGGATTGGTAGCAAGGTTTGTTTTATGGATTTTCATGTAAATGATAACCCATTTTGATGCCAAATCGATGATGTTTTTGACTGATTTTCTTGACATGTTCATGTTGTGCTTACATTGTTTGTGACAATGAAAATTCCCAATTGTGTACCGACCCTGTCACGCCCCCATTCCGAAAGGGAATAAAATCCAATAAAAGGGGGTATGACTAGGATGACATGTGTCACCCCTCACTGCCAGGATCTCGATTTGCAGTGTATTGAATCACGGTCAAGACTAATATAATCATCACAAATATACTAGTAAATGGAAATAGAGAAATATTACATTTCCAAGGTAAAACAGAGCTGCGGAAGTGTCTAAGTAATAGTTACATAATGTTCATTTGCCTAGTGTTAGGTTATACAGTAATCCAGTGATATTTCAAATGACCATTACATAACTATTAAAATATAGTCTGTACAAGCACATTGTAAGCTCAAAAAGAAATAGAAGTAAGTCTCAGAATCAGAATGCCCCATAGGCACAGTCATCGCACGGACACCCATCGCCGTGTTCCTCTATCAATGGCTCTGGGTCCTCCACACCCATAGAATCATACTCAGACGAGTGAACATCCAGGTTTGCCACAAGTCCATCATCTGCGGCCATATCTAAAAAGGTGTACATAAAGGGAGTAAGCTCCACTGAGCCCAGTGAGGGGATGGGGAGCATGCAAGCAATAACATATAATCCATGATGCATGAATTATTATCCAATTAGCCACCTAACAAGCACATCTAAGTCACTAGGTACTTGCTACTGCAACAACTCGGGTAACATCACGGATCACTTATCTTATCACCGTCGATGCAACCTCAATTGTTACAAGGGAGCTCGCGTTGATAGAAGCCACTCGCCACCCAGAGGTAAACCCTGATAACCAATGATCTCACCTGACCTGGCCTCATATCACTCCTCAGGCACCACAAGTAGCCTTGGTTACCCAACACCTAAACCCCTGTTGGTAAGGGTCGTAGCAAGGGGATCGAAAATCCTAACCATTCTATATGAACTATCGTATCGAGAGGTATTCCGGCACATGACGTCCCATACCATCTTGTACTGGGTACCAGCACAACACGGCGCATGACAAACCATATAATAGTACTAACAGTATGATGCAATATGATACTATCGTATTGAGAGGTATTCTGGCACATGACATCCCATACCATCTTGTACCGGGTACCAACACGACACGGCGCATAACAGACCAATTATAAGCATGATGAAGACATTAACAAGCCACATCCATAACGCATACATTCGTAATTTCCACAAATATAGTTATAAAAATGTAAGAATGAGTATGCATGAGAAATGACATACTAGCATAACATAATGCAAAACACTCCCAAATAAAGTCAAATCCCAACCCCACTCACCTATTCGTTCATGATCCGTTACTAAGGTTTGTTTGCCGTTCAACGTAACGTAGTCCCACCATACAAGTAATATTGCCTAGAGAAGCATAACAAAGTGAATTAGGTGAGGTAAGAGGGGTCCTGAAGTCTAGGCTTAAGGATAACACATTAGAGTTTAGGTGGACTCTTGAATGGAGGCACATCGTCTGGGTCCACCCTGGGCAAAATACTCTAAAACCCAAGACTGGACTCTTGGGTGGATCCTGGCCTGAGTCCACCACAAAGTCCAGCTCCTGCAGAATCCAAATTTCATCACAAGCAAGCTCCAGAACCCGATTTCTCTTGGGTTTCAGCTCACACAGACTCGGGGAAAAGGTCTACAAGCCACCTAGGGTCATAATACCCTACCCTTATCATAGGGTTGTCGGGTTTGAAGGGTAATTCTATCAAAACCCCAAATCTAGGGTTTCTCCACCAAGACCCTAAATTCAAGAATTAAAATCCAAAAAAAAAGAAGAGGATAGACTCAAGGCTAGCTTCAAGCCTCTAAGTAGGGAAATACTACTCCAAAACTATCCTTGGGTTCCAAATGGAACCCTAGGTTCGAAACCCCCAACCCAAATGGTTTCATCTCTAAACCCAAAAAGAATTTAAAGAAGAGAGAGAGAAATTCAATGACCTACCTTATCCTAGCAATAACTCCTAGGTAGAGTGGTTGCACAAGCCCTAGGATCTTCACTTCCTTCCTCCTCTTCCTTCTTCTTCTCCTCTCTTTTCCTTTCTCTTTTCCTTTCTTTTTTCACCTCCACGATTTTACTTGGTTAGAAGACTTAGAGGGTTGTTAGTGGGTGTTTAGTGGATGGATAAGACCAACACATAGGTAAGTGAGTGGATAGATAAGACCAATCCACAACACTCCAAAACTCATAGTTGTCTTTAGTGGGTCCCTAGGATATTTATGGCTTATAAGTGGATAGTTGGATTAATCCACTCAAATCCAAAACCCTTATTTATCTCTAGTGGGTCCCTAAGATATTTTATGACCCCACACTAAAATACAAAAGGAGATGATGGGGCCCACGACACCTTATCCACAATAAATCATATGGCAGGTGTGGACTCACCACCGGGTCCAGTTTAGGGTTCAGTCCACCAGAAATAAGGTAAACCCAAGGCAATAGATTTTGGGCTTTGACCCACCTTTCGAGGGTTACGAAGGTAGCACGTACATGGATTAAATGCTCACCTTCACGCGGTCACATCACCCATCACATTGAAATTCTACTCTTTTATTCCAGTTATCTCCTTGACTGTCACGACCCAAAGTCGCAGGTGTTGACCGTTGACAACGCCGCAACTTCTACCAATGAAAGTTCAACATGGTCCGAAGAATTACGGTGTAGTTTGGGTGCAGGTATAACAGACCCCACTAAAGCTTTATGGGCTTCTAGGATCTTAGGGTTATTTTATGGATTCTTATGTATAGGACTAATCAATTTTAGAACCGCTGGTTGATAAAAAATTTGCCTGACTCACTAGGGATTTAGAGCCGATGCTAAGTTTTGCCTTGCTTTGATGTGCAGGATCCTATGACCTATCATAAGTACGGGTCACGTTCGATTGTTCTCACTTGGTATGGCCAGCTTTGTAATGCTGTCCGACGGTAGATTGCGACTGCCGGCTTTAAGGATCTGGCTCTTCTATAGACTAGGTCTTTTGACACTTCGTTGGCTTAGGCCGTGGTAGGGCACTACTTAAACCTTCCATTTGCCTGTGGGTGATGGTTATCACCCCACTCTGCTATTTTCATTACACCAGCCTATCCTTTGGCGGTGAGGCAGTGATTGGGCGCCCAGGGGCATGGAGTATAGTGGAGAGAATTTAAAGAAATAACTCGGCTCGTGTCCTCCTGAGTCAATGGTTGCAGTGCAGTGGTTCTGGCGAGAATGGGAGAAGAAGACAGTGACAAATTTTTCTGGTCGAGACGAGATTGATCAACTGGTGTGGTGTTTCATCTTCTATCTATTGGGGAACACCTTGTTCAGTAGCAGTGGTATGAGGATCCATATCTCGCTAGTGTGGTACCTCCGAAGGTGAAGAAGTCCTTCGACTGGGCCAGGGCAAGCTATGCCCATATGCTGAGGACATTGGATTCCTTGGCCATGCAACATACCCTGGGCAATAGCAACACTTGGTTTGTACCCGAGGTAATCTATTATCTCTTTTGATTCATGTATTTTCCTGCGTTAACCTGCATTTGCTTTGACTTGATTTGTTGACTATACTGACACTCCATTATCTTGATTGTAGTGTTGGTGCTATGATCACCTGGGGGTACATACTTCCAGGTTGAGGACTCATAATGATAACCTTTTTGAGGGCGGGGATGTGGTTGTCTGATAACACCCGTCCCTAGGAGAGGACTGTCCCAGTGTCTGTCATCGGGGAGATGTTGAACCGGCTCTCCCCTCAGGAGGTAAAATTTCTCTTTTCTCTTTGTCTTGCCTTGTCTTGTACTAGGTATTGACTCTGATGTATTCACATGGCAGGTAGTGTGGCAGCCATTTGAATCTCTTCAATTGGATGTGTGGCTTCACTGGAGTCTGCTAGGAGACTTGTACCTCGGCACATGGTTTTTGCCAGGCCTTTTGGGTATGCCTATTACCTGGGTGATAGGGCCTATAGGCAATGGACCAGTGTTGAGAGGCCGTGTATCCCTAGGTGGCCTCCTCACTTTATGCTTGAGCCAGAGAGGCTCTCCAAGAGGGAGAAACCCGGCATATAAAGGGCGTTGATGCACGGCCCTTCGTTGAGATGAACTCATGGGGATGTTATCGCTAGTATAAGTTGAAGGAGTTGATGTGTGTTTATCTGACTCCTCCTGGTCCTCATATAAGTCCTTGCTTCTTAATACTTTATGTTTTCTAACATCTTGATTGTTAAACTTATTCTCATGTATACAGGCCCCTACTGGTGCTAAGCCTTATGAGGTTGGGGAGGCAAGCGCTACTCCTGGCTTAGCTCAGGAGACCACCTCATTTGGGTCTCATCCCGTGGTGACACCTCTTCAGGAGGACGAAGCTGTTGCTACCCTAGCTAGGTCATTCATGGCACCTTCGTGTTTACATAAGGTGTCAGATGCTTTCATTCCAGCATCGGGATGGTCGTTTGTCTATTTGGGCACGGAGGTGCCCGTTCCTCGACCTTCATCAGTCATGGTTTGCCATCCATGTGGCTATGGCTTTGTAGGTACATTGATTGTGTTTCAAATCTTATCTTTTCTTCCTTATGTAGCAGTTGACCATCGATTTCTGGTATAGGTCATTGGCTATAGGTATGATGACCTATAGGGGATGGTCGCTGGTCAGAAGGAACTCACTGCCTCTCAGAGTAAGCGGATACTTTAGCTGGTGAGTTGCTTGTTCTTTGGTGCTTCTTGAAAAGTTAGTGTATACAAAAAAATGATGCTAATGCCTAATATGTGGTGTAGGAACGTGACATCCTAGGGTATGAGGTGACCACCAACCGGCTCCAAAAGGAAAGGAATGAGGCCCTGGCTGTTGCTCAGCTTGCCCCAGCTACAGAGGTTCTGGTGCCATAGTCCCCAAGGATCGAGATCAATGATCTAGTTGATGGTTAGGGCGCCAAAGTTAACAAGGATCAAGAAGAAAGCGAGAGTCGGAGCGACAATGATGAGGATGATGAGGATGGGTCCGATGAGGATGAGGAAGGTGGAGGACGATAGTTGTGTATCCCATTTTTTATTTTTTTATTTTTTGAAATGTATAGACAGTTTTGGGCCTTTGAACCCTACAAATATTTTGAAATGGTTTCAATTCAATGATGTTTTAATCTAATATCAGAATTTTTGATCAATTGAGTGCTTGGATGTGTTAATGTGTGATGTATAGATGTGTGGGTGGCATGGAGTGATCCATCATGACCCTAGTGTATAGGCTTACATGTTGAGATGACAGGGACCCACTGGTACAGTGCGGACTACCCAAAAATTTATAAAATTGCTTGGCTATGAAATTAAAGTACTCAACATCGAGCTCCTGTCAATCGACATTGAGAGGGCAAACCTTTGACATCGAGGTTTAACTTCTGACTGTTGAATGAGCTTAGATAGTAGACAAATTCTGCCTGATAGTGAACCATCTAGAATCGACATCGAGATTGAATCCTCAATAATGTGTCAATGTCGAAGGGACCAGGGTTCACTGACGACTCGGGGTCTTTCACTATCGACTCTATGTTTTCAATTTTGAATTGTTTCCTTTTTGAAAAGTCCAATTATGGAATTCTTTGATTTTTCTTCCTTTCTTGAGTCCTTGCTCGTCTTTGAGGCTTTATTAAGGGCCTTGAGGAGTGTAGAAACTCTTCATTCTTTTCTTCCCTTGCTCTTGGAGTGTTCCCTGGAGGATTCTCTTTTCTTCTCTTCTCTTGCTGTTTCCCTTTCTTTTCTTCAAGTTATGGACAAAGCTTTGAGTTCTTTGATTGATTCTATGCTAAGAGATGATCGTGAAGCCTTGGGAATAGTGCATCTCCAACCTTTGGCGAGAATGAAGAACATGGTACTAGCTTGGGACTTGCTTCAAGGTGTTTCTTGTGATTGGGTCCTGAAGGTACACGTGTTTCGCTTTGGCACGGCTGAGGTATGTCTGACTTACGAAGAATTTTGTGCATGCTTCCTCTCCCCTCATCACGGTGCAATGATACGACCAAGTTTGAAGGATGACTACTCCAAAGATATCATGCCCTTCTTCGATTGGAGAGGAACCGTCTTCCCCATTTTACGCATGGTCATTGTATCGATGTTCTAGCAATTATCCACCTCTTTGCGGGTCAACATTGGGGTGACCATGGTTTCATGGAGTGTAGGAAGCGAGCCTTCCTGTTTTGTGTAATTGCCCGATTCCTCCTTCATTCTAGTGCTCATGGGGCTTCCCCTGTGTTTATGGAAGTGGTTAAACAAATCCAACGGGGTAGTGACATCGCTCCTATTGTCTTGGCAAAAACGATGAGAGGGTTGGATATTCTGAGTGGAAGCCATACCCCACATAGTGAAGACTTCTCTGGCAGTCCCTACTTGGTGCAGGTATTCCTTTTGCTTTCCTTTTCTTATGATGTCTCTCTCTTTTTACCATGTTTCTAGAACTACCCTTATTCTATTTTATGGCAAATTTGGCTTTGTGAGAGGCTACAAATTTGTGAAGTCCATGAGAGGAGATTTCAAAATCAAGCATTTCCATCTCCGCTTGGTAGTGATGGAGTATCACCATTGGGACACTTGGGAGCATGCTCTTTTCCATATCTCCTCTGATGACATCCGCTCAAAGTGCTCTTGGTGGCTTGTAGATGCCCTAATGTTGAATTCTTCTGGGTGTAACTGATGAGCACATTTATGTGTGTAATCTTAGGGCATAAAGCATATATTTTACCACATTGGACAGAGTTACTTCGGTGCTTTCTTGTGTTTTTTAGGTTTTTGGCTATTTTATGTTTCTGGGCTATCGGGAGCTGCATGTCTGGATCTACACGTAAAGTCACCATTTTCCTTTCCATGGCTGTAAAGAGGACTAAATTTTGAGCAAGATGGACATGACGGAATTCAAGTACGCATTTGTTTAGGCCTCCATGCAAGTGATTATTCTTTTCAAGCTAGGAAAGAATAATTGGCCAGAAATGAGCCGAAATGCAAGCCCGGGCTGGTCCAAATTTTTGGAGAGTTATATTTGGCATCAAGAAAGACAATAATGAGCAAGGGTTGAGATCCTCTCAAGCATTTACCCTCTTTTGCATTTTTTCACTATTGGAGGAGAGAGAAAAGCCACATGGGACCTACACCTGTTCACATGTGACCAAGGGTAGGATGGGAATAATTCTCACTGAAGCAACCAAGGACAAAGGAGGAATTTCATATTCAAATTAGAAGTTTGACTAGAAAGTGGGCTACAAGCAAGGATCGGCCAAGATGGGATTTGCGCAAGAAAGAAAGGAGAAATAGTAGGAGAGATAGGTGAGGAGAAGAAAAAATTAAAAAAATTAAAGAAAAGAAAAGATACTCTCTCCCACTCACGTTTCTATTTCCCTCTTTCCTAACTTCTTCTTCTCTCTCTCTCTCTCCCCTATTTTATCTCCCTTTCCACGCTCTCTCCCATCCAATCTCCATTTTCACTTTTCCTTTTTTTTATTTTTTTATTTTGTTTTTCCTTATCCCATCTCATTCCACGGTTCCCATTTTTCCTCTAACTCCCCACCATAGTTTTTCTCTCCCATATTTCTTAAAACCCCTCCTCTCTTTCCTATTAGAATTTTCCATTCTCCCTCTCTTATTTCTTAGACTCCATATTGTTATTATTTTTTTTTACCCACTTAATCCCCTTCCACATTTTTTTTAGAGTACCAAGTCTCCACGGTTTTTTAAGAAGGCCATCATGGAAATTTAATTAATTGTTGAGTGGTATCCTAGTCATCACTCTCTCTCTCCTCCAAATTTCCAAGTATACTTTAGGGATTTTACTATGGATAGATTTCTTTTAAAGAAGATTCCCTTATCCTTGGAAGGTTGAAAAGTAAAAAATGCCTTGATCATATAACTTGGAGAAGACTCCTGCAAAGAAAAGGAAGCACAAGAATAAAATTTGAAAGTCCACTTTTAAAAAAATAGAAGGTTTAGGGACCAAGCTTTGTATCTCTCCTACTTTTCATATTTTTTATTTTTTTTTGGGCATTCAATCTTTTTGTAAGGAAGGAGATGAGAATATTTTTACTTTTTGGGATCCTCTGTCTCTCCCCTCCACGGTTTTAGAAGGAGAGAACCTCCCAAAACCGTGGAGGCTCTCTCCCTCTTCTCCCTTCTCCTCTCCTCCCCCTATAAATACCCAATGCCTTGGGCTGTAAAGGAATTCATTCCAGTTCAGTTTTAGTTCAATTTCAATGCAATTTTAGTTCAGTTTTTTATGAGTTTTCTTCTTCTCCTAAATTTCTCTAGTTCTAGTTTGATTTTATGAGCTTAGTTCAATGGTTGTAATGAGTTTATGCAAGTCTTAATTTCAATTAATGTCAAACCCTGCCCCTGACTGACTGGAATCTTTACTAAAGGACAAAAACCCCAGACATGGCATCCAAGCACACTATGGAGTATCACTCCAGTGATTGAAATTGATGAAGAAACCATGAGCATGTCTTCCTACATACCTGTCAGAAGATGGACAGCTGACCCCTACAACTGCACAGCTCATAGCATAATGTACTACCTGAACTCCAGGTATTCTCTCTCCTCTTAATAAATGTGGGTCCCACCCCTGGAAATGTGTGTAAAAGACCCTAAATGGCATATGGGTACAAGGCTCTGACCCTGGCTCAAACCCTTGTGCAAGCCCACAGAGTTTCAGCCTGGCTGAATTCTCTGGGCGATGCACTAGGTGATGCAAACATCAGCCAGAGACATCGCCCAGAGTGCAAAACTACATTATTTTAATGATTTAATTTGTGGGGACCACCCATATTGGACATGAGCACCCTCCATAGGTTGAGGGGAGTCTAAGGGACCACCTCATACTCTTAGATCACTATGGACCCCACTTGAGTGCCCAAAATGGCTGAGAATGCAGTTAAAAATGCATTTTGGAAATGGACCTTAGCAGTCAAACAGACCCTAGTCATGGGCTGGGCTATAAATAGGGGTACCATAGGCTCATTTAGAGCTCTTGGTACTATTCAAATTGTGGGGGAAGGGAGAAGAAAGAAAAGAGAGAAAGGAGAGGAAGAAGAAGGGAGGGAGCATCCTTGCCCTCTAAAGCCTTGGATTCGAGCAGCCTTACATCTATTCAGGTATAACACCTCTATCCATACCTGCTACCTTGATGAATCACTGCTGTTCTCTTGATATCTCTGTGCATTTGAATGTTATCGACCATTGGCAGCCCGACAGTATGGAAGCGCCAAGTACCACCTCGATCGCCATGCAAACATGATGCATGGAAGATCTCGAGTATTTAATGATGATATTCATACCTGTTTTACAGATCTGGAACCGAAACCAGACTGTGCTTGGCAAGACTTGCCAGTTACACTCGAAAACAGGCTATTTGGAGTCCCGATTTCTTGTCCTGATTGCATGGGATCTAACTCTAAGTGGTAGCAGACTTAAATCATTGTTATGAACCTGTAATCAACCTTGCATGTGGTTGAAACCAAGTTTGGTACCTGGAGAAATCATGGGTTACTATTCACTGGGCTGTCTGGGTAGCCTCTGGTAGCCAAGTGGTGGGCCCAGTTGGAAATCCACAAGGACCAGTGTTAAGGACACACCTGGGGGTCCAAGATGACCTAACATGCATGGGGGAATGATGTGGCCACTGCCCATGGCCAGCAACCTTGGGAACTCAGCCTGATCACATTTTTTAAATCTCTAAGCGATGCACTGGGCGACGCAGACATCATCCAAAGACATCGCCCAGTATGTGAAATTTGGCAGTTTTGATGATCTGACCTAGGGATCCTTACCCTAGGGCCATGATACAATGTAGGGAGGTGGAAAATGACCAGAATGCCCCTCCCCCCATCTGTCTATGTGTATGAGTGCTTTGGGAACCCAAGTGGGCCCCGCAGGACTTGGAAACCCAGCCTGTGTTGGTCCTGCAGCACTGTCAAGTTGGGGACAGCACTGTAAGACCAATGTGACCTAGAAACATGTGCTAATATAGCAAATGACTGCCCCCAGGCCACCAACTCTGGATGATGCACCAGGACATAGGCCTAAGGCCCAGTGCAAGGCCCAGAGAACTCCAGGTGAAGACCAACTGTACACTGGGTCAACCCAGTGGGCTTAGATCAACCCTAGGACTTCCAATGACAATTTGGATTATTAAAATGACAATTTTTGATTTATAACTAGGATTTAATCCCGCGCTCGAGGCCTACATCCAGACTGCTACCGAAACTGAATTTACAACTGAGTTCTTAGAACCGGACCTAGGTGAGTGAAATATTATCGTGTATGTATGTGTAACTGTATTATTATGCCGGCAATTGAATTCTTAAATTATAAATGCTGTGTTATTTAAATTATGTTTAAATTACTCAAAATTACTACACATTGATTGTCTATTGATCAACACTGTGATTGGAACATGATGATTGTGAATGGTAGACTAGATGCCGTAGTCAGCTTGGAAATGAGGCTGGTGGTAGCCCGTAGTATGGGATACGGTTGATACCGCCCAACTCATATGATGCCATATAGACATGGGGCTAGAGTTTCATCACCCGTGCTACGTACACTTGCCAACAGGGGTCAAGGTGTTGGATAACTGTGAGGACTATCGTAAAACCCTAGAGGCATTTACGCTGAGAAGCCTCAGCACAACTGGGATGCCCCAGGGCAAATTTTCCGGGAAGCCTCGGGCTATAAGCTTGGGAAGCACCGAAAGGTGAATTTTTGGCTACATGCCACATATAATGATTATGCACTAGTTTGGTGAATTGATATTGAGTTGGTTACCTTACAGGAGTTAATCCTGACGGCCAATCGGGCTAACCTGGGTAAGGAGATGCTAGAGCCGGCTGGTCCTCTCTGACAACTCAATGGGTGTATCGCGGGAAGGGGTAACCAAGTCCACACCAGGGATACATGTATTGGGGATTGTAGTAGCACTAACCTGACTTAGTTGTATTACTAGGTGGCTAATAAACAATCTGGACTTGTATATCATGTAGGATCATGTGGATTGTGGTTGCATATTCATGCATGATGATATGTTTTGCTCATGAGCTCGGTGGGACTCACACTCTGTTATATATGTTTGTCTTCTAGATGATTCTGCAGGTGGATGCCGCTATGGTATGACGGCTCATTATGAAGAGGAGAGCCCTAGTTATTATGATGATATTGGTGTAGACCCTGATAGAGGTCGTGCCGATGATCTGTGCATTCTCAGTGGTCATTAATGAAGACCAGTGAGGAGTGCATTTGATGCTTTTTGTCTTGGGGACTCCTTTTTGTTTTGACAGGAGTTTATCCATTCTTGGTGCTGTCTTAGTTTTTACTTTTTCCTTTTTGGGGTTGAGGTATCTCACCCTATATATATATATATGTATGTTTTTTCTTTGGCTTTTGTTCTTGTCAGCTTTACTTTTCAGTTTGTGGGTGTATGGGGAATGTATCAGAACAAACCTATGTATATATTATTATCATTCCCGTATCGCTACGCTTTCTCTTTGTTATTATAAATTTTAGTTTATCTACAACACTCTGATCTTGCTTATGGTAAAGTGATGAATGTGGAACCGTGAATGTAATAACTGCTTCTAGATCCGTAGGGTTTGGCAGATTGCTATTATACAATTTGGGTCACCTACCTAATCCTCCCAGGGGTTGGTTTGGGGTGTGACAATTAATGTCTTCAATATGGTTGTAATCTCTTAATTCTAATTTAGTTTTAAAGCTTTCTAGTCTAAGTTCCTAAGTTTGTGAGAAGACTTGGAGGATTTGGAAGAGGAAGTCATGCAAGGATTATTCAAGTTGTTCAAGCTTCTTCAATTACTTTCATGCAAAGCCTAATCAATTCATGCACTTTCAACTTTGGTAGAAGGGAGTATTAGTTCTTATTTTTATTTTTATCTTCTTCTTCTCAATCTCCTACCTCTTCCATTATTTTGTTTTAATCTCACTCTCTTCCCCTCTATTCCCTCCATTCTAGTAGAACTTTAATTCTCTACTTTTTATTTTAATTCTATTTCTCTACCTGTCTAATTATTCCATGCTTGTGGAATTCTATTTTTTTATTATTTATTATCATAATCATGCATTAGGTTAAGATTTTAATTTAATTATCTTTTGTTTAAATTTCAGATTTGGTAGCGCCATTTCAAGTGTGGTAGAAGCAAGCAATTTTAGTCCGGTTCAAGTACCTTCGGGTTGTACCTCCTTAACCTCTTAGATTTATTTTTCCTTTATTTTTTTTGTGTGGTTGTGATGTGTGGCTGTGGTTATTCAATCCTTCAATCCGCATTAGTATTGATAGGTTAGATGGATATGTGTTAGGATACCAATTCAACTCATGCCAATTAAATTCGTTAGATGTGTAATTTCATTAGATGGATGTGTGTTAGGATTCAATTCGCTAGATGCTTGTGAGTTAGGATACGTTAGTTTAATTATCATTAGTTTAATTCAACATTATAATTAATTTGGTTCATTTTTCATTGCTTTTAAGTGAGTAAGATAGAGTGACGTACATCTCCTTGAGTTTGACCCGTAGCTACAATTGATCCGTACGCTTGTGGTTATTATTTCTTGTAAATAGTAACTATGTACGGCTGATGGGTCTGAATCACAGTTCCCTCTACATACCCAATCGACTGCATTGATAGTACGGACGGACTCAGGATGTGCCTGGGTAATTGGTGAATTTCATCCTCCAGAGCAACTGGACAAGGACTTGGTGGCAAGGATTGCCAACCTGTGGCGATCAAAGACAATCCTGGCGAATTTGAGAGCTATTGAGAAAAGTGGGATGAAAATTAAGTATGAAGGGTGGGTGAAGACCCATGGAAAGGGGAAGGAGAAAAATGTAAGTAGGAGACTGACATGAGAGCAAAAGGAAGCTTCAAGCTCTTCAAGTTCCAAGCATTCCAGGGAAGTAGAGGAAGATGATGGTGAAGACACAGATGACCTGGTCATTTTGAAGGAAAGAATTGCATAGCTATAGAATAAGGTGGAAGATTTAAGTTATTATTATTTTTTGATTGCCAAAAGTAGTTTCCCTTCATGTTATTTTCTTTTGAACAAGTGCTTATTTTTTGTTTTTATTATTTGGACTGAACTTTGAACTTTGTAATTCAACTTTTATGGACTTGTTTCATCATATTTATTTTTTTAGTGACCGGTCTCGATGTTAGTTCACCAAGATGCCTGCGTACCCTGAGGTTTTTAAGGGATTAGGTCAAATGCAGTTCCATTGTTAGGAAGCTTTAGACATAGTACTTCTTAAGCTGGTCCATATTTGTCAAATAAGGGAGCTCAATCCCAGCTAGATCCACTACTTGAATTACTTTGCCAGATAGTACTCCTTAATCATGTAAGGGACGCTCCAATTGGGTCTGCACTTGCCTCGTGGATCATGTATGGGTGCTCTTTGTTCTTGTAGCACCATATCACCAATGGATAGTTGGCATAATATGACTTTCGTTGAAGGTTTGTATCAACCTTGTTCTTCATGTTGTCGATGGTGTGCATCCTTTTCTCATCAATGAAGTTCAGTTCCTTGAATCTTGTTTTGATCCATTCTGCTTCTAGAATGCCACTATCCATCATGAACCAAAGAGAGGGTATTTCTATTTTGATTGGAAGGACCGCTTCCATTTCGTAGACCAATGAGTAGGGTGTTACCCCAATCGAAATTCGAATGGATGTTCTGTCTACCCAAAGTACATAGGGTAACTTGTCGGCCAAGTCATTGTGTCTGTCAGCCATCTTTTGTATTATCCTTTTAAGGTTCATATTGGTAGCTTCCACTACATCATTAGTTTGAAGTTTGTAAGGTGACGATTCATATCTTTGAATATTCATCTTGTCACACAATTTCTTCACTTCTCCCTCGTAGTGGGATCCTTGATCTAATATGAGTTCATGGAGGACTCCATATCGGTACATGATGTTGTTACGTATGAATTTAGCCACCTTGACTATCATTAGCTTGGTGTAAGATTGTGCTTCCACCCACTTGGTAAAGTAGTTAATGGCTACCAGAATGTACTCATGATCACTAAAGGACTTAGGGATCACTTGGCCAATGATATTAATGCTCTAAGTGACAAATGGCCAGGGAGAACTCAAAGTGTACAACTTTGAAGGTGGCGTATGTATGATGTTTTTAAATATCTAACATTGTGATATTGCTTCACGTATTACGTACAGTCAGCTTCCATGGTGTTTCAATAATACCCTAGTCTAAGGATCTTCATGATCTTCATGGTGCTTCACGTATTACGTACAGTCAGCTTCCATGGTGTTTCAATAATACCACATATATCTTGGTGGATTTGATCCATGACTAGTTTTGCCTGTTCCTTGTTTACACACAATAGTTGTACTCCATCACACGACCTCTTGATGGAGAATGTCTTCTAGTAGGATGAATTATGTAGTGTACCTCCTCAGGAAATGCTTATCTTTTGTTGTAGCATCTTTGGGGTATCACCCTTTCCTAATAAAGTCCACAATGTTTGAGTACCATGGTCTTCCATCAACCATTAAGGTATGGATGTGATTGATGTACGCCAGTTGATGTCTTAGTTTAATTGAGAATGGATGTACCTTTGTTTCAGATTCTATTTCATCCATGAATACTAAAGTTGCCAGTGCATCAGTGAACTGATTGTTATCTCTTGGCAAGTAGGAGAAAGTGATCTTTTCAAACTCTTTAGATAACACTTCCACATGTTCTTGATATGGTATCAACTTTTTGTCCTTAGTTTTTCATTTCCCTTGCATTTGGCAGATGACCAAAAAAGAGTCCCCATAGATTTCTAGTCTCTTGAGTCCTATTGATAAGGCGACCTCAAGTCCTACGATGTAAGCTTCGTATTCAACCATGTGTTAGTGCATTTAAAGTTTAGCTTAAAGACTCAGAGCATATGGGTACCATCAAGAGTGATTAGTGATATGCAGGCTCCACAACCCTTATGATTGGCTACTCCATCAAATAATAATTGCCAGACCATGTCGGTTTCTTCTGATTCCAATTGTGCAATGTCTTCATCAAGAAATACATCCTCTTTACGGTCTAGTTTTAAGGGTTGGATGTGCTGATAGGTGATCATCGATTGCTCATTCTTTAATTGATTTTTGTGTCACATGTTTGACATCAAATTCTAATAATAAAAGCAACCATCATGCTAATCCCCTTGTTAAGGCGGTTTCTCGAATAGATATTTGATTGGATCCATCCTCGAGATCAAGAATACAGGGTGGGCTATCATATAATGCCTCAACTACCTTGTGGCCTTGATCAGAGTCATGCAGACTTTCTCCAAAGTTGTATATCTAGTCTCATAGTCTACGAATTTCTTATTCAGGTAGTATATGGCATGTTCTAATTTACCATCTTCCTGATATTGCACTAACATTGCTCCCATGGTCGTGTCTGTTATAGACAGATATAGCAACAAAGGTTCGCCGAGTATCAGGGGTGCCAATACTGGTGGGTTGGCCAAGTATTCTTTGATTGTGTCGAATGTAGCCTGACATTGTTCATTCCATTCTTCTTAAGTAAATTGAAGATTGGTTTGCACACCATGGTTAACCGAGAAATTAACCAACTTTTCCCTAGGAAACTCCTGATTTCTTTTTTGGTTCTTGGTGGTGGCATATCCCTGATTGCCTTGATCTTGGTAAAGTCAACCTCGATGCGTCTATGGCTAATTATGAACCCTAAGAGTCTTCCAAGTGTGGTGCCAAATACACACTTCTGGGGGGTTTAGCCTTAATTTGAATATCCTAATTCTTTCAAAGAATTTTCTTAAGGCTTCAACGTGTCCCTCATGTTCTTTTGACTTGACAATCATATCATCGACATATACCTCGACCTCTTTGTGCATTAGGTTATGTAAAATAGTGATTGTCATCCTTTGGTAGGTTGCTCCGGCATTCTTCATTTCGAATGACATTACTTTGTAACAATATGTTCCCCCATTTAGTTATAAAGGATATTGTTTGCATATCTTCTAGTGCCCTTTTATTTTGATTTGGTTGTACCTTGAGAACCCATCCATGAAAGATAGAAGGGCATGTTTGGTCGTATTGTCTACGAGTATGCCAATGTGAGGTAGGGGAAAGTCATCTTTTGGACTTGCTTTGTTCAGGTCCCTAAAGTCTACACACATTCGTACTCTTCCGTCTTTCTCAGGTCCAGACACAATGTTGGCCAACCATTCAGGGTATTCTATCATTTCTAGAAATCCTGCTTCAAGTTGTTTAGTGACTTCCCCTATGATCTTCAAGAGCCATTCCGGCTTCATCCGTCTAAGTTTTTGCTTTACTGATTTCATCCCAGGGTATAAAGGTAGACAGTGTGTGACAATGTTGGTGTCAATTTTTAGCATGTCATCGTATGACTATGCGAACACTTTAATGAATTCTTTCAAAAGTTCAATCATAGGTTGAACCTCTTGTTCATTCAAAGTTGAGCCTATTTTAATTTCTCTTGGCAATTCTGATGGTCCTAAATTAATGATTTTAAAGCTCTCAATGATTGGTTGAACTCTTTTTTTCTTCATTTTGTTATATTATTTTTAGGAGATCAGGTGGAGGATTATTGAATATTTCATCCTCGTTGATGTAGGCTAGAAGAGGCACAACATAACAGAAAGAAAGTAATTCATTGAAATCAAATTCATCATCTATATCAGACTCAGATAAGGACTCAAAAGAACTAGAAGAACTGGATTCAGACTCGGACTCAGAGTTGGAATTAGAAGAGCTAAAAAGGAAACTAGGACTAGAACTGTCGATACCTTCGTAGAAGCGGTAATCCGAAAACTAGGTCCAATTGGGTATAGCACCTTCAGCTGGGTAGATCATTGCTTGCGGGTTTGGATTCCAATTTTCAGTACCATCCAGTGCAGCGACCACTCCTTCGAACAAAATTTCAATGTGGAAAGAAGCCGTTTCATCCTGCCAATCTTTATTGGAGTCCACACGATGTTCTTTAAGGATCTCCAACCAATCCATTTGATCTGTAAAGAAGATTTCAAGACTTGACAATATTTTTTAAGAAATTTCATCATACCATGGTTTGTTAAATCCACAATAAGGGAGGGTGTCCCCTTTTTTTATGAATATCCATTGAGAGTTTTGGGGTAAGGTGTGACAATGCTTACCTCAGCTTTTATGTTCTTTGACATCTTTACCCTCTTATACTTCACGGGGTCCTCTTTGTGCAGCTTCTTTATGTAAGCCTCATCTTTTGTTTCTCCTTTTGGACCCATTTGAAGAGGTCTTCCTTGGTAGGGGTGTAGCCTAGACCATAGTACTCTTTATTGGGAGAGGGTAGTACTAGTTCCGACATTCCTTGGTGAGATTTTTTACCCTGGAAAATACCCCATTTTTTTGAGCATGTTTGGGACTACAACATTGTGACTATTCAAATGCTGAGAGGAAGCTTCTCTCTTAAGGGTTGTGTCGAGTATTTAGCACACACTATCAAACTCGAATCTAGCTAACTGGGAATCTATTTCCTCTACATTGGCTAGCATGCTTATCACCTCAGGATTGGCCTGGACTATGATGACCTTATCATCAACTATGAATTTGAGCTTCTGATGGAGAGAGGATGGTACCGCCCCAGCCGAATGTAGCCATGGCCTTTCGAGGAGCATGTTGAAAGATGAAGGGATGTCATAACTTGGAATTTGACCTGGAACTTGGTCAGGCCTATGGTAATTTTGATGCTCAGAATTTCGATGACATTCATTCTAGTATTGTCATAGGATCTTACTCGTTGTGTAGAGGGTTATAGCTTTGCTAGGTTGATCCCTATATCCTAGATTGTTCATAGTGGGTAGACATTTAGGACTGAGCCATTGTCCACTAAGACTTGAAGAATTCGACTTCTATTACAATCGATGGTGAAATAGAGTGCCTTTGTATGGTTAGATCCTTCAGATGGGAGATCCTTGTCTAAGAACATGACAGCCTTGACCACATAGAGGGCCCCTACTATATTGGCTAGTTGGGCTGCTTCAGTTTTGATTGGCACATGCATGCTAGCTAATGCTTTTAGGACTGCCTCCCTATGGGTTCAGGAACCGATTAACAGACCCCAAATCGAAATGTTCACTTAAGTCTTCATGAGTTACTTCAAGACCTCATTTTTGGGTTCAATTGTAGTATGGTTCTTGCTTTGATTTTGGTTCCTTACCAACTTTGTTAGGTTGTCAACATTGAGTCAAGCCGGCTTGAAATTCTTCCTACTTCTAGTATTTGCTGTTACATTCTTCATTAAACAGGAAGCAAAGCTTAGAATCAAACTGGGCAAAAAGGTGGTCAACATCCTGATCTGACTCGTCCAATTCTCCATCACTTATGATGATTACGTTGATTTTGAGTTCATCGGTGATCGTGCTAAGTTCTTGGAGCTTGTCACAAAATGCTCACACTAGGGCTTCAATTGTTCATGTCTCCTCATTCAAGTTGTAGAGATGGTCGAAGATCTCATCTTCATGGCTAGGGAATGGTAAGCAAGTTTGTCGCCTCGTGCTTAGGTTCAGCCTTCCAGGCACATTTCTACGAATGTATGAATTGGACCCTTGGACTTAATGACATTGATTTGTTCTCGGACACTACTCCAAAGGTCTATTCATGTCGGTCCCATACCCTCCAATATCGCTCATCCATCCTCTGGTTCTTGTTTCGCAGGGTCTCGATTTGCTCCTTCTAGGCTGCTATTATGTTCCGACCCATGAGATTCAAGTCCCTTCCTTGGTTTTGATGCTCTCTAAGAAATTCTTGTGTGTGTTATTATCCCTTAATCATGTCCCTGACATGTCACCTGATGAACTGGGCCAAGTTCTTGAGCTCTTGTGCCATCCCTGGTAAGGATCTTATGTCTTCAACTCGTTCATATTGCCAGTACGCTCCTCAACTATAGGGTCCAAAGGGTTAGGACTCCTTGTAACATAAGTCTGAACAAAGGCATCAGCTTCCTTTATAATCTAGTAAGTTTCTTCTAAGGTGGTGTATAGACTTTCATCTTCATCTTGATGATCGTGCACAAGTGCTATAATGGCACTTCTTAATTGTTGGACAATTAAGGCAAGTTCATCCCTTTCTTAGGCCGGATCAAGTGGTGGATCACTTCCAAGTAGGCTACTAGTCAAGCTATCAGGTTATTCACTGCTTTGTTCATCAATGGCTATGTCAACGAAGTGGTCATCAGGGTTCTCTTCTTCTTGCCAATCCTCAGGTATGGATTCGATCGGTATCTCGTGATCGGAGTGATCACCGTCGGAGCTATGAGAGTCTTCATCCTCATCGACCCATATGTTTATCAAGATCACATCATCTAAGAGTACTTACACTAGAGTGATGGCAGTGAAGGTTTGGACCAACTCTTCAGTCCATTCTGTAATAGGGGGATCTTGTTGGTTCTCGACCGGTGTGATCAAGGCTTGTAGATTAATGGGCTGATCCTCCTCTTCAAGGTTGTTAATGGACTTAGAATTCCCATCATGTGGCGGAAGAGGCTGGTTTGCACATTAGGTTAGCTTGATTGGACCACAAATTTTCCCTCATCAAGTAAATCTTGGACTACATGCTTAAGAATGGGCTTGTACCATTTTGGTAATGGGTTCAACAAGTTAGCCGGCTGGATCTTGGTCAATAGTCCCTTTTGGATCAACTTTTTGAGGACTAAGCTCAGTGGCATGCCTACATTTGTGAATTGCCTCGTTTTACGTTTCACCCCTGCCCTTGGGGCATTGTTTTCAATCAGAAGTGAGGCCTCTATGTTAGTGCCACCGTGTTTATCTTAGTATTCTTGCTCTAAAAGGTCTTTTTACCAGCCTTGGTTCATTGATTCTTCAATGTCACACCTTGCTTGGAGTTTCCCTGGATTAGATCAAGAGGGTTCAAGGCATCTTCGACTTGTTGGCCCACTTCATATAAGGCCTCAAAAGTGGTCGAGGTTTAGGCAAACAAGTGAGTCTTGCAAGCCATTTGGAGGTTCTTGATGATAATCTTGACTTGTTCTTTTTCTATGGGCTAGTCCCATATTAGTGCGGCCTTTGACCTGAACCTCATCAGGTACTGAGTGAACCCTTCATTAGCCTCTTTCTTGGTGTTTTCTAAATCTCGGCAAGTCAACTCCATCTCAGTGTTGTATGAGTATTGGTTCTTGAAAGTCTTCATCATGTTGTCCCAAGTATGGGTTTGAGAGGAAACTAAAGACATAAGCCTTCTCAAGGCGGGCCCAGTCAAAGACATTTGGAATGCCTAGCCCATTTGCTGCTTAAAAAAATTCTTGATTCTCATTTAGCCTACATATACCCTAAGGTGGGCTTGTGGGTCACCAGTTCCATCGAATTTCTTAGATTTCCACTTGAAACCCTCGAATAAACGCGCTTCAGGGAAGAAACAAAGTTTCTCAGAATCGATCTGATCCTCTACCCCTTTCACATTCTGCATAGCATGTTCTAATTTCTCAACCTTTTGCTTCAAGAGTTGGGTCTCAATTGAGTTAATGGAGGGTTGTAACCCAAATGTGATGACCTCTTCCTCTAGGGCTAAATTAAGATTTAGTGAAGAGCATTCGTGAAGTCGTGTGGGACTCTGGTCCAAACTAGTCTGTGGCAGTGCCGATGTAGTGACACTTGGCCCCATCTTGGTTACTAGGCTTACTAGGAGTTGCATCTGAGCCTCCAATTCCTCCATATCTGTACGATTGTTTTCTGTATCACCCATCTCTCATTCAAGGGGACTTGAAACATGAACTAGTCTCCTCCCGATCCTAGTACAACTAGTTAAAGAACCGGTATCCTGTCGTCCCGAAGTAATGGTTCCTAGTTATAATAGGGTCATGATTAGACCAAAAAGAGATTTGGGAAGAACCTAGGCCTATGGTAAACTTCATACCCCAAGTATATCACCCTCGAAGAGGTATGATATGCAATATGATGCCTAAACAAGTTCACACCAAGCACGCCAATCCCTAACAAGGGTTAATAAGCGTGGGTGCTAAGTGGATCAAGTTCATGGTTGGCCCATACATCAAGGGCCGCATATTGGTGAAGCAGGCCCAAGATAAGATTATGAATAATCAGGCCGGTTAAGAACAAGATCAACAAAGTGCCGGTTCGATAAGGGTGTCAAAACCAAACCCAAAACCGAGCCAAATTAACCGAATCGATCCGAACCTAATTAATTCGGTTTGGTTTAAGGTCTGGTATATGCTTATTTAATTCGGTTCGGTCCGATTTCGTTTTATGTCAAGATCCATTGGTTTGAACTGAAACCAAACCAAATACCACACTTAATCCAAAACCATATATCTTTTAATTTTTTTTTGGTAAATGGTAAGTATTCAAAACGGCAATGCAAAATAAATAACCCTATATTTTTTTCTTTTTTTTGGTAACCATGTAACACTCTAACTGTATGACCTTTCATATTCTAGTTTCCATTTTTTTTTCCTTCTCGGTTTCCCACTTTCCCCTTTCCTAGTTTATTGTTATTATTTTAGTTTTACTATTTTTTTTTTATCTCCCAACAAAGTGTGCAACCTCCATCTTCAACTGGACTCGAGATTTTAGGAATGGTGTATAGGAAATAGAGATTGATAGAAACTGGACTCAAGATTTTAGGAGTTAGGAGAGATTCCTATAAGAATGGTTAATTACTATGAAAAATAGTTGATTACTCAAACTCTTGTATCCTAATTTTTTAAGTGTAAGAGAAGACAATTAATTGCCAACTCATGTAATCAATGAGCACAATCCTAGGAAGCTAATTGAGGATAAGAACAAACATCCTACGACTCACAACATAGTTGGTTATCTATCCGTTGGCCATAAATCAAGCAATATGATTCAAACCAAGCAAGGAAAGGGAATCAATAATTGTGATAAGGATAAAATCCTTAGTTGTAGCAATATTCCTATTTCCTTGTATACTCCCTCTCTTAATCAATCTCTCCCTGATTCACTCAATCAGCTTCCTAAGATTATGCTTAGCTGTTACATGAGTTGGCAATTGATTGTTGGAAAACCAAATTAGAACCGTATATGGAAACCGAATTTAAACCATAACCAAACCGAACCGAGTAGGGTCAAATTCAATTGGCAGTCCCATAACCAACTCGGTTTGGTTTTGAGTCATACCATCAAGGCATGGAACCGAACCGAATGATCGAAGTCGAAACGATTGACACCCTTAAGGTTCAGTTCTCAAACAATATTGCAATTAGTGTGTCATGGCCTAAGCGTTGGGCTCTAGATCCCTACATGATGCATGCTAATTTAAGGATAATAGGACTAGAAAAGATTTACCTTAGCAAGGTGCTCCTATATACCTCTCACGACTCCTACAAGTAAGATGATCAAACGGAATGGTGGTGCAAGCCTCTTTGATATACCAAATGATACGGTGGTAAGAGTTGTGGTTTCACCAAGGGTAAGTAGCAAGTCTACACACCGAGCCCAGGGTTACACCATGAGGTGTAAGTAATGGGGTTAAACCATGTGTTGTTGGATGACAAATGATGTGTAATAGTATATGCAAATCATGATGCAAGTTATTGCATAGACGTTAGCATCCAAAATCATACAATGAAAGAAAAACCATGCTATAACAGTACAACATATATGCTAAGCACATCAAAAGTCTGACCTATTTTACATAAGTAAAAGTTAAATCCCTAGTGGAGTCACCACTGTGAGGGCAATGCAACATGGCGGGGGATCGCCATGTGGCCTACTCCTCATCCCCTCTTTTGAGAGAAGAGAGAGGTGAATGGTATGTAGGGAGTCATCACCTAGAGGAGGGTCTAGGACCCAAAAATTGTGATGTAATGACTCTCCTGCAATGCCAATTTTGGGGACAAATGGTCCGTTGGTCTAGGTACAGGTTAAGTTATGGTCCGGGGAAGGTATTAGGCACCCCAGTCCACCTGGACTTACTGGTCTTTCTATTGCTAGGCAGGGCAAGGGTATAACATGCTTTTGGAAAGGAATAAGGTACAAGGAAAGTGAATTAAATACAAAGAAAGATGATGAAACATACCTGGAAGTTTGGCTGCATGGTAGGGGTTAGTATACAGGAAAGTAAAGAAAGGACTCAAAACCTAGATAACCCAAGCATGATCGACACTAAACTAAGCATGGTAAAATAATAATGTATGAAAAGAAGAATAGTAGCTAGATACGAGTGCATGGAGAAGCATGAAAATTAAGAGGCATACATGCAAGATATAATATGAAGGAAAGAAGAGAGACAAGGAGTATGTGTAATCACCATCTAGAGAGATGGGATCACGTTCCTCCAGGGATGCAAAATGAAATAGAAAGTGAAGACCACGTAGACTAAGTAAAACTTAAGAGTGAAGAGGGGCATACCTAGTTCGAAGGAAACCAAAACAAGGGTGAGGAGGTTTCCCTTTTGTAACTTAGAAGTTTTGTACGTGGAGCATGTATTGCCGCTTGTGGGGGGGTTTCTTTTGTCTCAGTGTAAGAAACACTTCGTTGTCCAAGTTGAAATCTTTAGATAGGTGTCTAAAGACTTTGCTCTTGAAGCTTTAAGGGTGGATGGTAGCACTCACGGGAATAAGGAGGCAATAGGCTAAGGCCAAATTAGGGCCAAAGGCTAAGGACTCAAGATACTAATAGTGGGGGAGTTGAGATTGGAGTAGGCAAGCACCAAATAGTGTGTAATTGAGCTAGGGACCTTATGTGAAGTGAACACCAGACCCTCCTCAACATGAGAGGGGGTGAATATATAGATGTAGAGGGGTGTATGCACTTCTAAATTCGATTAGGCATGCTGGATTTGATCCAGATCGTCGAAAGGGGATGTCTTTGCATCGACGATGGGTGTTTGGTCAAGGTAAGAGACAATGGGGTGTGGGCATGTGTTTAGTTACCTTAGGGAAGGTTTCTTGAGGCCTAAGGAAGCCAATATACGCATCCAAGATGTCAAAAATAGGTTTGATCATGAAAGGAATAGAAATCGAAGCTAAACATGGTAAGTTTGGGCTTCTCAGATTTACACAGATTCAATAGCGAACTAGGTTCGAACGACATCGAGGATAGGTGAGATCAATATCAAGTGATTGTTGATGAACAGCACTCGACATTGAGGGAAATGGCCTGTCTGTCGGTGTTTATTTTATGAGTGTCGAGGCAAGTTAGATAATAAGAATATTCTACCCAATAGTCAAAGAGTATGGCTCGATGTTGACGGAAGGTGGGGTCGATGTCGACTCGGGGTCTTTGTGTATCGACCTAGGTTTTAGTGTTGATAGTAATGGTTTGGGCTATTTGGGCCAGGTTTTGTGCTAGGCCAGGAGGGTTCCAAGGGGTCTAGGATAGGGCTAGCCTTTCCAGGGGTTTTGGAGGCTCTGGTTTGGGCTCCAACAAGAAGAATTAACAATCGGTTAACAGATTTGGGCAGTGCACACTGACACTACATCCAAAGATACACCAACTCTAGGCCTTGGAGGGTGCTTATCATTGTCACGGGAAACCTCTGGGGGAGAAAGATAAAATGAGGTGTCTACACCAGGAGACAAACTGTTGATATACCTGGCCTCTCTGCAATAGTAGGCAGTGCCATCCTGCTCAAAGAATAGAAGCAGCAACAGCCAATCTATTATGTCAGTCATGTACTGTTTGACGTGGAGACTAGGTACTCAAAGATAGAGAAACTGATGTTCACTTTGGTGGTCGCAGCCAGGAAATTGAGGCCCCACTTTTAGACTTACACCATTGCAGTCTTAACCGGTTAACCGTTAAAGAAGGTGCTTCACAAATCTGATGTGTCTTGACGACTCATTGCGTGGGCAGTAGAGCTAAGTGAATATCACATAGACTTCAACTCCCAAACAACCATTAAAGGTCAAGCCCTTGTAGATTTCATAATGGAGTGTACACACTCTGAGAACGAGCCGGAGGATGAGATTGAGCCACGGGGTTATGATCGAGCCCCCTGGACAATGTTCATGGATGGATCGAGACATACAGAATGAGAAGGAGCCGGACTTATGTTGACCAATCCTAAGGGATTTAAGATCCAATGCGTGTTGGAGATTCAACTTCCCCGCCACAAATAACGAAGTAGAGTACGAGGCCCTGTTGGCCAGACTCAAAGTTGCCCGAGCAATTCCGATTGGCTGGTTAGCAATTTAAAGTGATTCACAGCTCATACTAAGCCAATTGAGAGTAGAATATGAGGATGAGCGGATGGCAGCATACCTAAAAAAGGCTTGAATGTTGATCAAGCAATTTGAGGGTTTCAAGATATAAAGAGTACCTTGGGCGAAAAACTCAGCGGTTGACGCACTTTCGAGACTATCTACAGAGAAATTGCATAATCTGAACTGATCGGTGTACATTGAAGTATTTGATGAGTCATTGTACAAGGAGAAGGTGGTTGCCCACATTGAAGAGGACTCATGCTGGATGGACCCAATCATGAGTTATCTTAAAGATGATGTCCTACCAACCGACCGGGTCGAAGCAAGGAAACTTAAGGGACGAGCGGCAAAGTACACCCTGACTGACGAAGTGCTTTACAAGAAGTCACACTCCGCCCCTTTGTTCAAATGCCTTGGCCCAAAAAGAGCCCAATATGTGTTGGCGGAGGTACATGAAGGGATATGCGGTAGCCACACAGGAGGACGAGCTCTAGCATACAAAGTTTACTGGTCGAGAATGCAAGAAGAGGCAATTAAGTACGTAAAATCATGCGAGCAACGCCAATTGTTTGCGCCCGTGCCACACCAGCCAGCAACTTAGCTGAACTCAGTGCTTAGCCCGATTCCCTTTGCAATGTGGGGGATGGATATCCTCAGGAATTTTGTGCCAACCTTAGGAAATAGAAACTTGTGGTGGTCACTACTGATTACTTCACCGAGTGGGTGAAAGCTAAGCCACTAGCCACTATCACTGAGAAACAACTGGAGAAAATCTTCAGGGATAAGATAATCAATAGATTTGGACTGCCCTGAATTCTTGTCACGGACAATGGGAAATAGTTCGATAACTCGGGTTTCCACCAAACTCAGTAGTGTATCCATAGGCCAATCTGTGCAAGGTACCACATTGAATTCAGGCCAATCTCAGTAGTGTATCCACAGACGAATGGTCAAGTGGAAGTCACCAACCCAACACTGTTGGGTGGTATCAAAAAGAGGCTCACGAAAGCAAAAGGAAAGTGGGTAGAGGAGCTGTTAAGCATTCTCTGGGCATACCGGACGACTGTGCGGACACTGACAGGAGAGACTGTTACGATTTGGCTTATTTTGACCCGAACCTTAACCCGAATCCAAATGTAGATCTGAAACCTGAAGTTGTGGCTTTGTAGACATTATGGAGTATTGATTTGATGTTCGAACGGGTAGAAGATGAAGGAATCCCAATGGTAACACATCGCTTACCAGCAAAACAATGCGTACCTCCCCCATACAATTTCAAAATTCTCAATCTAATGTATAGAACATAGTATGTGACTCTAATCATGCCTTGGGGTATTTTGGGAATATGAATAATGCTGAAAATGTGTTTGTGCACAAAAGCACCGATACTCGGGATGTTTAGACAACAAGGACAGCAAACACTGGTCGATGGCACTGGTCGACTACTATATCGACCAGAGTTGCTGTCATAGTAGATTTTGGTCTTGAGAGTGCAGGGCCTAGTGTTTCAAGTCGGGGATCTCGTCGCTGCATCCCAATCACTTTATAATATCGTTCCCCGATAATTTGGATACGTGGGACCCGCATATCGTCCCTCGTACACAAAATCGGCTTTAAAATCTATTTTTGACCAATAAAGCCTTAACCAAACACTCCTTAAGGCCAACCATCTATATAAATCAAAACCCTATTCACTATTCATTACTCTACTAACCTAACGATAGAAGCAGAGGAGTGAAAGAAGAGAAGAAGAGAAAGAAGAAAAAGGAGAAGAAGAAGAAGAAAAAGAAGGAGAAGAAGATCTAGGGCTCTAATTACGTAAGATCAGTTCATCCTCTTATCAATCCTCCTTCCTAGTTTGAGTTCTTCTTAAACCTTTGCTGAACCATACTCTATAACCTAATTATTTGGTTGTTTGGATGAATTTCATGGTAGGATTCATCCTACTATGAAGATAAAGCCCAACTAAAACCAAACCCCTATTTTCTAACCTCTTCCTTGACCTAAGACCCGATTAAATTTAGAGATGAACCATGCTATGTTCATCTTCATGTTTCCTTATAAAAATTGAGTTCAGATTTTTAGAATTAGAACTCAAAACCTACATGCATGTCTAAATCCTAAACCCTAACCTCTCCAATATTTAAATTAAAGCATTGGATGTAAGTTCAGCCATATATTGTTGTTTTATCAAATTAAACTCAAAAATTTCATGCATGGCTGCACCCATCTTCAAATCCCTAATTTCCCATGTGAATTGACCTAATTATGGTTCCAATGCATGATGTAGTTCATGTGAACATCATCCCATGATCAATTTGATGAAACCCAACCAAAAACCCCCTTCAAAACCCCTGATTCGGCCCTGTCATTCTGCTACAAAATCTTTGGTGGAAGTTCTGATCGATTACTTCATCCACCAGAGAATGCAGTCTTAGTCAAGTTGCATACTGTAAACTTAGTACGATGACCTGGTCGACTACTTCAGTGACCTGAGTTGCTGTCAAACTCATGTTTGAGTCTTGGACCTAATCCAACCTAACTTTAAGGCAACCCTAGGACTCCACCTATACTTAGACACCTTCTAACACTTATGTATGGTTGGTTAATCATAGGACTTAACATCTTGATCATCGAATTCTATCGGCAACTGATTTGAGAAATAATTCGACTTCACAACTACAATCATAACAAGGTAACTGGGGGTAGGCTTTGATTTCTTTTGGGAGTGATTCATTCTTAGATTTGTTTGTTAGGAATCATGTGCATACTTGGATTCCTGTTTTGTTTACGATATTTATTGATTCTATTATTTATGACTTGTTATTGTAAATGATATGATGTGGAATGATTTGTAATATGAATCCTTGTGTTAGAATAGATACGTAGTTGGCTTGGAAATGAGAAGTATGGTGTGTCGTAGTATGAGAAGTGGGAACACTGTACACCTTGTACTATGCCATTTAGATTGCATATGGCTAGTAATGTCACTCCCTAGTGCTACGACCCTTACCAACAGGGGTCTACGTGTTGGATAGTCCTCCCTAAGGAAACCAGGGTTACCAACGGAGGTACTAGGAATGGCGATTTTTGATTGAGGACCGGAACTATGGTAGAGGACTAAATCTTGGAGGTTTACTGGGTAAACCAGCATTACCAATGGAGGTACTGGGACCGGTGATGTCCGATTGAGGACCGGGACTTGTAGGCTCCCAGCGCAACTCAGGTTTGACATCACCAACGGAGGGGATGTTACTAGGGTGTTGCTGTAGCATAAGCTTAGAGACTTAGACATTTTTGATAGGTGGAATGAAGATTAAAATTGAATCCATGCATTAAGGATTTTTCTTTCTGTGCATGAGCTTGTGTGTGGTTTATCCTTCACTTGGTGGGCTCGGTGGAGCTCATCCCTATGGAATATTTTCTTTTAGATGATCTTGCAGGTGGATGCGATGGTGGCAGGGAGGATTACTTGGAAAACACGGAATGATGACGTGGTATTATATTTTTGTTTTCTTTTGTTTAACACTGTCTTTTTGGTGGAGTTTCCATTGTAAATATTTGGAATAGTTGCTCTTTGGCCGATGGTTGTAAACCTTGGGCTATCGGCTGTGTGGGACTTTAATTTAAATAATGTACATAAATTTATAGAATATTTACTTTCCATGCACTCTGATTAAGGAAACACTTATTTTCTCGATATTGTGTTGTGCTTTTGACGTGTAAATACTGCATTTGGATCCTGGAGCTCTTCGAATACTTAGGGTCTTCTGGTCAACCATCGAATCTTCCTAGGGGATGGGTTCGGGGTGTGACAAAGACTCTGTTCCACTTGGCATACGACACTAAAGTGTTGGCTCTGATCAAATTAATTGCATCATATCATAGAGTGATGGCCTTCGATGAAAAGATGGCCTCTATGCAAATTTGGACTTCCTTGATGAAGTCAGAGAGAAGGCAATACTGAGAAATGTTGCATACCAACAAAGAACTACTCGGTACTACAACAAAAAGGTGACAGAAACTCTATTCTACTCTGGAGATCTGGTCCTAAGAAAGCTAGTGCATCTCAGCCAAGGAAGGAGGGCAAGCTATCGCCTAATTGGGAAAGACCCTACATAATGTTCAAGTAGATCCACACCACACATATCACTTGAAAACTCCGGGGGAAAATTTCGGGGGACAACAAGATACCATAACCTTGGAACTCTAGGAACCTTGGAAATTCTACCAGTAAATATCTTACTCAAGTGGACAACGTAACCATTTGGCCCAAAAATAGTATTATCTCCCTACTTATCATTTTGAGTTTTCAAAACTTTTTCTTGTTGTAGTTGTCATTTTTGCATAAACAAAGTTGAGCGAAGTTCATGGTAAAAAATTTCTCTTAAAATCATCACAAAAAGTCTGACACCAGACGACAATAAAGAAAAAGCCCTTTAAATGAGGCACAAAAATCCAAACACCGATCGGCAAAAGAGAGCCCTCTAAGTGAGGTACAAAAGTCTAACATCGATCCGAAAAAAGAAAAAGCCCTCTAGGCCCAAAATGTTTGACACTGGTTGGCAAAAAGAAAAAGCTCTCTAAGTGAGGCCCAAAAAGCCCGACACCGGTCAGCAAAAGATAAAGTCATTTTAACTGAGGTGCAAAAAGATTAAGAACCGTAGGAGATTGAAGATAAACAAAGCTAGAGGATCTTAGAGGTAACATTAAAAAGAATGTTCATTTATTCAAATGAATTACAAAATAAGAAAAAGGTACAACAAGCCCAGCGATTCACCATTGGTAAGTAAGAGTGATGCCACGCCAGTCGAAGTTGGACACCTGAGCATTCACCGCAGCGCCCTCATCATATTTGGTAGTGCCATACCTCCTATAGACAAAAGAAGCTTGGAATTGCCTGATGGCCCTCTCGACGGCCCAAGATCGAACATCATTACACTCGAGAAATTCCAACTTTTCTGAAAGCTCCCTCACACGATGTTCCGCATCATCTAGTGTGGAGTCATACCATCTCTGGTCGTACGCAATCTTAGCTACGTTACACTCTATGGAAAACTCCAATTTCTCAAAAAGCTCCCTCACACGATGCTCGGCATCATCAAGTGCATAGTCATACCATTTTCGGTCATACTCCATATCCTCGACAGCCCAAAAATGAGCGGCTCCGTTACACTGTTGAAAAAATTCCAATTTCTGAGAAAGCTTCCTCGCACAATGCTCGGCATCATATAACGTGTAGTTATACTATTTTTGGGTATACTCCATCTCATCCAACGTTCTTGAAAGTTCCATCTCTAGCTCAGATGCATACCATTCATAATTGTGTTCCATAATTGTAAGTCGCGTGTAACAATCATAAAGCTTAGCCTCCAACTCTGCAACCCGTGCGGCAAAGTCCAAGGAAACTTGCAGTATGCAATCAGGCCAAAGAAAATCTACATTATGACACAACAAGAGTGGGCACAACAAGGTTGATGAAAGAGAATAAGTTCATTATATCAAAAGGTCTTTTTACAAGGCAAAACAAAAACAGTACAAAAAAGGAAAAAGGGAATATCTCATTTCTCAGTTGTGCAGCTAGAGGAGTTTACATCCTTATTGGAGCTGGTCGGGTCAGCTTCAATGTCATTTGCGTCAGAGGCTTCTTCTTCATCAGCACCTTCTTCCTCCTCGAGTGGTTGGGGGTTAGATTCTTTCTTAGCTGCAGCCTTAGCCTCAGCCTCTGCCTCTGCCCTCTCTTTAGAAGATGGCACCATAGCAGGAGCACACCCACAGAAATCAATGCTAGGGTCAATCCCCCAGACATATTCCCAAGCGAATCGAGCGCCAAAGATATAAGAGCCTACATTGGTCGTTGCTAATCCTTCTTGAAAGCTTCAGAGTTTTTGTACTCCTCCATAGCTTAAGCAATGGCAGTGACCCTCTGCTCCTCATCTTCATTCAGCCTCATTTCTAACTCCGTCGCGTGGACCTAAATAGCTTCCTCGGCTACCTCCAGCTTAGCCTTAAGATCCCCCAGACGCCCCTCGATACCAAACTTAGCCTCCTCATTCTCCTTGGCATGGGTTTGGGCCAACCTCAAATCATTCCCAAGGACCTTATCGCGAACATCCCAAGCTGCTTTGTCATTTCCATGCAACTACACGACGCTAACTACGGATCCAGATCCTCTACGGCCCTAGTATAGCAGCGATCTAACCGGCCCTTGCAGCTGGGCGTGACACCTGTAAAAGCAGAGATCCAACGGTTATCTTTATAAAATTTGAATATCGCTTGGGAAATCGTTCAAGTCATTAGACCTCTGATGGACCAAGACCGGTCTGAGTTGAACAGCCCAACTCGGACCGGTCTACAACTAAAACACAATATTTGATATTTGATTTCATCCATTTTCCGCCAAAACCACAAGTCATCTTCTTCCTCCTCTGTGACACGAAAAACCTAGATTCAGATCCTCTTCCTAATCCTTCGATCGTGACGAACTCTGTTCTCTAAACAAACCGAGAATCTGCATCTCTCCTCTCTTCTTCCTCCCGTGTTCTTTTCCCCTTTTTCCCAACGAATCTCGAAGTCCGGTGACGAAAAAACGCAGATCTAATCTAATCTGGCCGGTGAAGCTCTATCGTCTTCCTCCTGTGGCTCTTGTGTCGAAATAGGTCTCTCTTAACTCTGGTCCGGCGAAGCTCGAAGGTGAGAACAAAAAGGTCGATGGTAAAGTCTCCTCCTTTGGTCTGCATCTCCTCTGGTGACGGTCGACAATAAATCTCTGTCTCACTCTCTTAATTTCTCCTTTCTCTTAAGGTGAGAACAAATTTTTTTTTTTGGGTTGTCTAAAAACCCTAACCCTGTTGGTATATTTTTCCTAGAATCAAAACCCTAACTCTGTTGGTATTTTAAGTGGTTGGGTTTGGTTGTTGTTTGGAGTTTCTTAAACACATATTCATAAATGAATTTGATTCTGATTCTTCTGAGGAAAGATAGCCTGGAATCCGACTCTCTGTTCACTCAAATAGGGGGAGAGAAGAACACTTCTTTTTTTTTTTTCAGATTTTTGTACATATGCACATTGGACCTGTGCATCAGCATCACCGTTGTTTTTGTTTTCTTTTTTATAAATGTTTTAATTTTCATTAGTTTGATATTTCATTGTTTTTGCTGGTTATGGGAACTGCCAATATGCGTAATTAATAGTGAAAAAGCTGCATCCTCCATGTGCATAACTAAACTTGTGCTAAAATAATGTTTAAACTTTGAAGTGGATATTTTTCTCTTTTAACAGAGTACACAGTGAATGGAATAGAATTTTACTTGCACCCATTTCCTTTCTCCATCCCTTTTATCTTTGTTTTATTCCCTTTTTTGCTACTTCCAAGGATAAAATGGGTGTCGCATTAGCTGCGAATTATAAGCATTTTAAGTACCACTAAAAGATAAACCTTAATCTTTCCACATCCATGCTGTTATGTAAGGACTAAGGAAGGCCCTTGATATAAAGGTTAGTATTTGCTTTTGGACTATAAGATCTTAAGTTCCACTCAGTTCCAGCTGCTTAGTGTACCTGGGTTTTAATAATGCTTAAAGTCATGATGCATCTGCAGCTTCTAACAGTGAAATTGAATCAAATTCCAGTATTCTACTCCCATTTCTTCCTCTAGAATTTCTGGTTTAATCATTCTATGCTGAGAACTTTCAAGTTTTTAAGCAAAAAATGGCTGTCAACTTCCTGGCAAGATTACTTGGGAGAAGTGATAAACTCGCAGAACAGTAGTTGGGTTCATTCAAGATTTCAAAACTAATGGACCTTTCCTTTACACCATCAAATCTAGAATCCTTTACTACTGTGATATCTTGGAAAGTTCAGTTTGGTCTCTGATTTCAAGTGTTAATTTCAGATTGTTATTCTCCTACCATTGCTGAATTTCTCCTACTGTTTTATCCATCATTAGTTGCTGTTTCATAATACTTAACCCAATCCTGTTTCATAATACTTAACCCAATCAACTAATTCTGCAACATTGGATTTTAGAACAAGAATCCTAGTCTCAACTGAATTCTGTGATATTACAGAAGCTATCCATCTGATTCTGATCTGATTGTTTGCTTTAGTCATATATTTGAGCTTAAAATCCATATTGGTCAAACAATGATGCTTCTTTTGTTCTCTATACCTTATTTTCAGCTCAATAAAACTTAAAATCTATGTTTATGTAGATAGGTGAGTCTTTAGCTCAAACGGAAGAGCACTTGGGTTTGTTCCTAGGCGACGATGGTTCGAGTCCATCAAGATTCATACAAACATTTTTCCTCTCTACCTTTTTATTTAGAATTTGTTATTAACACAACATTTTTCCTCTCGACCTTTTTACTTAAGTGCATTGTGGTGGAGAATTCCCTCATGGATATGACTGAACTGCTGCACTTTATTATGGTCACAGTATGACATCCAAGAAGATGATATAAGTAAAAGGAGAATAAAGGAGAGGTGAAAAACCCAAAAAAAAAAAAAAACAAACAAACAAAAAACCCAAGAAAGCAAGAGGTTTCAGTCAAGTCCTTTTTCATCACAGTAGAATCTTCACAAGTCTCCTTGACCTTCAAGTTATTTTGGGAAAGCAAGATTTCAAATCGCCTCTCACTTGGCCAGCAGCCAAACAAAAAATACATACTATATCTCAAAGATTCAAGCTGGAAAATATCACTTGAAGTTGCTGGAAAAGCTGAATTGAGAGTATTTTAAAGGGAACAAACAGTCAAAGAGAAAAAAATCTAAGACCTGAACATTTGTATGAATCTTGATGGACTCGAACCATCATCACCTGGAAATAAACCCAGGTGCTCTTCCGTTTGAGCTAAAGACTCAGCTATCTACATAAACATTTTAGTGTATTTGATTAGAAAAATATGATAAAAATGACCAGATATGTAAATGTCACAAAGTATGAAACCTAACATAATCCCTAAATAATGAAATCGATTCAACAAGATCACACATTTGAGTTTATACATGTCTTTATCTCTCAACAGAAGCAGGTTAGAACTCAGAATTACAGGTTAGGACAGAAGCAGATTAGAACTCGGTATCAAGCCAGCCATGAAACATAGGCTGGCTTGATACTTTGTAACATTTACATATCTGAAAAATAGATCAAGTTTTGCAGTATGTATTACTTGAAGAAATGGTCCTGGAGGAGATCTTTTATTTTTATTGGCAGGTGATGAATTTTATTTTATTTTTTTGCCTCAAAACTAATAGCAGGTGGTTAACAATCTAATTGCTGCTCCCAAAATGCGCATGGCCTTAAGAGTATAAAAAAACCCCAGAAGTGCAGGAAGAGCGCTCATCGTCCCTACCTCCACCCAAACCTGAACCTGTTAAAGTGGAGTGCCTTGTTTCAGAACCATCTAGTCTGTTCTGTAAATTACTCAACCTTCTTTCTGTCTCAACAACAGCATACATCATATTTAATTCCATAAGTTTTTCTGGGTATTCGTAAGAATATTTTGCTTGGTGAGTAGCATCTTGATGATCCTGTACTGGAAACATGGAACTCGATGAGAAGAATGCCCTTGCTTTGACTGTTGCTCCAAACGGTAAGTTTACCAGAATTAATGTGAAACCATAAGCTCAAAGGTTTGAAAACTTGAACTGCCTTGAAGTTGGATGTCTTCCAAGTTAAATTGACTCAGACAAATCAATTCAGGCTTGTGTAAGAAAAGGGGATCAGTAGTCACTTGTTTTTTTTTTTTTCTGAGAGCATGAGAGGTAGATGGAAATGAAGGACAAGCAGATGAGATTTGTGGCTTTTGGAGGCTGGTAGGGAGGACTGATTTCAAGACAGAGATGTAGCATATGTTGTGTGTATGCAGTTACTAGCATTGAGCTTAGCAGCTAATTAATGTGGCTACAAAATATGACATATATATTTAGATGGTCTAGAAATAAAAACAGCTTGAGCTTTATTAATCAGGTAATGTATTTCATATCTTCTTAGAACCCTTGCATGTTCTAGAGATTTGACTTGCTTCTTAAATAGATATATACCATTTTGAGGGAGAACTTTTTCTCTTCAGATCTATTGAAACAGACTTCTGGGTTTATTGGGCGATAAACCCAGATATGTCGTTTGCCTTTCTCACAACAGATGAAACTTTGTTTCCTAATTGTCAATGGTAGAAACTACAGTGACTTATTATTCCTGACAAAATCCCGATTTGAAATAGAAACTACAGTGACTTATTAATTAAGAGAAAGGAGAAATTAAGAGAGTGAGACAGAGATTTACCGTCGACCGTCGCCAGAGGAGATGCAGACCAAAGGAGGAGACTTTACCGTTGACCTTTTCCTTCGCCAGACCAGAGTTAAGAGAGACCTATTTCGACACAAGAGCCACAAGAGGAAGACGATCGAGCTTTGCCGGCCAGATTAGATTAGATCTGCGTTTTTCGCCACCGAACTCCGAGATTCGCTGGGAAGAAGGGGAAAAGAGCACGGGAGGAAGAAGAGAAGAGGAAGAAAAGAGGAGAGATGCAGATTTCTCGATTTGTTTGGAGAACAGAGTTCGTCACGATCAAAGGATTAGGAAAAGGATCTGAATCTAGGTTTTTTGTGTCACAGAGGAGGAAGAAGATGATTTGTGGTTTTGGCGGAAAATGGATGAAATCAAATATCAAATATTGTGTTTTAGTTGTAGACCGGTCTGGGTTGGGCTGTTCAACTCAGACCGGTCTTGGTCCATCAGAGGTCTAATGACTTGAACGATTTCCCAAGCGATATTCAAATTTTATAAAGATAACCGTTGGATCTCTGCTTTTACAGGTGTCACGCCCAGCTGCAAGGGCCGGTTAGATCGCTGCTATTCTAGGGCCGTAGAGGATCTGGATCCCGCTAACTACTTGGTCCTTGAGGATTTTCATACGGGCCTAGGTGCTTTTTAGAGAGGTCCTCATGTTGTCCTGCTCGACAATAACAGTCTGATTCTTCTGTTGGAGGTCCTCTAGATGAGTATCCCTCTTCTTGCACTCCTCTGAAGAAGCTCAAGGCGGTCGAACGCTCCTGCAGCGTACGCCATGTACTGATTAAGAAAAGCAATGAGTTAGAAAACACAAGCATCAAACAAAAATCTAAAGGCTTCTGATTGTGCGGATTGGGGACTTACCCTAGTGAGGTACCTCAACCCTTCAAGAGCAGGTCATTAACGTATCCACCGAGCGATGATCTTTGAGAAGCTGACATACCCAGAACCATTTGCCTCCCACCTCCAAGTTGTCAAACACAGAGCAGAAGGTGGTTAGGTCCTATCCAGGCATAGCGGTAGGGAAGATCTCCTCTACCTCTATTCAATCGGGCGGTGGAGATAAGGACAAGTGGGTTGGCACTCCACCCCGGGGCAAAAGAGTCTGCTCTCCATCCAACTAGCCCTGGCCTTGGTCCTCAGAAGTTTATCAGAAGGCATGCCTCAGTCAATCCAGCATTCTGATCAGCCATGGCATCGCTCATCTGATGGCATGCCTCTATAGTGTTCACTTGATTGTGGACTTTAACACTCGTGACCTTCATAGTTACATCGGTCGGCAGATCATCAATGCACTCTGAAGGTGGAGCAAAAGAGGCAGCCGTATCAGTCTCTTTCTTCTTCTTCAAATGCCTTCTTTTGTTTGGAGCCCAGGCTCCAAGCCAGCATCTTTCGCGTGCCTCTTTTGGGGTTGCGCCTCATATTGCATGAAAACAACCTGGATCGAACGTGGGTCAAGCGACACTGCAAAGAAACAAATTAGTCAGCACTGAATCAAAGAGTATAAAAAAAGTTACAATACTCAAGAAAAAAGAAGGCTCACCGAGAGTGAGGCGATGCCGAGCAAGGAAGTTCTCATCACACGTGAATAGGTGTCTAAGGAGTTAGGCATAGCCTGCAGCTTCTCTAGGATCACCTTGGTTGAACTGCTCAACCAAGGCTTCGAATTTACCAGCTTGATATCTGGCTCATATCAGGTGTTACCGAGTGGCAAGCCTTCAACCCCAGAGGCAAAGAAAAATGGTTCTTCCAGCCCTTGATAGAGGAAGGAAGACCGGTGATGATCTTTGTCTTCGAGCGTTGGTTTATGCAATACTAGCCTTGGGAACCATAAAGGGCGCAGAGATGGAACAAGTACAGGGAAAGATTAAAGGACACTGCTCTCTTGAGGCCGGTTAGGAGGCCAATGTAGCCTAAGATGGTCCTATATGAATTGGGAACAAGTTGGGGGAGGGGGGAGAAAGGCGATAGTAGGCGAAAATATCGCTCATGAACACCTGAATGGGAAGCCGGAGTCCCCCAGTAAAATACTCCTCATAGAGATAGACCTCCTCCCCTAGCGGGTCACACAAGGAGTCGCTCAGTTCAAGATCCCTAAGGGTGCCATATTTTGGGATGTGGAATTTGGCTCTGAAAGGGACTAACTTCTTGGTGGACATGGTGCTAAAACATCCCTTGGCCGCCCAAGGAGTGTACCTAGTTGGTCTAAGAAGGTAACACCCAGCCTCCAGGGGATCACCAGGATAAGAAGAACAGGTGCTCCCATAGGGTGTAATAACTCACCCATAGGAGCCACCCCTAGGGAAGGATCAACACCGGCAAAACTAGAAGAAGAAGCTCGCCGGTGGGGCTAGAAATGGGGGGAATTGTTAAGCAACACCCCAGAAGGGTATACATGTCTGAGGGCAGAGGCAATGGCCTCTACCTGATTGATCTTGCCACAACCAAAATACACCATGGACGATGGCTTACAGAGAAAAAAATAGAAAGAAAAGAGAAATCAAATACAAGAGGAAGAAGGCCCATGGAGAGTAAAGGAAGACAGCGGCGGCAAACAAAGGAGCGTAGCACCAGTGAGAATGGGGAAACAATGCCTGAGAAGGGAAAGCACTCTCGTGGAGAGATGACGGCAGCAAAACCAGTTACAGAGGAAAGAAGAGGCACGAAGATGAAGATGAGAAAGGAAGAAGAAGGGGTTTTATTTTAAACCCCCAACCGGTCTAAGCATGAGGCATTTAATGCCCCTCAAAAGGTGCACCAGTTATTGAAGAGACGTGAACTGAGTTGAAATTCTCGTTTCTCCCCTAGTATTGTGCGGCGTAAGAAAGGATGTGGCACATATTTATTCGTCCACTTAGGCGAATAACATCTAATCAAGCGACACAGTGGTGATAGGCCCACACTGCCATCCTACTAGGGGTGTCAACCGGTCGGGTTCGGTCGGGCCTAGTCGGGCCTCACCAATTGTGCAGGCTGCATCGTGTCCGACCATTTAAGTATTCGGTCCGGGCCATGTCGGGCTCGATCGGGGTTCGGTCGATGTCAGTCTTTAATCGGGTACTAAAATCGGGCTTTAATCGGGTTTTAACCGGGTTGTGGGCCTGTTTAACTCTTCATCGGGCCTTACCCGGTTCTTAATCGGGCCTTTACAGAATTAAATTCCTACTTCAAAAAATAAAGCGAAAAGAAATGGGTTTCCACCAAAACACATTCAAGACCCAAATCCAAACCCAATAATTCAAACCATAATCTTTTCCTGAACTTATGTTTATTAGTTTCTACCAATAAAAAGGAAGAACTTATGTTTATTAGTTTTTATTTATTGATTTGTTTCTTTTTGTAATTATAATTAACTCAAATTTATGAAGTGCTTATGCTTATCAGCTCAATCATCATTGACGGTACTGAGTTCGTCCTGCTATTTGTTTTCTCTTTGGAGCAAGAACACCCCCAGCCCTTTTTGTATATGTCTGATTCTGATTCTATGAAATGAGAAGCTTAATGGAGAAGAATATAAACATTTTTTTGAGTTAAGGAAACCCATCAATTGAATTGCCCATTTAATTTGGGCTTAATGAGCTAATCATTTTAAGGAGTTAAATAGGAAAAGAGAGAGGGTTATCAGGTGGGCAAAATGGATTAATGGAGGGTGGTTTGCTTAAAGGGTCGGGCTAGGTCAGGCTGTAGCTGGGCGGACTAGGTCGGGCTTGAAAACGGTCTGTCCGGTCGGGCACCCGACGGGCTAGGACCCCACACCGGGACCGCCCTATTATTAAACGTGTCGGGCTTAAGCCCGACACATTTAAGAATCGGTCCGGTCCAGGTCGGGCTTTAACCGGGCGGGCTCGGTCGGGCCTGCCGGGCCGAGCCTGGAATTGACACCCCTACATCCTACCCTATGGTTTGGTAAACGACGATTTAATAATACCCTACATATGCCACACGTCTAAGTTATGTGCGAGGCATTTAATGCCCCTCAAAAGGCGCATCAATTATTAAAGAGACATGAACAGTTGAATTGTCATTCTCGTTTCTCCCCCGTTATTGTGCAGCGCAAGAAAGGACATGGCACATATTTGTTCATCTACTTAGGTGACTAATGTCTAATCAAGCGACACAGGGGGCGATAGGCTCACACTCCCATCCTACCCTAGGGTCTAGTGAATGGCGGTTCAACCCCCTATGTACGCCACACGTCGAAGTTATGTGTGAGAAACCCCCCACTGTTCTATCGAGAGTGTTGGAGCATGAAAAGGCTCAAGGAAACCCCCACCGCTTAGTCGAGAGTAATGAGGTATAGAGATGTTCGAGACAGCGTCCATCGCTCGATCGAGAGTGATGGAGTCTACAGTGGTTCGAGAAAACCTCCATTGCTCGATCGAGAGCAATGGGGGATGCAAATGTTCTAGAAAGTCTCTGATTGTCACATCTCAAACCACCCCCTTGGAGGATTAGATAGGTGACCCGAATTGCACGGTAGTAATCCGCCAAACCCCAAGGATCTAGAAGCTATTAATACCATTCATAAACACACACATCCACAATAATGAATAAGAGAGAACTCAGAGTGTTGCGGAAGCTAATATTTACATTAAACAGTCAAATAAATATTTACAACATTATTTTAGTTCATACTCTCTCTCTCTCTCTCTCTCTCTCTCTCTCAAGGTAACCGGCAGTGCCAACTCTTCTAACCAAAGCTTTACAAAATAACAAAAGGGGCAAAATGACCCGAGCCCCAAATAAAGTTATACAAAATGGGATTGGTTAGTAGATTCCTATCTACAACAAAAGAATCCCAAGGTCAGAAGAAAAGTCAGTTGCTTGCCCATCATGGGTCCACATCAACTATCACAAAAAACACCCGCACCAGAGGTATGACCTGTATCTCGGTCCACACCAGCACAGTCATAATAATCATGGCCCGCCTCCACGAGATGAGCCTCCCCGCTACCGAAACATTAATCTGCAAGATCATCTAATAGAAAACATATACAAGAGTGTGGGCTCCACCGAGCCCGTGAATGAAACATAACCATGCATGCACATGCAAGCACAACCAAATGAGTCCTACATGCAATGCAGTCCATTTTATTTATTAGTCACCTAACATCACAACTGATGCAGGTAGAAGTGTTACTACGATCCCCAATAAATGTATCCCTGGTGCGGGCTTCTAACCCCTTCCCGTGATACACCCATTGAGTTGTCGGAGAGGACCGGCCAGCTCCAGCATGCTCTCCATGGTCAGCCCAATCAACTCTCTGCGATTAGTCTGTGAGGCACCCATCATCATTCTAGTATAACATTTTCCTTTTCCTAACATTCAGCCACATAATCACCTTTTCGATGTAATTCAATTCTATTCCCTTTTTCTCTTTTCCTTTTTCTCTTTTATATAGGTACTCCAAGTGACATCCAACATCTTAACCCCTGTTGGCAAGGGTTCGTAGAACATGTGATGATACTCTAGCCCAATGCATTCTATATGGCATAGTATGAATCGGGTGGTGTCAACCGCATCCCATTTTATAGGCTCTCATAAGCCTCATTTCCAAGCCAGCTATGGCATCTAATCTAGCAGTTTCACATACAAACATCATCATCCATTCTCAATATTCATCAATCAAGAATTAAGCATTTAAATAGAATATAAGACAATTGAAATAAATGAGCACAATAAATAATATTGCGGTATTTGGAATGACTCGTTAGTCATGTTACATTTACAGATATAATGTAATTCCACTCACCTTATACTAGTCCCACTTGCTCAACAGTCAGTTCGGTCCCGGCCGGTATCTGACACTGCACCTCGAGCTCAGGGTCAAAACCTAAGTTAACCAGATCATTAAAGTATGTCAAATAAAGTTTAAAGGTATATCAGTGTCCTAGGTTTAGTCTAGGTTTAGTTGGACTCAATTCTGAGTACATAAGTATCATTTACAATTCTCTGGGTCTTGCACTAGGCTTTCATGTCAAACTCCCAGTGCATCATCAAGAGATGCAAGGTTCATTATTCCAAGTATTTTTATAGCAAGGTCTGCCTAGGCATGGCCCTACCAATCCCATAAATCAGTACAAAGGTTCATAGCCCAAGAGAGACTAGGCATGTGTGTGGTTTCTTGGCTCTGTGGGTCCCATTTGTGCACCCGAGCTGTGGATGACAACAAGGACTAATGGGGAAGGGTTTTTCAGTAATTTTCATTCTCCCCATGCTGTTCTAGACCCATTGGTGAAGGTCCAAAAGGCTGGAATCACATATGAGCCCAAACAGCAACACTGGGCCTTTGACTGGGCATTTGGGTCAATCGCCCTATGCCTGTTAAACATGAGATTTGGTTCCAAAAATTGGATTTGGTGCCGGTTTGGCCATGATTTCGATCAAGGATGTTCATAGGAGGATTGTGGTCCTAAAATGGAGCTAAATGAACTGGTTCTAAATGGAGTCAAAGTCTGGTTATCCATTTGGAAGTTGGGTTGAGTTCTAACATCACAGGGAATGGCTGTCATGGCTATGCTTAGGCTTTGGATTTTGATTTTAGCTGCATCCAAGGCATGAATCATCATTATTTACCTACCACAGGTCTGGTTCTATGCTAAGGCATGAAGAAATTCATTTGCATGTAGAGTTCCATGCTCATACTGCATGATCAAAGTGCAACTCTGCAGCTCAGCTCATCTCTGAGACTGACATCCATCTCCATTGCTGTAACAGCTTTAAATCCTACTTTAAATGACTAGATCTTGCATGCAAGATCCAGAGCCCCACTAGGCACCCAGGTGATGCTTTTAGCATTACTAGCTAGAGACTCATCTTTCAAATACATGAATCAAGTTTAAGTTTAGATGGACAGCAGTGTTTGGAGCTGAATTATATACCTTTAAGCTTGTGGAGAGGTTCAATCCAATCCCAAGTCCACTCCTTTCTCTCTTCTTCCTTCCTTTCTTCTCTTCCCTTCTCTTCTTCTTCCTTCTCCTTCTCCTTCTCTTTCTTTCTTTCTCTTTACTATAGAAGCAGTAAAACGAAATAACAAGGTTGGGCCCTCCTATTTATAGCTTCTATGGTCTTAAGGCCTATTTGTCCATGCTGCCCTTCTTCTAAAAATGCATTTTTAAGTGCATTCTAGGCCATTTCAGCTGCATAGGTGGGGTCCACTTGGTTCTGGAGGTGGGTAATGGTTTCTACAATTCCCATCCACTTCTAGGGGGTGTCCATAGGCTGTATGAATTGTTCCCAGGTGTCTAGAGTCCAAAATACAAGTTTCAGACACTCTGGGGGTTTTACTAGGCATTTGGGTCAGTCGCCCAGTGCATCCCCTAGAGAATGAATTTCTGTTGTTTTTGCCTTGGCCTTGCACAGGAGTTGAGGCTACCACTTGGGCACTTCACCAATAACCTTTCCAGGACGAAATAAACATCTAAATGGGTATGGCCCCCTATGTATTTGTCAGAGAGTGAGAGTTTTCCTGGAGTTGGAGTTGTACATCAGGCTGTGGGCTGAGCAGCTGCATGGGTCTGCAACCTATCTTCTCACAGGTATAATGGATGACATTCTTGGAGGTTCTCCACTGAAATCAACCACAGGGGTGACACACCACAGTGTGCTTGGGTGATTGGTCACAAGCTCCTGTCCTTCAAGCAAAATTCCAGTTAGTCTGGGGCAGGTTTAACATTTCTCCGTACCTCACAAAAATTTTGTCCTAAAAATTAGCTTACCCAGTAGCTCAAAGAGTTAAGAATATTTTTCTTGCATTTCTTCTTCGCATTACCATGAGGCTTCCTTTGTTGGGCAGTTTCCCCACCGAACCTTAACGAGTGCGACCATGCAGTAACGGAGATTGTGTTCCTTTCTGTCTAATATCTTCGTCAGTTGTTCCTCATAGGTCATATCAGCATCCAGCTGCTCAGGTTCAACCGAGAGGGCCGAGAGCACATGTGCCAGGTTGTTGAAATATTTCCATAGCATCAACACATGGAAAACATCATGGACGCCATGTAAGGGCGGTGGTAGTGCTAGTCGGTAAGCTACTGGTCCAACCCTCTTTAGGATTTCGTATGGGTCGATATATCTTAGGCTCAACTTACCCTTATTGTTGAAGCGCAGTAACCCCTGTCTTGGAGAAACTCAGAGAAATACCTTCTCACTGACTCCTAATTCAATGTCCTTCCTTCAATTGTCGGCATAACTCTTCTGTCTGGATTGAGCCGCTTTGATCTTTTCCCGGATCACATCTACTTTTTTGCAAGTTGCCTGTATCATTTCAGGTTTAAGATACTTCCGTTCTTCGACTTCATCCTAGTATAACAGTGTGCGGCACTTCCAACCATATAAAGCTTCATACAATGCCATGCCAATGGCGGAGTGATAGTTGTTATTGTAAGCAAATTCCACCAAGGGAATGTGGGCATCCCAACTGTCCTTCATCTCTGATATGCAAGCTCTGAGCATGTCCTCCAGAGTCTGAACGGTTCTTTCGGACTGTCCGTCCATCTGGGGATGGAAAGTCATGCTGAGATTTAGCTGGGATCCCAATGCCTGTTGCAGACTCTTCCAAAATCTTAACATGAATCGGGGGTCCCTGTCAGACACGATGCTGACAAGCATGCCATGCAGGCGGATCACATTTCCAATGTATAGCTGGGCGAGCTTTTCCATTGAATAAGTTATCTTGATGGGAATATAGTGAGCTACCTTCATCAACCCGTCAACAATCACCTAGATTGCATTCATCCCTTTTCTAGTGTTGGGTAAGTTGGTCACGAAGTCCATGGTAATCCTTTCCCATTTCCATTTGGGAATCGGAAGTGGTTGCAACAATCCATACGGTTTGTGTCTCTCCACCTTTAGTTGCTGACAAGTGAGGCATTCGGACATGTATAGTGCTACGGTGTGCTTCATTCCAATCCACCAATAGTACGTCTTCAAATCTTTGTACATTTTGGTGCTTCCCAGGTGGATTGAATAAGGTGAACTGTGCGCCTCCCTAAGAATTCGGTCTTACACATCATAATCACCAAGCACACACAATCTGTCTCTGAACTTTAGTGCCCCATCATGGGCCAATGAGAAGTCTGGGTCCCCGTGAACTCCTTGTTTTATTTCCAAGATTATCTTTGCTAGGTCGGGGTCCCTGGGCTGCTTCTCGATTATCTCTTCTCGGATCGATGGTTGTATGTCCATAGCTGCCAATTGTATAGCTGCCCCTTCAATCATGAGTTCTAGATTGAACTTCCGAGCTTCTTCTATCAACTGTTTGCTAACGACCAAGGAAGCGAGGGATGTGGTTCGGGACTTTCTGCTCAATGCATCTGCCACTACGTTGGCCTTGCCAGGGTGGTATTGAATATCATAGTCATAATCCTTTACCAATTCTAACCATCACCTCTGTCTCATGTTTAACTCCTTCTGGGTGAAGAAAGTCGTTGAAGATCTCGCTCTTTTCACCATAAAGATAGTGTCACCAAATCTTTAACACAAAAACTACCGCAACCAACTCTAGGTCGTGAGCGGGGTAGTTCTTCTCGTGCTCCTTCAATTGCCTTGAGGCATAGCGACTACCTTACCTCTCTGCATTAGCATGCTGCCCAATCCTGTTCGGGATGCATCTGCGTATACCACCATGCCATCGGTGCCATCTGGAATGGTTAGCACTGGTGCCGTCACCAATCGATTCTTTACTTCTTGGAATCTTTTCTCACAAGTGTCGGTCCACTCAAACATTGCATCTTTCTTTGTTAGATTTGTCATGGGTGTTGAGATACGCAAGAAATTTTTTATGAATCGGCGATAATACCGGCTAATCCCAGGAAGCTACGGATCTCTGTGGCATTCTTTGGAGTCTCCCACTCGAGAACTGCCATCACCTTGTCTGGGTCTACCTTGATGCCATCCTTGGTGATGATATGTCCCAAGAATCCAATCTGGTGGAGTCAAAATTCACACTTGCTGAATTTGGTGAACAGCTGGTGCTCCCTCAATCGTTGTAATACAAGCCTAAGGTGTTGGGCATGCTCCTCTTCACCTTTGGAGTAGATTAGAATGTCGTCAACACATCATGGAATACCCTATTCATCATGTCCATGAATGCAGCTAGGGCGTTGGTTAACCTGAACGACAACACCAAGAATTCATAATGTCCGTACTGGGTCCTGAACGCCGTCTTGTGAATGTCGTTGTTCTTGATCTTCAACTGATGGTACCCAGACCTAAGATCAATTTTAGAGAAAACTCTTACAACTTGTAATTGATCGAACAGGTCATCGATGCATGGCAACAGGTATCGGCTCTTGATTGCGAGTTTGTTCAGTTCTCGATAATTGATGCACGTTCGCATGTTTCCATCCTTCTTTACGAACAACACGGGTGCTCCCCAAGGAGACACGCTTGGTCGAATGAGTCCCTTCTTCAACAAATCTTGTAATTGGACCTACAGCTCTTTTAATTCCATAGGTGCCATCCGATAGGGTGTCTTGGATACAGGTGTTGCACCAGGGATTAAATTGATCGTGAATTCTATTTCTCGATCGGGCGGTAGCTGGGTTAGATCTTCCAGAAAAACATCGACAAATTCTCTAACAACATCAAGTTCTTCCAATGGCTTAATCTTTGCCTCGGTGTCCATTACTGTGGCTAAATAGCCCTGACATCCTTCATCTAACAACTTTCATGCTTGAAGGGCAGATAAAGTTATCCTCTTGGGCTTCTTCATCGGTTCACTTTGGTAGGTGAAAACCGAGCCGTCATTCAACTTGAATGTGATCTTCTTCTCTAAACATATGACGTTTGCCTCATAGGCTGATAGCTAATCCATTCCTAATATTACGTTAAAGTCCTTCATGTCAAATTTGATTAGTCGGGCGATCAAGTTCTTCCCACAAATTTCCACTAGGTAGGGGTCGTAAACTTCCTTCAGGCTCACGACACTTCTAGTTGGTGTGCTAACTATTAAATTGTGCCCTATGTCCCTTGGTTAGATGGTCATCCTATCCGTGAAAGCAACGAAAATGAAAGAGTGGGATGCACCTGAGTTGAATAATACTCGCGGGGGCAGACGATATAGTCAAGGTACCTAGGGTTTGTATAAAATAAGGATACAATTAAATTCCCTGCACTCATTGGTTTGTTCCCTACAATTTAGTAGTGTTAGGCGGACTTACCTGTCATTACTTCTGGATTCGCCTCCGCCTCTTTGTTGGTCAGCGTGAACACCTTTCCTCGTGTCCGATTGTCCCGTGGTTGAAAGGTTCAAGCGAGGGGCTGGATAGGTGGGTATGCGTTGTATCCGTGGTGTGCACAATCCCTAGCCATGTGCCCAGTTTTGTGGCATATAAAGCATCTGTTGGGTAGTGCAGCTGGGGAAGAGGCCTGACTTGCTTGGCTCTTTGCAGTTCTAGATGGCAGGGCAGCAGTTGTTGCTTGGCTTGTAGTTGAGCATGCCGACTGTAAGTGGGAAGGAAAAAAGTTTGGCCCACATCTTGTCGTCGATATTGTATCGGGCTGGGGCTCGAGCTAGTTCCTCGAAAAGCCTCTTTGGTCACCCGAAATTCTAATAGATGCTTGGCCTTTTGCCCAATCCAGGAGATGTTGTAGCCTTCTCCTTCAGTCTATCCTCTATAGTCTTTGCTTTGTCGACCATTTGAGCATAGTCCTGAATGTCTAGGACCGACAGAATAAACCCGATCTCTGACTTAAGTCCTTTCTCAAACTTCGTTGTTTTACTGGCTTCCCCCTTCATATGTTTCGGGGTGAAATGAAACAAATCTTCAAACTGTTGCTAGTAACCTAGCACGGTTTTTGATCCTTGCACGAGAGCAAAGAACTCGGCTTACTTATTGTCTCTAAAACTCTTAGGGAAATAATTCTTAAAGAAAACTTCTTTAAACTGCTCCCAGGTAGGATTGGGATGAACAGCCTCCAAGTTAGGCTTTGTTGCCTTCCACCATGCTTCCGCCTCGTTTTGTAATTGATACCCAGTGCATATTAGTTTTTGCGCATCAGTCCATTCAAGTACGTCGAATGCTTTCTCTAAGGCACTAATCTACCTTTCCAGTTGCATTACCTCAGAATTTAGTTTGGAGAACGCAGGTGGCTGGAGCTTCTTCAATCTCTCCATCACTTTAGCTATAGAGCTTTCTGCCGCGTGTTGAGGCACAGGTGGAGGAAATTGTAGGGGTCAGTTGGGTGGTGGTGGCACTGCTCGTTGTTGCTTCATGGTCATGAACTGTGTAGACATCTAGCCTAACAACTGTTGTTGTTGCTGTATGGTCCGCATCATGGTAGTCATGATGGTGTTCACCTCTCCAGCTGCCTAATGAACCCAAATTCACTCCAACCAATCAAAGGTCGCCACGTGTCCCGGACCAAGAAAGGAAACCAAAATAGGGCCAGTGGAGGACCAACCGCAAGCACCATCCACCAACACCCATGGGTGCGGCCACCCTTGGGCGCCAACCCCTTGGGGGCGTGGACCCTGGGCGCCAACCCCCTTGGGCACAGATCTCCTTGGGCTCCAACCCCTTGGACGAAGACCCTGAGCACGGCTTCCCCGAACACGTCATCCCCGGGCACAGTCTCCCTCGAACACGGTAGTCATCACGACACAGATCGCATCACTAAGGACTCAAGGCCACCTCCTATCGAGTCACGTACTCTGAACGGACTCATATACTACGAACCTCATCTACCACGTAGATGAAGTCTATCCACCAAGGATACCAAGTCTATCAAGGATACTATGTCTTATAAGAAGAGGACTACCAAGTCTATCGTGACACCACGTCTCACGGGAAGACAACCTATCAAGGAGGAGCCCTGCTACTCAGGGACTCTATCACCTACGGCAAACACTCTACATCAACTGGGACTCTCCACACCGCCATACACTACTATAAAAGGCAAGGTACATAGCCCCATCAAGGGACATGTTAACTCATCTTGAATATTACTATTCATCTATTTGCTCAGAGAGATCTAACTTAGGCATCGGAGAGTCCTAGGCAGGAACCACACCGGTTCTCCTTTGTTACCCCAGGGTCTTTTACAGGTTACGGCACTTGAAGGACCGCTGAGCGATTTCTCGACATAATAGATTGGCGTCGTCTGTGGGAACGACGCTAGCCATTACCTTTACTAGCTTGTTTCCATATCTGATAAACCATGGCACGCAGGAAGACCGCTCCCTCCACCAACAATGCCCCGAGGGAGGGTAATAGATCACCTCCTCCAGAGAGTTCACGTCGCAGGGTCAATGACCATGTCTCTCATGAGGAGGAGATCCCAGAGAACCAATAGGTTGAGGCAGCCAACCTCAACCCCGAAGCAGCCGTTGAAGACGTGGAGCCAGTACCTGATCCCAATGCACCGGCCACTGTGGGTCAGGTTAATGACCTACAGCGTCAGATCCTTGACGACCAGCGACTCTTCCACGAATATCTAAGGTAGAAAGCGGTCACCCATCGTCGAAGGTAGGAGCAGAGGCGAGAGAAAAGCCCTAGGAGATCACCTCCCAGGGGTGATAAGTCCGAAGGGCGCACCAGACAGCAAAGGGATCCCTCCTAGCATCAGAGGGGAACAGAGGACCTCCCAGCACGGTTGAACTGAGGGAGAACACCATCACACCAATCCGTGGTGCCCAACCCTGAAGGGTTCGTCCGAAGGTCGATGTTCGATGGACGACTTGGCAGAAGACATGCACCAGAGTGAAGCCGGACTTACCGTGAAGAGAGTCCCTCGCGTTCACGACAAGATTCATCACAACGTAATTCCTCCCCATCTCACCAACAGTCGAGACGGGAAGAGACTTCCAGGAGAGGGCACGAACGGGGTCGTGACGAATGACCCGCCAGATGTGAAACGCGAGATGAAGAGCTAGACTAGAGACTCCGTGAGCTGGATGATAAACTGGAAGGGTTGAAGAAGCAGACCAAGCGAGAGACACACTCGGTACCTGGACAACACCCCTAATCAGAAGAGATCATGTCCGCTGCACTATCGTCCAGGTTTAGGTTGCCTACCTTTGAACTCTACAGTGGAACCACCGACCCTAATGACCATATCAACTATTTCAATGGCATGATGACTCTATATGGTGGATCGGACGTGGTATCCTGTCGAGCATTCCCTGCATTCCTCAAGGGTGCAGCGACCTTATAGTTTTTGAGACTGCGACCACGGTCGATCGGATCATTTGCAGAGCTATGTGAACAGTTCGTGACCCGCTTCCAGAGCAACGTCAAGCAGAAGAAGACCACGGTCAACCTACTGAACGTGATCCAAAACCCTGGGAAGTCCCTCAAGGAGTATGTCAGCAGGTTCACCAAGGAATCCTTGGAAGTCAGAGACTTGGATGACCAGACCCAACATGTAGCCCTAGCAGGGGGCATCAGAGACATGGAACTAATCAAGGACTTAACACGTCATGAGACTAAGACCATAAAGGAGCTCCTGGAGTGATGTAATGAGTGCGCCAACATGGCCGAGATAATACAGTCACGGACGAAGGCAATTGAAGGCAAGACCCAAGACAACAAGAGGTCAGTACCAAATGACCGCAAGGAGAATAAAAGATCAAGGACTGAGCGACGACAGGAGAAAGGCGATTGCCTATTGGGAAGAAGTGATCGTTGATCAGAGAGAGGTAAGAGGGCAAGCAGCCCAGAGTTCACACCCCTCAACACCACCAGGTCACAGATCCTCATGCAAATACAAGATCGTGACCTAATCAAATGGCCACGATCCATGCTGGCAGGACCTGAGAAGCGTAACCCACACAAGTACTGCCTCTTCCACAAAGACTATGGGCATGACACAGAGGAATGCTATCAACTCAAGAGACAGATAGAAAACCTTGTGAGAGCAGGGAGTCTGGACAGATACGTGAAGGATAGACACAATGGTCGTTCGGGCCAAGAAGATTGAGGTAGAGATCGAGAAAGAGAAGAGCCAAGAAGGGAAGAAAGGAGAATGGATCGAGGTAGAGAAAGAGACCGCACTAACGAGAGAAGAGATGTAGCAGAGCCAAGTGGCACCAAGGGAGATCCCATCCTCACCATACTTGGAGGGCTGGGGCAAGAGTCTACCAGAAAGGCCAAGGCCCACGCTAGGTTCGTGGGAGTAGCAGAGAAGCCAAGCAAGATGGCGAAGATCGAGACGGTGATCTCCTTCTCCGATGCAGACTTTGAAGGTGTAAGGCTTTCCACATGAGGATGCCCTGGTAGTGCAGGTGGAGATACCCGTCACCTTTGGAGAACCCGCTCGACAGGTGACCATCATGGTAAACTTCATGGTCGTCAGGTCCGTGGTGTCATTCAACGGCCTCCTAGGGCGACCATCTCTGACGACCCTCAGAGGCATCGTATCTCCAATTCACCTGAAGATGAAGCTCCCCACTGACAACGGAGTGGGTGAAGTCTGAGGTGATTAGAAGAAGGCCAGAGAGTGCTACGCCACCTTCGTGAAGAAGAATAATGGCAACACCCGAGGACTGGCACTGTGCATGGAGAACCTGGTCAATGATCAGAGAGATGAATTAACAAAGAAGAGAGGAAGACCGGTCGAGGACTTAGTTCCATGGCCACTCAGCAAGGATGACCCTTCCAAGGTAGTACAGATTGGCACACTGTTGAGCAATGAGCAGAAAGAACTAGGACACCTCCTGCAAAAAAACATAGATGTCTTCGTATGGTCGACTGGAGACATGCCAGGCATACCCAGATCCATAGCAGAGCATAGACTACATGTAGACCCAACTAGGAAGCCAGTCCAGTAGAAGAGAAGGAATTTCGCCCTCGACCAATAGGTAGCCATCAAAGAAGAGGTCGAGAAGTTGAGCCGAGCAGGGTTCATCAGAGAAGAAAAGTTCCCTACTTGGCTCGCAAACGTGGTCATGGTACCCAAGCCTAACGGGAAGTGGAGAATGTGCATCGACTATACTGATTTGAACAAGGCATGTCCTAAGGATGAGTACCCACTACCCAGGATCGATCTATTGATCGATACAACTGCAAGACATGAGATGCTGAGTTTCTTGGACGCCTACTCCGGCTACAACCAAATCCTCATGTATAAGGATGACGAGTCTTACACCGCCTTTCGAACTAACAAGGAGAATTACTACTACCGTGGCATACTGTTCAGACTGAAGAATGCAAGGGCCACCTACCAGAGGATGGTCAACAAGATGTTCAAGGAACAGATTGGGTGCAACATGGAGGTGTACGTGGATGACATGCTCGTGAAAAGCGTCCAAGCTCATCAACACCTGGCTGACCTGGAAGAAGTAATCGTCGTATTGAGAAGGAACCAGATGAAACTCAACCCTGCGAAGTGTGCTTTCGGAGTAACGTCTGGAAAATTCCTAGGGTTTATGGTCTCAGTACGAGGAATAGAAGCCAACCCCTCCAAGATCAAGGCCATCCAGGAGATGGCACCCTCGAGGACAGTCAAGGAAGTATAGAGATTGAATGGAAGGATTGCTACCCTTTCAAGGTTCGTGTCGCGGTCGGGAGACAAGTGCCTGCCATTCTTCAAGACGTTGAAGAACCTCCGAAGTCCTAAAGACTTTGCATGGACGGAGGAGTGCCAGAAAGCGTTTGAAGAATTGAAGATATACCTCGAGAACCCACCATTGCTTGGGCGCCCAGAGCCCAATGAAGAATTACAGATCTACTTGGCAGCGACCCCCGTCGCAGTGAGTGTAGTACTACTAAAAAAAGAGGGCAAAATACAAAGGCCCATCTACTACGTGAGTCATGTCTTAATTGATGCAAAGACCAGACACACAATAATAGAGAAGGTAGCATACGCACTGGTAATCGCAGCAAGGAAGCTCAGACCATACTTTCAAGCCCATACCATCACAGTCCTCACCAACCTACCACTGAAGAAGGTGTTGCACAAGCTCGACGTCTCCGGACGGTTGATCACTTGGGCGGTTGAGTTGAGTGAGCACAACATCAAGTTCCAACCCAGGACGGCAATCAAAGGCCAAGCTCTGGCAGACTTTGTAGCTGAGTGCACCCTGCCTGAGAACGAGACAGAAGCATAGGAACCAGAGGAGCAGGATCGAGGATCGTGGGAGATGTTCGAGGATGGTTTGAGTAATGCCACAGGAAGCGGAGCTGGTTTCATACTTACTAGCTCGAAGGATTTTGAATACAATATGCTCTCTGGTTCGCCTTCCCAGCATCTAACAATGAAGCAGAATACGAAGCACTGTTGGCTGGACTCCGGGTGGCCAAAGCCATCCAAGTCACACATCTATCCATCCGGAGTGACTCCCAGCTTGTAGTGAACCAAGTGAACGGAGAGTATGAAGCGAAGGATGAGCGCATGGCATCATACTTAGCATATGCTCGGGAATTGATCAGGTAGTTCGTGAAGTTCGAGATGGTTCAAGTACCTAGGATCGAGAATGCTACTGCAGATGCACTGTCTAGGCTAGCCAATGATGAACTCAAGAACCTAGCTAGTGCAGTGTACGTGGAAATATTCCATGAACCGACATACCAGGAGAAGCTGGTCAATGAGACAAGGGAGGGCCTAGCTGGATGGACCCTATACTTGACTATCTGCAGAACGACGTCTTACCAGAAGACAAGATCGAGGCAAGAAAGATAAGGATGAGAGCTGCAAAGTACACCGTCCTGGACGGAGTACTATATAAGAGGGGGGCCACAGCACCACTGCTTTGGTGCCTAGGACCCAAGGGAGCCCAATATGCCCTGGTAGAAGTACATGAGGAGATCTATGAAAGCCACATGGGAGGACGACATCTAGCCTACAAAATCCTGCGACAAGGACTCTACTGGCCAAGAATGCAAGAGGAAGCCATCCCATATGTCAAAGCCTGCGAGCAATATCAGTTGTTCGCCCCAGTACCCCATCTACCCGCCACCAAGCTGACATCGATCCTCAACCCCATTCCCTTTGCCATGTGGGGGGTGGACATCTAGGGGGACTTCACGGTAGCATCAGGCAACCGCAAGTACCTGGTGGTCGCCATCGACTACTTCACCAAGTAGGTGGAAGTCAAGCCACTAGCAAAAATTACAGAGAATGAAATGGAGAAGTTCGTCCGTGACGACATCATCTACAGGTTTGGGGTACCAAAAATCATAGTCTCAGACAATGGGAAGCAGTTCAACAACCCCAAGTTCAGAACTTTCTGCCAGAGTTATAACATTGACTATCGACCTGTTTTGGTAGCATACCCACTGGCCAATGGTCAGGTGGAGGTGACAAACCAAACCCTATTGGATGGAATAAAGAAAAGATTGGAAGAAGCCAAAGGAAAGTGGGTCGAGGAATTACTAAGTGTACTGTGGACATATCGCACCACAGTAAGGACACCCACAGGAGAAAGCCCATTCCGCTTGGCATATGGCACAGAAGCCCTGACACCAGTAGAGGTCCTCGCCATGTCCCACAGAGTATTGCACTTCAATGAAAGAACTTACATAGATGGACTGCGAGCGAACTTAGACTTCCTGGATGAGGTGCGTGAGAAGGCACTACTGGGGAACGTAGCTTACCAACAGCGAACAGCCAAGTACTACAATACCAGGGTACGTGAACGGTTATTCTATCAGGGAGACCTAGTCCTAAGGAGGGCAAGTGCATCACAACCAAGGAAAGAAGGTAAGCTATCAGCAAATTGGGAAGGACCCTATATAGTTTCCAAGCAGATACGCCCAGGGACATACCGCTTGAAAACTCCGGGGGGCAAGAAGGTAGACCATACCTGAAACTCAGAGCACCTGAAAAAGTATTACCAGTAGAAGCAATAGCAAGAGAAGAGACAAGACCATCAAGCCAGAGCAACAAGCAGCAGCAGAGTGGTTGTGGTAGCAGATGCGTGCAATGCGGATATGGCATCACTGTTTCAAGGGCAATTTGAAAAATTTTCATTCAAAATAAAGAGTTGTTTCAAGAATACTTGTCTTCTTCTACCACTCAATCGAATCAGCGCCACTACACCAAGGCGTTATGCCACCAAGGCGTGAGGCCAGGCGTTATGCCACCAAGGTGTTATGCCACTAAGGCGTGAGGCCAGACATTATGCCACCAAGGCGTTATGCCATCAGGGCCCGTTGGCCACCAAGGTCCGTAGACCACCAAGACAAGACACCTCTAAAGGACTACCAACCACATGGGGTTGCACAGATACGAGAACGATCAAAGCAACAAGGATCAAATGCATGTCATATCAACATCACCAAAAGAAAAGTCAAGTACATATAATCCCAGAAAGACAAAAAGTAAGCATCACAATCCAAAAGTTATCATCCAAAAAGTTCTCATCCACAAACTCAACATCCAAAAAGAACATCTATAAAGTCATGGGGCATCTGATGGAGGAGCAGCCTCTGATCCAGCAGGAGACATCAGGTCAGCCTCAGTAAGAGGAGCAGCACTCTCCTCTGGTGCAGCTGCACCCGCCTCAGTTGTCATAGCGCCATCCTCTGGGGGGACACGAGCCACTACAGCAGTCTTGGATAGTAGCGTGGTAATCTCTGGGAACCCCGAGAAGTCATAATCAGGGGTCCTCTCTAGAATGTGAACCGCCAAGTCCCTGATGCCTCCATTATATATCTCCTGGTTGTACTGATGAAAGTACGCAGTGATCTCAAGAGACTGTCGATATGCCGCTACTGCCCGCTCCCCAGCCTCAAACAACTCTACCTCGTGCCTCTATCTTAAAGCGTGAAGCTCCTCCTCCAAGGCCTGAACTCTAGAAGAACTCTGAGCCGCTGCAGCAGTAGCCACCCTGAGCTCCTCCGACACACTCCGCTCACGTGCCACAGCCTCCTCGCGGTCAGCCCTATGCCCCTGAAGCTCCCTCTCCACATTCTGCAGTGCATGCTTTATCTGAATCTCATGGAAAGCATGACTCTCCAGTCGAAGCACCGCCTCAGTAACACGATGCTGGACCTATAATCAACATAGCAGACAGTAAACATCCCAAGTACAAGAGAAGCAATGACATAAAGAGAATGAGAAGAATAACTCACAGAAGTCATGTCCTAGTAGAGACTACGAGAGCGTGGCATCACTGAACCCCTGGAGGACCGAACGCTTTGCGGGAAGCCTCCCCATGTCCAACCACTCTCGACTCACACCATGAGTGGCTAATGTCGCTCCCTCCAGAAGATCCCACGCCAGCACCAAGGGGGAAGAGGTCGGTAGGTCCGCAACAATGTCAGCGGAAGCAGAGGGCACCCCTTTCCCCCTAGAAGGGGGTAGAGCAGCGGACCTAAGGGTAGAGACAGGAGGAGACATCCGAGGAAGAATAACACATGGCCTCGTCCTCGCCGAGCTGGGGGGATCAAGATCCCCCTTCCTCTTGGTCCCAGTGACCGCGTGAGGAGAAGTAGAACCTGGGGGTACCACACCAGGAGAACCACCCCCAGATGCAGTAGCATGAGCGCTCCTCTTCTGCAGGTTGGAGCGGAAGAGGCTAAGATCCAACCTGATGTCCACTGCACAACAACATCCAATCAAAAATACAAGACAGGTCAAGCCAGTAGCACATAGAAGGAGGGTATATAAGTAAATACCAAAGAAGTCAAGTATCTTACCAAGACTCAACTTCTAAAGACACAAGAAGGCCTCAGAATCCAACTGACGGACGTCGAACGGGTCGCATCCCTGACATCGCTGGAGGGAGTCGCGCTCAAAGTCGCTCAACTCCAGAGGGTGGTTCACCCTCTTGACATCAATAACCTCCCAGGTGGACCGCAAGGCACATCGGGGGACCATAGCAAAAAAGAACCGATCCCTCCAGTACTTCACCGAATTGGAGATCCCCACCAGAGGGTCGAGCACGGTAAGAGATCACCTAGGGAGACGACGAGCGAAGTGGTAACATCCACCTTCCCCCTTCTTCAACACATAGAAGTAAGAGAACAAGGGAACAGTGGCAGCACGCCCCATCCGGGCGAAGAACACATAGAAGCCCAATATGACCCGCCAAGAGTTGGGCAACACCTGCCCAGGGGTAAGACATGCTCCAACACCAGCTCCACAAAGCGGGAGACAGGGAAACGAAGACCATGAACAAAGAAAATGCGGTACAGGCAGACCTCATCTCCTTGATGGGAGTAAGCATGGTCATCCAGTCCAGGGACACGAAGCACGACCTCAGGGGGTATATGGAACTCCTGGTGGAGGGACGCCAAGTCTGAAGAAGTCAAGATGCTAGCAATATGGGCCAACTTACTCCTAGGGTTGCCGACAAAAGTGGAAGATCTGGAGTCTTGATGACCTCTCCTAGGAGCGGAATCTCCAGAAGCCTCTTCCCCATCACTAGCAACAGGGGAAGGTAAGGAAGCAGAAGTATCCGCGGGGGAAGATGACCCCGAAGAAGACTCCTCAATAGATCTGACCCCGACTAAAGTTGGATCAGAGTCGTCCGACGAAGACATAAACAGACAAGGAAGCAAACTGGTTACTTACTCAGAACGAAGGCCTCCCAAAGCCAAGCAACCAAGGAGAAGGGCAAGGAGATAACCCGCAACCACCAATACAGAGCCAATAAAAAATATAAAAAAAAAAAAAAAACGATGAAGGATGAAGGATGAAAAAAAAAAAAAAAAAAAAAGGAAAAGGGAGAGAAGAGAAGAGCAATACACACCAAGGGCGCCAATCAAACGCGGACAGGTGCGGATCGATGGGTGCTCAACCCCAGGCGCGGATCGATGGGTGCTCAACAGACCACGGGCGTGGATCGATGAGTGCTCAACCCCAGGGGCGGATCGATGGGTGCTCAACCCTAGGCACGGATCGATACCAATTACTCATGGGCGCGGATCGATGCCAATCACCTAAGGGCGCGGACCGGTTGGGCACGGACCACCTAGAAGCCAACCCCTGGGGCGAAGACCGCGTATCACAAACTCGAGTGTCAAAACAACAACAAGTGCAAGCCGATCGAACAATGGGTGAACGTCACCAAGGCAAGCCAAAGCACAAGGAGCAAGGCTATGGGCACCACACCAAGCAAAGGCTAGTGCTTAAGAGCTAAGCAAGATGCACCTCATTGTGGCCAAAGATCAAACACTTGGGGGGCACAATCAGTGGTCACCAAATCCAATGCTCAAGTGAAAAGTAGAAGAGAAAAAGCTAGAAAGAGAGAGAGAGAGAGAGGTGAAAAGCAAAAAGTGAAATGATAGGATGAGGTAAAGGCATATATCTACAAAAGGAAGAAAGAAAAAAGAGACAAAAAGATGGGGACGGAGGAGTTTGAACCTATAACCTCTCCCTTACCAAGTTATTCACAAGCACACCCTCAAAGAAGAAATTATTCGTAGGGAACCCCCTAGTTGATATAAGGAGATGGAGGATACTCTCTTAAGCACTCCGTTCCAAGAGAGTGGGGGACAAATGATGAACCCAAATTCACTCCAACCAATCAGAGGTCGCCACGTGTCCCGGACCAAGAAAGGAAACCAGAACAAGGCCAATGGAGGACTAACCGCAGGCACCATCCACCAACACCCATGGGCACGGCCACCCTTGGGCGCTAACCTCTTAGGGGCGTGGACCCTAGGCGCCAACCCCCTTGAGCGCAAATCTCCTTGGGCGCCAACCCCTTGGACAAAGACCTCAAGCACGGCTTCCCCGAACACGTCATCCCCGAGCATGGCTTCCCCGGACACGTCATCCTCGGGCACAGTCTCCCTCAAACACGGCAGTCATCACCGCCATCAACAAGACACAGATCGCATCACCAAGGACTCAAGGCCACTGCCTATCGACTCACGTACTCTGAACGGACTCATATACTACGAACCTCATCTACCACGTAGATGAAGTCTATCCACCAAGGATACCAAGTTTATCAAGGATACTATGTCTTACAGGAAGAGGACTACCAAGTCTATCGTGACACCACGTCTCACGGGAAGACAACCTATCAAGGAGGAGCCCTGCTACTCAGGGACTCTATCACCTATGGCAAACACTCTACATCAACTAGGACTCTCCACACCGCCATATACTACTATAAAAGGCAAGGTACATAGCCCCATCAAGGGACATGTTAACTCATCTTGAATAATACTATTCATCTATTTGCTCAGAGAGATCTAACTTAGGCATCGGAGAGTCCTAGGCCAGAACCACACCGATTCTCCTTTGTCACCCCAGGGTCTTTTGTAGGTTACGGCACTCGAAGGATCACTGATCAATTTCTCGATGCAACACTGCCATACCTGGCTGGGGTGCAGCTGGGGCAGCCATCAGTACTGGATTTGGGATGACTCAGGGTTCCCTCGGCGAAGTAACTGATACTTTAAAGTTCTGAGTTTTGGCTCTATTCGGTAGCTCAACTTCTGGAACAAATCCAGAGCCTCTTCCACGACGACCTCCCCGGTTGGATCTAGTGTTGACCATGGTTGATTACTGAAAGAAACTCTATGTTTAATATCTCCACACCCCTCGGCGAGGAAAAATTTACAGTTTAGTTGTCACATGAAGGCTACCATTTTTTTATTTCTGGTGTAATACCATTAGCATTGTAGCAAGGAATAATAACTACCAAGGATACTTCCTACTAGGTTGTCGTTGTTAACAATTTCATATATTGAATGAGTTTTATGATATAGTGGTTCATGTAAAATGACAGAACAAGGTTTTATAATAAGAAGGCAACTGTTTGGTCTATACATGTACCTAGCAAGCGAGTCGCTCCAATCTCTTTCCTGTTATAAAGGTTTGTATGTGTAGGTACCCTAGGTCACTCCTAACTCCGTCTACTAAGGCAAGATAAATGACACGGTCCTCCGCGCTACTAGTATCAGCAAGTGCCAGGTGGACAACTAATTGCTTCTTTGCTCAGGTTTTAATTCTCTGGATCCAGGCTAATCTTTTTCTTAACCGCCTAAGTAAAGCATGTCGCTGGGATCTTCCAAGCCCGAACAACACAACCAAACCCTGTAATGTAGAAATTTTGGTCAATAGGTCCTATGGTTGTCTTAACTCAATGAATATACTTAACACTACATGAACTTAAGCAACATGATCAGGAATCTTAAATGGAATAGCTCGATGATGTACACAAAATAACAGTACTCTATAGAATGTAGCACATCATTCAGGTATGGGCATGTGTACTGAATAAACTATCTATACCTTCCTATGATCTACTATGTTAAACAACAAATGAGGCTAGACTACTGACAAAGTATGTCCTTTATGCAGGTGAGGTGTCATTGGTGGAATCTAAGTTCTTGTAAATGACATAAGTGCTCCTAGCTGTACATTCCTATTTATCTATGTTTGAGTTTCCACATACATCACTCACATACAAGTTCATACATCCATGATTATATACATTATTTATGTATAAGTAGTTACACCCGTAGTAGGTTTTCCTAAATTTTTTTTTTTTGCACTGCATTATCATGTTTATTCCATATATTGATTGTTATTATCTATTTATTTATTTATTATTATTTTTTTCATATGTATATATATATATATTTTTTTTTTTTTTATTTTTTTTTTTTTTAGTTTATCCATATTGACCAACCAAGTGCTTTAGAGAGTCCATAATACCCTTTTGATGCAAGGTATCATAAGCTCATCCATTAAAAACTCAATTCCTGTTGTTTTCCATTCTTTGAGCATTTGGCTCAATTGCCCAATGTATCGCCTAGAGAATCTAGACCTACTTTTTATTCAGTCTGAAACCCAATTTCTTCATTCTTTCTTCCATTTTGAGAGCCCTAGACCCTTAAAGCTGTGTCCAAGGGAGTTTATTGACCATTCCCCCATCATTCCCAAGCATTCCATCGCTACTATCTCGCACCTACACGAGCCCTAAGTTCTAATGCATTTTTCCCTTCTTTTCCCATTTCTGTTTTTCTTCTTTCTTTTTGTTTTGATTTCAGTTTGTATAACCTAACTCCTATATTCTCTTCTCTCTTTGCTATGTTGCAGCCGTGTCTAAAAGTGGAAAGCATAGCACGGCAAGGAAAGTAATGACCCGCAAGCACCTACGGTCGGATCCGTCGCCGCCATCACCATTGGCCATGCCATCTCCATCTTCCGGAGATGATTCTTCATCTAAAGAGCACGAGTTTGACCAATACTGATTCTCATGGTATGAGCATGCCCGTGATTGGGAGAGGTTCTCTTCCAAAAATATTGTGAATGGAAGGGTGGTGCAAGTGGAAGACTTCCACCAATTTGGGCTTTTTGTGAAGTTCAATGCCCTAGGTTGGGCACCGATGCTGTCTCCTACATTACCTTGCTACCCGAATCTGGTTCGGTATTTTTATTACAATCTTGTCCCGGCTTCTGGGGTACAAGGCTTCGGACTTGAGAGCAAAGTGAAAGGGGTGGACATGAAGTTCACTCCTACTATCTTGGTAGAGATTTTGGAGATACCAGACAGTGGTGACAAGTGTTACTACAAGCCCTAGAGTTGACATCTTTGATTAGTTCTCACTGGACAATAGGAGGATGGTGTTCAAGGCTCTTACCGGGGTCGAAAAGACTCCAAAATCTGAGGGGGACTACAGGCCTACAGCGAGGATTTTGAGTAGGTGCATCTCCTACAACATCTATCCCAAAGGTGGGAATCGGGGCAGCATTTCCATGCTACAGGCATACATCACATACTGTTTGATGAGGGCAGGCAAGGAAAGCCCGGTGATCAACCTACCTTTTCTTCTTATGCAAGTTATGCTCTATCATGCCCATAATCCTCTTGATGGGAACCTGCCATATGGGAGATTCCTTACCCAGGTCTTCATGCATTTTGGAGTTTCTCTTAGTGGAGAGTATGAGGGAGGTGATAGGTTGAAGTCTATCAGTAAGACTTCCATCAAGAAGATGAAAATCCTAGGGGAGTTGGAGAATGCCTTGGAGTATGAGGGTGAGGATGAGGAGATGGAGGAGAGACAGGAGGTGGCTGAGGGAGTTGTGTTGGTGATGGTGAGCAGGAGGGCAATCCACTGGATCCAGGCACACAGTTTGGAGATCTTCCTGCGTATGATCCTATGGAGACTTCTAGTTCACAGGTACCACCTCAGACATCGGAAACTTATGGTTGGGTGGACATGATGGCACAGTTCAGAGGTTTACACACTCAGCTTGCCCAGATGTCTTCGAGGATGGACCAGGGTTTCACTTCCCTAGAGGGGAGAGTAGGTTCTATCCAGCATCATCTTAACTTCTGGGACTCCTACTACCAGGTTAACTCGCGACAAGCTCAGCCTCCACGAGGTGATGATCCACCACAGGAGTAGTTCGTCCAGATCCGGTGCTTTTTGTTTTAGGAATCTATGTCTTACACATCAGCTCTACTTTATGTTTTTTTTTTTTTATCGTGCTTTATGTAGTTTTCTATTTTCAATCCCTTCTCTTTTCCAGCTAGGTTATAACTAGAAGTAATACTTCCAATTGAAAGCAAGATGTAATGGCCTCTACCAAATTTTGGAATTTTATGGAATCTTGTTTACTAGTGTTATATTTGTCTCCATGGTTTATTATCTACATTTTATCTCATGCTTGTTTAATTTTTTTTCTATTTGTTTAGCTTCTTATAATTTGTTATCCTATTCCGTTGTTTGTGAATGTAGAAAGAGCTTCGCGCTCCGAATTGCAGGGTAGCAATCCACCAAACCCCAAGGATCCAGAAATTGTTAACCATGCACAAGCACACACATCCACAATAATGAATAAGATAGAACTCAGAGTGCTGCGGAACCTAATATTTACATTAAACATTCAAATAAATATTTACAACATTGTTTTAGTTCATACTCCCTCTCTTTCTCTCAATTTAACCGACAGTCCCAACTATTCCAACCAAAGCTTTACAAAATAACAAAAGGGGTAAGACGACACGAGCCCCAAATAAAGTTATACAAAAGGGGATTGGTTAGTCGATTCCTATCTACAACAAAAGAATCCCAAGGTCAGAAGAAAAGTCAGTTCTACCCATCATGGGTCCTCATCAACTATCATCGAAAACACCCGCACCAGAGGTATGACCTCCATCCAGGTCCACACCAACACAGTCATAATAATCATGGCCCGCCTCCGCGAGATGAGCCTCCCCACTACCAAAACATCTACCTACAAGATCATCTAACAGAAGACATATACAGGAGTGTGAGCTCCACCGAGCCCGTGAATGAAACATAACCAAACATGCACATGCAAGCATAACCAAATGAGTCCTACATGCAATGCAGTCTTTTTTATTTATTAGCCACCTAACATCACAACTAAGGCAGGTAGAAGTGCTACTATAATCCCCAATACATGTATCCCTGGTGGGGGCTTCTAACCCCTTCCCGTGATACACCCATTGAGTTGTCGAAGAGGACCGGTCAGCTCCAGCATGCTCTCCATGGTTAGCCCGACCAACCCTTTGGGATTAGTCTGTGAGGCACCCATCATCATTTCAATATAACAATTCCCTTTTCCTACCATTCAGCCACATAATCACCTTTTTGGTGTAATTCAATTCTATTCCTTTTTTCTCTTTTCCTTTTTCTCTTTTATATAGGTACTCCGAGTGACATCTAACACCTTAACCCCTATTGGCAAGGGTTCGTAGCACAGGTGATGATACTGTAGCCCAATGCATTCTATATGGCATAGTATGAGTCGGGTGGTGTCAACCGCATCCCATTCTACAGGATACCACATGCCTCATTTTCAAGCCGGCTACTGCATCTAATCTAGTAGTTTCACATACAACATCATTGTCCATTCTCAATATTCATTAGTCAAGAATTCAGCATTTAAACAGAATATAAGACAATTGAAATAAATGAGCACATTAAATAATATTGTGGTATTTGTCATGACTCGTTAGTCATGTTACATTTATACACATGGTGTCATTCCACTCACCTTGTACTAGTCCCGCTAGCTCAACAGTCAACCCGGTCCCAGCCGATATTTGACACTGTACCTCAAGCTTAGGGTTAAAACCTACGTTAACCAGATAATTAAAGTATGTCAAATAAAGCTCAAAGGTATATTAGTGTCCTAGGGTTAGTCTAGGTTTAGTTGGACTCAATTCTGAGTACATAAGTACCATTTACAATTCTTTGGGTCTTGCACTGGGCTTTCAGGTCAAACTCCCAGTACATCATCCAGAGATGCAAGGTTCATCTTTCCAAGTATTTTTATAGCAAGGTCTGCCTAGGCATGACCCTACCAATCCCATAAATCAGTACAAAGGTTCATAGCCTAAGAGAGACCAGGCTTGTGTGTGGGTTCCTAGCTTTGGGACCATTGTGGGTCCCACTTGAGCACCCGAGGTGTGGATGACAGCAAGGACTAATGGGGAAGGGTTTATAAGTCATTGTCATTCTCTTTATGCTATTCTAGACCTGTTGGTGAAGGTCCAAAAGGTTGGAATCACATCTGAGCCCAAACAACAACACTGGGCGTTTGGGTCAATCGCCCAATGCCTGTTAAACACGAGATTTGGCTCCAAGACTTGGATTTGGCCGTGGGTTTGGCCATGATTTTGATCAAGGATGTTCCTAGGAGGATTGTGGTCCTAAAATGGAGCTAAATGAACTGGTTCTAATGGATTCAAAGTCTGGTTATCCATTTGGAAGCTGGGTTAAGTTCTAACATCCTAGGGAATGGCTGCCATGGCTATACTTAGGCTTTGGATTTTGGTTTTAGCTGCATGCAAGGCATGAATAATCATTATTTACCTACCACAGGTCTGGTTCTAAGCTAAGGCATGAAGAAATTCATTTGCATGTAGAGATCCATGCTCATACTGCATGATCAGAGTGCAACTCTGCAGCTCAGCTCATCTCTGAGACTGACATCCATCTCCATTGATGTAACAACTTTAGATCCTACTTTAAATGACTAGATCTTGCATGCAATGCTCATGCATGAAAGATCCAGAGCCCCACTAGGCACCCAGGTGATGCTCTTGGCATTACTAGTTAGAGACTCATCTTTCAAATACATGAATCAAGTGTAAGTTTAGATGGACAGCAGTGTTAGGAGCTAAATTCTATACCTTTAAGCTTGTGGAGAGGTTCAATCCAATCCCAAGTCCACTCCTTTCTCTCTTCTTCCTTCCTTTCTTCTCTTCCCGTCTCTTCTTCTTCCTTCTCCTTCTCTTTCTTTCTTTCTCTTTACTGTAGAAGTAGTAAAACGAAATAAGAGGGATGGGCCCTCCTATTTATAGCTTCTATGGTCTTAAGGCATGTTTGGCCATGCTTCCTTCTTCTAAAAATGCATTTTAAGTGCATTCGGGCCATTTCATTGCATAGGTGGGGTCTAATTTGAACTTTGTATGTAGGCTCGACAACGGAGTAACTAGACTTGGTCAAGCTACTTAGAAAGATTGGTGGTAAGTACCCACCATGGTCTACTTAAATTAACCATGCATGGTAGCTAATACATTTGGACCATTTAAAAATTCTAACAAAGTCCGTGTGTGTGTACGAGAGTACCGGAGAAAACCCTGAGTTAATTGGAGTTAAATTCAGCTCTTGAGGATCATGGCAAGGGACCTTGCGGATGATGGAGTCCATTGATTGCAGCACCATCTGTAGGTGTTGTCATTCCCAGAAATGGGATTATTTCAATGTGGGCCCCACATGGCCGTGAGTGGAACTTTTTCCCTTGTGTTCCTATTTGGTGGGAGACCTACCTAACCTACCTATACCCTTGGGACACCTAGCCTATGGATCCAGCTAGGCCCAACTAGAGTTTAAAGTACTTTAAGTTAGTACTAAAGTGTGCCTAGCCAAACAAGCCCTAAGTTGCTGAGCATCTAGAAGTCCTTTCAAACTCTCACTCTCATTTTACACATTTCAAGAGAGGGAGAGGAAGGAAATTCATGGGAGAGAAGAAGAAGGAAAGAAGGAAGGGTGGGACCACCACTTGCTGTCCCTCCATCTTTGTGAGTTTCCTCCACCCATTCCACCATCACTTGGAGCTCAGCCAAGCCAAGGAAGTCATGGGAAGGAAGAGAGCAGAAGAAAGGTCGAAAAAGGAGAAGAAGGTGAGCTTGGGAGGCTTACACAGCTACTCCATCCATCCCCTTGGCAAGCACTCCCTTTCCCCTCTTATTTCCTTGAGTTTTAACCAAGGGTTTATAGATTATGGATTTGGGTTTGAGCCTAAGGGCTTTGTAAATCCATTGTTTGGAACACTTAATTGGATGCTTGAAGCACCAAATGCAACCCTTACTAGCCCCCTTCTCGGCCCAGTGATTATATTTTTGGGAATCACCCAAGTTTGGGGATTTTTGGATTTAGAACCCAATGTAGTTGTAGGATCCCATTTGGGATTTAATCCCATGGTTCTATGTGACCTTAGGATGGTAGAAAGACTCCCCACACAACCCCCTTGAGCTTCTAGGAGCTTTGGCCATCACCAGCTCGACCCCTAGCTGTTAAAATATGAATTTTGGGTTGTGCAGTCGATGGGAGTGGTGGATGTGCCATCAACCACACCACCCTCCTCAAGAATGGAATCTTCTCAGGGATTCAGTTATTCTTGCACAGACCACAAACCCTGCGGATGATGGACCCCATCGACCGCAACATCAACCACATAGAGTAGTTCAACAACTATTCTAGGGTTGAGCTTAGGACTTGATCTTGGGACCAATCCTCAACTAATGTACACTTGAAACATGACTCCCTAGGGTACCTATAACCTACGAAAAGGATGTGCGGGTGCACGGGAACCAAGAATCATATTTGAATTGCTGAGGTTGTGAAGACTTGGGGAATGGGTTAGACACTTGGATCTTGTTTACGGAGTGTTTCTCATTGCACGTGCACGTACCATTTGACATGTTTAACATGATGATTGTGATGTACTCACTATGTATGCTAGTTTAGGTATTCAAATTCCTATATGTATGTTAGCATAGGGTTAGTTCTAGTAATTTAATTATCATGTTGAATGCTTGATGCTTAGGTTTGTATGCTTATGCTTGAGTTGCTATGAATGGAATGTGGATGCGGGGAATGGCTATGCGATGGATTATGAATGTGAGAAATGGTTATGTGATGGGATCGGGGTGTCGTGAGTAGGTGCCAGACCTATGATTGCCATGTGTAAAATAACTAATGCTCATATAGAATTAGGCTTTAGAAACAGGGTACGATATTGTCGGATTTTAATGATTGTATTCACCGTACTCACTGATATAACTATTGCATTAGAGATACCTGTTGCATTAGGATGGAAACAACTTTGTGATCGGTTGACTGTGACTTCGGTATCACATTCGTTGTACTATTGGTATGTGTGTGTGTGTGTAGGCTAGAGGGGACGAGAGGATAGCCGGGCCGATTGGTATTTCGGCGCTATGGACTCGACCTCTGGCATATACACATGCATATATCTTCATGCATATAGATGTATGTTGGTTAGGATGGTACTATACCTAGTGCTACAACCCTTGTCAACTGGGGGTTAGGTGTCGGACAACCCATGGGGCGGCTCACGAGAAGTTTGGGTATGCACCGTATTTTCGAGACCAAACACCAAGATGGGGTTGTAAGGGGTACAATCTCATAAGGAGTTCGATACCGCAGACTCCTATTGCAACTCGATGACATCATTAGGCTGTAAAGTTCTTGGGACTAGGGATGCTGCCTAAGGTGTTGCAGTAGTACGAGACCCAAACTTAGTTGTGTTGCTATGTGGATAATAAAATGAACTCATACATGCATCATGATTCACGCACATTCATGAACTACTGTGTATGCTTGCATGGTCTAGCTGCTCATTGGGCTTAGTGAAGCTCATCCCTTGAGGGTCCTCTCTTTTAAATGTGGATGTAGGTGTCTTTGGATGTGGCCGGTGTGGATCCTCACTACCCTTACATCTACGGGCTGGATATTTGGAGTGCTCGGTGAGGAGAAGCATGGTGATGAGCGTGCTTGTGAGGCTTGTGCCTATAGGGCATAGTAGTTCTTGGGGCTGGAGGCCCTTTTGACTTTGACTTTGTTATATTTTGGGATTGTAATTAACAATACGGTCATACTTTATTTTGATATTAATTACTTGTAATTAATATGTATAGTTTGTTTAAACAATGTGATGACTGGATAAACTATCATTTTACCTATAAAAACAACATAGTAGCTTCCACACTCTAATAGTATTGCTATTATATTAAATTTCTTCCAATAACTTTGACTATCTTTATAATATTGGGGCTTTGACTATTGCATCGCATCTCGTGATCTGGTGTTGTTGTAGGATCTTTGGGATTCATCCTAGTCACCGCCTAGTCATAGGGAGTGGGGTGTGACACTCTACACATAGAATGGTTAGTTTCAAGCCTCTTGAGAGAAGAAGCCATCGTTGATCGGCGATCCTATGCCAATGAGAACCATAGTAGGAGCATGCCGATCGACCTCGCCATGTGCCTAGAGCCTACCTGCTAAGAGAGTCACCATCTAGAGTAGACACGAGAGGCGGGGCCGCTAAACACATCTCACCCTTTCCAAAGACACAAGCCACGGATGATTCCTCAAATCAGGCGAGGGTTGAGACCAGCCGGACCCATCAACGGACCGCAATATTAGGTGCCATCTAAAGATAAGGTGCAGGATCACAATGCCATCGGAAGATAAGGTCTCGAGAAGGAATAGAAAAGTAATCCCAAAGAAAGAACCGCAAACACATGCGGAATCACAATACAACACTAGTCTCCTCATGAAAAGATTCCTCACATGATGCTAGACTAAAAGTAGAAATTCCAGGTTAGAACAACAAATACCATGACCCAAAGCAAAAATCACAACGAGAAACTCCTGGCAGCATGAGACCGAGGAAAGAACTCAAGAGCATGAGATGAAGGTTGGTGAAGAAAGAACCACCCATATATGAGCGAAAAGAATGGTCAAGATTAAAAGTACAGGGCAGGTCTAGATTGAGAGACGGTCAAGTACCTAAGATAGCCATGGAAAAAGTAAGCGCTCCACATGATGTGACGATTCCCCATTGGAGATCTACAAGTCCAACGATTGGAAACTTCGCGAGGCACAATGTCGTTTTCCCATGAAGGCATTAATGAAGATTCATTGAAGAAGTAAGCGCCCTACGTGACATGCCGAGACCCCATTGAAAGTCCACTGATTCAACACCTAGATACTGCAAGCATCACGTCATTTTTCCCACAAAGGCTTTAATGGCATGGCATTTACATACTTACATCCACGAAAGGTCATTACTGGCTATGCCGTGCGGTTAACCTCATGATTAGTCTTTGTCGAGAACACAAGATCTCATCACCTGGTCAAGAGTGTTGAGTCCACCATTGTTTGGACAAAAATAGAGAGATGGATTCCACTCAATCGAGAATAAAGGGGCCCAACACACGGAACCATAGTAGTCTCCATGGACGATGGCACAAACGATTGACCAAAGATGGACAAGCGCCAACCAAACTATTTTACTCCAACACACCCAAATTGGCTTCATTGGAGTGGGGGACTTTATGTTACACCATAAAATGGCCACCCAATAATAACATAACACGTGGCATTCATGAAGGAACTTGCTCGGTGAAGTTTGATGGGTTACACCCGCATGGGTGTCCATCCCAGACGCATGAGACCCATGCAATGTGGTCGATCGATTAATCAGATGAAAAAAAATCCACTTTGACTAAGTCAATAAGTGTATCCATGCCCTAACACGACACCACCAACTAGCATGGTTATCCAACAAGGAAACCATACCCTACGCCACTATAACATTTATGAGCATTTATGAATGCTACCAAACAAGGCTCCTTAACAAGTGGGAGGCCTTATTAGATAGGGACTCTCCATTACCTGATAATCAGGAACACTCCACCTCTTGACAACCAGGAGGTCTCCATCACCTGGTTTCGAATCGGGATCTTTTCATTACCACATCACTCCACCTAATCAATGATATAAATAGGAAGGCAATATCCCATGCAAAGGGATCACACTCTAGAAACTCTTCTTGTTTCATCTATTTGCTAAAGAGACCTAACTTAGGTATCAGAGAGTACCGCTTGGAACCCATCGACACTCATCTCCTTGTGCATCTGTTCCTCTCGTGCAACAAAGACTCCCCAGGAAGGACCCACCGGAGGTTTCATGACACAACACGGGACATATGAATTGAGAATATATAATGGAGGAAGATAAGACACATGTCACGGAGTTAAGGCCACACCTTGACGGTTAATCTCCTTACAATTTGCTCAATTTTAGGACTGCACCGTTTAGAGCTCGTTTAAAAAGTATCTAGAGTTAAACATACCCACAACTTGGTTAAGGCCAAATTCTAGTACCCGATTATAGCTTGAGAATGATTGAACCCGATCGAGCCCATCCAAGCCTGATTAGATAAACAGATGGTCATAGTGCAGGCTTCAAGCTTGGTTAAGCCTGATTAGGCCCGACCGAGCCCGACCGAGTCTGACCGAGCCTGACCGGTTGGCAAGAATAGTTCTATTAACCATATAATATAACAACTCTAAAAGGCAGGGAAAGACCAGCATTATTGGTGGGGCTAAGCCTGCGAAAGTCCCAGTCCAATATTAAAATCGTGGTAGAGCCCAGATCATCCCAAGCCCAGTCTGCAGCCCAATCCCAATGGAGGGGCGTACATCTTCTATTTTACTCTCCACGACCTACTGAACCCAGAAGCCTTGAGGAGAGGTTTTGCTTAAACCATTTGTAAAATACAGAAGAAATGCAGAGATGGTGTGGAAAGTTTCCATTTTGGGCTCTTTCTTCTTCGCCAAATCTTCCATCAATATCATCTTCTCGTCGTCTTCTTTATTCCGCTCCGCAGTTTCGTGAGCCACTTTCATTTCCTTTTACCGAAACTGCTTTAAAGACGTTCTTTGGTTATGCTTCTTCAGGGGCTCTTCCTCCATTGTTGGATGTAGGGTTTCGATCTTCATCTACTCATTTTTTGGTATGTATTATTGCTAATTGGTTTGATGTCTTCTGGGTATTTCGTTTTGTGTAGATTTGATTGTTTTCTTGAGCTATTTTGTATGTATTTGCTGCTTTGACTAATTTCAGTTGAATCAAAGGCGTTACTTTTCGTCGAAGGAGCGGAAGAGAAAACCTGTCACTCCTGTTACTTCCAAGTTGAAGAAAATTAAAATCAAATCCTACTCGTAGGTTCACTGTTAGTTTCTAGTTTTGGGGGTTTCTTTTGAGCCATTAAATCTTTTTCCATAATTTGGTATTTTTTAATCCCTTCCCAGATCATTCAAGCACAGATTTAAAACAATGAATGATGGTACGATTCGGCGATGGAGGGCAGGGAAACGACACAATGCCCATTTGAAGGTATGTCAATTTTACTTTCTTATTCTAGTTTTTTATTTTTGTATATCTTTTTCTGGTTGATTATATGTCTTTTGAGTTCTAAAGGAGGTGGTATATCTAAAAGTTTTATAATTTAAAATTATGACAGATTGTGGCTTGAGACATTAGAAGTTACTTCGTGTATCTTCTTGCTTTGAAAAAAGATATATTGAGGCTTTGATTTGTCATCCCCATGGCGTAACAGTTTGACTGTTTAGGTCTTAGACTGGGCCTGAGTTTGCCTTCAATCGGATCCTACTCACCTTATTTCAGCCATCTCTCAGAGCTGAGCTGTGCTGGTAAAAAAAATCTGAGAGGTAACAGTTTGGAAAAATTTAGGACTAGTTAGATGGGTTTTAGGTAATGGGATTACGTTCATAATGTGGTTGATTGTTGACAGAATTTGAGGCTTAAAGCAATTGGAATTAGGATAGGGGCCATTGGTTGGTGAGATGGTAAAAGCTTCTGCTGCCAAGGTTATGATGTGGGTTTGAGTTTGAGGGTGGCTACTTTGTGCCAAAAATGTGAAATGTTAGGAGCAATTCAAATCCACCCTCAAGGGCCCTGCAAAGCGGAATTTACTTTGGGTTATGGCCTTTAGTGCCATGACGTTGGATGGCATGAAATTTGAAGGTACTGAGGACTTTTATTTTTGGGGTGGGGAAGGGAGTAAGAGGAGGCAGGAGGACTGGGGTTAAGTAAAGATGCTTGGGATTTATCTAGCTAGGTGAAAGATAGCTCAACAAAGGAAAAGCAAGAGCTTTTATGGGAGAATAAAGAAAAAAATACCGTTCTTTTATATTCATATCTCTTTAGTCCATTAGTCTATTTAATGACCGGAGGGATTGTAGAGTCTAGGGGACACGTGGAAAAGTAGCGAGCAACAACAACAACAACAACTCAGCCTTATCCCAACTAAATGGGGATGCCTACATGGATAAAAGTGATAAATGAAAGATGGGAAATGAAAAATGAAAGTAAGGAAAGAGGATAGCCCAAGAAATCATGAAATTCTTAGCTACCTGGGTGTCAACAACGTGGATCTTTGCCCTCCAGCTCTATCTAAGGTCTACTTGGTACAAGGACCCGGACTATGCATGTCATTCTTCACAACCTCACCTATGGTCATTTTAGGGTTGCTCTTAGCTCTTTAGCTCCTTTGATCGAAATCGAGATCGCCCCTCTTGTGGGGCATCCTCGGGCCTCGATTGCACATGACCAAATGATGCGGGATATTTGAGGGCTGCTCTACTGCTTCTAGCCCGGCCCAATTAGATACTCGAGGATACCATCTTAGGCCCAAGCCCGATCCCTACCAGCCCCGCATTTAGTTTTATTTTAGTTATTTTTGTAGAAGTAGTTATTAGAGGACGGTTATTCTTTGTAGAAGTAGTTGTTAGGGAGTTTTTTTTACGTAATATTTTTTTTTTTTGATTTTGAGTTTTAAAAGACTATATTTTGAGAAGGTTGGAAGAGAATTGAATAACCAAAGAATGAATTTAGTTTCTATCTATGTGCGTGTGCACCCTTCTTCCCCCCTTTCTTCTTCTTCCTTTGGTATACCTTGAGGCCCTCATCAATTCTCCCGACTTGAAAGAATTCATCTCAGGTGAATGAAAATTGATGAAGTGTTTTAGTAATGATGGGACTGATTTGCTGCAAATCTTTAAATGTAATCCAAGTGCTGTCTATTTTGGTCTTCCTTTCCAACGCACTAAGAACTCTTTGGATTCTTCATTATGAGCGAAACTATCATCTCATCAATAATCTCCCCAATCTCTTGACTTCTGATTCAAATTTTAGTATAGGAGGTATAGATATGGGTTATTCCATAGGAATAGGTATAGTGAACAGGGAATTATGCGGATCTTCCGGATAAAATGAAAAGGAGTGGGTGGTGTGGTAGGAAGCAAGGTCCTCTACATTAAATATATTCTTTGATTCCCATATGGGTTGGCAAATCAATTATATAAGCATTAGCATTAATTCTTTGAGAACCTTGAATGGACTGCACTACGAGCGTGTAATTTGCTTGCTTTTCCTTTAACAAAACGTTGTGGTTTAATTCTCACCATGACCATCCCGAGGTAACAAGTTTACATGGTGTAATATTCTTCAAGAAGTTATGTCACTGCAGTAATTGACAAAAGCTTCTGTAATGAGGCTTGGATGGATGTTTTCATTAACCCCTATCAAAGGGTTTACCAAGGAGTGTTGTTCAGAACATTCTCCTATTATGACGGTTCAGAGCCGATTCCTAACCTAAAAATTCACCGCTTTGTCTGCAGAGATTTTGGTTGGAGCATCCAGATTTTTATCAGACTGTTAAAAGATGTTGGTTACAGCTGGCTTCAGAAACCCTATTTTCAGAGTCATCCACAAATTGAAGAAATTAAAAGCTACTCTCCGTATATGGTCAAGGCAATCATTCCCTAATATTGATGCGAAAGTCATTAGAACCAAGATAGCTTTGGAAGATATTCAGGAACTAGTGAAACAGTGAGCCTTAACGACTCTCTCTTTGAACTTGAAGACTTGGCTAAGAAGGAATATTAGAACGCATATCTGTTGCAAAAGCAACTCTGAGCAGAAAAGTCAAGAATTCGTTGGTTGAAGTGTGGCGATCGGAACACGAAGTTTTTTCATTTATCTACAAAGATCCATAGATGCAAGAGTTCTATTCAGGTCCTCAAGAAAGAAGATGGAACAGTTGTCTCTGATTATGACAGCTCGGAGAATATATGTCCTCTTACTTTTAAGCTATTCTCAGGAAATTGATGCCGAACATCCGGCTGGTTCAAGTTCAGTCAAGTTCCAGCTCAGCCCAGGTTCAAGATCCGCCCAGTAATTTCGTGGACTCCTTGGTTGGCCAAATCTGGCTCCACAAGTGAACAGCAGATTTGTGACTTTTAATTTTAGTTTTGTGAGTTTTCATTTCTCTAGATAGATTTATTATTTGTAGTTCCTATGTATGGGAATTAGTTTCTAGTTTTTTGGGGGATTGTTTCTATGTATGAGGGGTTGTTCCTAGGTGTTGGAATTCCATCTAGCTTGGGAATTCCAACAGTCCATTTATTAAGATGCATGTAACCAAAGGTTCAACTGAACCTTACCCTCCCCTATATAAAAAAATCGTGGGAACCTCTTTGGCAACCAGAATTGAAGGGGAAAAAAAAAAAAAGAACTCTTCTCTGAAGAATTATATCTTGCGGACTCAGGTGAGCTGTGGATCTCAGCAACTACATCCAACAATGGATCTCTTTTGGTGGACCTAGATGGACTCCTACGGTGGGCTCTAGTGCATCTCTAGCAGCCATAGTTATCAAGGCGGCAAGGCGACCATAGTGTTTGAGGGCCTTCCTAAGCGCCTAGGCGATAGGGCAGCCGCAAGGCGTCGCCTTGGTGATCAGGCGTTCTAGTGTTTTTTTTTTATGTAACCATTTTATTAGGCACAAATAGCATATTAATTTTATAAAATTCTACTTATACACTAAATAAATAAATAGGAAAGAATTGAAGTACATAATCAAGGAATTGCTAAATAGAGAATTACAAAATCAGTGAATCAAAGAATTACAAAATCAATAAATCACATAATTACTTACTCACATAATGACAGAATTTTTTTATTTTTTTTTTGGTAAGACATAATGACAGAATTACTGACTCACATAACGACAGAAAAAATAGTTACATAATCACAGACTGCATAACTTATAATAACAGATGCATTTCACAAATTATACTAAGAAATGCACAGTTTATATCGAATCGCAGAAATTACAGCAGCAGCAAAAGCACCACCCACTAGCCCCAGCCATAGAAGAAGAAGGTATAGGAAAATAAGAAAAAAAAAAAAAGAAGGTAGAAGACGGTCAGACATGGAACAAAGAAGAGGAAGAAGCTAGAAAGGGGGTTTCAGACCGTCCAGGTAGAAAGAGGATTTCAGACCCATTCTAAGTAGAAAGAGGGTTTTCTTTACAGAAACCAAAAAGAAAACAGAAATAGGAGGAGGACGGAAAAAGTAGAAGGACAAAAGAAGCCAGAAAAGAAAACAGAAACAGAAGGAGGAGGAGGGCGGAAGAACTAGAAGGAAAAAGAAGCCAAAAGAAGAAGAAAAAGAAGAATAGGAGAAAGAAAGTCGAAACATACCTGAAGAACTTGTTCGCGGCGAACAGCAGCAGCGGAAGCGGCATCTGCAGCGGCGTCGGCAGCAGCAACGAGTTCCTTCCCTTCTTTCTCTTCGTCTTTTTCTTTTCTCCGTCCTTTCGCTTCGTCTTCGATCCCTCCTTTATCCGTGCTGTGTTTTTATGATATGCCTATGAGTTAATGTATCTGCAGTGTACTTTTACAATCCAATCTAAAATTTCATACAAAAAAAAATGCAATCCAATCTAAATACTAAAAAGGGTATCATTCCTTTTACACAAAAGTATGTGCATCGACAATGTATCGAAGCTACATACACATCCAATAAAAACATTAGAAAAAGCATCAAATTAATTACAATAGGCGACGCCGAGGGACCTTACGCCGTGTTTGGTTGCATAAATCTGTGGGGACATGTATTGATTTTGAATGGGGATCTCTAAATGGACTTTTTGTAGATTCGTATTTCGGAAAAATAAACTGTTTGGTTACCCTGATTCTGTGACGTGAATCCTTCTGAAACACTATTTGGTTATCCTGATTCTGTGACATGATTCTTTTTGAAAAACTGTTTGGTTACCCTGAGTTTGTCAGGTGGATTCATCCTGAATCTATTTGAAAAACTGTTTGGTTACCCAGATTTTGTTATTTGCCAAATCTTAAATTTAAAAGTACAAAGAACTTTAACCAATAATTAAAAATTAATGTCATTACCATATTAATGTACTCAAGTAATTAATCATATTCAATTACCACCCAACCTAATATAACCTAAGATTACAAATACACTATTGCTTGCCATTTTGATGTCTCTTTTTAAGGCAACTTGATTCACTTGTCATTTTGATGTCTCCTTTTATGGCAATCTGATGAATTATGAACACCTTTTTTATAGCATTTTCATTCTTCAATATAGCAATACTATTTCATGTTGTTAAATTATACAACAAATATTTAAATTATCTGTGCACTCAAAAGCCACTCCTTTCTTGTTGAACTAAGGGTTTTCTTCATATGTACATGTGATGTTCATGACTTGAAAACCTATTCAATTTCTGATCTCATTTGTTTATTAAGGTGCATCTCCACAACAAGATTATTGGCTCAATGAACCAGCATGGAGCAACTTACAGTCTGAAAAATACCTTATCTCAATAACCATCAATGGTAGACATGATATAGTGGAGCTTGGAGAGGGTATTACATTGATGTGCTTTCAATGATCCATGTTGTAGCATTTGCAGCAAGCTAGCAACTCACCCAGTGTTGATTAATTCTGATAAGCCTAGATGTCTATCCTTGGGCTTAGTATAAAGAAATAACAATTATATGGTCTCTAAATAACATTCATATTCCTCATCAAACCCTTGAATCCCAACAATTTTAAGGAGTTTTCTAAAATGCATCATCTTTATAATTTGTAAACAAGGGTGTCAACCATAGGGAAAAAGGTAGGGAAGGCACATCATAAAAACACTAATTTCTGTCTTATTTCCTTCGTTGAACCAAACACCATGTTGTCCCTGATATTTAATCTTACACACACAAATCCAAGAAGATGTAAATTTAGTTCTTTATTAACTTTTTCCTCTAATTAACTAGACTGGTCAAGTGCATAGTTTCAAAATATACTTTGTTGGAAGAGAATGTAGGAATTCAGCAAGTACTACTTCTCAAACAGGTACTCAATCTCTCTTAGATATGGTGCAGGACCTTGCATCCAAACAATGTGTTAATTTGCATACCTCTCTTCAAATGGACTTTATCCTTTAAAATAAAAGGGAAATGCAGCCACTCTAAGAAGGAAAAAGAAATTAAAAAAAAATGTCATCATCTGTCACGACATGGAACAATGTATGAATCCTGATGGACTCGAACCATCATACCTTGGCTAAATTTCAGGTGCTCTTCCATTTTGAGCTAAGGATTCATCTTTAAAAATGCATCCGAATATATATAGCGAAGGAATGGTTTCAGCTGTGCATGAACTTGGCCCGATACATTTTGTTTGCTGATTCTTCCATAATTTTTCTTACATGAGTTGTATAGAAGAATCAATGAGAAAAGTTAATAGTCAGATCTGGTTACTAGTTCAAGCATTGTTATGTGGCCATACTTCTGAAACACCCATTCTATTGTCCACTTCATTCGTACAAATATAAATCCTCCATCAAAAAGGTTTTTGAGTATCCATTCAAATTTGTATCAATCCTTATTTCGCCATCAGGTTTGACATTTGGACTTATGTTACCAATAGTTTATCTCATCTTGGCTACCCAATCACTCAATGATCATTCTACCAGAGCTCATCATTCAACCTCTACCTAGCTTGTTTCCTCCATTCAACCCATCAATTCAGATTTCCTATCCATGAAGATCTCTTCTAAACATAATAGGATTTTCCTACTAAAATAATCACCCTAATTGCTCCTACTATTTTATTTTATTCTGTGTGTAGAATCAAACAATTGAATGACTAATACACAACTCCTTTCACAAATATCCCAAATGCTTTGGGAATACATTGAAATAAATGACTTTTGGAGAGATCATTCACCAATAACTTTGCACTTGACTCTTTGTCCTCCATTTGGGGTTAGATAGGTGGTAGAAGAATTCATCCCATAGAACAATAAATACCTGTTCAACAAGCAGCTTCCCATTAATGTTTCTACAACCTTCTCTTCTTAGTTCATTATGAAACTTTGAAGGTGCACAGCTACAAACTTTAGTATTTTCACTCTTCAATTGGATATAGAGAACTCTAACTATTTAGCATTCCCATAAACTTTCTACAGATAAGACATCAGCCACTTTTTCATCCTCAGAATGACAAAATGAGTCAACATCTTCTTATTACTACTTCAGTTATATTTATTTTTTTAATAAGTAAAGTTTGTCACAAGGACAAGATAACCCCAAAAAAAAATTTGTATGTCATACAAGGCCCTCAAAATGTAGCTATACAAAGTTTAGCTGTAAAAAAAATTGGCTAAACATTTTGGAAATCAATGCATGTCATTCACTATGATTTTTCAATTTAAAATTGAAAAAAAAGGAGCTTTTATGATCCATTTCGGTCATACAATCTGTTTAGTCTTTCCATTTTAAAATTTGCACCAGTTAAAGGTAGAACTGAGCTGGGTTAAATTGGAAATCTCAGTTCATATTTCACAAGCTGAGCAGGACCACCTAGGTTTTCTATATGAAGTAGGATTTGATGGGCCAATTGAATGCAAAATTAGATTGGTTTGGGCGAGCTCTGTTATGCTTTAACCAAAATGCAAAAATATTTGATTTAGAGAGAAAACCAGCAGGCAACAAAAGTATATGTTGTAGCTAATATACAAGGAGAATTCACATTGCTACCTACAAATAGAATCTTCAAGAAGTTCGTGGAATGGACAGATTAGCTACCAATTATGAATATTAAAGGAGAAAAAGGCATAATCATCTTTTCGAACTAAGAATTTAGGAATATTTGAGGCATTGAAAAGGAAATGAAGTCAACCTAAGACATTCATCAACATAATTTCAAGGAGATCCTAATCCAGCTATACATCAAAATTTTCAACCAGTTTTCAAACATTTGTGTTAGTCCATTGGAGTGTATGGAATGCTGTTGTCATTGTTGACAACGTATTTGGTCATAGTGGTGTTGTGGCAGTAGCTATTGATGGTTTTGAAGAGCTAAAATGGTCAAACAGTCACCTATATAGTTATAAGGGTATTTTGGTCATTTGATAGGGTTACAAGGGTACCCACACTTGAAGAACACCATTTAACAGTATATTAAGTCCTTATATAGTGTTTGACAAAGGGGCGAAGCAGCAGGTGAAGGTTTCATACTGTTAAAGTTGTGATTTCATAGGTTCATGCAATGACAGTGACTTTAAGGTTATTTTTGGAAGTCTTAATGACAATTCTTGATGAAGTGGTCTTCATTAGAAATGAATTTTGTCGAGTCATGGTTCCAACGCAACTGGTCTCGCATCTTTTGAGTATTGAACGAGAAAGTTACAGATATTTTTGTGTCGATGCGCGAAAACGGAGTAAATCTGGAATAGGCAAAAGTTTATATACTTAGCCAAAATTTTTGGCTTATCTTTAAGTGTTATACTGTAGACAGACGTTCTCCATTGTTTTGTTAAAACTCCAGAATCTCCTCGAGCGTCGAATCGGTATCTTGCATCAGATTTGGTTCATTAAAAGAAAAAGAAAGAAAAATGAAAAAAAAGGAGGAAATAAAGGAAATAACTAATGTGTAGTGAAGTGTGATGTTGGCATGACATCACCCCCATTTCTTACGAAGGAAGAGAGTGTGAAAATATCTGACGCGTTTTTCCTTTTGTGCACCGTTTGTCATGAAGAATCTCTTTATTTACGGATTTGCCACTGGTTACCAATTTTTGGAGCATTCAACTTTGGAAGGTCGTATCTTGGCCATCCGATGTCCAAATGGGATGAAGTTTTTTTTTGAAATTGGGTATTTTTTTGAGAGGATGCCATTGGAAGGAGTTGCAGCATTGTTTGAGAATAGAAAGTCAACGATATTACTATTTTATGCTCGATGACTCCGTATTGAAGATGGTTTGAGCAGTGGAGCATACATAGACACAATTTCTATGCGTCAGAGGTTTCATGATTGTTGGATTACTCTACAAGAGGTAATCCCCAATTGTAAATCCCCATTGTGAGTTTTTAGGTTGCGTGTTTAGTTAAAAAAAACCTAGTTTGATTGTAAGCCAATATTGGCCATTGTATTGGGGGATTTGGTTATGTTATTCGTAATTAATTATTGTAACTCTATCAAGTGGGGGCTTGTACAGAGATTGGGGTAGTTGCCCTCGTTTGTGTTGTTGCATAAACTGAAGTAGGAATTGTAGTTCCTGGGTTGTTGTTGCAGTCAAAAATTTGAGTAGCGTATTAAGCAATATACAAAACCTTGGGTATAGTATTGCTCCGTAGACGTAGGCAGTTTGGCCGAACCACGTAAATTTGGTGTCTTGTCTACTTTACTTTCCATTGCATATATTGGAGTGTGTTTGATTTACAGAGTGGGGTGCACTGTCCGGTAGACCTGGCCACACAGTGGTTGCGAGGTGGACGTGCATGTGTGTTGTGGAATTGATAATTATGGGATTGCCCCTGCCAATCAGGTTTGCTTGAAGTCTTTTACATCGACGTCAACACAGGGTTGGAATTTAGAGATTATTTTTTATGAACACTGATTCACCCCTCCCACTCAGTGTCAACCTGGGATCAACAACTGGTATCAGAGCAAGGTTACCCAGTCAGAAATGTTTAACAACTTTGGAATTATGAACTGAGAGACTTTCAGATGGCTAGAAAAAATAAGAAGTCTAAACCTGCGTTGAGTGATGATTCAACTTCAACGGTAGTTGTCAGAAGATCAGACATGTGGTCAGTTCGTCAATCAGATACAGAGGTTAATGAACCTATATTCATTGTTCCTGATGGTTTAGAGCATCAAATTTTAGATGGTTCTTCAGAGTCTGAGGAGGAGCTTGAAGCGGTAGTTGACATGGAAGCAGAATTACTTAGTGCATTGGAAGACCTCAAGGATGAAAGGAAAAATAATAAGAAGATCACCAAGCAAGTTGAAGACCTTAATCAGAAAAATCTTGAATTACAGGCTCAGTTAGATGATCAAAATTCATAAAAACAAAAGTACAAAAAATTAGAAAAAGAAAATTCTGTTATGAGAGAACTTGTGTCAGAACTACGGAAGAGAAGCACACCGCCTAAAGTTGATAGAGATAACCTGCAACAAGGTGAAGTAATTTTGAGGTTGAAAGCTGAAGTCAAAGAACTCAAGTTCATAGTGGAAGCGCTTGAAGGACAAATTACACGGAAAGATGAAAAGTATTGTGAATTTGAAGATGAGTGTGTAACACTGCAAGCACAGGTGGTACAGTCACAAGAAGAGATAAGTCTATTGCATGCACAGTTGAGTTCCTCCCAAACACAGGATGGCAACACTCCAAATGAGACACCCTATGCTTCTTCACCCAAGAAGCAAAAAAGAAAGATAAGATAACCCCAGGCTCAAAGATATGATAGATCCAGATACAATAGAAGAGCCAATTGTAATGGATTTAAAAGAACTTCACACCAGAGACAAAGATGGCAGACTCCTACAGTATGACATAGACCCACATCCAGGTTCACTCCCCACTTCTCTGGTTGGTGTTACAGTTGTGGTGCTTACGGGCATAGGATGTCAGATTGCAGATACATTATGAGGCATAGGAGGATCATAGGCAGGGACCATAGATCTCGAAGATTTTATAGGATTGTTGTATGTTACAAATGCCAGATGCTAGGACATGTGGATAAAACTTACAAAACCAAACTGCCAGTTGTTCAGTTTCAAAGATAGAAACAACTGTTTAGAAGAGCTCCCAAGAAGACAGATAAGTAGCATAGTCAGAAATCCCAAACAGTCAATAAGAGGATTTGGGTATAGAAGGGAAGTACAGATGTTGAGCACATTTCTTTCCTTGAGCAGCCAACCCCCAAGGCACAAGAGAAACATAATGAGAAAATGCAACAGAAGAAGATCAAGGCAACAAAGAGCAAAGATTGGAGAGAAAAGAACAAGTTAGTAGCAAATGACAATTCATTGGTGGCAGAGGTAGACTTCAGAAAAACAGGTACATTAGTTGGCATGGCAACAATGAAGTCTATAGCAGGAAAGCTTGGTCAGAGGCAGAGCAGACATGGTAAGAAGACAACTGAAAGGCAGTCAGAGCAGCGATATAGACAGAAGCCAAAGATAGTTGAAAAGAGTATATGGAAAGAGAAGAACACAGATGTACAAGTAGCATTCTTCACTACTCAGTCATCACCCAAGCTGGGTGTGGGAGTGAATACATCTCCCAAGCACTAAGGTGCACTCCGGTGCACATGGAGAGGGGGAGCTTACAAAATGCCATATTAGTGCCCCCAGGTGGACTCTAGTAATAGCAGTGGAGTCTTAGGTATGTAGTGATTGGAATCATCATGGACATCACCAGTTTAGTTCCTTTATTAATTTTTTTATTTTGGATGAATCGTCATCACATGAGGAGATATATGATTATGCAGAGGAGAGAGCAAAGTTGATGAGGTATTTTGTAGTGTGTGTGGAGGAATGATATTCATGTTGATTGAATATCTAGTGATGTCATGTGTAGGAGGAGTTCCCTATCTCTATGGGATTGAAAAAATGCAATAGATACTCCCATAGTAGATTCTTCTAATGGTACAGGTGCAGGGGGAGAAGGGGGAGCTTCCGTGCAGGGGGAGCGTTGGTACCCTTCGTACTTGTTGTCAAAGGGGGAGAGAAGTGCATCACACAGTCAGGATGACTTTGTGCAGGGAGTTGCCAACAATTCCAAAGGGGGAGATTGTTAGTCCATTGGAGTGTGTGGAATGTTGTTGTCATTGTTGGCAATGCATTTGGTCATAGTGGTGTTGTGGCAGTAACTATTGGTGGTTTTGAAGAGCTGAAATGGTCAAACAGTCACCTACACAGCTATAAGGGTATTTTGGTTATTTGGCAGAATTACAAGGGTACCTGTACTTGACGAACACCATTTAATAGCATATTAAGTCCTTATATAGTGTTTGGCAAAGGGGCGAAGTAGAAGGTGAAGGTTTCATACTGTTAAAGTTGTGATTTCATAGGTTCATACAATGATAGTGATTTTAAGGTCATTTTTGGAAGTCTTAATGGCAATTCTAGATGAAGTGGTCTTCATGAGAAATGAAGTTCGTCGAGTTGCGGTTCCAATGCAACTAGTCTCGCATCATTTGAGTATTGGAAGAGAAAGTTACAGATATTTTTGTGTCGATGCATAAAAATGGAGCAAATCTGGAATAGGCAAAAGTTTATATACTTAGCCAAAATTTTTGGCTTATCTTTAAGTGTTATACTGTAGACAGACGTTCTCCATTATTTTGTTAAAACTCCAGAATCTCCTCGAGCGTCGAATCGGTATCTTGCATCAGATTTGGTTCATTAAAAGAAAAAGAAAGAAAAATGAAAAAGGGAGGAAATAAAGGAAATAACTAATGTGTAGTGAAGTGTGATGTTGGCATGACATCACCCCCATTTCTTATGAAGGAAGAGAGTCTGAAAATCTCTAACACGTTTTTACCGTTTATCACAAAGAATCTCTTTATTTATGAATTTGCCACTGGTTACCAATTTTTGGAGCATTCAACTTTGAAAGGCCGTATCTTGGCCATCTGATGTCCAAATGGGATGAAATTTTGTTTTTAAATTGGGTTTTTTTTTAGAGAAAGCCATGGGAAGGAGTTGCAGCATCATTTGAGCACAGAAAGTCGATGATATTACTGTTTTATGCTCGATGCATCCGTATTCAAGATGGTTTGAGCAGTGGAGCGTAAATCGACACGATTTCTATGCGTCAGACGCTTCATGATTGTTGGATTACTCTACAAGAGGTAATCTCCAATTGTAAATCCCCATTGTGAGTTTTTAGCTTGCATGTTTAGTTGAAAAAAACCTAGTTTGATTGTAAGCTAATATTGGCCATTGTATTGGGGGATTTGGTTATGTTATTCACAATTAATTATTGTAACTCTGTCAAGTGGGGTCTTGTACAGAGATTGGGGTAGTTGCCCTCGTTTGTGTTGTTACACAAATCGAAGCAGGGATTGTAGTTCATGGGCTGTTGTTGCAGTAAAAAATTTGAGTAGCGTATTAAGCAATATATGAAACCCTGGGAAGGGTATTGCTCCGTGAACGTAGGCAGTTTAGCCGAACCACGTAAATTTGGTGTCTTGTCTACTTTACTTTCCATTGCATATATTGGAGTGTGTTTGATCTGCAGAGTGGGGTGCACTGTCCGGTAGACCTGGCCACACAGTGGTTGCGAGGTGGACGTGCATGTGTGTTGTGGAATTGGTAATTACGGGATTACCCCGGCCAATCAGGTTTGCTTGAAGTCTTCTGCATCGACGTCAACACAGGGTTGGAATTTAGGGATTATTTTTTATGAACACTGATTCACCCCCCTCTCAGTGTCAACCTAGGATCAACAATTTGCAAATACACTACTCTTGTATGGCAGATTTATTACTTTCTAACCTTCCAAAGAATGTTAGAAAATGACTAATAAATCATCCATATCTGTCATTTTTCCAACTACAAAAATAAAACAAGAAAAAGGATTCCATGGAATATGAAAATCAAATACAATAAGAACAAACAGAGGTTTAAGAGAAAGGACTAGGTGCTCGTATATTAGAAACAGCTACAAATGTTGTACATTTCCCCATATTGAGACTCTCATACCAAAGAATAACATGAATCTCTTTCCAAAACTTCAGTTGGGATCGTTATGTCTTCCCCTTCTCTTTTATTAAAATGTATTTAGGATTTCACAATATACTCCAAGAAGGTTTCAAAAAAATGAAATTAAAGTTAGGCTTTGGAAATCTTACCCTCGATACCTCATATCCAAATTGCAACCCCTAAAAACCTTAATTGCTGGACGAAGATCCAACTCTTTTTTTTCTATCATTTTTTATTTAATTGAATAAATCTTCAAAGTGAGAGCTTAGAAGAGAGAGAGAGAGAGAGAAGAGAGAGAGAGAGAGAGAGAGAGAGAGAGAGAGAGAGAGAGAGAGAGAGAGAGAGAGAGAGAGAGAGAGAGAGAGAGAGAGAGAGCAGTACATAAAACTAAGAAAGAGTGAGAGCATGCGCACTCGAGAGCGAGAGAAGAAGAAGGAGGTACCTGATTGCAACTCCAGCTTTTTGTCGTTCTCGCGAAGATAAAGAAGCCTGGAAGATCTCGTGAAACTCGAGTTCTTTGTCATTCTCGCGAAGATGAAGAAGCCTCGAAGATCTCGTGATAGGGTTTCTGATTATATGAATATTAAGATTTATGACATTTTATACCCAAGCCTAAAATTTTTGTATCGATTTGGATTTCACCTCCTGAGGCGAAATCTCAAGATTTCACTTTTTAGCTTAAAATGCTGAATCTCTAGATTTGTAAATCTGTCAAAGGTAAATTCATTTTTCCAAATAAACGATTTATTTAAATCAGATTCTTGTGTCCAAAGATTTAGATCCCACAGATTTATGCAACCAAACATGGTGTTAGGCATCCCAAGGCGCCCTAGGCGACGCCTAGGGTCCCAAGGCGCCCACCTTATTGACTTAATGAAAGGCGACCAACCGCCCAGCCCTAAAAAAAATGCCTTGGCGGCGCCTTGATAAATGATAACTATACTAGCAACCAAAATTATCTATAAATTTCTATTATCTTCTCTTCAACTTCAACCTTCATGTTTACCATACCCACCATCAATCACAACTTTATCACAATCTTTTTTTCCATTTCCCTTTTCATTTGCAGCCTTCCTCTTCATAAAACTCTCCAAGAGTGGCCCTTTTCTTTACTTTCCATTAAACCAGATCTCGACCCTGGCAGCAACCTTCTTTAACTACACCAGAAATCCAATACCATTCCTTGTATGGATATTTTATCTTGCATTCCCAAAGTTATTTCTGACTCTGATAATATTACTCTTCCTTCTCCTGAAGAGATCAAGGTTTCTGTGTTCGATCTTGATCCAAAGAGTGCCCCAAAGCCTGGAATCCCTGCATGAGTTCTTTGGTGCCTTTTACAGGGCTTGCTAGCTGATTTTAGGAGTGGATGTCTGTCAAGCTATCTGTAATTTTTTCAAAGAGGGCATTCTAATGAAAGAATGAACAATAACTTTGTCACTCTGATTCCTAAGGTTGATGGGTGCTCTTACTCTTGACAAATTTAGACCTATATGTGTGGGAAATTTCTTCTACAAGATCATCCCAAAAATTATGGCTACCTGTCTATCAGCATTTCTCTCCTTTCTTATATCTGAAGAGCAGGGAGCTTTTCAACAAGGAAAGGTTAGTTTCAACACTATTAGCATGCCAAATACTCTGCCAAGAGAATTTTATGGGGGAAGCATTGGGCTTAAGTTAGACATCCAAAAGGCTTATGATACCTTGGAGAGGGACTTTCATTTTCATGTTCTTCAAAGTTTTGGCTTCAATTAGGTTTGGATCACTTGGGTTCACCAGCTTCTCTCATCTGTAAAATTGTCAATTCTTTCTAATGGTGGTTGTTGGGGAATTCTACCCTACCTCCATAAGTGTTTTGATGATAACAAACATATTGGTCAAGGTCTCGTTTGTGTCAATATGTCAACAGGGTAATAAGTCAAAGAACTAGAAGGCACAAAGTAAAGATGTTCAGGACAAAACCTTAAAGATCAAGAGCTCGAAGGCTTGCGAAGGTTTACAAGAAAAGAAGACTTTGAAAGACCTTTTGAAGATTGAAGAACATCTCTTGAGGAAAGAAACCAAGACTCTCATCAAGATGCTCGTGTGCACATACTTAGATACACACTGCATACATACTTGTAATTGCATTTGTATAATATAAATGAAAAAGCTTATGCATCATTTAGAGACCTTAAGGGGTTATAATTGAACCCCCTCTGACCTTAGAATATGTTAGAATTGGTTAGAGAAAGTTTCGGACCAATCCCCGCAGTCAAACTGTCAGAATTAAGCCTTGACTGGGATCCGGTCTATGATCCGGTTGACCGGATCATAGGGTATGCATCGACTGGGAGAAACAGTGGCCTCACTGGTACGTTCCCAGAAATGATCCGGTCGACCAGATCAAGTGGGACGATGATCTGGTCGACAAGATGTTACTTCTGCCTTCTAACGGCTAGTTTCTCCAACGACTATGATTCGGTCGACCGGATCAATCTTCAGGTCGATCGGATGGGTTAAAAATAGATCTGTTAGAGCACATTTTGCACATGTGCTAAAGGCCATTAAGGAGTCTATAAATAGAGAACATGTCAGACCTTTTCACCTATCTACTACAGTCTAAAATACAACTTTTGTGAAAGGTGAAAAGTCAATTCATGCTCTAATTATTGAACTCTTCTTGTCCACATCTACATCACTCAAATATTGACTTCAAAGCTCAAAGGACCTTCACATGCTTGCACTCTAAAGAATAGTCTTAAAGAAGGTCATCATTACAAGCACTCATTTGCATCATTTAACACTTGCAAGGAGTACACATCACACTCCTTGCTTAGGTAATCTTTACCTTTATTTTCTTGTATTTGTTTATGCTTTTGAATTTATAAAGCATTGTTGTATTAGTCTAGACTGTACTTAGGTTTTGTAAGGATCCTCTTATCCTCAAAAGATTTGGATTCTCTTATCCTTAAAAGATTGGGATCCTCTTATCCTATAGAAAAAGATTGTAAATGTGTTCTTCCCACTTACTGTACTGAAAGGAAGTAACTAGTGAAATTCTCTCAAGATTGAGAGGAGTGGGCGTAGGCTAAGTTTAGTCGAACCACTATAAATTTTATGTGTCCTCCATTTGTGCAATTGATCTCTCTTTATCTTGTTTAATTCAAGAAAATTTAAAAAAGATAATATTTCACTAGTGATAACCTATTCACCCCGCTCTAGGTTATCCCACAGTGGTCTTGTGGGTTTCTTTGGGGTGGAACGTGGTCTAAGACAAGGGGATCCCCTGGCCCCGCTACTTTTTTTGTTGCACCCGTAACCTAAACCCTACTATTGTTCGACTTATATGTAGGTGCAGAGCTCGAGTATGTCCATGACCTATGGGCTATAACCTTGAAACCAACGTACAAGATCTTTGATCGTACTTTTGGCATACCTGTTGAGGATAGATTTTTAGATTGAGATCGGGGGAGGTTCATGGTCGGGTGGAGAGTACTTGACCTTCCCCTTGCACCTATCAGGGGTGTGAGAGGGTGCGAGCAAGTCATATGGGGCCACCTTCATAGGAGACCCATGACTAATGGTGAGCGTCAACTCTAAATTATTTAATTTATCCAACTACTTGTATTGTGTACTTTCGATGCCTATTGTACCCCCCTCGCTTGTATAAACCCCCTCGAGGGAGCCCCAACACTGTTACACCCTTAGACCTACTTTATTTGTACCCTGCGGTCAATAGCCTGCGGATGACAAGTATTAGCCGCAGCCAATCGACCAGAGAGAGCAATCACAGCTAGGTTAGGTACTTTGGCTTGGGCTTGAGCCCAGGGTCAAACCCCAGCCTGACTTAGGGATATTAATGTCCTATTGGGCCTAACTTAACCTTAAGACCAATTCCCTAGGGCCTATTTGGGGCATTATGCATTTAGAACATGGTTTAAACCTTAAATCACCACTATCCAAACACACCTTTGTATTCTTAGAAAAATGAGGACAAAACCCTACTTCCGTCCTCATTTCTCTCATCTTTCCAAACCCTAAGAGAAGAGAAAAGGTGGGAGCTAAGGAAAGGAAGGAAGAGGAAAGAAGAAGGAAGAAGAAGGAGGGAGAAGGGAGGATCCAATCCTCCATTGAGCTACACAAGAGCCCACCTCACTCCCTTGATAAGCTGCCCTCTATTCTTGGAGTTAGAACTTGAGGAGTTGCTGTTTGGAGCTCCATCACAGCCTTAAAAGGCCTATCCTTGGTTGTCCTAGCTGATTCCTTGGTAAGCTTTTCAACCCATGTGATTCCAATTAGTTTTTATTTGAACTTGCTTAGAATCTATTCAATCCCTTACCATCCTTTGGGGCTTTTTACCCTAATTGTTTTGATGACCTTATTGAAAGTTGGAAGCATCAATTGATGGTTTAAAAGTGACCCAATTCTAACCCCTTACCATAGGAACCCCATTATTGAACTCCAACTTGGAGATTCTTGAGGTTTGAGACCCAATACCTATCATGGAATCTATTTGAGTTGTATGCTTGAGTGTATCAACATCCTAGAAGGCTAACAACACTCCCCAAATGACCTCCTTGCTGCCTTCGGCTTTGAAGCCAAGGATGGAACCAATATGAGCTTCAAAACTGTTCCTGCGAGCCAGCGGTTGATAGCCTACGGATGACAGGTATCAACCGCAGCCTATCAGCAGCTGCATAAGAATAGGGTTGATTTGGTGGTGTCTGCGGATAATAGCCTGTGGCTGATATGTATCAACAACAGCCCATCAACCGTAGGAACCAAAACAGCCTTTAAATGATTTTTTATTGTGGGATTCAATCCCAAACCATATCTCACCTATTGTACACCCATGGAATGGTTTGCTAGGGTAACCTACAATGGTTACGAGAGCGTACGTGTACATGGGACCCAAGGTTATACATTGCGACGATTGTGAGTGGATTGAACATTCGAACTATTTTGTGGCATGTTTCTCATTAGGCATCCATATAAGATATGCATGTTATTGATGTATGAATATGATGCATGTTATAATACCTCACACCTCCTATAACTATGAATTGATACGAAGTACAGTGAAGTGCAACCATGAATGAATATTGCAATATACGAGAAGAATGGGCTTAGTATATAGTACTATACATGTGAAAATATTTATAATGTGTAATTGATGGATTGGATTCGGGTGGTGACCGGCCGACCGTACTTTGGTATCACACCCGCCATATTGCTACTTGGTGTGGATGTAAGCTAAAGGGACGAGAGGATAGTTGACCTCTGGTCAAGGTACTATGGACTCGACCTCCAGGCTACACCCGCACCCTTGTGTTTATATACATATATGCATTTCAATAGTTGTTTGCTGGTTAGGATGTAACTCACCTAGTACTAAGACCCTTATCGACAGGGGTTTAGGTGTCGGGCAAACCTATAGGTTCCGACCGTATTTTGGGGTAACCCACCGAGAAGTCACCGATCGTATATCGGGCTAGACACCAGGACGGGGTTTATATCGGGGGCTTACGGACAACTCAGTGAGGGAGTCTGGTCTCTCAAGTTTCCATCATAGCATGGGGTTGACATGGTCGGAATGCCATCTGGTCTATGGCACCCTAGCCGACGATGCTACCTGTGTTATTGTAGTATTTGACCCAACTTAGAATCTCATTGTTAGGGGGACAATATAAACAAATGCATCCATGCATCATATGTGATGTGCATACTTAAGCATGCATTGATGGTGTATCTATTATTGTATGATTGTGTATGGTTTGATCGCTTGCTGGGCTTGTATAAGCTTATCCCTCGGGAATCTTTACTTTTAGATGTGGATACAGGTATAGAGGACCCAACGAGGGTTGATCCGGCGTACCTTTGTGGTGAGGACTACGAGGCTTGGGGAGTCCAGCCAGAGATGGAGCCGACATCTGAGTACCTTTGTGGAGAGTGTGCCCACGAAGCACTGTAGCTCGAGCTAAGGGCCCTATGACTTGAACTTTACTTCACTCTTATTGAATAACATTATAGATGACTGTAATCGATAATTCTTGATACCTTGCTTGTCACGCCCCCATCCCGATGTAATATATATACTGCCATATAGGGGGTGACTGGGACAACCCGTGTCATCCCAATACCTATCAAGATCACAGATACAGTGTCCCAAGCCACAGTCCACCCTATCACCATATTTTGATAACAAAAGAGGGACATACCAAAATGGAATAAATTGTCCCAATTACAGAGTTAGCGGAAGCAAAATTAAATTAAATCATGTGAAACTATAGAGTATCAGTTCTCTAATGATAACACATATTACACTATTTATATTTGTAACCATTCAATCTCTCCTTATAAATAACATATAGTTTATACATGATTGTGGAATGAAGACAGAAAATAATAAATAATTGCCCCAAGGGCACCAATCTTGGGTGTACGTCTACATCCAAGTCACAGCCACTGACTCCACTTGATTCGCATCTAGCGATGCTCATCAAGAGTAGTACCTCCTACATATCAACTAAAAAAGGGTTGCACAATGGGGTTAGCTACACTATCTAGTGAGGGGGCAAAGGGGAATGCACATACATCATACAATCGATATCAAGCAGAATGATGCATGCTAATGTTAGATTCATTTTCCACCTAGCACACAATTCTATTGGTCAAGTATATGCTACTGTGATAACTCGGGAGACACTGAGAGTCACTTATCCTATCGCCCCAGTGAAACCTCAATTATCACAAGGGGACCTACGTCGGTAGAAGCCATCATGACCACCCAGTGGCAGACCCCGATAGCCATCACTACCCCTGACTTGGCCTCTCCGGCCTCTACAACCATCAGGTGCTCAGACTATCCAACATATAAACCCTTGTTGGCAAGGGTCGTAGCATAAGGGAACAAGCATCCTAGCCACAGATATACTATATGCAAGTCCTATCATCTCGAGAGGTATTCTGGGTGCATCAACGTCCCATTCCATCTAGTACCCGAGTACCAGCACGGCATGGCACATATAGATTAGGATGGCATATAACAGTTTTCATAATTTAATAAATTGGGTTTCCAGTACCGGCACACCCGACACTGTAGTCCGATACAATGGTGAGAATTCCATCACATTCATGAAAGTTCACATTTGAATAATAATGCAATGCGTACAATGCTTATAACTATATAATAGCATGCTTAAGATTTGCATATTATATATATTCAACCCAACAAAGTCACCCAGAACCCACTCACCTAACACGGGTGTCACTGTGTGTGATTGACATGAATCTCACTTGGGCATCCCGCCATCCATCGAGTTGGGTAGCCTAAGAACACAAAACAATCATTAAAGCATGCATAGGTGGGTCCCATGCTGGGCCCCCAAGGTTAAAACCGAATTTCAGCCAAGACAGCACGAGCGGACTTACGGACGGTTTCAACAGAGGTGAGTCCATCCCTGACTCCGTTCAGGCCAAAAAGTAAAACAAAGCGAGTGGACCCACGAGCGAAACATCTTACTTGGATCCGATCGTGCATCCGTTTGACACCTACAGAAAGGGAACGGATCAACGAGTGGATGTGCTTTTTGGGTCCGCCCCTGCATCCGTTCGATCCCTGAGACATACCCGAGAGCAACTAACCTTAGGCAGATGCAACAGGCTTGAGTCCATTCGTTCATCTGTCCAGGTCATTTCACTAGGTTTATACTGGGCGGACTCACGGGCGGTACCACGATTGGTGGATCCGGTCGTGCGTCCGCCAACAATCCAGTTCGAGATTTCAAAGGGCTTTTGCTCCAGCTTGAAGCTTGGAGCTCCTTAGCTCATTAGGGTCATGGAGGGGGTGTCTAAGCTTCCCTAGGGTCACTAGAACCTAGGTTCACCTCTTGGATCCAAGAACTTCAAGGGTTTGGTCTCAATTGGTCCCAGGGTTAGGTTTCAAGGTTCAAAACCAAAGCTTCACCAACCATGGCTGCAATGCAGCACAATTAGATCTCAAATGGGGTTTGGTCTGCATTATTAGGACTCCCAAATTAGGTCCAAGCATCACCTTGAGTCGCACGTGGAACCCTAGGTTAGCCCTAGTTCAAGAAACCATCAAAATACAAATTGGAAATGGAGAGAGATACCAAGCTTGGAGTCTTACCTTGGTGAGATTCTCCTTCCAACCATCCTCTCCATCTCTTCTCCTTCACCTTCTTCTCCTCCCTTAGTCCGGTCATCAAGAGAAGGAGAAGGGGGGCAGCCAGCCATTTTGGCATAGCTCCCATCTTCTTCCCTTCCCCTCCTATTCCTCTCCTACTTCTACTTCTTCTTCCTTCCTCCTTCTCTTCCTTTCCTTGTCTCTTCTCCTCCACGGTTTGCTTGGGAAGGGGAGAGATAAGGGAATAGGGGATTCTCTTCTCTTTTAAGGGATTAAATGGGCCTTAGGTTGTGTTTGGTTGGGTGCCCCTTTAGAATGTGATTAACCCTTAGGCTTTAAATGGGTTTTAATTAGGTCTTAGGGCTTGTTTGGCCTTAGTCAAAACTATTAGGTCCATTAGGTCATGTTTGGGGTGCACCTTAAGTCCTTAGGACTTAATTGTCCTATAAGGTCTGTTTGGTTTTAGTTATGGTATAAAACCCATTTATTCTTTAAGTTAGGCCTTGTAGGCCCACTTTATAGCCCAATTAACCAATCAATGGTAAGGGTAGGGGTCCATATGGTCCAAAGGTCCAATTATAGTGTATGGGACACTGGGGTGTGGGGCCCATAGGAAAATTTGCCAAAAGGGCAAGTAACAGCATAGGTGGATCCTCGAGTGGATTCAGTACGAGTGAGTCCATTCATGACTCCGGTGCTACTGTCAGGGTCCAAACTTCAAAGAAAGTTGCGGGGCTTTGGCCCACACGTCCAGGGCTTCAAGGGGGTAATTATAATAATATTTTAAGTTTGAGGTTACAGGTGTTGGCCAATGCCGCCGTGGCATTGCCCTCTAGGTAAAGGCCTAAATTGCCCCGGGGTATAGGGTATATTTGGGGTGCGGGTGTAACATTGCTACTTCTCTTACTTGGGTATTTAGTACTTGATATATGTGATGATAAATCGATGGTTTGGAAACAAAATTGCTACTTGTGTAAATATATATCATCTAGAATTCTTACAGTATTTGGATTTATTATCTTTATTTAATTCTCTGCAACTCTGATTTTCGTTCTTATTTCTTGAATAAGAACCCGAGTGGTGTACATGACACAGTAAAGTGTCGATCTTGTAGTTCGATGTGGAATACGGGGGTATTACCGTCACATTACCCTAATCTGGGGATGGGGGTGTGACAGCATGGTATCAGAGCACTTTTGCCCTACCATGTACACTACCAGATCGGATCCATCTCGATCCATTCTATGTTAGGATTTGAAATAATAAAAACCTTAACGAACACAAATAAGGAAACTGAGGTAAAGACATGTTGATGATTGAAGCTGAAATTTCATTAGGTAGAGAATGCCTTTACATAATATGGTCATCCAAGGCCGACATAATTCTAATAACAACAAGCAAAATTAGAGGAGAAGTTCAAGTGTCTTCTTACTCTCTACCACACAATTCTCAGAAACTAACCTAATAACATAACAAGAACATAAAAGACATAGGAAATAGAAAAAAACCTAAAAACTATTGATGTTGTTTTTCTTTCCATTTGTCCTGATCCTGAGCCCTCTTGGCGGCTTGATGACTAGCTCTGTCATGTGGACCCCGTATCATTAGATGGAACTCGATATCTGATAGCCTTCCATCAATGCCCTCCAACTCTCTAGCAAGCATCGTGTGCATGGAAGAGAAACCCTCGCTGATCTGGGTCTGTAATGCCCTGTGGTTCTCTTCTATCACCTTCTCCATGTTGGCCAAGCGAAGAGTCATGTAACCCCAACCGGCAGGATGATCCTGTGTACCCTTATGAGCTGGTGGGGATGGAACCTCAGATTGAGTTTGGGAAGCAAATGCCCCTACTGTCCATGAAGTTGGAGGCAGCAGCCCTTGCTCTATGGCTCCGTGTGAGTACTCCAACAGGTGGGGCAGCGACGGTGGTAGCAGTAGCCACGGGCATGTTCCGATCGTCCCCATCATGATCATAATCATCATCCCCATCGGAGTTGTCATGATCATCATCATTACCATCATTGCCCCCATCCTATGCTCCATCATTTAGAAGTTCTAAACTTCCTTCTTGCCCGGCCATATTCATCTGTTTCAATGTAGTTGTACTAAAAGGAGTAACCCGCTTCGCCCTCAAAACCCCTTCCAAAGGAACCTGGAAGTGATGAAGGAGGGCCATGATTAGCTTGGCATAAGGTAAACTTCCTTTAATTGGACGATCGACACGATACGCCATGATTCGAAAGATAATATTAGGGAGACAGAGGGGATGCCCAATGTAAAGACAGTAGGCACAATAGCTTTGCATATTTGAAACCTGAAAAGATCAGACTTAGGATTAGACAACGAAAGAATGAGCAAGCAACTCATGTATGATCTACACTAGAAGTATGAAATTTAATGGCTGTAAGAACTTACTGGATCCTTGTGCCCCCCCATTGGAAGCACATTCGACTGCACTAGGCGTGCGAGGATTCGAAGCGAAGGATAGTAATCCCTGATGAGCAAGCATGTGTCCACCTCTGGGGGTCGTAAAACCTCCAACATTTGCTGATATTCTGCGGAAGACATGATGTCGAAATACTCGATCTTTGGGGCACCATATCTACGCGCACCACCCGCCGAGATCTCCAAGTTCTCTGCTAGCTCGGCAATATTGAAAGATAAGTTCACCCCATCGACCCACGAGGTGGCCCTACAGCCTAAAGCACCTTCTTCGATTAATTCAAAGTTTGCAGAGAAATAGCAAACGAGAAGTGGGTAGCAATCATCATCGGGTTCAAGAATGCTTGACCACCCAAGGTGAGCGAATCGTTGTGCTACTCGGAAGGACACTAAGTCTTTTGTGATGACTTGTCTCTCTTGTATAACCTTTACATTTCTGAACTCCAACTATAAGTTCTTATGCTCCGCTAAACTGAACCAATGAGCATCAAAATCGTCAGCCATTAATCTACACAACAAAAGCCAAGAGAAACAGAACAATTAGGAAATTTAAAACTTAAAGAGAAAATATATAATTAGATATTTATATAAAAATACCTACAAACATGTCAGGAATAACTTAACCAATTTTAACACCACTCAATCGAACCAATTATACCATAGAAACCAGCCACAATGTGGGAGATCAATCGAATTGGGGCAAAACCATAAAAGCCCCAATTTTGAGATTGGGAAAGGCCTAGATTTTGAGCAATATAAGGCTATGGTCGGGAATCGTTCGAATCGAAGAGTGTATTGGTTTGTGTTGAAGGGTAGACATTCAATCCATTGGAATATGAACCACAATGCCATTGTCTTGCCCTAGAATATACACAAATTTCGGATTTGGGCAAGAATATTTCAAAAACTTAGTTTTGGGTTGAGAGGAATCGATGGAAACATACACCATAGCCCTTCTCAATCCTAAACTATCATGTATTCATGGATCAATCATTCATAAACTCCAAAGAGAGCAAAACATTCTTGAAAATCTCATGTAAAAGCTTCAAAACCTAAACTAAATCGATTGGAATAGAGAGGATGAGGAAAATAGAGATTGAGAGAGATGGAGCATACCTTGTATAGAGATTCGGCGATGGGGAGTCGGTGCCGGGGCTTGGATGGGACCTCCTAGGGTTGGAGAGACTTTCCTTAGACGATTGGGACCCTTCCCTTGGGGTTTAGGTGGAGAATATATAGGAAATGCGAAATGCAGTTCGTAATCCTTATAAAAAACAAGGCACCGTTCCAACGGTTGATACCTGAAAACGCATCGACCGTAGCCTGCGGTTGATAGCTTACGGACGATATGCATTAGCCGCAGCCTATCGACCACTAGATGCAATCTCAGCAACTTTTGTTATTTTTGGGCTCTTTGGCCTGCTTGCACCCCTTGTTTTGGCTATTTCCCACTTGTGTCTATCCACCATACCACTCATAATTCGTCCCAAGGTATTTGTTCAATTAGTTTTATTTTTTATTTTTTATTATGAGACTAACAATGGTAAGCTCTTCCTTATAGGGAACCTATAATGGTGCGCGGACATCATGGCCGTGATCTTAGGGCACTCACACCAGGTCGGGGCTATGATCGAGACATGGTTGGGACTTCCGATGACCCCTTTTTAGATGCCTCAAGGTACACTACGGCTCATGATGTGAGCCAAATAGTTTGTGATATGATGAGGGAATTTTAGGTCCAACAGACAGACTATTTGGATGAGATGAGACACACATTCCAACAATAGCAAAGGGAGTTTACGGATTACTTGACAGTCCGGTATGAAGCCGACGAAAGGGCTAGGGCGGTAGCCTATACCCTACCCACTCCAACTCCAACACTCGTGGTGGCGACTCAACCGACTCAAGTGCAAGTTGATGTTACTAAGATCATGGAGAGGTTCCAAAAGGTGAGGCCCATGGAGATCAATGGGTTAAACAAAGACCCATTACACCCAGTGATGTGGGTCCGGGAGATGGAGAAGACTTTCAAGATGATCGATTGCACTGCAGATTGCAAGATTCTGTGTGTCGCCTATATGTTAAAAGGCAAAGTCGATGCCTAGTGGAGGTCAACGGAGCCCAACCTTGTTGTTACCCATCCTAACCTTTCTTGGGAGCAATTCAAGGAGGCTTTCTTTGAGAATTATTTTCCAGAGAGCTACCGTGAAAGAAAGCTTGCAGAGTTAATGGATGTCACTCAAGGATCCAAATCAGTTCTTGAGTATCAGCAGAAGTTTGAGGAGCTGTTCCATTTTGCTCCTATTCATTTAAAGGATGATGTTGAGAAGGGTAAGAGATTTGAAAAGGGTTTGAGGCTGGGGATAAGCTTGATCTTGGTATCTCATGGGCCCCAGACTTATGCTAAGATGGTCCAAGTAGCTAAATCCATTGAGGACAGACAGAGGAATTCTTACCTTGCTCAATCGGGTCATGGCAAGAGGGCAGCCACAACACCATTTAGCCATGAATCGAGCAAGTTCCCTCGAGGACAGTACTCAAGCTATACTCCTATATATTACCGACGAGCGGATTCAGCTTAGCCCGCACAACCTGCCCAATCTATAGCTTCATCCCTACCTACTGGTGGTTCTATACGGTGTTACAATTGTAACAAGAATAGACACATCTCCAAGGCTTGCCCTCAGCCTAAGCCTTGGGTGTCACGGACTGCAGCCCAGCTTTCAGCCTTGCAAGCATCCCACTCAAAATCGGTTGGTAAAGCCCCATTACATATGCAAGGCGATAGGATTCCAACCCAAGCCTACATTATGACTGATGCCTAGACGGAGGCAACACCTGGAGTGCTGACAGGTAACACCCCGACTTTGAGCTACTTGAGTTAATCTTTTGCATAATGTCATTTCATGCATGCATGGTTGAATGGTATAATTGTGTCAGGTACCGTTTCTATTGCTTCTATCCCTGCATACGTTCTCTTTGACTCGGGAGCGTTGCACTCTTTTGTATCTTCTTCTTTTGCTAAGAAAATGGTTATTGATCCTAAGGGTCTAGTGCAAGGATTAGCGGTTAGTACACCTACAGGGTATGTGGTTGGCTTAGACACAGTTTATGACCCATGCCCTGTGCGAATTTGTGATCGGGATATGATCACATATCTTGTGGAGTTGGACAAGAAGGACTTTGATGCGATTTTAGGTATCGATTGGTTCACTACCTATAAGGCGAACCTGGCTTGCACGGAGCAACAAATTGTGTTCAAGCCCACTGATGGAAAGGAGTTTGTATTCAAGGGAGATAAAAAAAGCAATCCTAGAGGCTTATAATCTTGGCTCTCCAAGCCAAAAGACTTATGGATTAACGGTGTGCTTGTTACCTAGCTTTGGTGATTGATACGGAAGCCAGGGTGAGACCATTAGAGGAGTTAGATATTATGTAAGACTTCTCGGATGTGTTTTTGGATGACTTGATTGAGTTGCTGCCCGATCGCAAAACTGAGTTTACCATAGATCTACTACTTGGAACGGCACCGATATCCAAGGCCCCGTATAGGATGGCACCAACCAAACTAAAAGAGTTGCAAGAGCAGTTGAAAGACTTATTGAGGAAGGGTTTCATTCGCCCTAGCGTGTTTCCCTGGGGGCACTGATCCTCTTCGTCAAGAAGAAGGATGGGAGCACAAGGATGTGCATCGATTATAGGGAGCTCAATAAGCTCACAATCAAGAACAAATATCCACTACCTAGAATCAATGATTTATTTGATCAGCTTCAAGGTGCTAGAGTGTTCTCCAAGATAGATTTGAGGTCTAGGTACCACCAACTGAAGATCAAGGAGAGACATTAGCAAGACAGCATTCCAATCACGTTATGGACACTATGAGTTTTTGGTGATGTCTTTTGGTCTAACCAACGGCCCTGCAACGTTCATAGAATTGATGAACTGGGTATTCCAAGATGTACTAGACAAGTGTATGATTGTATTCAATGATGACATTTTAATTTACTCAAGGTCAGAGGAGGAGCATGTGGTACACCTCAGGATGATGTTGTAACGGTTGAGAGAGAAGAAGTTGAATGTAAAGTTTAGCAAGTGTGAGTTTTGGCTCTCACAAGTAGCCTTCTTGGGCCATGTGGTTTCAGTTGAAGGGATCAAGGTTGACCCAGGAAAGGTGAAAACAGTAATGGAATGGGAAGCTCCCAAGAATGTGGGTGAGGTTCGTAGTTTCTTAGGATTGGTCGATTACTATCGGTGATTTATTGAGAATTTCTCACGCATTTTTGTCCCCATGACCAAACTAACCTGAAAGGGAGTAAAATTTAATTGGTTTGATGAGTGTGAGAAAAGCTTCTAGGAATTGAAGCAGAGATTGAGTTCGGCTCCAGTCTTGACATTACCTGATGGTACAGGAGGGATAACTGTCTATAGTGATGCTTCAAGATTGGGATTAGGTTGCGTGTTGATGCAAAATGGAAAGGTTGTAGCTTATGATTCGAGACAATTGAAGGACTATGAGAAGAACTACCCCACTCATGATCTTGAGCTGGCAGCAATTGTTTTTCCGTTGAAGTTATGGCGCTATTACCTTTATGGTGAGAAGAGTGAGATCTACAGTAACTATAAGAGCTTAAAGTACTTCTTTACATAGAAGGATCTGAACATGAAATAGAGATGGTGGTTAGAGTTAATGAAGAACTACAACTATACGATACACAACCACTTGGGCAAGGAGAATGTGGTGGCGGATGCCCTTAGATGGAAATCACAAATTGTGTCCTTAGCAGCTCTAATTTCATGTGAGCGGTTGATTGAGGAGGCTTGATGGTTAGACCTCGAGGTATTAATTGATGATACGATGGTGACTTTGGCAGCCCTCACTATGCTGTAAGTAGTTGGAATGAGCACATCTCACTGATTGGATTTGCTTACAACAACAGCTATCAGGTATCCATTGGAATGGCACCATTTTAAGCCCAATATGGAAGGAAGTGTCATACGCCATTGTATTGGGATGAAGTCGGTGAGCGACGGATTTTGGGATCGAAAATGATCCAGGAAACTTATGGAAAGGTAGATCTGATCCAAAACCGTATCAAGGCCACTCAATCGAGGTAGAAGAGTTATGCCATTATTAGACAGAAGGACCTTAAGTTTGCAGTTGGAGATAAAATCTTTCTTCGAGTATCACCTACCAAGGGGGTGATAAGGTTTGGGAAGAAAGGGAAATTGAGCCTGAGGTTTATTGGACCTTATGAGATTTTGGCCCGTGTTGGACAGGTAGTTTATAGGTTGGCCTTGCCTCCAACATTGGCAAAAGTTCACGACGTGTTTCATGTTTCTATGTTGAAGAAATACGTTTTGGACCCAACCCATGTGCTTTCCCAAGATCTACGTGAGTTGAATGAAGATTTGACCTATGAGGAGAAACCTATTGAGATTTTGGAGCGCAAAGAGTATAACCTACAGAATTGCTCCATTCCTTATGTCCGTGTGCGTTGGAGCAACCACACCGAACAAGAGGCATCTTGGGAACGAGAAAGCAAGTTGAGGGCGAATCACCCTCAATTGTTTGGGTTATCAGATACGTCAATTGTGATGATGAAATTCTTATAAGGTGGGGGGAATGTTACTTCCGTAACCTAAACCCTACTATTGTTGGACTTATATGTAGGTGCAGAGCTCGAGTATGTCCATGACCTATGGGTAATCACCTTGAAACCAACGTACAAGATCTTTGATCGTACTTTTGGCATACCTGTTGAGGATTGATTCTTAGATCGAGATCAGGGGAGGTTCGTGGTTGGATGGAGAGTACTTGACGTTCCCCTTGCACCTGTCAGGGGTGTGATAGGGTGCGAGCAAGTCGTACGGGGCCACCGTCGTACGAGACCCATGACTAATGGTGAGCATCAACTCTAAATTATTTAATTTATCCAACTACTTGTACTTACTTGTATTACGTACTTTCGATGCCTATTGTACCCCCTTGCTTGTATAAACCCCCTCGAGGGAGCCCCAACACTGTTACACCCTTAGACCCACTTTATCTGTACCCTGCAGTCAATAGGCTGCGGATGACAGGTATCAACTACAGCCAATCGACCGCAGAGAACAATCGCAACTAGGTTAGGTACTTTGGCTTGGGCATGAGCCCATGGTTAAACCCCAGCCTGACTTATGGATATTTATGTCCTATTGGGCCTAACTTGACCTTAAGACCAATACCCTAGGGTCTATTAGGGGCATTATGTATTTAGAACAGGGTTTGAACCTTAAATCATCCCTATCCAAACACACCTTTGGATCCTTAGCCAAATTAGGACAAGACTCTACTCCCCTTCTCATTTCTCTCATCTTTCCAAACCCTAAAAGGAGAGAATGTCACACCCCAAACCACCCCCTGGGAGGATTTAGGCAAGTGGCCAGATATCCTACGACATCCGCCAATCCCCAAGGATCTGGAAGTAGTATTTACATGTCACAAACCACACACTGAGGTTAAAAGATAATAAAAGAATATCAGAGTGCAACGGAAGATCGAACTACCCACAGACGATTTATATTACCAATAATAAAATCCCAAATACCTATGTTATACCATATACATATCTTTTTATGTTTAATAAGTACATTATCTTGGTAATTACACTTCTTGAAAGAAAGACACTTAAATAATAAGAAAATCGTGGCTAAGAAACGAGATGAGGAAGATCTACAATTCCATCGACAGCTTCCTCGCCCATTGGCAAACCCGTTCCTGTAAAATCAACTAAAAGAGAATATACAAGAGTGTAAGCTCTACCGAGCCCGTGAATGAAATATAAATCATGCATGCACATGCAAGCACAACCAAATGAGTCCTACATGAGGTGCAAATCATTTTATTTATTAGCCACCTAACATCACAACTAAGTCAAGTCAGTGCTACTACAATCCCCAATACATGTATCCCTGGTGCGGGCTTGGTTACCCCTTCCCGCGATAAACCCATTGAGTTGTCGGAGAGGACCAGTTAGCTCCAGCATTCGTTCACCAAGGTTAGCCCGACCAGCCCTCTGTGATTATCCTGTGAAGTGACCATCAACATATAACTCAATGATCACATTTCTTTTCTTTTGGATTATATTGTGGCCTCAAGCCCGGCGTATAGCTCAAAGTCACATTTCTTTTTCTTATTATGGTTTTAAGCCCGGTATATAGCTCATAATTGAATTGTGGCTTAAAACCTGGCATATAGCTCAAGGTCACATTTCTTTTCCTTATTATGGTTTTAAGCCCGGCATATAGCTCATAATTGAATTGTGGCTTAAAACCTGGCATATAGCTCAAGGTCACATTTCTTTTCCTTATTATGGTTTTAAGCCCGGCATATAGCTCATAATTGAATTGTGGCTTAAAACCTGGCATATAGCTCAAGGTCACATTTCTTTTCCTTATTATGGTTTTAAGCCCGGCATATAGCTCATAATTGAATTGTGGCTTAAAACCCTACATATAGCTCAAGGATTATACGGTCGCTCCCACAGGCATCCAACACCTTAACCCCTGTTGGCAAGGGTGCGTAGCACGGGTGATGAAACTCTAGCCCCATTTCTATATGGCATCATATGAGTCAGACGGTGTCAACTATATCCCATAATACGGGCTACCACATGCCTCATTTCCAAGCCGGCTACGGCATCTAATCTAGCAATTCCACATACAAGCATTATCATCCATTTCCAATGTTCGTTAGATAAGATTCAGAATTCAAATGAGAATATAAAACAATTTAAAGTAATTAAAGATAGTAAATATTGTTGTTGTTGTCATGACCCATCAGTCATGTTACACCTACACTCATGGTGTAATTCCACTCACCTTGATTTGATCCTACTGGTTTAGATGTTTGTTCAGTTTTGGTAGGTATCTGGTTGTGCACCACGAGCACGGAAACATATCCTAAAGTAATAAATAAAAAATATGTTATTTTAATTATTCAAAATTGTTTTGGATAACCCAGTGTTAGTCTAGACTCCTAGGTCTAACTCGGTGCTCAGTCCGAGATCATTTGGAATTCTCTGGGCCTTGCACTGGGCTTTAGGCCTATGTCCCAGTGCATCATCCAGAGAATGTGGCTTAGGGTCAATATGGTATTTTACCATTGTAGTACATGGTTTTAGGTCACAATAGTCTTACAACATAGTCCCTAGGTCAGCAGTGCTGCAGGACCAACACAGACAAGGTTTCCAAGCCCCGCGAGGCCCACTTGGGTACCCAAGGTATACATAATTATGGACAGATGTGAAGAGGGGTATTTTGGTCATTTTACACCTCCTTACATTGCTTATAGTCCATATGTGGAGGTCCCCAAACTCGGATTTGCAAAACAGTCCACTTTAATTCTCTGGGTGATGTCTCTGGGTGATGTGTGCATCGCCCAGTGAATTCATATGCAGAATTGTTTGGATTGAAATGAAATTTCAGTTCATTTAGAGATATAATTGGATCATGGTTCCTTCTAGGAAAATGAATCTCTATGAATCTAGTTTCTAGAAAAACTGGAATCTAAGGAAATAAAGATTGGATGATGAAGTTATGTTATTTTTATCACACAAAGGTCAATCTGTCAAGACAGCAGAATCCGATTTTGATGGAAACTTGAACTAAACTTTTAACTAACTTAGAGATAGAACTAGGAAACGGTGTCTTCTAATAAAATTCAGCCCTATGAGTTTAGTTTCTAAAAAAATTAGAATCAACACAAATTAAGTTCAGGTGGTGGAGTTATATCATTTTAACTAAGAGAAGGTCAATCTATAGAGTAGCAGAATTTGATATTTATGTTGGAATTTAACATGCATGTATGGATCTATGGCTCTATCCTACTATTCATGTTTTATGCATATGTTTTGGTATAAACTAAGCTATATTCATGGCTGGAACTGAGGTCTAAACAATTCTGGGTTTGTAAGAATGTGGATGAAGAGCAATAGCATAGAATCCATGGCATGCATGCAAGGATCCATGGTTCTATCCTGCAAATCATGGCTTACATTCATAGTTTAGCATGATGGTTAGCCAAATCATAGTTGGAACTTAAGTTCAGGTACTTTCAAAGTTTGAGAAGAAGGTAGGAGGTAGGAGGGAGAGGTTATGCAAGAGGACCATGCATCCTAGCTACCAATCTAAGCATTTTATAAATGGTAGCATGCAAGGTAGGAGTTTGGGTTCAATTCTGTAATTGTTTTCCCCAAAATAGAGTTTTATAAGGAAGATTTATGAGATGAGAAGGTTGGATTCTAGTGGTGCTTACCTTGGGTCTTGAGAGGAAGAGGTGAGCAAGGCTCCTTCTTCTTCTTCTTCTCTTTCTCTTTCTTTCTTCTCCTTCTCTTTTTCTTCCTCTTCTCTTTTTTTTTTTTTTCAGTTTTGCTAAACTAAACCCAACGAATATGGGGAAGGGTTCCCTTATATACTTTATTTTATTTTATTTTATTTTTGATTTATGAGATTACAATTTTACCCCTTCTTTATCCTTGTATAACCAATATATTATTTTGTTTATTTAGTATCTTGGATACCCATCTAAGTGTGTAAGGACATGAATGTCCCCATACTTTAAATGAAAAGTCTCTAAGTCCCAAGCCTATGAAATTCTAGTCCTACCCTTCCTTGCCTCCATTTTCCACCAATAATGTTTAGTCTTCCTCATTGACTAAGGTACCCTTATAAAGTGAAAAGACTTAACTACCCATTAGTCTTATGTTTTATTTCAATTATATCTAGCCTATCCCAACTTGCCACCTATTTATTAATTTGATTTCTTAATTCTCACCAATAGGATCCTTCCACATGGAATGCCATGTGTCCTCCAACTATTGTATGCATGTTCAACATGCAACATGTCACTGCTTGAGCGTGCCACGTGGCTACCACTTTAGGTGGCCCCCACATGCATATTTGTTTTTAAAATTAAATTTGCACCTCACCACATGTTTTTTATTTAATTTATTTAAACCTTTATGTATATGTAAAAGTATACATGGCTGGGGATTTGAACCTGAAACCTCCCACTTAAATAGCCAAAGTAACAATCAGTTGGGCTAAGACCTTAATTTGCTATCTTTTGAAGAATAAATTACTTTATCCTTTTGTTCCTACTGTTTTGATCAAAATTTTGTCTAGGAAACCCGGAATTGACTTTCGTCAGTTGTATAGGTTTCGTTTTAAGGTTCTTCTCAATAATTTATTGATCCTAAGAATTATTTCACATTGTCAAAACTTAATTTTTCATGAGTTGGTATAATTACTCTAATACCCCTATATTATAAATATAAGTTGTTTTATTGTTTATCGATCACCAAGTTAGACCGGTGATGCATTAGTTGGCAACCAAAGTTAATGGGGAAAATTTTAAAACAAAGACGGGCATTACATTACGTTATTTTCCTCGACCATTCATTCAATGCTCCACAAGGTACTGGTGCCATTGACCTCGGGTTTTGGACCTTCAACAAAATTTCAAATTAGCCCGTATTTTTGGGCACGGGTTTTACAAAGAAAATGTGGGAGCTAAGGAAAGGAAGGAAGAGGAAAGAAGAAGGAGGGAGAAGGGAGGATCCAATCCTCCATTGAGCTACACAAGAGCTCACCTCACTCCCTTGATAAGCTACCCTCTATTCTTAGAGTTGGAACTTGAGGAGCTACTGTTTGGAGCTCCATCACAGCCTTAGAAGGCCTATCCTTGGCTGTCCTAGCTGATTCCTTGGTAAGCTCTTCAACCAATGTGATTCCAACTAGTTTCTATTTGAACTTGCTTAGAATCTATTTAATCCCTTACCATACTATGGTCTATGATCATCCCCCTAGCATCCCTGCTCATGAACATGGCAGCCCCTGCTGCAAAATCCATGAAAATCAGTCCAAACCCGTGTTAAACAGGCTCTGGGCGATGCACTGGTCGATTGCCCAATCGCCCAGTGAAACGCCCAGAGATATCGTTTGGGCTCAAAATATGTTCTGCCTTTTTGAGTGCTCACTAGTGGCCTATGGGCAGTGTGATGGATGGTAAATGACCAAAATACCCCTCTCCACTTGTCCTTGCTGTCATCAACACCCTGGATGCTCAAGTGAGCCCCATAAGGCCAGCAACCGTGCTGAGGATTGGTTTTAGCTGGGCTGCTGACCATGGTATTGGTTTGAGTGGTTGGTTGGACCATGTATTGGCAGATTATGCTGTTAATGTACTAAATCAGGTAAATCCCACATCTCTGAATGTTGCACCAGAAGATAAACCCGAAAGTCCAATGCAAGACCTAGAGAAATTCCAAGTAACATCAGTGTAAATACAAAGTCAGTCCAGTAAGCCTAGACCAACTCTAGGACATTAATGTAACTTTAAACATTAATTGACACACTTTTATGATCTGATAAATTAGGTTTTGATCCCATGCTCGAGGTGCACAGTTAGACACCAATCGGAACCGATCCGACAGCTAAACTAGTAGGACCAGAACAAGGTCAATAAATTTCACTGTGTGTGTAAATGCAACATGGCTAATAAGTTAAAACGTTATAATAATACTATTACACTATTTACTTATTTCAATTACTGTGAATTCTGTTAAGAAAGGAAAGCTTGACTGGTGAATACTGTGAATGGACAATCAATGCTGTATGTAAATTTCTAGGCTAGATGTCGTAGCCAGTTTGAAAATGAGGCCTGTGGTATCCTGTATAATGGGATACAGTTGACACCACCCGACTCATACTATGCCATGTAGATGCATTGGGCTAGAGTATCAACACCTGTACTACGCACCCTTGCCAACAGGGGTTAAGGTGTTGGATGCCTGTGAGAGTGACCATATGAAAGAGAAAGAGAAAAAGAAAAAGAAAAGAAATGGAATTATGATGCACTAAAAAGGTGGTTATGGGGCTATAAGCCAGAAAAAGAAATATGATATGTGAAAAGAGGATGGATGCCTCATAGGTTAATCCTAGAGGGCTGGTCGGGCTGACCTTGGTGACTAATGCGGGAGTTGATTGGTCCTCTCCGACAACTCAATGGGTGTATTTCGGGAAGGGGTTAAAAGCCCACACCAAGGATACATGTATTGGGGATTGTAGTAGCACTAACCCGCCTTAGTTGTGATGTTAGGTGGCTAATAAATAAAATGAACTACACCTCATGTAGGACTCATATGGTTGTGCTTGCATGTGCATGTATGGTGATATTTCATTCAAGGGCTCGGTGGAGCTCACACTCTGTTATATATGATTTTCTTAGATGATCCTACAGGTCGATATCACTGTGGTAGGGAGGCTTATCTCTTGGAGGTAGCCTATGGTTGTTATGATGATATTGGTATGGACCTGGATGGAGGTCATACCGCTAGTACGAGTATTTTTGGTAGTAGCTGATGAAGACCCGTGAAGGGTGCAGTTGACTCTATTTTGACTGTGGGACTCCTTTTTGTTTTTGTTGGAGTTTCCCCCTTCTGTACAGCTTTATTTTTGGGGCTCGGGTTGCCTTGCCCTATTTATATTCTTTTGTGTAAAGCTGGGTCGGATAGAGTTGGGGACTGTAGATGTTTTGAAAGTGAGAGAGAGTGGACTAAAACAATACTGTTGTATATATTTATCTATTTTATTTTCTTACAGGTTTAATGTAAATGTAGCTTTCCACAGCACTCTGTGTTTTACATTATGTAATATTGTGGATGTGTGTGTCTGTGAATGGACTAACAGCTTCTACATCCTTGGGGTTAGGCGGATTGCTGCAGTGCAATTTGGGTCACCTACCTAATCCTCCCAAGGGGTAGTTTGGGGTGTGATAGAGGTTGGTATCAGAGTGAGAAGCTCTTTCTACATTCACGGATAGGGGAATAGGACCAACAACTTATAAGAAGTTAAACATGTAACAATTAAATTAATAGGGGGCAAATGTAAATAATAGACAATAAAGAAAGACAGAACACTAGCAATAAGCTTTAATAAAAGTTTAGAACATGGCAAAAGCCATTACATAGATGTTCAAATTGAAAGTACTACTTCCAGATACATAGTAGGGAAATAAACAAAGGATAAAGACTGAAAACAAGAACTACATAGCCATGAAAAAAAAAACTACATAAGGTAAAGCTAAAGTAAAAAGACCAAATCCTAGGTGTGATACTGAAGCCGGTGGAACTACTCCTGTGGAGGATCACCGCTCTGTGGAGGCTGAGCCTGTTGAGAGTCAACCCGATAGTAGGAATCCCAGAAATTAAGGCGTTGCTCAATGGAACCTACTCTCCCCTCCAGGGAAGTGAAACCCTGATCCATCCATGTCGACATCTGGGTAAGCTGAGTGTGGAGACCTCAGAACCGTGCCATCATGTCTGACCAACCATAGGACTCAGACACCTGATGTGGCACCTATGAACTACAAGCTCCTGTCGGCTCATAGGAAGGCAGATCTCTAAACTGTGTACTAGGATCCACTGGGTCACCCTCCTGCTCACCTAACCCAGCTCCTTTTACTGCCTCGTGTCCCTCCTCCATCTCCTCCTCAAACTCTGAGTTGCTCTCTGGCTCCCCCTACATCTTCATCTTCTGGATGGAGGTTTTACTGATAAGCTTCAACTTATTACCTCCCTCGTACTCGCCAGCAAGAGGAACCCCAAAATATAGGAACACCTGAGTCAGGAATCTCCCATAGGGTAGGTTCCCATCATATGGGTTCTGGGCATGACAGAGCATGATCTGCATCAGTAAGTAAGGGAGGTTGATCACTGGACCCCCCTTGTCAGCCCTTAGCAAGCAATAGGTAATGTATGTCCAGAGCATAGAAATGCTACCCAGTTTCCCACCCTTGGGATAGATGTTATAAGAGATGCACCTTCTAATAATCCTGGCAGTGGGCTTATAATCCCCTTCAGACTTTGGAATTCTTTCAACCTCAGTCAAAGCCTTAAAGACCGTCCTCCTAGTCTCCAAAGAAAACATGTCAGAAATTTCCACCCTAGGCTTATAATAGCACCTGTCGCCTATATCTAGTAATCCCAAAATCTCTGCCAATGTGGCTGTAATAAACTTTAGTCTACCCCTTTTACCCTGCTCTCTAACCCAAATCCTTACACCCCAGAAGCCGATACAAGGTTACAGTAGAAATACCAAACCAGGTTCGGGTAGCATGGTTGTGTAGGTGATAGCATCGGTGCCCAACCTAGAGCATTAAACTTGGCATCGAGGCCGTACTAGTGGAAGTCATCTACGTGCACCACCCTACCATTCACAATGTTCTTAGAAGAGAACTTTGCCCAATCTTGCGTATGCTCGTATCGGGAGAACCAAAAAGGGTCAAACTCCGGTTCCTCAAATGAGGAATCCTCTTCGGGCGATGGAGAAGGTACTGCCGATGGTGAGGATGGCAATGGGTCTTACCGCAGGCGCTTGCGGGTTACTGCCTTCCTTGCCGTGCTGTGTTTGCCACTTGTAGACATGGCTGCAACAAGGCAAGAAGAAGGAGAAGAGAAAATTAGGGCATAAACAAAAAAATCAAACAAAAAGGAAAGAAAAATGGACACAGTAGTACAAATAGCAGTAAAAATGTGAAGAAAACTTACTTTGGGCTCGCATAGATGCGTGGGGAACTTGAATGAATGCTTGGAATTGGTGGAGGAATAGCCAAGAAACCCTTTAGAGCATAGCCCTGGTGATTTGGAGCTCTCAAAATGAAGTTTAGAGTGAAATAGAGGGCTCATGGACTGTTTATATCTGAGACCCGATTCTCTGGACGATGCATTGCGCGATTGAGCCAAACACCCATGAAACGCCCAGAGAATGGAAATTCAGTAGAAATGAAAATTTTAACACATGGGCTTATGCTTCGTATATTGTAATGGTATAATTATGTCCCTTAAAACATTTATTTGACAATGTGAATAAACTCAAAAAATATATATATAATAATAATAATAAATATATATATAATATAAATAATGATAATGAATAATACACAAATGCATACAAAGTATAATAGACAAATAAGCTAATGAGGGGATAGAAAATATTTTTTTTTATATAGCCAATTTTGGGCATAAATATTATGTATAAAGTAACATATATAACCTTGGATGTACGAATCTTGTGTGGATGATATGTGTGGAAATCCAAACATAGATACATAGGGTGTATGGTAGTATGTAGATTGCGGTATTTCAAATTTTAGACATTTCCTATGACACTATGCCTGCATATAGGTCATACCTTACCCATAGCCTAACCAAACCAAGGTTAAACACAATAGATTATAGGGAGAAATAAGAAATTTATTAACTGTGTATGTCCCTACCTGAGTGGTGTGTTAGATCCAATAGGACACTGTGGCATTCTGTACAACCTTGAGTTGATCCATTTAACTTCCTGACTATACTATTTTAATTACCTATAGTGTTAAGCATGATTATGAGATAAGTGATAGAAACCTAATACCTAGAACTTCTCATGGCAGGATTTCACTGTGTTGTTCGGGCTTGGAGACCCCAGCAACATGCTCTACATTAGGCGACTAAGGAAGAGATTAGCTCGGATTCGAGAAATACAGTCCCGGGCAGAGAAGCAATTATTTGTTTACTTGACACTTGCAGACACTAGTAGAGCAGCGGATCGTGTTGTGTACCTTGCCCTAGCAGAGGGGGTTAGGAGTGATATAGGATACCTATACATACAGGCTTTATGACTGGGAAGAGGTTGGAGAGACTTGCATGTTAGGTACAGGTATAAGACTAAATAACCATTGATTAAATAAATCTTTAACTTGTCGTCCTGCATTACATATCATGGCATAAAACACATTAGACATAAAACTCTTAGCAATGGTAATGTAGCCAAAAATATCCTTCATAAATATCACTTCTTATTGGAATGCTAACATTATTACACTGGAACTGTGGAAATGACAACGTACATGTGATATTTAGAAATTGTAAATTTTCCCGTTAAGGGTGTGGGAATATTGAACATAAAACTTCTTTCAGAAATCAATCATGGTCAATACTAGATCCAACCGGGGTGGTCGTCGTGGAAGACACCCTCGATTTGTCCCAGAAGTTAAGCTACCAGACAAAGCCGAAGCTCAGAATTTTAAAGTATCAATTACTTCATCAAGGGTACCACGAGTCGTCCCAAATACGGTACCAATGGCTACCCAAGCTACAGCTGCTGCACCTTAGCTAGGTATGGCAGCTGGAGAGGTCAACACCATCATGACCACCATGATGCGAACCATGCAGCAACAATAGGAGCTGCTGGGCCAAATGTCTACATAGTTCACAGCTATGATGCAACAGTGAGCAGTGCCACTACCACCACCCAACCGGCTGATATAGTTTCAACCACCTATGCCTCAACATGTGGTGGAAGGCCCTACAACTAAGGTAATGGAGAGATTCAAGAAGCTCCAGCCGCCTGCATTTTCCAAATTAAATTCTGAGGCAATGCAGCCAAAAAAGGTGGATTAGTGCCTTGGAAAAGGCATTCAACGTACTTGAGTGTACAGATGCGCAGAAACTGATATGTGCCGGATATCTGCTACAAAATGAAGCAGAAGCATGGTGGAAGGCAACCAAGCATAATTTAGAAGCAGCTCATCCTAATCCCACTTGGAATCAATTCAAAGAAGTCTTCTTTTAGAATTATTTCCCTGAGAGCTTTAGAGACAAGAAGGAAGCAGAGTTCTCTGCTCTCGTGCAAGGATCCAAGACCGTGCTGGATTACAAGCAGTAGTTTGAAGATTTATTCCATTTCACCCCAGAGCATATGAAGGGGGAAGCTAGTAAAACAAAGAAGTTTGAAAAAGGACTCAAACCAGAGATCGGGTCTATTTTATCGGTCCTAGATATTCGAGACTACACTCAAATGATCAACAAGGTGAAGATTATGGAGGACAGATTGAAGGAGAAAGAAAAGGCTACAGCATACCATAACTTGGGCAAGAGGCCAAGCAACTATCAGAATTTTGGATGGCCGAACAAGGGTTTTCAAGGAACTAGTTCGAGCCCTAGCCCAACTCAGTATCGTCAGACAAATGTGGGCCAAACCCCATTTTGCCGCACTTACATCCAGTCTGCTTGATCTACCGTAAGCCAAGCAACAACTACAGCTCTACCAGCCCGACCTGCAACAAGCCAAGCAAGCCAAGCCTATTCACCGGCTGTGTTGTCCAACAGATGCTATGTGTGCCACAAAGCAGGACATATGGCCAAGGAATGCATGCACCACGGATACAACTCATACCCGCCAATCCAGTCCCACGCTCGACCCTTTCAGCCACGATCAGACTTGAGGAAAAGTGTTCGCGCTGACTAATGAAGAAGCGGAGGTGAATCCTGGGGTGATAACAGGTAAGTCCACCTAACACTACTAAATTTTAGGAAATAACCTATGGATGCAAGAAAACTTAATTACATCCTTATTTTATACAAACCCTAAGTAACCTGATTGTCTTATCCACCCTTGCGTGAGTGTTATTCGACTCGGGTGCATCCTACTCTTTTGTTTCCAACACTTTTGTGAGTAGGATGACTGTTCAACCAAGGGACATTGGGCATGATTTAGTAGTTAGCACACCAACCGGCAATGTCATGAGCCTGAAGGAAGTGTACGACCCCTGTCTGGTGGAAATTTACGGGAAGAACTTAACCGCCCGTCTGATTAAGTTTGATATGAAGGACTTTGATGTGATACTAGGCATGGATTGGCTATCCGCCTATAGAGTGATTGTCATGTGTGCAGAGAAGAAGATCACATTTAAGTTGGATGATGGCTCGGTTTTCACCTACCAAAGTGAACCGATGAACAAGTCCAAAAGAATAACTTTATCTGCCCTCTAGGCATGAAAGTTGTTGAATGAAGGATGTCAGGGATATTTGGCCACGGTGATGGATACCGAGGCAAGGATAAAGCCATTGGAAGAACTTGACGTCATTAGAGAATTTCCCAACGTCTTCCCAGAAGATCTGACCTAGCTACCGCCAGATTGTGAAATGGAATTCGCAATCAATTTGATTCCTGGTGTAGCACCGGTATCCAAGGTGCTATACCGAATGGCACCCATAGAATTAAAAGAAATGAAGGTCCAATTACAAGATTTTTTGAAGAAAGGACTCATTCGACCTAGCGTGTCTCCTTGGGGAGCACTTGTGCTGTTTGTGAAGAAGGACGGTAGTATGCGAATGTGCATCAAGTATTGAGAGTTGAATAAACTTATGATCAAGAATCATTACCCATTGCCACTCATCGATAAACTATTTGATCAACTATAGTGAGCAAGAGTCTTCTCTAAGATTGATCTTAGGTCTGGGTAACACCAATTGAAAATCAAGAGCTGCGACATTCACAAAACGGCGTTTAGAACTCGATACGAACATTATGAACTTTTAGTACTATCATTTGGGTTAACCAATGTCATGGCAGCGTTCATGGACATGATGAATAGGGTGTTCCACGATGTGTTGGACAAGTTCATCATTGTATTCATCGATGACATTCTAGTATATTCTAAAAGTAAAGAGGAGCATGCTCGACACCTTACATTCATGTTACAGTGATTGCGGGAGCACTAGCTGTTCACCACGTTCAGCAAGTGTAAATTTTGGCTCCACCAGATTGGATTCTTAGGACATATCATCACCAAAGACAGCATCAAGGTAGACCCAGACAAGGTGAAGGCAATTCTCGAGTGGGAGACTCCAAAGAATGCCACCGAGATCCGTAGCTTCTTGGGTTTAGCTTGGTATTACCACAAGTTTATTGAGAATTTCTCACTCATCTCGGCACCCATGACAAAGCTAACAAAGAAGGGTACAAAATTTGAGTGGACCGAGGCTTACGAGAAAAGCTCCCAGAAGTTAAAGAATCGATTGGTGACGACGTCAGTGTTGACTATTCCAGATGGCACCGAAGGTATGGTGGTATACACTGATGCATCCCGAACGGGATTGGGCGGTGTGTTGATGCAGAAAGGTAAGGTGGTCGCCTATGCCTCAAGGCAATTAAAGGAACACGAAAAGAACTACCACACCCATGACCTAGAATTAGCTGCGGTGGTTTTCGCGTTGAAGATTTGGCGACATTATCTCTACGGTGAAAAGAGCGAGATCATCAGCGACCAAAAAATTCTGAAGTATTTCTTCACCCAGAAGGAGTTAAATATGAGATAAAGTTGGTGGATAGAATTGGTAAAGGATTACAACAGTGAGATTTAATACCACCCTGGCAAGGCCAACGTAGTGGCGGATGCATTAAGCAGGTTCTTGGTTGTTAGCAGACAGATAGTAGAAGAAGCTCAGAAATTCAATTTGGAAATTATGATCGAAGGAGCAGTTATACAACTAGCAGCCATGGATATACAGCCGTCGATCCGGGAACAGATAATTGAGAAGTAGCCCAAAGGTCCCCGATCTAGCCAAGATAATCTGGGAAGTGAAGCATGGGGTTCACAGGGACCCAAACTTCTCATTGGCCCATGATGGGGTATTAAAATTCAGAGATAGATTATGCGTGCTGGGTGACTGATGTGCATGACCAAATTCTTAGAGAAGCACATAATTCACCCTACTCAATCCACCCTGGGAGCATAAAAATGTATAAGGATTTGAAGAAGTACTATTGATGGATTAGAATGAAGCAGACCGTAGCTTTATACATGTCTGAATGCCTCACCTATTAGAAAATAAAGGCAAAAGACACAGATTGTATGGGTTATTATAGCTACTCCCTATTCTCAAGTGGATGTGGGAAAAAACTACCATGGATTTCGTGACCAATCTACCCAATACCAGGAAAGGGATGAATGCAATCTGGGTGATTGTTGACGTCCTGACGAAAGTGGCTCATATTATCCCCGTCAAGATAAACTACTCGATGGAAAAGCTCACCCAATTATACATTGGAAATGTAGTCCGCCTAAATGGCATGCCCATCAGCATCATTTTCAACAGGGACCCCCGATTCACATCAAGATTCTGGAAGAACCAGCAACAGGCACTGCGATCCTAACTAAATCTCAGCACGTCTTTCCATCCTCAGATGGACGGACAGTCTGAAAGAACCATTCAGACTCTGGAGGACATTCTCAGAGCTTGTATACTAGAAATGAAAGACAGTTGGGGTGCCCACATACCCTTGGTGGAATTTACATACAATAACAGCTACCACTTCACTATTGGCATGGCGTCATTTGAAGTTTTATATGGTCGGAAGTGCCGCACACCATTATATTGGGTCGAAGTTGGAGAAAGGAAGTATCGTGGGCTTGAAATGATACAGGCAACTTGCAAGAAAGTGGATGTGATCAGAGAAATGACTAAAGCGGCCCAATCTAGACAGAAAAGTTATGCCAACAATAGGAGGAAGAATATTGAATTTGGAGTCGGAGAGAAGGTATTTCTCCGAGTATCTCCAACGAAGGGGTTGCTACGCTTCAACAAGAAGGAAACTGAGCCCAAGATTTATTGGTTCTTTTGAAGTCCTCAATAGAGTGGGACCCGTAGCATATCGACTGGCGATACCGCCATCCTTGCAAGGCATCCATGATGACTTCCATGTGTTAATGCTAAGGAAGTACATCAACAACCCAGCACATGTACTCTTAGCTGAACTTGAACAACTAGATGTGGATATGACCTATGAGGAGTAGCCTACGGAGATATTAGATAGAAAGGAGCATAATCTCCGTAATCGCACGGTCGCATTTGTCAAGGTTCGGTGGGAAAATTATCCCATAGAGGAAGCATCATGGGAACACGAAGAGGAAATACGAGAGAAATATCCCCAACTCTTCGAACTACAAGGTAAGCCAATTTTGAGGATGAAATGTTTGTAAGGTGGAGAGAAATGTCAAACCTGCCCCTGGCTAACTAGGATTTTGTGTGAAGGACAAGAACCTGTGACCAGTCACCCAAACACACTATGGGGCATCATTCTAGCGAATGAATTCAATGGAGAACCCCTGAGGATGTCATCCTATATGCCTGTTAGGAGATAGGTTGCAGACCCATATGGCTGCACTACTCACAACCGGATGTATAGCTTAAACTCCAGGTATTCTCTCTCCTACCAAAATATGTGGGGTCCACACTTGTTCAGTTGTGCATCAAACTATGGAAGGGGTGTTGGTGCAATGCCCCCGCCATAGGCTAAGCACCTGTGCAAGCCTAAGGCCAAAACAACAATGCTGTATTCTCTGGGCAATGCACTAGGCGATTGCCCTAAGGCCCAGAGAATCGCCTAGAGTGGTTGAAGCTATTCATTTGGACTCCAGATACATGGGGACAACTCATGCAGACCATGAACACCCTCTAGGGGTAGATGGGAATTTTAGGAACCATTACCCACCCTTGGAACCATGTGGACCCCACCAATGTAGCTAGAATGGCCCAGAATGCACTAAAAAATGCATTCTTGAGAAATGGAACCTAAGGCCAAGCAAGCATTAGTAAGCCTAGCACTATAAATAGAGGGGACAACTCCCATTTTCGTCCTTGCTGCTGTAGCTGAAATAAAAAGAGAGAAAGAGAAGGAGAAGCAAGAAGAAGAGAAGGAAAGGGAAGAGAGGAGGAAGAGGGGACCTATGCTGCATATTGATCACTGATTCAGTTGCATACAAGCTCTAGGTAATAAGCACATTCACTGTATGCTGTTGTTCCCTATGTTTGATATCTGATCTCTGCTCTGATGGTAGTATCTCTGACGAGTAATGCCCAGAACACCATTGGAATATCTAGGAAAGCATCAGATCTAAAATACACGACCATTGCATGTAAGATCTGATCATAAAATACCAAGTTAGGCTGCTATTTCTACAGCTGAGACTGAAGTTAGTCTCTGTGCTTGATTTCACTGCATAGTTGCACCCTGAACAGGTAGTCTGAGCATGGATCTTTGCATGCAAGGTGATCCTTGCATATGTTAGCATAGGATCAGTGTCATACCATGTAAATACACATAAAACAAGCCCTGCATGCAGCCCAAATCGGATCCATGAGTCTGAGCTCAGTCTGGATAACTATTCTCTGTGTTGTTAGAGTACCTCCTAACTTCCAAATGGGAAAACCAAACCCAAAACCAATTAGACCAATGGATTCTACCCTAAATATGGTCTATGATCAGCCCCCTAGCATCCCTGCTCATGATCATGGCAGTCCCTGCTGTAAAATCCATGAAAATCAGCCCAAACCCGTGTTAAACAGGCTCTGGGCGATGCATTGGGTGATTGCCCAATCACCGAGTGAAATGCCCAGAGATATCATTTGGGCTCAAAATGTGTTTTGCCTTTTGGACCCTCACCAATGGCCTATGGGCAGTGTGATGGGGTAGTGAATGACCAAAATAGCCTCTCCACTTGTCCTTGCTGTCATCCACACCCTGGATGCTCAAGTGGGCCCCATCGGGCCAGTAACCATGCCCAAGATTGGTTTCAGCTAGGCTGCTGACCTTGGTATTGGTTTGAGTGGTTGTTTGGACCATGTATTGGCAGATTATGCTATTAATGTACCAAATTAGGTAAGTCCCACATCTCTGGATGATGCACTGAGAGATAGACCTGAAAGTCCAAGGCAAGACCTAGAGAAATTCCAAGTAACATCAGTGTAAATACAAAGTTGGTTCAGTAAGTCTAGACCAACTCTAGGACATTAATGTAACTTTAAACATTAATTGACACACTTTTATGATCCGATAAATTAGGTTTTGATCCCGTGCTCGAGGTGCACAGTCATACACCAACAGGAACCAAACCGACAGTTGAACTAGTAGGACCTAAACAAGGTGAGTGAAATTATACCGTGTGTAAATGCAACATGGCTAATAAGTCAAAACAAGTTATAATAATACTATTACACTGATACTTATTTCAATTACTATGAATTCTATTAAGAAAGGAACGCTTGACTAGTGAATACTGTGAATGGACAATCAATGCTGTATGTAAATTGCTGGACTAGATGTCATAGCCGGCTTGGAAATGAGGCCTATGGTAGCCCGTGGAATAGGATACGGTTGACACCACCCGACTTATACTATGCTATGTAGATGCATTGGGCTAGAGTATCATCACCTGTGCTATGCACCCTTGCCAACAAGGGTTAAGGTGTTGGATGCCTGTGAGAGTGATCATATGAAAGAGAAAAAGAAAAAGAAATGAAAAGAGAAAAGAAATGGAATTGTGATGCACCAAAAAGGTGGTTATGGGGCTATAAGCCAAGAAAAGAAATATGATATGTTAAAAGAGGTTGGATGCCTCACAGGTTAATCCCGGAGGGCTGGTTGGGCTGACCTTGGTGACTGATGCGGGAGCTGATCAGTCCTCTCCGACAACTCAATGGGTGTATTGCGGGAAGAGGTTAAACGCTCGCACCAAGGATACATGTATTGGAGATTGTAGTAGAATTAACTCGCCTTAGTTGTGATGTTAGGTGGCTAATAAATAAAATGAACTGCACCTCATGTAGGACTCATATGGTTGTGCTTGCATGGTGATATTTCATTCACAGGCTCGGTGGAGTTCATACTCTGTTATATATGTTTTTGTTAGATGATCCTATAGGTAGATGTCACTGTGGTGGGGAGGCTTATCTCCCGGTGGCGGGCTATGATTGTTATGACGATATTGGTAAGGACCCGGATGGAGGTCATATTGCTGGTATGAGTATTTTTTGTGGTAGCTGATGAAGATCCGTGAGGGGTGTAGCTGACTCTGTTTTGACTGTGGGACTCCTTTTTATTTTTTTTTGGAGTTTTCCCCCTTTTGTACAGCTTTGTTTTTGGGGCTCAGGTTGCCTTGCCCTGTTTGTAGTCTTTTTTATAAAGCTGTGTCGGATAGAGTTGGGGGCTGCAGATGTTCTGAAGGTGAGAGAGAGTGGACTAAAACAATACTGTTGTATATATTTGTCTTCTTTATTTTCTTACAAGTTTAATGTAAATGTAGCTTTCTGCAGCACTCTATGTTTTACATTACGTAATATTGTGGATGTGTGTGTCTGTGAATGGACTAATAGCTTCTAAATCCTTAGTGTTTGGCGGATTGCTGCAGTGCAATTCAGGTCACCTACCTAATCCTCCCAGGGGTGGTTTGGGGTGTAACATGACCACTGATCATCGGGTTCCACCACTGGATGATCTTGATGGCTTCGACCGGCGTAGGCTCCCTGGTGATAATAAAGGTTTCATAGTGATAATAAGTTAAGTGACCCACAGTGTCTCCTGAGTTATCATAGTTACATCTACCCCGACCTAGACTGTGTGTTAGGTGGAAAATCTACTAACATCTCATTCATCATGGACTGTGTGTGATTGTGTGTTTGTGCATTCCCCTTCCTCTCACTGGCTTAGTGGAGCTAACCCCCTATGAACACACTCTTTTAGATTTTGATGCAGATGGTGGTTACCTGATTGGTCTCGAGGCCCAGCCAGCGGATTATGATGGTATCGGTATGAAGAAACCCGAGGCTGTGTTGGAGAAACATGGTGACAGATGCCCCTGTGACGATTGTGCCTACGGGCCATGATGATGTTGGGGAATGTCCCCTCTTTTGATTCTTTTAGGGCTTTGTGCCCATTATGAACATTTGTCTATATTAGTTTATATTCTTTTGAGTAGTTACGTCATAGTCAGTCGACAAACAGTGTTAAACTATTATTTGTATCACCTAGCCAGCTGAACATACAGTAACTGCTATTTAAATCGTTTCTGCTTGCATTTACTCTGTTTCAATATGGAATTCCCTTTCTTTTCTGAAAAATGTAATTAATATGTTTGACCTTGACTGTTAACTATGGACTGGGACACTGTGTCAGTGATCCTGGTAGAAAAAGGGGATGATGTATATCATCCTAGTCACCCTTTGACTGTGATTTATTCCTATCTTGGAATGGGGCGTGACAACAACAATTACCAAGCTACAATTGGTATGGCACCGTTCGAAGCATAGTATGGAAAAAAATGCCAGACGCCTTTGTACTGGGATGAGGTTGGTGAACGGCGTATTCTAGGGCCTGAATTGATTCAAGCAACATGTGAGAAAGTGAATCTAATTCGTGAACGAATCAAGGCAACTCTATCCAAATAGAAAGGCTATGCAAATTTGAGGCGGAAAGACTTGGAGTTTGCCGTCGGGGATAAGGTTTTCCTCAAGGTGTCACCAACCAAAGGGGTGATGCGTTTCAATAAGAAAGGAGAATTGAATCAAACCACCAAAAAAAAGAAAAGGAAAATTGAATCCGAGGTTAATCGGGCCTTATGGGATTCTTGCAAAGATCGGGCCGGTGGCATATCGGTTGGCACTTCCTCCATCCTTGGAAGGTGTACATGACGTATTCCACGTGTCCATGTTGTGAAAGTACGTTCATTACCCGAGTCATGTTCTGTCACATGAACCACTAGAGCTTGCAGCTGACTTGTCTTACAAGGAGCAGCTCGAGAAGATTTTGAACAGCAACATTGTTCACCTTCGCAATCGGCCTATCTATTAAGTGAAGGTACAATGGTGCAATCATACAGAGGAAGAAGCATCTTAGAAGCTAAAGTTGGAATGAGGACGAAGTATCCCTCTCTTTCGACTTACGAGGTACGCCAAATTTTGGACATGAAATTTCTTGTATGGTTGGGGGAATGTTATACCCCTACCCGAGATACTAATATTATATTATTTTCCTTGTGACACGTAGATGGAGGTGAGGTCTATGCCAGTGAGCTATTCGCAATGGTCATCAAACCAACCCACAAGATCATTGACCAGTTCATGGGTTTGACTGTTGAGGTTAAATTCCTCAACTGAGAGTGAGGAAATTTCAACGACGATGATTTCATGAACTACCCTCCTAGTACTAGTCCCAAGAGCGAAGAGTACTGGAAGGAGCACCCTATATTGTGCCAAATCGACACTTCAAGCCCTAGTGAAGTTAGTGTGAAAGCGAGGAAGCTCTTCGGGATCCCAGAAGGCACGCCATAATGAGCGAGGAAGCTCTTCGGGATTACTTGTTCTCACTCCCCTAGAAGCCCTTGAAGTGCTAGCCAAGGCCCGGAAGCAAAGCCTTGTGAATAGCCCTTTTCTCCTTGGGTGGTTGATAGAGCGGGTGCAAAACTGTTGATGCAACCGGCCTTATAACCGCCTCTTTTGATTGAACCCCATTTGTGATGGATCTTGTGTGGGACCCACTTGTCCCATGTTCTTGGCATAGGACTAGCACCCCCAGATATGGTGTACCCCACCACCATCTTTCCTTACCTAGTGGGATCAAATGCATGGACCCAGAAGGACCAATTTGGGTTTTAAATGAGTTTTGAACACTTAAGACCCTAGCCACACAGTGGAGCTTGGACCCCACAAGGAAGGCAACTCTTGGAGCTAATTCATTGGAGCTTCTACCCTCCTTGGCTAGATAAGCTCTAAACATTCGATCCCCTCTCCCCTCTATACTCTTTTGGGTTTTGGAAACTGGATGGGTTGGGTTTAACCTAGGGTTCCACTTGGAACCCAAGGTATGGCTATGATCTCTTTGGACCCTCTTGGTAGGGAATTTCCCTCTAATTGTAACACTTAACACCCCTCTTTGAAGCCCTCTATTAAACCTAGGGTTTCAAACACCTAAAACCTTGATTTTGGTTCTTGGGGGTTAATCCCTTTAATCCCTCTAGCCCTTTGATTGTTTAGGTTATTGAGACCCTAGTGGACCCTTGGACACTCTCCCCTTGTCCTTGAGACAATGAGATACAATTGGAATGGGTTGGGGAGGTGAAACCATTCAAATCTCGAATCTTACCTTGGGCGGTTGCACGACCAGTTGCAATTGGGCATGCAACCATTAGGCCTCTGTCAATGGGTTGTCGTAGATCCGGGAGCATAGTAATGTGAAACCAACCTTAAAACCAAAGTCACCTAGAGGATTATACCTGGGTAGTTGTGAGGATGGTTGTAAGTTTCTTGTGCAATCGCCCATGCAACCAGTCCTGTTTTGAAGGCCTTAGCCTTAGACAACCTTTTATGGATTCTCTTGGGATCCCACCTACTACTCCTAACACTCTTCACACCTTCCTAGGCTTTAATACTTGTGAGAGGAGACATACTAAACGGGCATCGAACGACGAACCTAACTTTCGACTCCTAAATTATTCAGTGAGAGGGTTTGGGTCTTGAATTAATTTGGGTTTGTTTTGCATTTGACTTGTCTTGAATGCCATATATCATGCATGCTCCATATTGAATAAATATAACTATGCTTGTGTTTGGGAGTATGTTATAAATGTTTATGTTTGGATTATGAGACATTGGATGCAGTGGCCGGGGTATGTCGGCACTCGATTCGTGTGAATATGATATTATATATATGGACTATCATGTATCGTGTCGTGTTGGTAACTAGACAATAGATGGTATGGGACGTTGATACACCTGTTTGAGTTAAAATAAAACCGCAAGCGTACGGGTCAATCGTAGCTACGGGTCGAATACGAGGAGATATACACCACTCTATTTAACTAATCTTAAAAGTAATGCAAAGCGAACCAAATTAATTAAATTACTAAGTTAATGGTAATTAAATTAACAGATCCTAACTCACAAGCATCTAACAAATTACGCATCTACGGGATTAAGTTGGCGTCCTAACACATGAGCATCTAACATATCAAACGAACGCAAATTGGGAGTAATTAAAATAAAATCCTATACTACCAAGTTAGAAGTAATAAAAATGTAGTCACACATCCACATCCACATAAATAAAATAACCACATAAACAAAGTAACTCATAAGAAAAATAAAAGAAATAGAGGGAGAAGAAGAAGAAGGAGAAGGAAAGAATGAGATTGAGAGTTTAGAGAATACAAACCTAGATGTGCTTGAACTGAATTAATTGAAGAAGCTTGAATGAATGCTTGCATGAACTTAGCATGGCCTCCTCTTCTAAATCTCCAAGTCTTGTCATCAACATAGGAACTTAGACTAGGAAGCTTTAAACTAAAACTATTACAACCATATTGAAGACATTAAAGCATAAACTAATCCTATTACAACCATTAACTAATCTTATGAAAGCAAAATTAAGAACATGAAAGAACTAATCTTATGAAATCAAACTAAGAACTAAAGCCAAAAATAGGAGAAGAAGAGAAAATTTCACTAAGTGAATGAACAATTTACAAAGGAGAGGGTAGGTGTATTTATAGGGGGAAGAGAGGAGAAGAGAGGAGAGGGAAGTGTAGGAGAAATATTCCCTAAGAAGGAGAATATTCTCTTCTCCTCCCTCTTTTACAATGCCTTGAATCCCAAGAAAAAAAACAAAGAAAAATAGAAAGAGGGAGAGAAGAGAATATTGGTTACATAAACTTTCTATTTCTAGAAAAGTCAATTTCTAATTCTAACATGTGCTTCCTTATCTTTGTAGATATCTTCTCCAAGTAATAAAATCAAAGCATCTTTGATTTTTCAACCTTCCATAGATGAGAAAATATCTTTCAAAATAAATTTTTCCCAAGTGAAATTCCAGAAGTGCCCTTGAGAAGTTGGAGGAGAGAGAGTGATGACTAGGATTACACTCATAATTAATGAAATGCCAAATCTGTCCTTCAAAAACGTGGAGCATGAGGTGCTTATATAGGCCTCACCATTGTGTTCCTTGCGAAAAATCACCAAAAATAGACCCAAATTTCGTCCAATTTGGAGTTGGGGAGCCCAAGATATCTCAAGTTGAAGTTGGACTGTCCAGAGCCCTCCAAATGGAATCTTTCGGGTACAGGAAAGTAATTTCTGATAATTGTGTTAAGGCCCCTAGAATCGGAACTTCCGCTTCACTTTGTCCCCGGCCGACTGCAATTTCCTATTGGTTGGCCCAGTCGCGTACAAGTTATAATCCCCTCCAATTCAAGGTATTGTCAAGACTTAGGTGGCCCCCACAAATGGGTCACGTACAAGGGTGTCCAATCTAGGATATAGGCACACAATCAACACCTATGGGTGTGGTCAAAAGGTCTCCAAAATCTGGGCTCAAAATACTAAAAGAAGTTGGGCGGACCCACGAGCGGTATCAATGCTCTAGTTTCGTTCATGGTTCCTCTACGAAGATAGAGAGAGCGGACTAATGGGCGGATGCAGAATATGAATCTGTTCATTTGTCCGTTCTCAAAATGTCAAACGACTAAGAGAATATGAATCATTCGGATCTACGGACGGACTCATAGAGGTGGATCCGTTCGTTGATCCGGTCAGTTTTCAAATGATAAAATTTTAAATCTTATGTGGAGCGGATTAACGAGCGAAGTCACGATAAGTGGATCCGTTCATTTGTCCATTTGTAGAATTTTAACAAAAACAGAACCGTGAGTTTAAAAACTCATTTGGCTCCAAGAGAAAACATAACCGCAGGGAGAGAGAAGGGCTCTACAGGGCTTCCCTGAGTGGATCTCTTGCAACTTCAAGCCTCGAAGACCACTCCCCACTTGATCAGGGTAAGATTTCTCTTCTCTTATTTCCTTTTCTATTCTCTTTTCTTCTCATTGTAAGATTTTGCGTGTGTCTTTTCATCTTCTCTTTCATTTCTTCTTGGATTTGCAATGAGTCATTCCAAGTATGATCATGCCTTGATTTTGTTTGCATTTTCATGGCCATACATACCAAGTCCTTGCCAAAATCGATCCATGCTAAGATTTTTGGATTGAATCATGCTCTAATAATCAATGACACTATAGGGGCAGTTTCCTACTTGCTCATTGCATCCTTTACAAGCATTTTAGAGATTGCTTACTATGTTTAGTTAATTTACTTGGTTTGGTTCTAAGTCCTAATTGGATATCTCTTCAATTCCTTCCTGCTTTGGGAAAACCTGTTAAGTCCATGTTTAATCCATTGTATACATCTAAGTTTCATTGATATTTATTCCATTGTCTTACCCTCAATTGCATACTCCCATTCTTATTTCCAATAATCCTGAGTATTCATCCTCTTTTTCTTCAAGTAAATTAATTCTTGTCTCTTGTTGGGGTACTTCATCCAATCACCTGCTTGTTTAGCATCGGTTGGGATTTAAGAAAATCAAGAATACACATTGTTTGTACCAACCTCACTTCTTCACACCCACACACTAGGGAAATCACATAGCTCTATGTGTGAACTTATCTTGTCTTTTCCCTTTCATCCTTAGGACATCTCCAACAATATCCATATCATACAATACATACATGGTTATTTCCTTCTTTTTTTTTTTTTTTTTAACTTTCATCATCATGGATAGTCTTCCTTTCAAACCATTCCCTTATCACTTTGGCATTTCACTTCCCTGATTCTAACTATCAGTCATATGCCATCTTTCCCATTTGGCTTACCTTTGCTATTTCTTTGGATGGTGCCTTATGTATGTAGGTGACTCTATGGCTCCCAAAAGGAGAAGGGACACTGCCATTGTGCCTACCATTCCTGCTACCTACAATGTACCTCAATTTACTTCTAAAAGGACTAAGGGGATTTTTCGGGAGCGCTTCTTTAACAGAAGGATTCTTGTGGAAAGGGACGTGATAGTGGGGGAACTGTTGGCATACAAAGTGGGTGCTAGGTTCAAAGGATTGGAGTGGAGCAATATACTAATTCTGCCCGAGTTTTATTACCCTACCTTGGTCAGGGAGTTTTACTCTAATCTGTTGTTGACCGAGGGGGACGATGGTGATCTCAGGCTGACTTCCCTTTTGAAGGGGGTTGCCATTAGCTTTACTACAAAAGGAGTTGGGAATTATCCTCGGTGTCTCCTCAGAGGGAAAAAGGGTTTACTATTCTCCAAGCAGTCACCCAGACAAATGCCTGCACCCAAAGGAGAGTAAGAAGTTATTCAAAGTTCTAACAAATAACAAATATGAGGAGAATGAAGACCTCTCCAATTTTCCTCCTTCTCAACAGGTTCTCATCTTCATAGCCAGGACAAATCTGGCTCCCTCTAAAGCATGCAGCACACATCCTTCCTTGATTTCTGTAGTCTTAGCTCAGTCTCCATACACCGGCCAGCCTATTTGCCTTACCTATGTGATCATGAAGCACATGGCCCGTGCTGTAATGAATCCTGCCTGCAACCACACTCTGCCTTATAGTCGGCTGCTCACTTGGGTTTTCTTATGCTTTGAGGTTGATTTGGACCATAAACCCAAGGAATCAAGCACTGAGGGGCCTATTAGGTTCGATGTACTGCAAAAGATGAACTTATACCATGTTTATGACAGTGCAGGGGAACAAGTGCAATACGAGGAGGTTAGAGGAGTCAAAGGTGATGATGAGGAGGATAACAGTGATAGCGATCCTGAGCTCAAGGGTTCTGGACCATTTGTAGCAGGTACTTTAGGTGCACCAGGGGGTGGTGGTGACGTGTCAATGGCCATCAAGCGGCTGAGCATGAGGGTGGTGGAGGGCTTCGATAGAATCAGGAAGCAACTCAATGCCCAAGCTTGGAGTCTTACGGCCATAGAGCGAGGAGTCGATGACATCAATGCCTTCCTTGGTCGCGGTGGTAGCGACGGTGCAGATGACTAGCCCAACTCTCCTCTAATGGTTCTCTGAAGTTATTTTATCGGTTCTTATAGTCTCTTACCCTTGATGGATAGTTGTGGAACTATTTCCATTTTTCTTCGCCTTTAGTTTCTTGAATTTCTCTTTTCTTCCTTTTGATCAGTTAGTTTGAACAGTCTGAGAACTTTTAGAATTAATAGATGTATATATTGATCTTGTGTGGTTAAAATCAGGTGTTTTGGGTCAGACAGGTGAAATCTAGTACATTTAAGTTAGAGAGGGCACAGGTATGCCCAATCAGAAATTCGACACATCCATGGTTGGATTAAAAAATTCTAGGTTAAACAAGATAGAATCACAGATGTCAAATTATGAAGGACATAATTGCTTTCAGGAAGAATTTTGGAATCATCAGAATAGTTGTGTTTAGCTCTATAGATATATATATATATATACTGGTTTAATTTCCTCTTTTAGATCATTGTGGATTACTGTGGTTAGTTAAGTTTAATTCATTATTTTTTATGAATTATAATGTATATATAGTTACCCACTTACCCCTTACTTAAAACTCAACCAAGCAATTACACAGTTGTAGCTTATCAGCTTATGTTTTGAGTTCTAAGTTTTCATGTTGCCTATTATCATCTAGATTCTTGTTTCACCACAATCAGTCTACTCCCTATGTCTGCACACAACTGTTTATGTTCTTGAGATTTTTAATTTAAAACCTAAGTTGTAGGGAGTAAATCAAGAGGTTACGTCTAGACTGTGGTCGGTGCAGGGTATCATTACTCTGATACTACTCTGTCACACCCCCATCCGATGTAAGATATTTTGCCACAATAAGGGATGACTGGGACAATCACACATCATCCCAATACCTACCAGGATCACAGATACAATGTCCCGAGCCACAGTCCACCCTATCACCACAGTATGATGACAGAAAAGAGCGTACCAAATAGAATTAATCGTTCTAATCACAGAGTTAGCGAAAGCAAAATTAATTAAAATATGTGAAATTAGAGAGCATCAGTTCTCTAATGATAACACATAGTACAATATTAATGTTCGTAACCATTCAATCCCTCCTAATAATTAAACGTACAGTTTATACATGATTGTGGAATAGATACAGAAATAAAATAATGAATAATTACCCCAAGGGCACCACTCTTAGGTGTACATCTACATCCAAGTCACAGCCACCGGCTCCGCTTGATTCGCATCCAACGATGCTCGTCAAGAGGCTATCTGCATATAAACTAAAAAGGGGTTGTACAATGGGGTTAGCTACACTAGCTAGTGAGAGAGCAAAGGGGAATGCACATACATCATACAATCAATATCAAGCAGAATGATGCATGACTATGTTAGATTCATTTTCCACCTAGCACACAATTCTATCGGTAAAGTGTATGCTACTGTGATAACTCAGGAGACACTAAGGGTCACTTATCCTATCGCCCCAGTGAAACCTCAATTATCACGAGGGGACCTACGCCGGTAGAAGCCATCATGACCACCCAGTGGCAGACCCCGATAGCCATCACTACCCCTGTCCTGGTCTCTCCCAGCTCCACAGACCACAGGTGCTCAGACTATCCAACACATAAACCCCTGTTGGCAAGGGTCGTAGCATAAGGGAACAAGTATCCTAACCACAGATAAACTATATGCAAGTCCTATCATCCCGAGAGGTATTTCGGGTGCATCAACGTCCCATTCATCTAGTACCCAGGTACCAGCATGGCACGGCACATACAGTTTAGGATGACATATAACAGTTTTCATAATTTAGAAAAATTTGGGGTTCTGGTACCGGCACACCCGACACCATAGCCCGATACAATGGTGAGCATACTATCACATTCATAACAGTTCACAATTGAGATAATCAATGCAAATGCACACAATGCTTATAAATATACTATAGCATGCTTAATATTGCCAATTATATAATAATCAAACCCAACAAAGTCACCCAGAACCCACTCACCTAACACGGGTATTGCCCGGTGTGATTGGCATGAATCTCACAGAACATTGGGTGTCATCCGGCATGGTTCACATGAATCTCACCGGTGCACCAGCCTAGACATACAAAAGAGATCGTTAAAACAGGTATAGAGGGGTCCCATGCTAGGCCCCCAAGGTTAAAATCAAATTTTAACCCAGACAGCATGAGCGGACTCATGGGCTGTCTCAGCAGAGGTGATTTCGCCCCTGACTCCGTTCAAGCCAAAAGGTAAAAATAGAGCGAGCAGACCCACAAGCGGAACCTCTTACTTGAATCTGGTGGTGCATCCGTTCAACACCAGAGACACAGCTAAAAGGGAGTAGATCAACAGGTGGATGTGCTTCTTGGGTCCGCCCCTGCATCTGTTCGATCCCTTGGACAGACCCATAAGTAACAGGCTTCAGGTAGAGGCAAACAGAGTGAATCCGTGTCTTCGTCCGCTCAGGCCATTTCGTAGGGTTTGTACTAGGCAGACTGACGGATGGTACCATGATTGGTGGATCTGATCGTTCATCCACCGACAATCCAATCTTAGATTTCAAAGGGCTTTTACTCCAGCTTGAAGCTTGGAGTGCCTCAAGCTCTCAAGGACATAGGAGGGGTGTCTAAGCCTTCCTAGGGTTACTAGAACCTAGGCTTAACCTCATGGATCTAAGATCCAACAAGGATTGATCTCAAATTGGTCTAAGGGTTGGGTTTCAAGGTCAAAACCAAAGCTTAGCAGCAATTGCAGCTTATGGGAGCTCAAACCAGATCTAGGTCAGCTCTATTAGAGCTCCAACTAGGGACCGAACTCCACCTTGAGTCCCAAATGGAATTGTAGGTCAGTCCAAGCTCAAGGAATTCAACCAAAATATAAAAATAAAATGGAGAACGAGAGGTATCAAACTTGGAGTCTTACCTTGGTGAGGGGCTCCAATGGAGAGGCAAGATCCAAAGCTAGGTGAGCCCCCTTGCTCTCCTCCCTTCCTTTCCATCTCTTGTCCTTCACCTTCTTCTTCTCCCTTCGTCCAGACAGCAAGAGTAGGAGATGTGGGGCAGCCAGCCACCTTGGCATGGCTTCCCTCTTCTTCCCTTCCCCTCTCATTCCTCTTCCACTTCTACTTCTTCTCTTTCCTTTCTCCTCCTCCTTCTTCTCTTATCTCTTCTCCTCCACGATTTGCTTGGGAGGGGGAGAGATAAGGGAATAAAGGGGATTCCTTATCTTTAAGGGGTAGAAGGGGCCTTAGGTCATGTTTGATTAGGGATCCCTAGAATGTAGTTTAGTCCTTAGGCTTAATTGGGTTTTGGGTTAGGTCTTTGGCCATGTTTGGCCCATGCCATGGCCCTTAGGTCCATTTAGTTAGTTAGGGTCTGTTTGGGTTGGGTCCAAGCCTCACTAGACCTATTAGCCCTTAAGCCTTGTTTGGTTTTAATTAGGCTATTAAAATCCATTATTTAATTAAATCAGGCTTTGTGGGCCCCACCTTCATGGCCTACTCACCCATCTAATGGTAAGCGTAGGGGTCCATATGGTCCAAAGGTCCAATTAGGGTGTCTGGGGCACAGGGATGTGGGTCCCATGGGAGAAATTACCAAAAGGGCAAGTAATAGCACGGGCGGATCCTCGAGCGGATTCAGTTTGAGTGAATCCTTTAGTGACTCTGGTGTTGCTGTAGGGCCCAAACTTCAAGGAAAGTTACGGGGCTTTGACCCACACTTCTAGGACTTCAAGGGGTCTCTAAAATCATATTTTAAGTCCAGGGTCTCAGATGTTGGCCAATGCCACCGTGGCATTGCCCTTGGTAAAGGTTTCAACTACCCCAAGGTATAGGGGTATATTCGTGGTGCGGGTGTAACAGAAAAAGTCCACATCAGTCCTCTTTCAAGAACCAACATCATTTACTAGTCTAGGTTCAAGTCAATTTCCTTTAAGTAGGTTCCATTAATTAACCTACCTGGTCATTATTGAATTTATTTCCTATTAACTTAAGGTTTGGTTGACCAGGGTCGGGGCTTAAACTAGCTACCATGATAAGGTCAAACCAAAGTCACACTTGTGGCCCAACGAACTAATCTAGCCACACATAAGGGTTTAAGAAATATATTTTTATTTTTATTTTCACACCAATCATAGGTATAATTTTAATAATTACATTCATATCTCAATGGACATATCTGTAACCTAGGTCAATCCATAGGAACAAGGAGTCCTTAGATGCGGTGTACTAGGTCTCTTTTGGGGTGTCACATCACGACTTAGGATTTCCTCTATGAGTCTAAACATGGTTTGGATGAACCAAGTAAAGTTTAAATAGAGTTGGCGTTAGTCCATGAGGTGTCATGAATGACCTCCAAGTACACATGATCCTGATTGATCATCCGAGCTAAGTTAGTCCAACCTGCCTAGTGTTTGCCTTCTTCTAGTCTGGCTACGAGTTGGATCCTATGTACCCCTATAAAGGTTTCTACACCACATGGGTTTAGGTTTCCCTATCCATAGGTTTTGGTTCACTCATTATTGGGGTCTAAGGATTTTCATCCTCAAAGGTAACTCTCCTTCTTTCAAGTAGGAGGGGAGTCATAGCGTACCCTAATGCCTGCCATTCTCATTGGCTGGCCTGGTTGATATAGGCCCAAGAATGCAGACACCATAATTTACATTCAAAGCAAGCAATAACTATGTGTGGGCCAAGCAACATGGGTGTCCAATCTAGGGTATGGGCACAAAATCATCACACACAGGTGGCTAAAAGGTCTCAAAATCTAGGCTCAAAATCCTAAAATAAATCGGGTGGACTCACGAGCGGTATCAGTACTCTGGGTCCGTTTATGGCTCCTCCGCAAAATAGGTAGAGCGGACTAACGGGCGGATGTGGAATGTGAATCCATTTGTTCGTCCGTTCTCAGAAGGTTCAATGGCTGAGAGGATTTGAATCAAACGGATCTACGGACGGACTCATGGCTGTGGATCCGTTCATTGATCCGGGCAGTTTTAAAAGTGAAGTTTTACGATTTTGTGTGGAGCAGATTAACGGGCGGAATCATGATAAATGGGTCCGTTCGTTTGTCCGTTCGTAGAATTTTAACAAAATAGAGCCACGAGTTTTAAAACTCACTTTTGGCTTCAAGAGGGGGAAACATAACCGTAAGAGGAGAGGCTCTACAGGGTTTTTCGTTTAGGCCTCCTAGCACTTCCTTGAGTGGATTTTCTTGCAATCTCATGCCCTAAGATCAACTCTCACACTCTCAAGGTAAGATTTCTCTTCTCTTTTCTCTTTTCCATTCTTTCTTCTCTTCATTTGTGAAGTTGTTGCTTGTGTCTCTTCATCTTCTCTTTCTTTTCTTCTTGGATTTGATATGGATAATCCTAGGTTGTGATTGAGTTTGATTTTGTTTGCATTTTCATGGCTATGTACACCAAGTTCATGCCAAAATCGGTTTAGGCTAGGTTTTTAGGTTTGAATCAAGCCCTAATTGATCAATGGCACTATATGGTTGCATCCTTGCTTGAACATTGCATTTCTTATAAATTTTAAAGTTTTTTTTTTTTTGCAAGCATTTTAGAGATTGTTGCTATGGTTGTCATATGTAGTTGAATTTCTTGGATTATTTCTATGTCTTGGTTAGGTAAAACCTTCAATTCCTAAATACTTTGGAAAAACTCTTCAAGTTTATGTTTAATCCATTGTATGCATCTCAATTTCATAGATATTATCCATTAACATGTCCTCAAGTACATTTCTCATTTTTATTCAAATAGTTGCTAATAATTCCTTGGTATTTATCTCATTTCTCCTCAATAAATCATTCCCTTGGTGTACCCTCAAATGCATTGCTTATTCATGGGATTATTTGCATAATTCTTAGTGTTTATCCCCTTTTTCCTCAAACAATTAGTTCTTGTCTCTTGTTGGGGTATTTCACTCGATTACTTACTTATTTGGCATTGGTTGAGATATATGGTGGTCAAGGGATCGTATATCATTTATATTGATCTCACTTTCCACATTCAAGCACTAGGGATCACATGTAGACTTCATGAGTGAATTGATCTTGTTTCTTTTCCTTTACTCCAAACACATCTCCAATGGTATACATGTTCCATATTATATGTATTATTTTTTTTTTTATCTTCTCGTCATGTATAGCTTTCTCTTCAAACCATTTCTATATCTCTTAGGCATTTTACTTCTCTAAATTTTATTTGCTAATCATGACTCATTATTCCAATTTGGCTCACATTTGTCGTTCTTCTTTGGATGGTGCCTTGTGTGTAGGTAACTAGCCAGGCTCCCAAGAGGAAGAGGGACCTATCTTGTCACACCCCAAACCACCCCCTGGGAGGATTAGGTAGGTGATCCAAATTGCATAACGGCAATTCGCCAAATCCCATGGATCTAGAAGCAATTATTACATTCACGGTCCCACATTCTTCACTTTACCATAAGCAAGATCAGAGTACTGCAGATAATCTACAATTATAATACCAAAAGAGAAAGCGTAGCGATACGGGAATGATGGTGATATATATATACATAAAGGAATTTGAAATATTCCCTCCCAGATACAACCCACAACTGAAAGATAAAGCTGACAGAAACAAAAACCAAAGAAAGTATATACATATATATATACAGGGTGAGATAACTCAACCCCAAAAAGAAAAGAAAACTAAGACTGCACCACAAGCACGACGGGGATAAACTCCTAACAAAAACAAAAAGGAGTCCTTAAGACAAAAAGCATCAAGTACACTCCTCAATAGTCTTCATCAATGACCACCGAGAATACATGCATCATCGGCACGACCTCCGTCGGGGTCCACACCAATATCATCATAATAACCAGGGCTCTCCTCCTCGTACTGAGCCTCCATGCCATAGCGGCATCCACCTACAGAATCATCTAAAAGAAAAACATGTATAATAGAGTGTGAGACCCATTGAGCTCGTGAGCGAAACATATAATCATGCATGCACATGCAACCACAATCCACATAATCCTACATGATATGTAAGTCCAAATTAATTATTAGCCACCTAACAATATAGCTAAGTCAGGTTAGTGCTACTACAATCCCCAATACATGTATTCCTGGTATAGGCTTGGTTACCCCTTCGTGCGATACACCCATTGAGTTATCGGAGAAGATCAGCTGGCTCCAGCATCTCCCTACCCAGGTCAGTCTGACCGATCCTTTGGATTAACTCTTGTGAGATAACCGACTCAATATCAATTCACCCAAACTGGTACATAATCATTATATGTGGCATTCCGCCAAAAACTCACCTTTCGGTGCTTCCCAAGCTTGTAGGCCCGAGGGTTCCCGATAAATCTGCCTTGGGGCATCCCAGCTGTGCTGAGGCTTCTCGGCATAAATGCCTCTAGGGTTTTACGATAGTCCTCATAGTTATCCAACACCTTAACCCCTGTTGGCAAGGGTGCATAGCACGGGTGATGAAACTCTAGCCCCATGTCTATATGGTATCGTATGAGTCAGGCGGTGTCAACCGTATCCCATACTATGGGCTACCACTGGTCTCATTTCCAAGCCGACTATGGCATCTAGTCTAACATTCACAATCATCAGATAAGAATCACAGTATTGATCAACAGACAATCATTGTGTAGTAATTTGAGTAATTGAATAGAATTAAATAACACAGCATTTATAATTTAAGAATTTAATTGCCGGTATAGCAATACAGTGACACATGCATATATGATAATACTTCACTCACCTGGGTCTGGTTCTAAGAACTCAGTTGCAAATTCAGTTCCGACTACAGTCTATCTATAGGCCTCGAGCACGGGATCAAATCCTAGATATAAATCAAAATTTGTCATTTTAATATTCCAACCTATTTCTGGAGGTCCTAGGGTTGATCTAAGCTCACTGGGTTGAATCAGTGTGTAATTTGTCTTCACTTGGAATTCTCTGGGCCTTGCACTGGGCCTTAGGCTTATGTCCCAGTGCATCATCCAAAGATGGTGGCCTAGGGGCAAAATGGTCATTTATAGTATTGGTACCTAACCCTAGGTTACATTAGGCTTACAGTGCTGTCCCCAACTTGACAGTGCTGCAGGACCAATCACAAGCAGGGTTTCCAAGTCTTGCGGGACCCACTTGGGTTCCCAAGCATTTATTCATATGAACAGATGTGGGGAGGGGTATTTAGGTCAGTTTCCACCTTCCCACACAGTTACATGGCCAATGGGTGAAATCCCCCAAGTCAGATCAGCAAAAATGTCAAATTCCATTCACTGGGTGATGTCTGCATCACCCAGAGATTTCAAAAATGAAATCTGGCTGAGTTTCCAAGGTTGCTGGCCATGGGCAATGACCAAACCTTTTCCCCAAGCATGTTAGGGTATCATGTACCCCAGGGTGATCTTCACTCTGGTCCAAGTGGATTTTCCCTTGGGCCCACCACTTGGCTGCGGAGGCTGCCGCATGACCCAAGTAAATAGTAACCACGATTTCTCCAACTTCCCGGACTTGGTTTCAGTCACATGCAAGGTTGATTACGGGTGTAATACACTGATTCAAGTTTGCTACCACTTAGGGTTTGGTCCCATGCAGTCAGGACAAGAATCCAAGGCTCCAAATAGCTAGTTTTTAGTGTAACTGGGCAGTGCAACCATGCACAGCTAGGTTTCGATTCTCAGATTTGCAAATCAGATCTGAATATCAATGTAAAACACTCAGATCTTCCATGCATCATGTTTGCATGGCAGATCTGAGGTGGTACCTGGCAGTCCCTAGCTGTTCCAGGCTACCAAAGGTCAGAAACTCATCAAAATACTAAGGAATCAAGTAAGGAACAGCAGCAATACATGAACAGCAAGTTAGAGGTTAAATTTTATACCTGCACAGGTCTATGGCTGCTCGAATCCAGGCCTTGGATGCAAGGCTGCCTCCCCTCTCTTCCTTCTTCTCTTTCTTCTTCTTCTTCCTCTTCTCCTTTGTCTCTTTTCTCTCTTCTTTCTCTCCATGATTTGAATAGTACCAAGAGCTTTAAATGAGCCTATGGTACCCCTATTTATAGGCCCAACCTGGACTAAGGCCTGTTTGGTTGCTAAGGCCCATTTTCAGAATGCATTTTTGACTGCATTCTCAGCCATTCTGGGCACACTAGTGGGGTCCCCAGTGGTCCAAGGGTATGAGGTGGTCCCTCAGACTCCCCTCAACCTATGGAGGGTGCCCATGTCCAATATGGGTGGTCCCCACAAATTAAATCCTTTAAATAATGTTGTTTTGCACTCTGGGTGATGTCTGCATCGCCCAGAGAATTCAGCAAGGCTGAAACTCGGTGGGCTTACATGGGAGTTTGACCCAAGGTCATGGCCTTATACCCACGTGCCTTATAGGGACTTTTACATAATACCTGGAGTCCAGATAGTACATTATGCTATGAGCTATGTAGTTGCAAGGCTCAACTGTCCATCTTCTGACAGGTATGTAGGAGGATCCACACAGGGTTTCTTCATCAATCTCAATCACCGGAGTGATACTCCATAGTGTACTTGGATGCCATGTCTGAAGTTCTTGTCCTTCAGTCAAGATTCCAGTCAGTCAAGGGCCAGGTTTGACATTTCTCCCCACCTTACAAAAATGTTGCCCTCGAAATTTGCTTTCCTTGCAATTCAAAGAGTTGGGATATTTCTCTTTCATTTCTTCTTCACGCTCCCACGAAGCTTCTTCTATGGGATTGTTTCCCCATTGAACTTTTATGAAGGCGACTGTACGGTTATAGAGGTTATGCTCCTTTCTATCCAATATCTCCGTAGGTTGCTCTTCGTAGGTCATATCCACGTCCAACTGTTCAGGTTCAGTTGATAATACATGCATCGAGTTGTTGATGTACTTTCTTAACATCGACACATGGAAAACATCGTGGACTCCCAACAAAGATGGTGGTATTTCCAATCGGTATGCTATGGGTCCCACTTTGTTAAGAATTTTATAAGGACCAATGAATCTTGGGCTCCACTTACCCTTCTTGTTGAAACGTAGCAATCCCTTAGTTGGAGACACTCGAAGGAACACTTTTTTCCCGACTTCAAATTTGATGTCTTTCCTTCAATTATCTTTATAACTTTTCTATCTTGACTGGGCTGCCTTGATTTTCTCTCTTATGACATCCACCTTATCACAGGCTGCTTGCATCAACTATGGCCCGAGATATTTTCGTTCACAAACTTCATCCCAATATAGCAGAGTTTGGCATTTCCATCCATAAAGAGCTTTGAATGGTGCCTTGCCAATGGTGGAGTGATAATTGTAGGCCAAACTACGGTCCAGGGATTAAACCATGGTTCCCTAGGGAAACCAATTAACTAAAAATTAGGGTTTTGCATGCCCTGGGTTATCCCATGGTGTCCCATGGGTGCCCCATTTTAATTTTAGGGTTTCACATGGTTGCCCATGGGAACCCTAGTGCATCCCTATCAGTGTTTCTCCTTCCCTCATGTGTCCCATGCAATTTTAGAACATATTAGGGACAGAGAAAAATACATCTCTAGTCATCACATGGTAAGAGGGATCCATCCCATACTCAAATGCGCAGCGGAAATAAATTGATTCAAGTTTCTTTCGCATCCCATAAATATTAATAACTGAAGGAATTAATAAAGAATTGCTAACCTGGTGAGCCTCAAGTGTTGCTCCTCCAATAGACAGTGGTTCTTCCTCCAGTGAGCGCCCCAAGCAAACAAATCTGAACCTCCAATGGTGCTACCAAGGTTCTTCAAGACAAATGTAGATGCTCTCAAATTCTCCAGCACAGATCTAGGGTTTCACAAACCCTAACTCTCAATTGCAGTAGAGAGAAAAATAGAAGAAGAAGAAGAGAGATCACAAGAGGGAGAGAGTGACCAAAACTCAGGAGAGAGGGGGCCAGGCTGAAACGTGGAGCACTGCCCCCCTCCTGCATTTTCTGATCCTTTTATAGATCTAGGGTTTTAATTAAACCCTGGATGGATTACTTTAATCCCAGTGAGAGTCTGTCTCTCTCTCTCTCAATTTGGTAGTTCTATTTAAACTCAAAGTGCTTCTAAAAGGGGAAGAAGCAGAATCTAACAGGGAACGTATTAATTAGCTACTTTATTTAATTATTAATGGATAATTACAATTAGCACCAATTCCATTAATTAAATAAAGAGCCAATTAAATTAGTAAATTCTAAATAACTCCCTATATGATAACTATTATCATATACACCCCCCTACTAATCAACACCATCATTATGGAATCTAGGGCACGTACACATGTACTGCCAAACCCCAATCCATAGTACAAGTCCATATACGAGCATCTGGGCATCTGATCGGGTCCCGTAAAACTCGATAAAATACTTTGTTCAAATAATTATAAATAATGTATCATTTTGTGTAAAATAGATTTTTGCAAAACCATTTCCAAAATGGCACTAGATCCAGATTCTGACCATGTTGGATAACTCCTTCACTCACAAAGTGTTCAAGTATTCCCAAAACATCGGCTTTGACTCGCTTGAGTCTCAATCATTGATGAACCAAAGAATGCGATCACACTTTGCAGTGACAGGGTTCCCTCAGGTACAGGGTGTCGGTGACACATGTCTATCCCTTCCTACATCTGGCAGCAATACATGAGGGAATCGACAAAGTAGATTCTTTGCCAATGCACACATCAAACATGTGAGCACTCGCATTTGTACCCTGACATCACATGTCTAGGCATACCCAATGCGACGACCATATGATAAGGGTGCCTAGCCCAAACCCTAGTCGCGACTACCATTTTAAGTATAACTTATGGACACATAATGCTCAAAAAGTTTATATCGCATGTGACTATATTAAATAAGAATGTATAAATGTTCAATATAAAGGTGAACCGGGTTGAACCGGACCGAATCGGGTTTGATGGACACACACTTGTCCAATAATCTCCCACTTGTACATCAAAGCCAATTCCCCATACATTTTAAACCCATTCCCTCCATGTGTTTCTCAAACACTCCTGGTGACAAACCCTTTGTCATGGCATCAGACACATTTTCAGTTGTGTCCACTTTGGATATACTCACGTCGCCCTACTGGATAATCTCTCTGATGAGGTGATACTTCCGTTGCACGTGTTTATTTCTCTGATGAGCCCTAGGCTCTTTAGCTTGTGCAATGGCCCCTCTGTTGTCACATAATAGGGGAATAGGGCCTTTGACAAGGTCAGGGACTACCTCCAAATCTGATAGGAATTTCCTGAGCCAAACACCTTCTTTTGCTGCATCACAAGCTACAAGGTATTTTGCTTCGATAGTAGAATTGGCTGTAGACTTTTGTTTCACACTCCGCCATACAATGGCACCCCCACTCATTAGATATACCATCCAGGACTTGGATTTTCTATCATCCTTGTTAGTTTGGAAATTCAAATATGTGTACCCCAATATTGACAACTGATCAGATCCAAAAACCAAGAAATATTCCTTAGTTCTTCTCAGGTACTTAAGGATATTCTTGACAGCACTCCAATGCTCGCGTCCAGGGTTAGATTGATAACGACTTACCATACCTACTGCATAGTAAATGTCTGGCCTCATACACAACATAGCGTACATAAGACTCCCTACTGCTGAGGAATAAGGAATCTTCTTCATCTCTTCAATGTTTGTCTGAGACTGAGGACATTGAGATCTGAAAAGACTGACTCCATGTCTGAAGGGAACACTTCCCCTCTTGAAGTTCTCCATGCTAAATCTGGCCAGGACTTTGTCTATATAGGTAGCCTGTGAGAAGCCTAGCATCCTTTTCTGGTGATCTCTTATGAGTTTGATCCCAAGGATATAGCTAGTTTCAGCAAGGTCTTTCATCGAAAACATTGTGGATAACCACTATTTTACTGATGAAAGAAAGCCTACATCGTTACCAATCAGCAATATATCATCTACGTACAAAATAAGAAAACATACTGCCCTCCCACTGATCTTCTTGTAAACGCAAGGTTCATCCATGTTTTGATCAAAACCAAACAAGTTGATTGATTGATCAAACTTGATGTTCCAACTCCTGGAAGCCTGCTTCAGCCCATAAATGGACCTCTATAATTTGCACACCTTTCTTTCTTCCTCTAAGGAAGAGAACCCCTCTGGCTGTTCCATGTAGATTTTCTCTTGAAGGAATCCATTCAGAAATGCAGTCTACACATCCATCTGCCAGATTTCATAATCAAAGTGTGCAGCGATAGCCAATAAAATCCAGATGGATTTCATCATTGCCACTGGTGAAAAGGTTTCCTTATAGTCTATACCTTCTTTCTAGGTACAGCCCTTTGCTTTCAGTCTCGCTTTGAATCTTTCGACCTTTCCATCTGCACCCTTCTTCCTCTTAAAGATCTATTTACATCCAATCAGCTTAACGCCAAGTGGTGGATCGACTAGAGTCCAGACCTTGTTGGAATGCATCGAATCGATTTCAGAGCGCATTGCCTCCAGCCACCTAGTGGCATCAACATCCTTTAGAGCCTTAGAGTATGTCATCGGATCATCATCCGATTCAACCGATACCATGTGGAACTCTTCCACAGTTTCCTCTTCGGTTAGAAGAGTAAGCCTAGTGGGTGGTCTAATAGTCCTCCCACTAGGTCGAGGTTCTTCAGGTGTTGGTATTTCAGCGGGTATGCCAATTGGTCTCACTTCAGGAAGTGATGTTTCTGAGCTATCTGATAGCTCTTTAATGACTACTGGTTCGGACCTCTGGGTCATCATTTCTTCCTCTAGAAATGTGACGTGTTTATTTACAATGACCTTCTGATCAACTAGGTCATAGAAATAATAGCCTATCGTGCCTTTGGGGTAGCCTATGAAATGACATCTTGAAGTCTTAGATTCCAACTTGTCTGTTTGTTGCTTTCGCACATGTGCTATGCAACCCCATACCCTAAGGTGTTGAATACTGGGCTTACGCCCTTTCCACAACTCAAAGGGTGTCTTGGCTACAGACTTGGATGGAACCCTATTCAAGATGTAAATTGTCGTTTCTAAAGCATACCCCCAGAAAGAGAGACCATATCCAATAGGGTCCTATTGCGTCGTTCGGATACACCATTTTGTTGTGGTGTACCTGGATTAGTTAGCTGACTAACTATCCCTTGGGATATGAGATGATTTTTAAACTCATCCGATAGATACTCCCCTCCACGATCTGATCATAAGGACTTGACTCATTTATCAAGTTATCTTTCGACCTCGGCTTGGAATTCTTTGAATTTATCAAAGGCTTCCGATTTCCTACGCATCAAGTATATGTAACCATATCTAGAGTAATCATTGGTGAATGTGATAAACTACTCATACCCATATCTCGCTTGTATGTTTATGGGTCCACACACATCAATGTGTATTAACTCTAATAGATCTGTGGCTCTAGTACCTTTATTACTAAAGGGTTTCTTGGTCATTTTACCCTGAAGGCATGACTCACAGGTTGGGAATGGTTCCACCCTCAGACTCTCTAAGGACCAATATACTGATTTGGTCCACATTAATGTGACCTAATCTTAGATGCCATAGATATGTTGAGTTCACTGGAGCTGCTTTCCGTTTCAAATCAACATTTGAAACAACATTCGTTCTAATAGGACAATCTAGAAAATATAAACCACTTTGCATATATCCGGATGCCACAAAGGAATTATTAAAATAAATAATTAACTTAGAATTAAAGGAAAAACTATATCCGTCCAAAATAAGTTTTGAAACTGAAATTATCTTCCTCTTGAAAGAGGGTACATAATAGCAATTCTTTAAAACTAAACTAGCAGAACTAAAATTTAAAATAAAAGTTCCCACAGTCATCGCCATGGTCTCAGCTCCAGTGCCCATCCGAAGATGCACATCATTTCTTTTTAGGTTCCTTGTCTCCTTGAATCCCTGCAAATCATTGTAAATGTGAACAGTGGAACCACTATTCACCAACCAACAATTGGTCGGTTCAAAGGACAAATTAGACTCATAAAGAATGTGAACATCACATGTACCTTCTTTAGCAGCCTCTGTTTCATCCAGCTTCTTGTCTTTCACAGTAGCCAGGTAAGCATGACAGTTTCTTTTCCAGTGACCCTCCTTCTTGCAATAGAAGCACTTGCCTTTGCCTTTATTGCCAGACTTCCCACCCTTGGGTTTCAGGGTCTTACCCTTACTTCCCTTTTTCTTCTTCTTCTTCCCACTTGAAGAAGGCTTTGCCTCAGTTGCATTGACCTCATCCTTATCCTTTTTCAAGGATGCTTCAGCCTCTACCAATGCATTAGTAAGCTCGGTGAGTTTCATCTCCTTATCGAACATCTTGTAGGACATTAAGGGTGCATAGGCAGAAGTGAGTGACGCTAAGATCACATCAGTCTTGTATCGCATGCTGAAATCAGTCACCATGGATTCCAATTTTTCAAACAGATTGATCATTTTCATTTCATGATCCATCACTGGAGTCCCCTGGGACATCATGGTGTTGTGGATTTGACTCACCACATCAGAATGGGCGTGTGTCAACTGCCTATTGAACAATTCAGCAAGCTTATCCATCTTACCCCCAACAGTGCATATATCCTTGATCGAGCCCAGAACTGACTTTTCCAACGATCCTAGGATATAAAGTGACGTCTTGGAATCCCTCATGAGGAACTCCTGCATCTCTTCATTTGCCTCAAAATCTTTCAGGTCGGGTTGAGGAGAAACTTATTCATCTAGAACTGTATACAGTCCTTCAGCAGTCAGGAGCAACTTAATGCTCGCTAATGAGTGTCAAAAGGTTGGAATTAATGGTAGTCATTGTATAATTATCTACACATGCACAAGTGAATAACCACATGCTAATTAATAACCAATAAAAATAATAAATTGAGCACACATACATCAATGGTCTTTCATTATTTGGGTTTCCCTCATAACCCAAACGATGAATTAGATACCTACAACCCTTGCATGCATAACTTATCCTGTCGGGAGTCATTATACACAACATGGTAGTGTGAGCTAGGTTGTCCGCCTCATAGGCTTCCAATATTTTTGGCCACCTGGGTGCCATGTCCAGATCCTGTTGGCTGACATACACCCAAGTCATGTACTTACCTATTGCATTAGTTAGAATCATGGAATCATAAAAAATGGCCCACTGTCGCAGTGCCCTCTCACTATCCATACCCTAATGTATCTAGATAGAGGTAAATATAGATAAGTATGTGATAGTAGTCCTGGCAATGTCCTATTGGCGTATGCGGGGCATATCACACAATCTCTGCATTTATCTTCAATAGGAGGCCATGGTCATGTCTACCGATTAAGACTAGTCCATATCATACATGTATTATGATTAAAGAGGGATTAAGCAACTCTCACATGCATGGATAGATTTAAACAACATAAAAGTGATTATGGGATGGCGGCATTTTTATCAGAAGCAATTAAAGAACCCTCCCAATAAAAATAAAACTAATAACTTTGGGTGCATTTATCATGCCATGGATGCCACACCTCGATCATCTCCTCCGCCCGATCACGTCTTCAAAGTAGGTGACTTACATCTCCATAAGCTTTGAGCGCCACATGTGGATCATCATCTACATGCCCTGGGAGTCCTAACTCCTCTAAAATTACAATGGAAAACTTAGGAAAAATTCTATACACTTTCCTTTCCATAATAATAAAGAAACCCCGCATGGAGAAACCAATCCATCATTCATGGGTAGGTTGTTACACCTTGTAACTACCCATGTGCACATGGGAAGGTTGTTACAACAACCATATTCTAACCACCCATGTGCCATCTTGCATCCCACTCATGATAATCATATTAACCATTAATTATTCAATATTCATGGGTGGAAAAGGTGGCTCTGATACCACACTGTAGGCCAAACTATGGTCCAAGGATCAAACCATGGTTCCCTAGGGAAACCAATTAACTAAAAATTAGGGTTTTGCACACCCTGGGTTATCCCATGGTGTCCCATGGGTGCCCCATTTTAATTTTAGGGTTTCACATGGTTGCCCATGGGAACCCTGGTGCATCACTATCAGTGTTTCTCTTTCCCTCATATGTCCCATGCATGTTTAAAACATATTAGGGACAAAGAAAAATACATCTCTAGTCATCACATGGCAAGAGGGATCCATCCCATACTCAAATGCGCAGCGGAAATAAATCGATTCAAGTTTCTTTCGCATCCCAGAAATATCAATAATCAATAAACTGAAAGAATTAATAAAGAATTGCTAACCTGGTGAGCCTCAAGTGTTGCTCCTCCAATAGACAGTGGTTCTTCCTCCAGTGAGTGCTCCAAGCAAACAAATCTGAACCTCCAATGGTGCTATCAAGGTTCTTCAAGCCAAACGCAGATGCTCCCAAATTCTCCAGCACAAATCTACGGTTTCACAAACCCTAACTCTCAATTGCAGTAGAGAGAAAAATAGAAGAAGAAGAAGAGAGATCACAAGAGGGAGAGAGTGACCAAAACTTAGGAGAGAGGGGGCCAGACTGAAATGTGGAGCACTGCCCCCCTCCTGCATTTTCTGATCCTTTTATAGATCTAGGGTTTTAATTAAACCCTGGATGGAATACTTTAATCCCAATGAGAGTCTGTGTCTCTCTCTCTCAGTTTGGCAGTTCTGTTTAAACTCAAAGTGCTTCTAAAAGGGGAAGAAGCAGAATCTAATAGGGAAAGTATTAATTAGCTACTTTATTTAATTATTAATGGATAATTACAATTAGCACCAATTCTATTAATTAAATAAAGAGCCAATTAAATTAGCAAATTCCAAATAACTCCCTATATGATAACTATTATCATATACAACCCCCCCACTAATCAACACCATCATTATGGAATCTAGGGCACGTACACATGTACTGCCAAACCCCAATCCATAGTACTAGTCCATATACGAGCGTCTGTGCATCTGATCGGGTCCCGCAAAACTCGATAAAATACTTTGTTCAAATAATTATAAAAAATGTATCATTTTATGTAAAATAGATTATTACAAAACCATTTCCAAAACTGCACTGGATCCAGATTCTGATCCAACCATGCACAGACAGTCTTTATCTTGGTGTTCCCCAATTGGGTAGTGGTGACCGTGTTGGATAACTCCTTCACTCACAAAGTGTTCACGTATTCCCAAAGCATTGGCTTTGACTCGCTTGAGTCTCAGTCATTGATGAACCAAAGAATACGATCACACTTTGTAGTGACAGGGTTCCCTTAGGTATAAGGTGTCATGACACATGTCTATCCCTTTGTACATCTGGCAGTAATACATGAGGGAATCGACAAAGTAGATTCTTCGCCAATGCACACATCAAACATGTGAGCACTCGCATTCGTACCCTGACATCACATGTCTAGGCATACCCAATGCGACGACCATATGATAAGGGTGTCCAGCCCAAACCCTAGTCGCGACTACCATTTTAAGTATAACTTATGGACAGATAATGCTCAAATAGTTTATATCGCATGTGACAATATTAAACAAGAATGTATAAATGTTCAATACAAAGGTGAACTGGGTTGAACAGGACCGAACCGGATTTGATGGACACACACTTGTCCAACAATAACTATTATTGTATGCAAATTCCACCAAGGGTATGTGAGCATCCCAACTATTGTTCATTTCCAAAACACAGGCTCGGAGCATATCCTCCAGGGTCTGGATAGTTCTTTCTGATTATCCGTCTATCTGCGGATGGAAAGCTGTACTAAGATTTAGTTGAGATCCCAAAGCCTTTTGTAAACTCCTCCAAAACCTTGAGGTAAATCGAGGATCTCTGTCAGACACAGTATTGACAGGCACGCCGTGTAAGCGGACTATATTAACTATATATAATTGGGTAAGCTTCTCCATTGAGTAACTTATCTTGATTGGTATAAAGTGAGCTGCCTTTGTCAGTCCGTCTACAATCACCCAAATCGCATTCATGCCCTTCCTGGTGTTGGGAAGATTTGTCACAAAATCCATAGTGATCCTTTCCCACTTTCATTCAAGTATAGGAAGTGGCTGCAACAATTTGTATGGTTAGTGTCTCTCTGCTTTTATTAGTTGATAGGTGAGGCACTTGGACACGTATATTGCTATGGTCTCTTTCATTCCCATCCACCAGTAGAACTTCTTCAAGTCCTTGTACATCTTCATACTTCCGGGGTGGATTGTGTAGGGTGAGCTGTGTGCCTCTTTAAGGATTCGGTCTTGGACATCATAATCATCAAGCATGCACAATCTATCTCAAAACTTTAAGGCACCATCATGAGCTAATGAAAAATCTGGGTCCTTATGGACTCCTTGTTGTACTTCCCAAATAATCTTGGCCAGCTTGGGGTCCAATGGTTGCTTCGCAATTACCTCTTCTCGTATCGACGGCTGTAGATCCATAGCTACTAATTGTATAGCCGTTCCTTCGATCACGAGTTCTAGATCAAGCTTCCGAGCTTCTTCATATAAATATTTGCTTACAACCAAGGAAGCGAGAGATGTTGTCTGAGATTTTTTGCTTAATGCATCAGCAACAACGTTGGCCTTACCAGGTTGGTACTAAATTTCACAATCATAATCCTTCACCAGTTCTAACCACCGCCTCTGTCTCATATTCAGCTCCTTCTGGGTGAAGAAATACTTCAGATTTTTGTGATCACTGAAGATTTCACTCTTCTCACCGTATAGGTAATGCCGCCATATCTTTAACGCGAAAACTACCACTGCCAATTCTAAATCATGAGTGGGGTAGTTCTTTTCGTGTTCCTTCAATTGTCTAAAGGCGTAGGCGACAACTTTACCTTTCTGCATTAGGACGCCATCCAATCCTGTTCTGGATGCATCAGTATATACTACCATTCCTCCGGTGCCGTCTGAAATGGTCAAAACTGGAGCTGTCACCAATTGGTTTCTCAATTCCTGAAAACTTTTCTCACATGCTTCATTCCATTCAAACTTGGCGCCCTTCTTTGTAAGTTTTGTCATGGGTGCCAAAATTTACGAGAAATTCTGAATAAACCGTCGGTAATATCCAGCCAAACCTAAGAAAGTTCGGATCTCAGTGGCACTCTTCGAAGTCTCCCACTCGAGAACTGCTTTCACCTTTCTTGGGTCTACTTTAATGCTATCCTCAGTGATGATGTGTCCCAAGAATCTGATTTGATGAAGCCAGAATTCACATTTACTAGATTGGGTGTAAAGTTGGTGTTCTCGCAATCGCTGCAACACAAAAGTAAGGTGTTGAGCGTGTTCTTCTTCATTCTTGGAGTACACCAGAATGTCGTCAATAAACACAATGACAAACTTATCCAACACGTCATGGAATACCCTATTCATCATGTCCATGAACGCTGCTGGGGCAGTGGTTAACCCAAACGACAAAACTAGGAATTCGTAATGTCTTTATCGAGTTCGAAATGCCATTTTGTGAATATCATCGCTCTTGATCTTCAGTTGATGGTATCCCAACCTAAGATCAATTTTGGAGAAAACTCTTGCTCCTTGTAGCTAATCAAATAGGTCATCGATGCGCAGCAATGGATATCAATTCTTGATGGTTAGCTTATTTAACTTGCGATAGTCGATACACAGCCGCATACTGCCATCCTTCTTTTTCACGAACAGCATGAGTGCTCCCCAGGGTGATACGCTGGGTCATATAAATCCCTTCTTCAGTAGGTCTTGAAGTTGAACCTGTAACTCCTTCAGTTTGATTGGCGCCATCCGACAATGTGCCTTGGATACCGGTGCTACACCAGGAACTAGATCAATCGCAAACTCTATGTCGCGGTCAGGCGGTACTTATGTCAGATCTTCTGGAAAAACATCAGGAAATTCTCTGACGACATCAAGTTCCTCCAAGGGTTTTATCTTTGACTCCATGTCTATCACAGTGGCCAAAAAGCCTTGGCATCCTTCGTCTAACAACCTTCGCACCTGGAGGGTAGATAAGGTTATCTTTCTGGGTTTCCTTCTTGGTTTACTCTGATAAGTGAAAATTAACCCATCTTCCAACTTAAATACTATCTTCTTCTCCACACATGACGTTTGCGCCGTAGGTGGACAACCAATCTATGCCTAGTATCACGTCAAAGTCCTTCATATCAAACTTTATCAATCGTACGGTTAGATTCTTCCCACAAATACCAGTGCAACCATGCCACGGCCAGGTTTCGGTTCTTAGATTAGCAAATCAGTTCTAAATATCAATGTAAAACACTCAGATCTTCCATGCATCATGTTTGCATGGCAGATCTGAGGTGGTACCTGGCAGTCCCTAGCTGTTCTGGGCTGCCAAAGGTTAGAAACTCATCAAAATACTAAGGAATCAAGTAAGGAACAGCAGCAGTACATGAACAGCAGGTTAGAGGTTAAATTTTATACCTGTATAGGTCTATGGCTGCTCGAATCTAGGCCTTGGATGCAAGGCTGCCTCCCCTCTCTTCCTTCTTCTCTTTCTTCTTCTTCTTCCTCTTCTCCTTTCTCTCTTTTCTCTCTTCTTTCTCTCCACGATTTGAATAGTACCAAGAGCTCTAAATGAGCCTATGGTACCCCTATTTATAGGCCCAGCCTTGACTAAGGCCTGTTTGGTTGCTAAGGCCCATTTTTAGAATGCATTTTTTACTGCATTCTCAGCCATTCTAGGCACACTGGTGGGGTCCACAGTGGTCCAAGGGTATGAGGTGGTCCCTCAGACTCCCCTCAACCTATGGGGGGTGCCCATGTTTAATATGGGTGGTCCCCACAAATTAAATCCTTTAAATAATGCTGTTTTGCACTCTGGGCGATGTCTCTGGGTGATGTCTGCATCGCCCAGTGCATCACCCAGAGAATTCAGCAAGGCTGAAACTCTGTGGGCTTGCACAAGGGTTTGACCCAAGGTCAGGGCCTTGTACCCATGTGCCTTATAGGGCCTTTTACACACATTTCCAGGGGTGGGACCCACAATTGTGAAGAGGAGAGAGAATACCTGGAGTCCAGGCAGTACATTATGCTATGAGCAGTGCAGTTGCAAGGGTCAGCTGTCCATCTTCTGACAGGTATGTAAGAGGATCCACATAGGGTTTCTTCATCAATCTCAATCACAGGAGTGATATTCCACAATGTGCTTGGTTGCCATGTCTGGGGTTCTTGTCCTTCAGTCAAGATTCCACTCAGTAAGGGGCAGGGTTTGACATTTCTCCCCACCTTACAAAAATTTCATCCTCGAAATTTGCTTACCTTGTAGTTCGAAGAGTTGGGGATACTTTTCCTTCATTTCTTCTTCACGTTCCCATGAAGCTTCTTCTATGGGATTGTTTCCCCATCGAACTTTTACAAAGGTGACTATGCAGTTACGGAGGTTATGCTCCTTTCTATCCAATATCTCCGTAGGTTGCTCTTCGTAGGTCATATCCACGTCCAACTGTTCAGGTTCAGTTGATAATACATGCGTCGGATTGTTGATGTACTTTCGTAACATCGACACATGAAAAACATCGTGGACGCCCAACAAAGATGGTGGTAAAGCCAGTCGGAATGCTACGGGTCCCACTTTGTTAAGAATTTCATAAGGACCGATGAATCTTGGGCTCAACTTACCCTTCTTGTTGAAACGTAGCAATCCCTTTGTTGGAGACACTCGGAGGAATACTTTTTCCCCGACTTCAAATTCGATGTCTTTCCTTCGATTATCCGCATAACTTTTCTGTCTTGACTCGGCTGCCTTGATTTTCTCTCTTATGACATCCACCTTGTCACAGGTTGCTTGTATCATCTTTGGCCCGAGATATTTTCGTTCCCCAACTTCATCCCAATATAGCGGAGTTCGGAATTTCCATCCATAAAGAGGTTCAAATGGTGCCATGCCAATGGTGAAGTGATAACTATTATTGTATGCAAATTCCACCAAGGGTATGTGAGCATCCCAACTATTGTTCATTTCCAAAACACAGGCTTGGAGCATATCCTATTATTCATTTCCAAAACACAGGCTCGAAGCATATCCTCCAGAGTCTGGATAGTTCTTTCTAATTGTTCGTCTGTCTACGGATGGAAAGCTATACTAAGATTCAATTGAGATCCCAAAGCCTCTTGTAAATTCCTCCAAAACCTTGAGGTAAATCGAGGATCTCTGTCAGACACAATACTGACAGGCACGCCGTGTAAGCGGACTATATTTTCTATATATAATTGGGCAAGCTTCTCCATTGAGTAACTTATCTTGATTGGTATAAAGTGAGCTGCCTTTGTCAGTCCGCCTACAATCACCCAAATCGCGTTCATGCCCTTCCTAGTATTGGGCAGATTTGTCACGAAATCCATAGTGATCCTTTCCCACTTCCATTCAGGTATAGAAAGTGGCTGCAACAATCCATACGGTTGGTGTCTCTTTGCTTTTATTTGTTGACAGGTGAGGCACTTGGACACGTATATGCTATGGTCTCTTTCATTCCCATCCACCAGTAGTACTTCTTCAAGTCCTTATACATCTTCGTACTTCTGGGGTGGATTGTGTAGGGTGAGCTATGCGCCTCTTTAAGGATTCGGTCTTGGACCAGGCACGCACAATCTATCTCTAAACTTTAAGGCACCATCATGAGCTAATGAAAAATCTGGGTCCTTATGGGTCCTCCTTGTTGTACTTCCCAAATAATTTTGGCCAGCTGGGGGTCCAATGGTTGCTTTGCAATTACCTCTTCTCGTATTGACGGCTGTAGATCTATAGCTGCTAATTGTATAGCTGTTCCTTCAATCACGAGTTCTAGATCAAGCTTCCGAGCTTCTTCATATAACTGTTCGCTTACAACCAAGGAAGCGAGAGATGCTGCCTAAGATTTCCTACTTAACGCATCAGCAACAATGTTGGCCTTACCAGGGTGGTACTGAATTTCACAATCATAATCTTTCACCAGTTCTAACCACCGTCTCTGTCTCATATTCAACTCCTTCTGGGTGAAGAAATATTTCAGACTTTTGTGATCGTTGAAGATTTCACTCTTCTCACCGTATAGGTAATGCTACCATATCTTTAACGCGAAAACTATCGCTGCCAATTCCAAATCATGAGTGGGGTAGTTCTTTTCATATTCCTTTAATTGTCTAGAGGCGTAGGCGACCACTGTACCTTTTTACATTAGTACACCACCCAATCCTATCCTGGATGCGTTAGTATATACCACCATTCTCCGGTGCCGTCTGGAATGGTCAAAACTGGAGCTGTCACCAATCAATTTCTCAATTCCTAAAAACTTTTCTCGCATGCTTCATTCCATTCAAACTTGGCGCCCTTCTTTGTAAGTTTTTTCATGGGTGCCAAAATTCGTGAGAAATTCTCAATAAACCATCTATAATATCCGGCTAAACCGAAGAAACTTTAGATCTCAGTGGCACTCTTCGGAGTCTCCCACTCGAGAACCGCTTTCACCTTTCCCAGGTCTACTTTAATGCCATCCTTAGTGACGATGTGTTCCAAGAATCCGATTTGATGAAGCCAGAATTCACATTTATTGAACTTGGCATAAAGTTGGTGTTCCCGCAACCACTACAACACAAAAGTAAGGTGTCAAGCATGTTCTTCTTCATTCTTGGAGTACACCAGAATGTTGTCAATAAACACAATGACGAACTTATCCAACACATCATGGAATACCCTGTTCATTATGTCCATGAACGCTGCTGGGGCATTGGTTAACCCAATTGACCAAACCAGGAATTCGTAATGTCCGTATTGAATTCGGAACGCCATTTTGTGAATATCACTGCTCTTGATCTTTAGTTGATGGTATCCCGACCTAGGATCAATTTTGGAGAAAACTCTTACTCCTTGTAGCTGATCAAATAGGTCATCGATGCACGGTAATGGTTATCGATTCTTGATGGTTAGCTTATTTAACTCGAGGTAGTCGATACACAGCCGCAAACTACCATCCTTCTTTTTCACGAACAGCATGGGTACTCCCCAGGGTGATATGCTGGGTCGTATAAATCCCTTCTTCAGCAGGTCTTGAAGTTGAACCTGCAACTCCTTCAGTTCGATTGGCGCCATCCGATAAGGTGCCTTGGATACCGATGCTGTACCAGGAACTAGATCAATCGCGAACTCTATGTCGCGGTCAGGCGGTAGTTGTGTTAGATCTTCTGGAAAAACATCAGAAAATTCTCTGACGACATCAAGTTCCTCCAAGGGTTTTATCTTTGACTCCGTGTCTATCACAGTGGCCAAAAAGCCTTGGCATCCTTCATCTAACAACCTTCGCGCCTGGAGGGCAGATAAGGTTATCTTCCTGGGTTTCCTTCTTGGTTTACTCTGATAAGTGAAAATTGACCCATCTTCCAACTTAAACACTATATTCTTCTCTGCACACATGACGTTTGCGCGGTAGGCGGACAACCAATCCATGCCTAGTATCACGTCAAAGTCCTTCATATCAAACTTTATCAATCATGCGGTTAGATTCTTCCCACAAATCTTAACTTGGCAAGGGTCGTATACTTCTTTCAAACTCACGACACTACCAGCCGGTGTGCTGACTACTAACTCGTGCCCAATTTCTCTCGGTTGATCTTTCATCCTACTCGTAAAAGTGGTAGAAACAAAAGAGTGGGATGCACTCGAGTCAAATAATACTCATGCAGGTATGGTTGAGACACTCAGGGTACCTAGGGTTCGTATATAATTTAGGTCACATGAAGTAAACCAGTTATTCCCTATAACTTAGTAGTGTTCAGTAATCTTACCTGTCAATACATTGGGGTTTGCCTCAGCTTCTTCATTCGTCATCGCGAACACCTTTCCTCGCATCCAATTGTCCCATGGCTGAAATGGTCTAGTGTAGGGCTGATTCAGCGAGTTGTTGCTATATCCACGTGATCTACATTCCTTAGCCATGTGCCCTTCCTTATTGCACACATAGCACTTATAGGGTGGAACCGCAGGTGTTGAGGCCTGGCTCACTTGACTTGTTGCTGGTTGGGCTGGCAAAGTTGCTGTTGTCGCTTGATTCGCAGTCGATTGAGTAGGTCGATTGAAAGTGGGGCAGAAAGGATTCTGACCCACATTCGGCCTACGATACGGAGTCGGATTAGGGCTTGAACTTATTCCTCGATATACTTTGTTTGGCCATCCAAAATTTTGAAAATTATTTGGCCTTTTATTCAACCTAGGCGACGTTGTAGCCTTCTCTTTCTCTTTCTTTTTATATCTATCTTCCATTGTCTTTGCCTTGTCGACCATCTGAGCATAGTCCTGGATGTCCATAATTGACAATACTGATCCAATCTCAGTCTTGAGTCATTTCTCAAACTTCTTTGCCTTACTAACTTCCCCTTTCAGGTGCTCTGGAGCAAAATGGAATAGGTCTTCAAACTGCAATTGATAATCCAACACTGACTTGGTCCCTTGCACCAGTGCGGTGAACCAGCTTCCTTTCTGTCCCTGAAGCTCTCTGAGAAGTAGTTCTTAAAGAAAACTTCTTTAAATTGCTCCCATGTGGGATTCGGGTGAGTGGCTTCCAAATTGGGCTTAGTAGCCTTCCACTAAGCTTCAGCCTCATTCTGTAACTGATACCCCACACAAATCCGTTTCTGTGCGTCCGTGCATTCGAGCACTTCAAACGCCTTCTCTAGGGCACTAATCCACCGTTTTGGCTACATTACCTTGGAAGTTATTTAGAAAACGCAGGCGGTTGGAATTTCTTGAATCTCTCCATGACCTTGGCGGTAGAGTTTTCCGCTAAGTGTTGAGGCACAGATGGTGGAAATAATACGGGCCGATTGGGTGGTGGTGGTGGTGCCGTATGCTCATGCAACATGGTTGCAAATTGTGTAGACATCTGACCAAGCAATTCTTGTTGTTGTTGCATGGTCCGCATCATAGTGGTCATGAATGCAGTTACATCGTCGGCTGCCACATTCGGCTGGGGTGCTGTAGTAGTGGCTTGTACAGCGGCTGGTGCCTCGGACAAAGCCGCCAATGCTTTAGAATTTTGAGCCTCAGTCCCGTTTGGCAATTCAACCTCTGATATAACACGAGATTGTTTTCCCTTACGACCACCACGTGAGCTTCTTCTTGTGTTGACCATTGTTGCTTCTCTGAAAAGAGGAGCATGTTCAATATTCCAATATTGTTCATCGGGGTTAACAGTTGATTCCTAGTTAGTGCATGTACAAACCTAGTCCATAGTTCCAGTGAATTTCATAAGTCGCACCGGTAAGGTATATTGTTAGATATGTCTTCTTTGTTTGTTATGAGGTGTTTCTTTCATTTATTGTGTTCTGTTTCTTAAACATTTTATGTAATGGGGTGCTATGCATGACACTATATGAGAGACTTCAAATTTTTAAGTAAGTCTTTTAGTTATTTACCTGATCTAACAGGCAAGTAATTCCAGTTTCCTTCCGGTCGTAAATCCCATCGCAAGTAGGTACTCTATATCAGCTCTAACTTCCTCTGCTAAGGACAGATAGAATTCTCATTCCCATGGTCCACTAATAGCAGCAAGGGCTAGATTAAAGTCCAATCGATTCTCAGCTCGGGTTAGTACTAGTCGTATCTGTCTCAGTCTCTCTCGTAGCTGTCTAATATAGATCATGATGCTAGGGTCTCCAACCTTGGCTGAGGTAATGGGTCTTGTCATAAAAAGGTTCTATGCATCAAGTTATACTTAATTAAAAGAATTAAGTACATGTCTACTAGAATTTAAATAACTAAAATCAGTAAAAATATAATTGGGTTGGCTCGAGGTACCTTAGTGTCTAAAAGCTCAGATTGACTAAACAATCTATTAGATCCTAATCTTAGCTGACCTAGGCTGTGGGTATGGTAAAATCTATGCTCACTACACGTCGTAAATACGTATTACAACATACCTACATAACTATGTTTGGATTTGCATAGCATCACACCACTTAGTTTATACATCACAGTGTCAAGCACATAGTCTTAATTATTTACACATACATTATTTCTTTTATATATATATATATATATATATATATTTATCTATTATTAGATACTTGAATTAAACACAAAAGTAAGGAATTCCTGTTTCCATGTGTTTTACTAAAAATTCCTAAGTAGGAGTCGTATTCCCCTAGCTAGATTATTTGCTACAATGTTGTTTATTTAATTAATTGTTATATGTATTATTTTTTTCCCATTATGATTATTTTGTGAAAATTCATATTTCCATGTTTATTGAAGTTATTTTAGGTAATACTAAAGTTTCCATGTGTTAAAACACAAAACAGCAGAAATATAATCACTGGACAATGTCTCTGGGCGTTGGATGCATCGTCCAGAGAATCGGGGCGCAGGTATAACAGTCCGAGAGGGCCCCTTTTTATTTCATTCTTCTCCTCAACTTCTCTAAACACCTAGGGCAGCTCTTTGGATGGTAGTGTGACCTTTTCCACACCAAATCCTCACATTTCTTCGGATATTTTGCGAATCCATGCAAGCTTAGGTAAGATTCTTTGATCCTTTCCTCTACATTAGGTCTTTTCTTGTTTTCTTCTTGTTCTAGCTAGGATTTTATCCAATTTCTTTAGCCCTAATCATTTTTTTTTCTTTGTAGCCCAATGTCTACAAGTCATCATACGGCTAGGAAATCCGTAGCCAGGAAGAGACTACAATCCAAGAGCAAACATTCTTCTTCCTCTATGGTGCCACCTTCTTCACCTAGGGACGATTCTTCATTGGAGGAGCTCGAGTTTGACTGATTTCTCTTATCTAGGTATGAACATTTCAAGGAGTGGGACAAGTTTAGGTCCCACAAGATAGTCAATGGTCAGGTAGTACAGGTGGATGACTTCCATCAGTACAATCTGTTTACTAGGTTCAACACTTTAGGTTGGGCCTCTATGTTATCTCCTACTGAACCTTGTTATCCCAACTTGGTTCAATATTTTTATTCTAATTTGGTGCTATTTGGGGCACAAGAGTTTGGACTAGCGAGCAGAGTGAAGGGAGTGGATATTAGGTTGACCACTGCTTTATTAGCAGGGATCTTGGGGTTGCCCAACACTGGGGAGAGGTACTATTACAAACCCCGGATTGACATTCAGAGATGTTTTCATTGGAGACTAGGAGAAAGGTCTTCAAGGCATTGACTGGGTCTGAGAGCACACCCAAGTCAGAGGCTTCCTACAAGCCCAGTGCTCGCATCATTAGTAGGTGTGTGATCTACAACATCTACCCCAAGGGCGGAAACAGGGGTAGCATTTCTATGCTGAGGACTTATATCACTTATTGCCTATTGGGAGCGGGCAGAGGAGGTCTAGTCATAAACCTCCCATACCTACTGCTTCAGGTTATGTTATATCATGCACAGAACCCATCTGATGGGAACCTTCCATATGGGAAGTTCCTTACCTTAGTCTTTGGACACTTCGAGGTTCCTTTGGCGGGCGAGTATGTGGAGAGGGATAGATCTAGGCCCATTGACAAGACCTCAATACTGAAGATGAAGGTGCCAGGAGGTGATCCACAGGAGGAGGAGCAGATGATGGGGCAGGATGATGAGGAGCTAGGAGATGAGGGACTAGGAGAGATGCAGGGTGACATTCAGGGTGAGGAGCAGGGCGACTTCGAGGGTGTTGGCACACAGTTCACAGATTTACCTGCTTATGGGGAGATGGGTGCTACTAGCTCGCATGTGCCAGAGCCATCGGAGTGGGCTCAGGTGATGTCACAGTTCCAGGGTCTCAGTACTCAGCTTTCTAACATGTTGACTAGGATGGATCGGGGCTTCTCATCTTTGGAGAACAGAGTAGTATCTGTAGAGCAGCACCTGGACTTTCGGGATAGGTTCTACTGTGTTGAGTCTCGCCAGCCTTATCCTCCACCGAGCGACTTACCTCCGCTGGAGTAGTTCTTTCAACCAGCACTTGACTTCCTATTACGTGGTCCAGATTCACATCATCTTACTATTTTTTTTTTATAGCTTATGTATACATTTTTTTTTATTCAAAATGTATGCAGTTTTTTTTTTTTAGCTTATGTATATATTTGAAGGTAGTACTATCAGTCAAGCTTATGTAGTGGCTGGGCCACAGTTGTCTTTAAATTAATGGAAATATTGCATATTTATCTTTTAATTACTTCTACCTCCCCTGTAGCTTTTACTTAATTACGTGTTTTAATGTTGGTAACTTATTAGACCTAGTTTGCATCCCGTGAATGTAAGAAGAGCCTCACGCTCTGATACCAAGCTCTGTCACACCCCAAACCACCCCCTGGGAGGATTAGGTAGGTGACCCGAATTGTATAACGGCAATCCGCCAAATCCCACGGATCTAAAAGCAGCTATTACATTCACGGTCCCACATTCTTCACTTTACCATAAGCAAGATCAGAGTGCTGCAGATAATCTATAATTATAATACCAAAAGAGAAAGCGTAGCGATATGGGAATGATGGTGATATATATATATATATATATATATATATACATAAAGGAGTTTGAAACATTCCCACCCAGATACAACCCACAACTAAAAGATAAAGCTGACATAAACAAAAGCTAAAGAAAATATATACATGTATATATATAGGGTGAGATACCTCAACCCCAAAAAGAAAAGAAAACTAAGACTGCACCACAAGCACAACGGGGATAAACTCCTAACAAAAACAAAAAGGAGTCCCCAAGATAAAAAGCATCAAGTACACTCCTCAACGGTCTTCATCATTGACCACCAAGAATGCAAGCATCATCGCCATGACCTTCGTCGGGGTCCACACCAATATCATCATAATAACCAGGGCTCTCCTCCTCATAATGAGCCTCCATGCCATAACGGCATCCACCTGTAGAATCATCTAAAAGAAAAACATGTATAACAGAGTGTGAGCCCCACTGAGCTCGTGAGCGAAACATATCATCATGCATGCACATGCAACCATAATCCATATGATCCTACATGATATGCAAGTCCAGATTAATTATTAGCCACCTAACAATACAGCTAAGTCAGGTTAGTGCTACTACAATCCCCAATACATGTATCCCTGGTGTGGGCTTGGTTACCCCTTCCCGCGATACACTCATTGAGTTGTCGGAGAAGATCAGCCGGCTCTAGCATCTCCCTACCTAGGTCAGCCCGACCGATCCTCTGGATTAACTCCTGTGAGGTAACCGACTCAATATCAATTCACCTGAACCGGTGCATAATCGTTATATGTGGCATTCCGCCAAAAACTCACCTTTCGGTGCTTCCCGAGCTTGTAGGCCCGAGGTTTCCCGACAAATCTGCCCTTCGGCATCCCAGCTGTGCTGAGGCTTCCTGGTGGAAACGCCTCTAGGGTTTTACGGTAGTCCTCACAGTTATCCAACACCTTAACCCATGTTGGCAATAGTGCGTAGCACGGGTGATGAAAATCTAGGCCCATGTCTATATGGCATCGTATGAGTCGGACTATGTCAACCGTAACCCATAGTACGGGCTACCACCGGCCTCATTTTCAAGCTGACTACGGCATCTAGTCTAACATTCACAATCATCAGATAAGAATCACAATATTGATCAAAAGACAATCATTGTATAGTAATTTGAGTAATTAAATAGAATTAAATAACACAACATTTATAATTTAAGAATTTAATTGCCGGTATAGCAATACAGTTACACATGCATATATGATAATACTTCACTCACCTGGGTCTGGTTCTAAGAACTCAGTTGCAAATTCAGTTCTGACTGCAGTTTGGCTGTAGGCCTCGAGCGCGGGATCAAATCCTAGATATAAATCAGAACTTGTCATTTTAATATTCCAACCCGGTTCTGGAGGTCCTAGGGTTGATCTAAGCTCACTGGGTTGACTCAGTGTGTAATTTGTCTTCACTTGGAAGTCTTTGGGCCTTGCACTAGGCCTCAGGCTTATGTCCCAGTGCATCATCCAGAGATGGTGGCCTTGGGGCAAAATGGTCATTTACAGTATTGGTACCTGACCCTAGGTTACATTAGGCTTACAGTGCTGTCCCCAACTTGGCAGTGCTGTAGGACCAATCACAAGCAGGGTTTCCAAGTCCTGCGGGACCCACTTGGGTTCCCAAGCATTTATTTATATGAATAGATGTGGGGAGGGGCATTTAGGTCATTTTCCATCTTCCCACACAGTTGCATGGCCAATGGGTGAAATCCCCCAAGTCAGATCAGCAAAAATGTCAAATTTCATTCACTGGGCGATGTCTCTGGGTGATGTCTGCATCGCCCAGTGCATCGCCCAGAGATTTCAAAAATGAAATCTAGCTAAGTTTCCAAGGTTGCTGGCCATGGGCAGTGACTAAACCTTTTCCCCATGCTTGTTAGGGTATCATGTACCCGCAAGGGTGATCTTCACTCTGGTCCAAGTGGATTTTCAACTGGGCCCACCACTTGGATGCTAGAGGCTGCCTAGACAGCCCAGTGAATAGTAACCACGATTTCTCCAACTTCCCAGACTTGGTTTCAGTCACATGCAAGGTTGATTACAGGTATAATACATTGATTCAAGTCTGCTACCACTTAGGGTTTGGTCCCATGCAGTCAGGACAAGGATCCAGGGCTCCAAACAGCCAGTTTTCAGTGTAACTGGGCAGTGCAACCATGCACAGCCAGGTTTCGGTTCTCAGATTAGCAAATCAGATCTAAATATCAATGTAAAACACTCAGATCTTCCATGCATCATGTTTGCATGGCAGATCTGAGGTGGTACCTGGCAGTCCCTAGCTGTTCTGGGCTGCCAAAGGTCAGAAACTCATCAAAATACTAAGGAATCAAGTAAGGAACAACAGCAGTACATGAACAGCAGGTTAGAGGTTAAATTTTATACCTGCACAGGTCTATGGCTGCTCGAATCTAGGCCTTGGATGCAAGGCTGCCTCCCCTCTCTTCCTTCTTCTCTTTCTTCTTCTTCTTCTTCTTCTTCTCCTTTCTCTCTTTTCTCTCTTCTTTCTCTCCACGATTTGAACAGTACGAAGAGCTCTAAATGAGCCTATGGTACCCCTATTTATATGCCCAGCCTTGACTAAGGCCTGTTTGGTTGCTAAGGCCCATTTTCAGAATGCATTTTTGACTGCATTCTCAGCCATTCTGGGCACACTGGTGGGGTCCACAGTGGTCCAAGGGTATGAGGTGGTCCCTCAGACTCCCCTCAACCTATGGAGGGTGCCCATGTCCAATATGGGTGGTCTCCACAAATTAAATCCTTTAAATAATGCTGTTTTGCACTCTGGGCGATGTCTCTGGGTGATGTCTGCATCACCCAGTGCATCACCCAGAGAATTCAGCAAGGCTGAAACTCTGTGGGCTTGCACAGGGGTTTGACCCAAGGTCAGGGCCTTGTACCCACGTACCTTATAGGGCCTTTTACACACATTTCTAGGGGTGGGACCCACAGTTGTGAAGAGGAGAGAGAATACCTGGAGTCCACGTAGTACATTATGCTATGAGCAATGCAATTGCAAGGGTCAGCTGTCCATCTTCTGATAGGTATGTAGGAGGATCCACACAAGGTTTCTTCATCAATCTCAATCACTGAAGTGATACTACACAGTGTGCTTGGTTGCCATGTCTGGAGTTCCTGTCCTTCAGTCAAGATTCCAGTCAGTTAGGGGTAGGGTTTGACATTTCTCCCCACCTTACAACCCAAAGGGTAGTATCCTTGGTCCTGGAATCTCCCATCGGTCACCCAGCGATATCAAACCACTGTTGCATATTAGGAGCCTGTCGGTCCCTAAATGTGCCATGGGTCACCCAGCAAACCCCAATAACCCTGTCTTGGAACCACGGTCCCAGGATCAAACATTGGTCACCCGGGCTCGGTCCGCCTCTGGCAACAATCACATCATACTGTGGATATGGTATCTCAAAATAATCTCATCAAGCCTACCATAATGGGCTATCCAACACCTATCCCCTTGTTGGCAAGGGGTCGTGGCATAGAGTTCGTTTATCCTAGCCACATACATTTCTATCATGAACAATTGGTTATATGTGTCACACCCTGCTCCCTATACCTAGGGACGTGACTGGAATACCCTGGTATTCCACACCAGCCCCAAGGATCCACACTTTGCAGTACCAGTGTTATACCCACACCCAGGATTACTAATTAAATAAAAATTTCTTCCTCATGACGTGTAGACACTATTGCCTTGTTCATCGACGAGCTATTCTCATTAGTGGTCAAGCCTAGTTACAAGATCATTGATCAGTTCACAGGTCTACCTGTCGAAGAAAGGTTCCTCAATTGGGAGTGGGGGAGATTCATCGATGGTGACTTCGTTGACTACCCTCCCAGTATGAGCCCCAGGAGTGAAGAGTATCGGAAGACTTTTCCTGTGTCACCACACTTAGACATTTCATTTAGTGATGAACTTAGCATCGCCATCAGGAAACTCTTCAGAATCAAGAAGGACACGCTGTGATGGTCAAAGGGTGAGTTACTAACCTTAAACATGCATGTACATTCTCCCCTCCGTGACCTTGAGGTACGAGTCTAAGCCCCAGGACCTCTTTGCTGCTATTGGCCCTTTCAGCCGCAATGGATTCATGAACAGATCCACTCTAGGTGAGTCTGTCCGATAATCTGTTCGTGCTGATTGGGCTATTGAGTGCTTCTTTTGTGTGGGACCCACATGCTTGTGTTCCAGACACCATGACCATGTTCCCGGATATGGTCAGACCTACCCCTAACCCACCCTATGGTTGTTGGGCCATGGTTGTGACCCATAAGGCCCAAATTCTATTTAATGTTTTTCCTATGTTAATATACTTAGCAGGCCAAGCCAAACAGGCCTTAAGGGCCACTTACTATAAATAGAAGTTAAGGTTCTCATTGGCCATTTACTTCTCCTACCAACCTGAGGACCAGTCATTAAGAAGGAGAAGAGAGGAAAAGAAGCTAGAAGGAGGTGGTGGGATCTTGAGGTGGAGCTAAACCATTGGAGGACTTAGGTCTTGTAAGTAAGCTCTCCATATACACACTCTCCCACTCTCTCCTCTCCTCCTATGGACTAAGGAGTTTTCCCTTTGGACCGAGCCTAAGCTAGGGTTCCTTGATGGAACCTAAATTCATGTGAACCCTCCTCCCCAACTTAATGTGGAGTTAATGATCTTTAATGGGAATGCTATCTAGTGCTTGCAATGACTAATGTATGTAACCCCAAATGACCAACCTAAGATTATTTGATCAAACCCTAGAAATGGACTTTGGAAGGGTTTTTGTCACGCCCCCATCCTGATGTAGATATTTTGCCTTACATAGGGGGTAACACCGATAACCTGTGTCATCCCAATACCTACCAGGATCACAGATACAGTGTCCTGAGCCACAGTCCACTCTGTCATCATATTATGACAACAGAAAGGAACATACCAAATGGAATAAATTGTTCCAATCACAGAGTTAGTGGAAGTGAAATTAAATTAAAATAATGTGAAATTATAGAGCATTAGTTCTCTAATGATAACACATAGTACACTTTCCATAATTGTAACCATTCAATCTCTCCTTATAAATAAACATACAATTTATATATGATTGTGGATGAATACAGAAATTAAATAATAATTTATTTACCACTAAGGCACCATTCTTGGGTATACATCTACATCTAAGTCACAGCCACCGGCTCCACTTGATTCGCATCCAACAGTGCTAGTCAAGAGGTTACCTGCATATCAACTAAAAAGGGGTTGCGCAACAGGGTTTGCTACACCCGCTAATGAGGGAGCAAAGGGGAATGCACATACATACACACAAACAAGTTCAAGCACAATGATGCATGCTAATGTTCAATTCATTTTCCACCTAAGACATAATTCTATAAGTCAAGTGTATGCTACTGTGATAACTCCGGAGACACTGAGGGTCACTTAACCTATTGCCCCAGTGAAACCTCAATTATCACATGGGAGTCTATGTCGGTAGAAACCATCAGGTCACCCAGTGGCAGACCCTGATAGCCATCACTACCCCTATCCTGGCCTCTCCCACCTCCATATACCACAGGTGCTCAGACTATCCAACACATAAACCCCTGCTGGCAAGGGTCGTAGCATAAGAGAGCAAGCATCCTAGCCACAGATATACTATATGCAAGTCCTATTGTCCCGAGAGGTATTTCGGGTGCATCAATGTCCCATTCAGTACCCGGGTACCAGTATGGCACAACACATACAGATCAGGATGGCATATAATAGTTTTCATAATTAAATAAATTGGGGTTCCGGTGCCAGCACACCCGACACCATAGCCCGATACAATGGTGAGAATATTATCACATTCATAAAAATCACGTTTGAATAATAATGCAATGCACACAATGCTTATAATTATATAATAACATGCTTAAGATTGCCATATATATATATATATATATATATATATATATATATATATTCAAATCCAATAAAGTCACCCAAAATCCACTCACCGAACTCGGGTGTCACCCGGCGTGGTTGACATGAATCTCACCGGTACACCAGCTATCCATCGAGTTGGGTAGCTTAAACATACAAAAGCAATCATTAAAGCATGTATAGAAGGGTCTCATGCTAGGCCCCCAAGGTTAAAATCAAGTTTTAACCAAGACAGCACAAGCGAACTCACGGACGATTGCAACTGGGTGAGTCCGTCCCTGACTCCGTTCAGGCCAAAAGGTAAAAATACAAGGAGCGGATCCACGAACAAAACATCTTACTTGGGTCCGTTCGTGCATCCATTCAATTTTTGAGACACACCCGAGAGCAAACTGACCCACGGGCGGATGCAACATCTTAATCCATCGGATCCACACATCTAATAAGAGATAAGGACACTTTTTAGAAAATCCCAAACCCAAAAAGTATAGAAATGTCCCCAAATAACCCCAAGCGACCCACCCGGTCTGGTTAAAACCGAAAATGAACATAGGTTGAAATGGATATCGATTCTAAGGTCATGACCCTCAACATCGCTTCCACACGTCTAATAAGAGAAAGGACACTTTTTAGCAAATCCTTAACCCAAAAAAGTTCAGAAATGCCCCAAAGAACCCAAACAACCCACCTGGTCTGGTTCGGACCGAAAATGAACATATGTCAAAATAGGTATCGATTTGAAGGTTACGACCCTCAACATCCCATCCACACATCAAATAAGAGATAATGACACTTTTAGAAAATCCCAAACCCAAAAAGGTACAGAAATGTCCCCAAATATCCCCAAGCGACCCACCCGGTCTGGTTTAAACAAAAAATGAACATATGTCAAAATAGGTATCGATTCAAAATTCACGACCCTCAACAGCGTATCCACACATCTAATAAGTGGTAAGGCAACTTTTTAGAAAATCCCAAACCCAAAAAAGTACAGAAAAGCCCCCAAATAACCCCAAATGATCCACCTAGTCTGGTTCAGACCGAAAATGAACAAATGTCAAAATAGGTATCAATTTGAAAGTCACGACCCTCAACATTGCATCCACACGTCTAATAAGAGACAAGGACACTTTTTAAAAAATCCCAAACCTAAAAATGTACAGAAATGCCCCCAAATAACCCCAAACGACCCCTTGGTCTGGTTCAGACAGAAAATGAACATACGTCAAAATAGGTATCGATACGAAGGTCACGACCCTCAACATCGCATCCACATGTCTAATAAGAGATAAGGACACTTTTTGAAAAATCGCAAACCAAAAAAAGTACAAAAATACCCATGAATAACCCCAAACGACCCACTCGGTCTAGTTCGGATTGAAAATGAACATATACCAAAATAGGTATCAATTCGAAGGTCACGACCCTCAACATCGCATCCACACGTCTATTAAGAGATAATGACACTTTTTAGAAAACTCCAAACCAAAAAATCACGATCCTCAACATCATTTCCACACATCTAATAAGAGATAAGAACACTTTTTGGAAAATCCCAAACCCAAAAAAGTGCAGAAATGCCCCCAATTAACCCCAAACGACCCACCCGATCTGGTTTAAATAAAAAATGAACATATGTCAAAATAGGTATCAATTCGAAGGTGACCCTCAATGTCGCATCCACACGTCTAATAAGAGATAAGGACACTTTTTAGAAAATCCCAAATCCAAAAAAGTACAGAAATGCCCCAAATAACCCCAAACGACCCACCCTGTCTGGTTCGGACCGAAAATGAACATACTCCAAAATATGTATCGATTCGAAGGTCAAGACCCTCAACATCGCATCCACATATCTAGTAAGAGATAAGGATACTTTTTAGAAAATCCCAAACACAAAAACCTACAGAAACGCCCCCAAATAACCCCAAACAACTCACCTGGTCTGGTTTAAACCAAAAATGAATATATGTCGAAATAGGTATGTTGGACAAGTGTGTGTCCATCAAACTCGGTTCAGTCCGGTTCAACCCGGTTCACCTTTGTATTGAACTTTTATACATTTTAGTTTAATATAGTCACATGCAATACAAACTTTTTGAGCATTATGTGTTCGTAAGTTTTACTTAAAATGGTAGTCACGACTACGGTTTGGGCTAGGTACCCTTATCATATGGTCGTCGCATTGGGTATGGCTAGACATGTGATGTCAGGGTACGAATGTGAGTGCTCACATGTTTGATGTGTGCATTACGAAGAATCTACTTTGTCGATTCCCTCATGTATTACTGCCAGATATAGGAAGGGATAGACATGTGTCACCGTCACCCTTTGCCTGAGGGAACCCTGTTGCTACAAAGTGTGATCGCATTCTTTGGTTCATCAATGATTGAGACTCACGCTAGTCAAAGCCGGTGTTCTGGGAATACGTGAATGCTTTGTGAGTGAAGGAGTTATCCAACATGGTCACCACTGCCCGATTGGGGAACACCAAGATTGAGTGTCATGTCCCTATCCCGATGTAATATATATTGCCACATAGGGGTATGACTGGGACAATCACACATCATCTCAACACCTACCAGTATTGCAGATACAGTGTCCCGAGCCATAGTCCACCCTGTCATCACTTCTTGATAATAGAAAGGAACGTACAAAAGAAATAAACCGTTCCTGATACAGAGTTACGGAAGCAAAATTAAATTAAATCATGTGAAATTATAGAGCATCGGTTCTCTAATGATAACACATATTACGATTCTAATCATACGTAACCAATCATTACTCTCTCTATAAATAAACATACAGTTTACACATGATTGTAGAATGAAGACAGAAAATTAAATAATAAATAATTGCCACGAGGGCACCAATCTTGGGTGTACATCTACATCCAAGTCACAGCCACAGGCTCCACTTGATGCGCATCCAACAGTGCTCATCCAAGTAGTACCTCCTGCATAATCAACTAAAAAGGGGTTGTGCAACGGGGTTAGCTACACTAGCTAGTGAGGGAGCACAGGGGAATGCACATACACCATACAATCAATATCAATCAGAATGATGCATGCTAATGTTAGATTCATTTTTCACCTAGCACACAATTCTATCGGTCAAGTATATGCTACTGTGATAACTCGGGAGACACTGAGGGTCACTTATCCTATCGCTCTAGTGAAATCTCAATTATCACGAAGGGACCTGTGCCGGTAGAAGCCATCATGACCACCCAGTGGCAAACCCCGATAGCCATCACTACCCCTGTCCTAGCCTCTCCCTCCTTCACAGACCACAGGTGCTTAGACTATCCAACACATAAACTCCTATTAGCAAGGGTCGTAGCATAAGGGAACAAGCATCCTAGCCGCAGATATACTATATGCAGGTCCTATCGTCCCGAGAGGTATTTCGGGTGCATCAACATCCCATTCCATCTAGTACTTGGGTACCAGCATAGCACGACACATACAGATCAGGATGACATATAGCAGTTTTCATAATTTAATTAAATTGGGGTTCCGGTACCAGCATGCCCAGCACCGTAGCCCTATGCAATGGTGAGCATTATACTATCACATTCTCAACAATTCACAATTGAATATAATGCAATGCGCACCATGCTTATAAATATACTATAGCATGCTTAGTATTAATAATTATATAATATTCAAACCCTACAAAGTCACCCAGAACCCACTCACCTAACACGGGCACCGCCGCGTGTGGTTGACATGAACCTCACCTGGGCTTCCCGCTCTCCATCGAGTTGGGTAGCGTAGGAATACAAAAACAATCATTAAAGTATGTATAGAAGGGTCCCATGCTAGGACCTTAAGGTTAAAACCAAGTTTCAACCAAGACAGCACGAGCGGACTCACGGGCGGTCTCAGCAGAGGTGAATCCGCCCCTGACTCCGTTCAGACCAAAAGCTAAAATCGAAGTGAGCGGACCCACAAGCAGAACTTCTCACTTGAGTCCGATGGTGCATCCGTTTGACACTTGAGACACACTTAAAAGGGAGCAGATCCACAGGCAGATGTGCTTCTTGGGTCCGCCCTTGACTCCTTTCAATTTCCTGAGACAGACCCGAGAGCGACAGGCCCCGGGCGGAGGCAGACAGACTTGAGTCCGTTCCTTCGTCCGCTCAGGCCAACACATAGGGTTTATACTAGGCGGACTGACAGGCGGTACCATGATAGATGGATCCGATCGTTCGTCCGTCGACAGTCTCTTTCGAGATTGTAGAGGGCTTCAGCTCCAGCTTGAAGCTTGGAGTGCCTCATGCTCTCAAGGACAAGGGAGAGGTGTCTAAGCCTTCCTAGGGTCACTAGGTCCTATGCTCACCATAGGGATCCAAGATCCTATAAGGATTGGGTCTCACATTGGTCCAAGGGTTGGGTTTTAAGGTTCAAACCATGGATTCATTAGCCATGACTGCAATTGTAGCACTTAGAGGCCTAGGTCAGCATTCATTAGAGCTCCCACTAGGGCCGAGGTCCACCTTGAGTCCCAAATGGAACCCTAGGTTAGCCCTAGCTCAAGAAGCCATCAAAATCAAAGAGAAATGGGGGAGAGCTAGGTTTGGGGAGCTTACCTTGGTGAGCTTCCTTCTTCCAGCCACTCTCTCCATCTCTTCTCCTCCTCTTTCTCTTCTCCCTTGGGTCCAGCCAGCTTGGGAGGAGGTTTGGGGCTGCCAGCCATCTTGCCATGGCTTCCATCCTCTTCCCTTCCCCTCCTATTCCTCTTCTACTTCTCCTTCTTCTTCCTTTCTCCTCCTCGTTCTCCTTTCTCATGTCTCTTCTCCTCCGCAGTTTATGGGGGAGGGGGAGAGATAAGTGAATGAGAGGGGTTTAGGTATCCTTTAAGGGGTTAGATGGGCCATAGGGTGTGTTTGGTTTAGGAATCCCCAATCACTTAGTGGCCCTTAGGTCTTTAAATGGGTTTTAGTTAGGTCTTAGGGCTTGTTTGGCCTTAGGTATAACCATTAGGTCCATTAGGTCATGTTTGAGGTGCACCCTAAGTCCATAGGACTCAATTGTCCACTAGGGTCTGTTTGGTCTAGGTTAGGGTATATAAAACCCATTATTCACCCAAGTTAAGCCTTATGGGCCCACTTTCATGTCCCACTCAACCAATCAATGGTGAGGGCAGGGGTCCATATGGTCTAAGGGTTCAATTAAGGTGTCCGGGACACGGGTATGTGGGTCCCATAGGAAAATAATCCAAATAGGCAGATAACAGCACGAGCGGATCCTCGAGTGGATTCAGTAAGAGTGAGTCCGTTCGTGACTCCAGTGCTGCTGTCATGGCCCAAACTTTAAGAAAATCTATAAGGCTTTGGCCCACACTTCCAGGGCTTCGAGGGAGTTGTTTTAGTAGTATTCTAAGTCTGAGGTTATAGGTGTTGGCCAGTGCCACCATAGCATTGCCTCTTCAGATAAAGGTCTAAACTGCCCCAGGGTATAGGGGTATATCTGGGGTGCGGGTGTAACATTCCCCCAACCTTATTAAAAATTTTGTCCTCAAAATTTAAGGCAACCCGGGTCTCAAGGTATAAGGGTTCGTTGAAATAACAACGCTTTGATTATCCATTCTTAGACTAAGTCAAAGGTAAGGCAGTGCCTGTATGCCACAGTAGGTTAGGTTCTTCAATTCTCTTTCTTTTTAGGGTCTCATCACCGCAAAGGTGTGGTTCATAGTAACCCTAGGCTCCATTGGGTTAAGACTCGGTAGTTACCACAATCCAGAGGTAACCACACTGTCTTCTACACTAAACTGTGTCATGAAGAACAGGAAGTTCTCTAGATTCTCCAGATCAAGTGATACCACCTAGGCCTTCACTACTCTGGTTACCATTGGGTTGTGGGGCTTAACCTGTCTAGTTCCCAGTGCAAGGTTTACATTCTGAATGCTTTTACTTCAGGTCATCTCATTACCTAACCCAACTTCAAGATGATTTGGAATATTGATGGGACCGTCATATGTGTCACTCCCAACACGGAGGGAACACATTGGCGACCCATTACTCCCTTCATATCTGTTGTTGGAAAAGGTCTTGTTGCATTCTTCAGTTTCAGCTTTCACAACCTTTAACCCTATCGCACAGTTATCCCACAGGGGAAAAGTCCATACTAGTCCTCTCATGAGAACCACACAATCCTCTCACGGTCTGAGTCCTAGTCAACTCATTTTAAACAGTGTCCAATACTAACCTACCCGGTCAATATTAAATTAATCCCTTATTAACTTAAAGTCAGGTGGACCAGGGTCGGGCTTCAACTAGCTACCATGGTCAGGTCAATCCAAAGTCACACTTGTGGCTCAGGAGAACGAATCTACCACACACACAAGGGTGAAAGAAACACATTTATTATATTTATTTTCACACCAATCATAGGTATAAGTTTAATAATTACATTCACGTCCCTATGGACATATCTATAACCTGAGTCGATCCATAGGAACAAGGTATCTCAATGTATGGTATACTCGGTTCCTTTAAAACTAAGTCACGGTGTAGAACTACCTCTATGAGTCTGTACAAGGTTTGGATGAACCAACTAAAGTATAAATAGAGTCATCACTAGCTTAAGGTGTCAGGACTGATTCCCAAGTACACGTGGCCTTTATGGCTCGCTCAACTAAACCTATCCAAATCAGCCTAGTGTTTCCTTCCTGCAGGCCCGGCTAAGAGTTGGATCCTATATCCCCCTATAAGGGTTTCTATTCCACGTAAGCTCAGGTTCACTCACTAATGGGTTCTAAGGATTGGCATCCTCAAAGGTAACTCTCCTCCTCTCGCATAGGAGGGGAGTCACAATCTACACTGACGCCTTCCGTCTCATATTGGCCGGCCTAGTCGGGTATAAGTCCTAACTGTTGGACAAGTGTGTGTCCATCAAACCCAGTTCGGTCCGATTCAACCTGGTTCACCTTTGTATTGAACATTTATACATTTTAGTTTAATATTGTCGCATGCGATATAAACTTTTTGAGCATTATGTGTCCGTAAGTTATACTTAAAATGGTAGTCACGACTAGGGTTTGGGCTGGGCACCCTTATCATATGGTCGTCGCATTAGGTATGCCTAGACATGTGATGTCAGGGTACGAATGCGAGTGCTCACATGTTTGATTTGTGCATTGGCGAAGAATCTACTTTGTCGATTCCCTCATGTATCTTGCCGGATGTAGGAAGGGATAGACATGTGTCATCGACACCCTATACTGAGGGAACCCTTTCACGCAAAGTGTGATCGCATTCTTTGGTTCATCAATGACTGAGAGTCAAGCGAGTCAAAGCCGGTGTTCTGGGAATGCGTGAATACTTTGTGAGTGAAAGAATTATCCAACACGGTCACCACTGCCCGATTGGGGAACACCAAGATAGAGACTGCTCGTGCATAGTCGGATCGAACTGGATCCATGCACGTTTTGGAAATGGTTTTGCAAAATTTATTTTACATAAAATGATACATTATTTATAGTTATTTCAAATAAAGTGTTTTATCGAGTTTTGCGGGACCCGATCGGATGCATAGACGCTCATATATGGACATGTACTATGGATTGGGGTTTGGCAGTACATGTGTACATGCCCTAGATTCCATAATGATGGTGTTGATTAGTGGGGGGGTTGTATATGATAAATTGTTATCATATAGGGAGTTATTTAGAATTTACTAATTTAATTGGCTCTTTATTTAATTAATGGATTTGGTGCTAATTGTAATTATCCATTAATAATTAAATAAAGAATCTAATTAATACTTTCCCTATTAGATTCTGCTTCTTCACCTGTGTAGCACTTTGAGTTTAAACAGAACTGCCAGACTGAGAGAGAGAGAGAGTCAGACTCTCACTAGGGCTCTATTAAATCTATCTAGGATTTAATTAAACCCTATTATTATAAATAGGGGACCAAAAAACGCAGAAGAGGAAGCTCTCCACATTTTTGGAGCAGACACTCGCTCTCCTACGTTTTTGGTTTCTCTCTCTCCCTCTTGTGATCTCTCTTCTTCTTCTTGCTTCTCTCACCTGTGTTTGAGAGTTAGGGTTTGTGAAACCCTAGATCTGTGCTGAGGAGTTTGAGGGCATCTGGGACTGGCGTGTAGAACCTTGGTAGCACCATTGGAGGTTCAGATCTATTTGCTTGGAGCACTCGCTGGAGGAAGAACCATTGTCTATTGGAGGAGTAACACTTGAGGCTCACTAGGTTTTTTTTTTTCGATAAGTAAGAAGATTGTATTAGAAAAGGAGGAAAAACTACAAAAGAAGGCATTCTCTAAGAACCCGACAAGGGGAAGAGAACCCAAAGCACGATGGGACAGGCCCCATCAAACAAGAACCGAGCCAAAAAGGCTACGGCCTGTAATAAGTGACAAAATCTGAGTCCTGTTTAAAGTAGTGAATAAGGGCAGGGGGGAAATCTCCAGGATCCCAAACTACCCCATATGAGTCACAAGGGACTGCAGCCATAAAATCTGCTGGTCGATTTTGTTCTCTCCAAACATGGGTGAATTCTTTCATTCTCAAATCATTTGCCAAAGCAAGGATTCTACTCTTGAGAGGTTGTACTTTCCAAGGTCCTACAACCTTGCCAGAAATAGTGTCAATCGCCAACTTGGAATCAGATCTAATAGAAACATCAAGGATTCCTCTCTCTATGCAAAGGGAGATGCCTCTATGTATAGCAGCCAGCTCCATGGAGAGAATGTAAAGTTCCAGCCCTTGGTTAGCAAATGCAGCTACAGGTTGTCCAATCGCATTACGAATCACTCCTCCAAAAGCAGCTCTACCATCGAACAGCGAACCATCACAGTGAAGGGACCACAAATTGTTAGGAGGTAAGATCCACGAGCATGGTCTCGGCATCCTAATAGCCCAATGAACTTGCAAGTTCCAGGCCGAAGCAATGTGGGAATTAGCAGGACAAGGATCCCCACTCAAAGAACCAGATGTGACTACAGTCCTAACATCCCCCTTGATAGCTTCCACAATCTGATCCTTAGATCTAGCCTTTTGCCGAAAAATTCTGAAATTTCTTTCAAACCAAATATGCTTGATAGTGGCACAAAATGCAAGCTTTAAAACCACACCTAAGCTCCCCGCTCTTCCTGCCGCATAACGAACCCAAATGGCAGCATCAAATATGTTCATGGGAGCCTGTCCATGAAGAGAACACATACCAAAGATCCTCCTCCAAATATCAATGGAAAAAGGGCAAGCAAAGAAAATATGGTTTCTGCTCTCAATACCAGCCCAACAAAACTCACAACTATGTTGAACCGGGATCCCCCTGTGAAGAAGATTATCCCTAGTGGGGAGAGCATCGACCAGACACCTCCAAGAAACAAAAGAGTGGGACTTAATGCTGCCTTCAAACCAAACTGCTTCACTCCAATCCACGGGGTTGGCCTTCACACGAGTGGCATTCCAAGCCGATTTGGTTGAAAAGATACCTGTCGGATTGCCAGTCCATATTACCAAATCCGGGTTGTCACCATGCAACTTATCAATGGAGGGGAGGGCTCTCCACACATCAATAAGGTCAAAAGAGGTTGAAGGGCCAGGTAGCCAGTCTCCATCCCGAACAATTTCCTTGACAAGTGCATGATGGGCTGCAAGCGCATAAGATCCCGCATCATAGCAAATCCTACTACCAAACCTATTAAAAAGGACTCCCTCTGGGTGCCACTTATCGAGCCAAAGTTTGGTGGATCTGCCATTGCCAATGAAGGTATTAATTAAAGGCAAAGCCTTATCTCTATATTTCAAAACTTTCCTCCAAACCCAAGAGCAATTTTGCAACACCTTGACTGTCCAAAACGATTCTTGCTTGAGGTATCTCTGCTGGACCCAATGCACCCAAAACCGACCAGCCACATTCATCTCCTTAACCCGCTTAAGCCCAAGACCTCCTTCAGTTTTAGGCTTGCAGACCGCATCCCAAGAAATGAAGTGCATTTTCCTTTCAAGCGAGGGGCCTGACCAAAGGAAATTAGAAAACATGGACTCAATCTGTGAGATAAGGTTACTTGGCAGCCCAAAAATACCAGCCCAGTAAATGTAGCATCCTTGGAGCACAGAAGAGATAAGTTGGAGACGCCCAGCATAAGATAAAAACCTGGCTTTCCATCCTTCCAATTTCCTTCTAACCAAATCTAAAATAGGACTGCAATCTTTCAAGGACAGCCTGCCCGAGACAAGAGGGACGCCGAGGTACCTGATAGGGAGAGTGGTCTCAGAGAAACCCGTTAATTCCAAAAGTTCCATACTACTAGTTTGGGTTAGGCCCCCTACAAAAATAGAGGACTTAGATCTATTGAGATGCAGCCCTGAAAGACTTGCAAACTCGTCAAGACCCCCCAAACTAGCCAAAACAGATTCGCGATTGGCCTTCACAAAGATCATTAGGTCATCCGCAAATATAAGGTGAGAAAGATGTAGAGCTTTACATCTAGGCAGCAATTTGATTTGACCATCTACTTCCAGCCTTCGTATAATTCCTGAAAAAGCTTCCATGGCAATAGTGAACAAATAAGGAGAGAGCGGGTCACCTTGCCTGATACCTCTATCTCCCTTGAAGTAACCTGTGGGGCTGCCATTAATGAGAACGGAGAACATGGGTGTGGTAACACAAGCCTTAACCCATCCAAGGAATTTCCCTGTGAAGCCCATTCTTTCCATCACTCCAAATAGAAAGTTCCTGCTCAAGGAGATAGGCTTTATGGAGATCAACCTTCAACACCACAGTGGGGTTGGCTGCTTTCTGCTCAATTCCTCTCACAATATCATGGCAAACAAGAATATTATCAACTATAGATCTTCCTTTGATAAAAGCTGATTGATTGAAACTGATCACCTCGTCGATAACCTTCTGGAGTCTATTAGAGATGATCTTAGAAATGATCTTATAAAGCAGATTGCAAAGGGCAATGGGTCTATAGCCCGCAAAGGAGGAAACATCTCCAGATTTAGGGATCAGAGAAATAAAGGTAGCATTAACAGAATAGGGCATAAGGGAGTTCTCAAAAAACCAATTAATAGCCTTGATAAGGTCCTCCTTAATAATCTCCCAGGTTGTTTTGTAAAATCTAGCCCCGAAACCATCAGGCCCTGGGGCCTTAGAATCTTTCATAGCAAAGACCACACCCTTGATCTCCTCTCTACTAATCTCCCTTTCCAATTCCAATATCTGAATTTCAGAAATAGCACCCGAAAGGTGGATAGAATTTGGGCAGGTTCCCTCATCAATTGAATCAGTCCCAAATAAATTACAATAAAACTTTACAGCCTCTTCTTTAATCCTTTTGGTTCTTCAACCACCACTCCATTCGATCAACAATCTCCGAATATGCTTTCTATTGAATCACGCGCATGGACTTATGAAAAAACTGTTATTTCCATCACCTAGTTGGAGCCACTTCACCCTAGATTTCTCCTTTAGGACCCTCTCCTCCATTTGCAAAGCACTCCAGAGCTTGCCCTTGGCCTCTCTCTCTAGGATAATTAGAGAATCATCCATCGGATTCAAAGATATATCAGCCTGAATTCTGGAAAGTTCCTCCTCAGCCACCTTGACAGAATGAAAAACATCCCCAAAATCCTCCTTATTCCACCTCTTCAACTCAAGCTTAACATTCCTTAACTTTGCAGCGAAACAAAGAAGAGGATTGGACTGTGGCTTTATAGGGAAAGCCCAACCTTTCTTAACCACTTCAAAGTAATCTCCATGAGTAGTCCAGGCATCGAAAAATTTGAAAGGCTTTGGACCTGAATTGAAATTGTCCAACAGCTTAAGGATAATCGGACTATGGTCAGAGATACCAGGGCATAGGAAATTCGCCTCAGAAAAACTTAGTTTATCCAGCCAATGGCTGTTAACTAAGACCCGATCAAGTTTACAACAAATTCTACTGCTGCCTTTTTGGTTATTACTCCAAGTAAACATTTCTCCTTTCCACTTCAAATCAGCTAGGCCCGAATTGAAAATACAAGCGTTAAAGTCCTCTACAGCCCCATGAAGAATGGCCTCCCCTCCAAGCTTCTCATTCGATGCCAAACAATATTAAAATCCCCCATTACAGCCCGGGTCGATCACACCAAGCAATTTCCTCTATGTCCTTCCGACTCAAGCCTCCCCTCAAGAGTATTAAAAGCATAAACGGTGCGGTGGCGGGCCAAAGAAGAACCAAGAATTCCAACTTTCAAATGAATAAATTGAGGTTTAGATTTAATGATCTCAACCTTTAAACTCTCCTCATCCCAACCAATCCAAATTCTGGTATGGTGTTCTGGACTACAGTTATGAGTGAATTTCCATCCCCTTTTAAGGTTTTGAAAAGTAGTATTAACATTATTCTCCTTAACTTTTGTCTCCAAAAGAATAGCCAACTTATACTCCTTGGCAGCAAGCATTCTTTTAACACTTCTTTGTTTTTCAGGGGCATTCAGCCCTCTCACATTCCAGCATAGACTATTCATTAGGAACGATTAGAAGGAGGGGTTGGAGCCAGCTTCTTACCCCCCAAAGCCAATCCAATCTCAGTCCCCTTCACAGCCGAACTAGCATTGGAAGTGATTTCAATACGCTGAGGCTTGAAAGAAGCCAAAAATCTTCTCCTTCCCTGCTCCCTTAGTCCTCTCCCCTCTTTATCTGAATTTAAAACAATGGGGATAGTGGGGTTGGACATACCTTCAAATGTGGGGTCTTTCAAAGATAAGCTAGCCGAATCCTTTCTTCCTTTGGTGGATAGGCTGGCAGTTTTGGAAATCAAATCTGGCCGGGCAACTTCTTTAGCTCCTTCTTCAATGACATCACCATCCAACGTGGCCCCCTCATCAAGAATCTTCAAAAGAGAATCCCTAATAGAGCTCCCCCAATCAGCTTTGCTTACCAAAACTGAAGTGGAAGAATTATTACCTTCCATAGGTGCCCCACTCTCCTTCTCTCCACCCTCACCAATTCTCTCCTTCATGGTCAACGCATGGGCTTTAGTAGGAGAAGACCCAGCTGTCACATTCATCCCATTTGAATTTTCCAAAATCTCCACACCATCCAAGCCAGCTATACCTTTTCTTCCAAGATTCTCCCCATCTGTCGTAATTAAAGAATCCCTTGGATTCTGCCCATCATCCAGCTCATCTCCTAATAAGATATTGCAAGAATCAACATCCAACATTAGCTCCTTTGGATCATAGGCAACTTCCTCCGTTAGATCTTCCAAGAAAGCAAATGCATTGACATGAACAACTTCCTTCCCTTTACCACTGCAATCTTGGTTGGAGAATTAGGAAGATTTCTAGAACCAAGCAGATTTGGAAATCCCCATAGATTTCGTGATCCCAAGATTCCGTGATCCTAGCAAATCTTTCACCCAAGTTGGCATCTCCATTTGAATTTTGAATCTCAGCCCCATCACCACCGTGCATGGCCTGAGCACCACCACCACGTCCCGCTCCGGCCACCTGAGAAGGACAGCACCACCTTTCACCCTCCACTCTTTTCAGCTGTTACCCTTCTGTGTAGCTTGATTAGCACCACATTGACTAGTGGCATGGCCAAAAATCATGCAGCTATTGCAGCATGGAGGGCACCATTCATACTTCACTTTTTGAAAGAACACCAACCCTTCATCATCATGGACAGCCACTTGCTCCGGGACATCATGGGTAGCCTCAATTTCCACACATAAGCGGGCATAGGAGAGCCTTTCCTTAGTCATTGTCATTTTGTCAGTGGCTATCGGTTTGCCGATAACACTAGCAATCGAACTCAAAGCCTCCACATTCCAGAAGTGAAAAGGAAGGTTGGGGAAAGTAATCCAGATAGGAATGGAGTTTAATTCAACCTTTTCAAGCTTCATTCCTGGTTTCCAAGGCCGGAGGATCAACGGTCTTCGCTGCACAGTCCATGGTCCTCCTTCTAGCACTTTAACTTTATCTTCCTCCAAATTGAAACGAAAAACAAAGAATCCACTCTCTAAAAGATTAACATCCACATGCCCAGAAATACTCCATTGTTTTAGCAGCACTTCTTTAACATAAGTAAAACTTGGCCTACGGCCAATGAAATGCCCAAGAAGAGTGTTCTTCTATTTAGATAATTCTGCCTTAAGCATGGCTGAAGAACATTGTGCAACACGCATACCATCAATACAAACAGGCTCAATGAAACTTAACTCCAAACCTTCACTATTAAGGGAGCTTGAAGAAGATTGAAAGAATGAAGTCCATGACACCCCCTTCCGAACAGCTTCTCCATGTATATCCATTCCCGATCCTGCCACCAAAACACCACCACCACCCGAGGAGGATCCCCCACCTGCAGCAACTTCTCTCAGCCTTGATCCACCACCAAGATCACCCCCTGCCGACTTAGAACCGCCATCCACCGAGCCCCTAGCTTCCCCCTCTCCCGGAATGGGTGGAGGAAGAAGACCATCAGCCGAAGCAAATGGCCCGCCGGCCATCACCAAGAGCAACCACCAAGAGCACCACACTCAAAATCTCCAGAGCAACCACCAAGACACTTGCAACATGTTCCTATTTTGAGAGGCAGGGATGACCTTATTATTTGGAAGAATTCCCCTAATGGCTTATTTACTACTAAGTCAGCCTAAGGCTCACCAGGTTAGCAGTTCTTCATTAATTCCTTCAGTTTATTGATTATTAATATTTATGGGATGCGAAAGAAACTCAAATCGACCTTTTCCGCTGCGCATTCGAGTTAGGGATGGATCCCCCTTGCCATGTGATGGACTAGGGATGAGTTTCTTCGTCCCTACTGTGATAATAAATTTTATGGGACACATGAGGGAAGGAGAAACCCTAACAGGGATGCACCAGGGTTCCCATGGGCGACCATGGAAAGCCCTAAAAATTAAAATGGGGCACCCATGGGACACCATGGGCTAACCCAGGGCGTGTAAAACCCTAAGAATAAATATCTTGGTCTCCCTAGGGAACCATGGTTTGATCCCTGGACAGTTGTTTGGTCAACACTAACCCCTTTTAAACTTTAGGGCCTTAACTAAACTTAGGGGGTCCTCGTAACTGGGTCAAAAGGTCTCCAAAATCGAGGCTCAAAATCCTGAAAGAAATAGAGTGGACTCATGAGCGGTGTCAGTACTCTGGGTTCGTTCGTGGCTCCCTCGCAAAAATAAGAAGAGCGGACTAACGAGCGGATGCGGAACATGAATCCGTTCATTTGTCCGTTCTCAGAAGGTCAAAAGGCCGAGAGGAAATGAATCGATCGGATCTATGGGCGGACTCATAAATGTGGATCCGCTCAGACTAAACTTCTAAAATTTCAAGTTTTAAGCGGGACGGATCAATGGGGGGAGTCACGATAAGTGGTTCCATTCGTTCGTCCATTCGCGGAATTTTAACAAAGTAGAGCCGCAAGTTTTAATACTCACTTTTGGCTCCAAAGAAGGGAAACACCACCGTAAGGGGAGAGGGCTCTACAAGGTTTTCGGTTGGGCTTCCTAGCACTCCTTTGAGTGGATTTCTTATGATCTTAAGCCTCAAAGTTCCTTCTCTCACTCTCAAGGTAATCTTTCTCTTTCCCATTCTCTTCTTTCTTCCATTGTAAGATTTGCTTGTCTCTACATATTCCTTTTTTCATTGTAGAACTTTTAGCTTATGCCTCTTTATCTTCTCTTCCGTTTTCTTCTTGGATATGAGATAGATAGCCTAGGTTATGATTGGAATTGATATTGTTTACACTTTTATGGCCATGTATGCCAAGATCATGCCCAAAATCGATTTTAGGTTTGGGTTTTGTGTATAAAACAAGTCCTAATCGATCAATGGCACTATATAGTTGGATTCCTTGTTTGTGCATTGTACTCCTTAAACATTTTAAAGCCTTTACAAGCATTGAAAATTGTATGCTATGATTGTCTAGTGTAGTTGGATCTACTTGGGTAATCCTAGGTTTAGGTTGGGTAAAACTTCAATCCTTCAATGCTTGGGAAAACTTCAAGTTTATGCTAAATTCTTATATGCCCTAGAACCTCATAGGAATTTATTCCATTGTTTTATCCTTAAACATCTTCTCTTGCTTATAAGATTGTGGACATAATCCTTGAAATCCATCCTTTATTTTCCAAATAATTCATTCACTTGGTGCAACCTCAATGCGTATATATATATATTCATATCTATATATGCTGCTTAATTCCTCTTGTTTAGATCATTGTAGATTATTATGGTTGGTTATATTTAATCCATTATCGCTTATGAATGATAGCATATATTTACCCAGCTAATATCCACTTAGGACCCAACCAAGTAACTGCATAACTATATCCAATAGCCTATGTTTCAAGTTCTAAGTTCCATGTTGCCTATTATCATCTAGATTCTTGTTTTCATCCCAATCAGTCTTCTTCCTAAGTTTGCACACAATCATTTATGTTCTTAAGATTTTTAGTGTAGAACCTAAGTGTGGAGAGTAAATCAAGTGGTTACATCCAGACTGTGGTCGGTGCAGAGCATCATTGCTCTGATACCACTCTGTCACGCCCCTATCCCGATGTAATATATATTACCACATAGGGGTATGACTAGGACAATCACACATCATCCCAACACCTACCAGGATCGCAGATACAGTATCCCGAGCCACAGTCCACCCTGTCATCACGTCTTGATAATAGAAAGGAACGTTTAAAAGAAATAAACCGTTCCAGATATAGAGTTAGCAGAGCGGAAGCGAAATTAAATTAAATCATGTGAAATTATAGAGCATCGGTTCTCTAATGATAACACATATTACAATTATAATCATAAGTAACCAATCATTACTCTCTTTATAAATAAACATACAGTTTATACATGATTGTGGAATGAAGATAAAAAATTAAATAATAAATAATTGCCATGAGGGCACCAATCTTGGGTGTACATCTACATCCAAGTCACAGCCACCGGCTCCACTTGATGCGCATCTAACAATGCTCATCCAAGTAGTACCTCCTGCATAATCAACTAAAAGGGGTTGCACAACGGGGTTAGCTACACTAGCTAGTAAGGGAGCACAGGGGAATGCACATACACCATATAGTCAATATCAATCAGAATGATGGATGCTAATGTTAGATTCATTTTCCACCTAGCATACAATTCTATCGGTCAAGTATATGCTACTGTGATAACTCGGGAGACACTGAGGGTCACTTATCCTATCGCCCCAGTGAAACCTCAATTATCACGAAGAGACCTGCGCCGGTAGAAGCCATTATGACCACCTAGTGGCAAACCTCGATAGCCATCACTACCCCTGTCCTAGCCTCTCCCTCCTTCACAGACCACAGGTGCTCAGACTATCCAACACATAAACCCCTGTTGGCAACGGTCGTAGCATATGGGAACAAGCATCCTAGCTATAGATATATTATATGCAGGTCCTATCATCCCGAGAGGTATTTCGGGTGCATCAATGTCCCATTCCATCTAGTACTCGAGTACCAGCACGTCATGGCACATACAAATTAGGATGACACATAGTAGTTTTTATAATTTAAATAAATTGGGGTTCTGGTACCGGCACACCCAGCACCGTAGCCCGATATAATGGTGAGCATTATACTATCACATTCTCAATAGTTCACAATTGAATAAAATGCAATGCGCACCATGCTTATAAATATACCATAGCATGCTTAGTATTAACAATTATATAATATTCAAACCCAATAAAGTAACCCAGAACCCACTCACCTAACATGGGCGCCGCCACGTGTGGTTGACATGAATCTCACCTGGGCTTCCCGCTGTCCATCGAGTTGGGTAGCCTAGGAATACAAAAACAATCATTAAAGTATGTATAGAAGGGTCCCATGCTAGGCCCTTAAGGTTAAAACCAAGTTTCAACCAAGACAGCACGAGCGGACTCACGGACGGTCTCAGTAGAAGTGAATCCGCCCCTAACTCCGTTCAGGCCAAAAGCTAAAATCAGAATGAGCGGACCCATGAGCAGAACATCTCACTTGAGTCCAGTGGTGCATCCGTTCCACACCTGAGACACACTTAAAAGGTAGCGGATCCACGGGAGGATGTCCTTCTTGGGTCCGCCCCTGACTCCATTCAATTTCATGAGACAGACCCGAGAGCGATAGGCCCTGGGCGGAGGCAAACAGACTTGAGTCAGTTCCTTCGACCACTCAGGCCAACACACAGGGTTTATACTAGGCGGACTAACAGACGGTACCACAATAAATGGATCCGTTCGTTTATCTGCCAGTAGTCTCTTCCGAGCTTGCAGAGGGCTTCAGCTCTAGCTTGAAGCTTGGAATGCCTCATGCTCTCAGGGACAAGGGAGAGGTGTCTAAGCCTTCCTAGGGTCACTAGGTCCTATGCTCATCTTAGGGATCCAAGATCCTACAAGGATTGGGTCTCACATTGGTCCAAGGGTTGGGTTTTAAGGTTCAAACCATGGATTCATTAGCCATGGCTACAATTGCAGCACTTAGAGGCCTAGGATAGCATTCATTAGAGCTCCCACTAGGGCCAAGCTCCCCCTTGAGTCCGAAATGGAACCCTAGGTTAGCCCTAGCTCAAGAAGCCATCAAAATCAAAGAGAAATGGGGGAGAGCTAGGTTTGGGGAGCTTACCTTGGTGAGCTTCCTACTTCCAGCCACTCTCTCCATCTCTTCTCCTCCTCTTTCTCTTCTCCCTTGGGTCCGGCCAACTTGGGAGGAGGTGTGGGGCTTCCAGCCATCTTGCCATGGCTTCCATCCTCTTCCCTTCCCCTCCTATTCCTCTTCTAATTCTCCTTCTTCTTCCTTCCTCCTCCTCCTTCTCGTTTCTCTTGTCTCTTCTCCTCCACAGTTTATGGGGGAGGGGGAGAGATAAGTGAATGAGAGGGGTTTAGGTATCCTTTAAGAGGTTAGATGGGCCTTAGGGTGTGTTTTGTTAAGGTATCCCCAATCACTTAGTGGCCCTTAGGTCTTTAAATGGGTTTTAGTTAGGTCTTAAGGCTTGTTTGGCCTTAGGTATAAGCATTAGGTCCATTAGGTCATGTTTGGGGTGCACCCTAAGTCCATAGGACTGAATTGTTCACTAGGGTCTGTTTGGTCTAGGTTAGGGTATATAAAACCCATTATTCACCCAAGTTAAGCCTTGTGGGCCCACTTTCATGGCCCACTCAACCAATCAATGGTGAGGGCAGGGGTCCATATGGTCTAAGGGTTCAATTAAGGTGTTCGGGATATGGGTATGTGGGTCCCACAGAAAAATAATCCAAATAGGTAGATGACAGCACAAGTGGATCCTCGAACGGATTCAGTAAGAGTGAGTCCGTTCGTGACTTCGGTGCTGCTGTCATGGCCCAAACTTCAAGGAAATCTATAGGGGTTTGGCCCACACTTCTAGGGCTTCAAGGGGGTTCTTTTAGTAGTATTCTAAGTATAAGGTTACAGGTGTTGGCCAGTGCCACCATAGCATTGCCCCTTTAGGTAAAGGTCTAAACTCCCCCAGGGTATAGGGGTATATCTGGGGTGCGGGTGTAACATCGAGATTATCTGTGTATGGTTGGATTAGAATCTGGATTTAGTGCCGTTTTGGAAATGGTTTTGCAAAAATCTATTTTACATAAAATGATAGATTATATATAATCATTTGAACAAAGTGTTTTATCGAGTTTTGCGGGAGCCGATCAGATGCACAGACACTCTTATATGGACATGTACTATGGATTGGGTTTTGGCAGTACATGTGTACATGCCCTAGATTCCATAATGATGGTGTTGATTAGTGGGGGGTTGTATATGATAATTTATTATTATATAGGAAGTTATTTGGAATTTGCTAATTTAATTGGCTCTTAATTTAATTAATGCGTATGATGCTAATTGTAATTATCCATTAATAATTAAATAAAGTAGCTACTTAATACTTTCCCTATTAGATTCTGCTTCTTCACCTTTGTAACACTCTGAGTTTAAACAGAACTACCAAACTGAGAAAGAGAGAGACTCTCACTGGGATTAATTCTAATCCATTCAGGGTTTTTAGAAAACCCAAGCTCTATAAATAGGGGACCAAAAATGCAGAGGGGGCACTGCTCTGCGTTTTTAGTCTGGCCCCCTCTCTCTTGCATTTTGGTCTCTCGCTATCCCTCTTGTGATCTCTCTCCTTTTATTCTAGTTTCTCTCACCTGTGTTTGACAGTTAGGGTTTGTGAAACCTTAGATCTGTGCTGAAGAATTTGAGAGCATCTGGGATTGGCTTGAAAAACCTTGGTAGCACCATTGGAGGTTCAGATCTGTTTACTTGGAGCGCTCACTAGAGGAAAAACTATTGTCTATTGGAGGAGCAACACTTGAGGCTCACCAGATTAGTAATTCTTGTTTAATTCCTTCAGTTATTAATTGTTTAATATTTATGGGATGCGAAAGAAACTCGAATAGATTTATTTCAACTGCTCATTTGAGTATGGGATGGATCCCTCTTGCCATGTGATGGATTAGAGATGATTTTCTCTGTCCCTATTGTGTTCATAAATTGCATGGGACACAACAGGGAAGGAGAAACCCTAATAGGGATGCACCAGGGTTCCCATGGGCAACCATGAAAAACCTTAAAATTAAAATGGGGCACCCATGGAACACCATGGGATAACCCAGGGCGTGCAATACCCTAATTGGTTTATAATTGGTTTCCCTAGGGAACCATGGTTTGATCCCTGGACCGTAGTTTTGCCTACAATATGGTATTAGAGCCACCTTTCCCACCCATGAATATTGAATAATTAATGGTTAATATGATTGTCATGAGTGGGATGCAAGTTGGCACATGGGTGGTTAAAATATGGTTGTTGTAACAACCTTCCCATGTGCATGTGGGTAGTTACAAGGTTGTTAGTGTAACAACTTACCCATGTGATGATGGATTTGGTAACTATTTTGTTATTTCCAATTATTGAAACATGTATCCATGTAGGATATGAGTAATTATTTTTTTTAAAATTAATTTTTAATCATGATTGTATGTGGGGGGGGAGCGCACATTGCCAAGCCTCTATGCACGCCCTCCCCCTTGTTCCTGCCTATGTGCGCAGCCCATATGTGGGGTTTGGGCCCATAGGCTGCGCAGGAGGCCTTGGGCTTTTGGCTGTGGCCTTGGCCTGCTGCCCGTGGGCTTTGGGCCCATAGGCTGCGCAGGGGGTGCATGTGGGCTGCATACACCCCCCCTTGATTCCCCTCCAGTTTTGTAATAAAAAAAAAAGGGAATATTTTTCAAAACAGATTTTTATTTTTGTTTTGTTTTTGGAGGAAGAAGATAGGTGAAGGGATCCCTCCCTCCACCCACTTGTAATTAAAATTGTGATTTTAATTTTATGGGCTTGGATACATGTTATCACATGTGATGTGGTAGTTCAATGATTGAAGAAATCCATGTTGTTTTTGGTTTATTTGCTTTTATGCCCATACATGAAATTATGTTATGATGGGATTATGGGAATGGCATTCTAATAAAATGGATGGATTGTTTATGTATTTTTTTTTTGATAGGTAAATTGTGAGTATATAGAAACAATAAAGAAAAAGAACAAGAGAAGGCAGCCTACTCCCACCCCTTAGACAGACCTAAGGAAGAAGGAGAGGCCCCCACACCCCGAGGACAAACCCCTCGGTTATACAAGGAAAAAGGAAAAGGCCAGCCCAATCAGGGGGGTCTAAAATAGGTCTTCTTGCTTGCATCATCATGAATCAATCTCATATGGTCTTCTGGAAACTCCGGAGGATGAATAATAGCTTCCCCATCCCCATTATTAATGGATGCAACAAAATCTGTCGGTTGGTTCAATTCCCTCCAAACATGCCTAACTTCTTTGTGAGACAAATGGTGCAAGAGAGCACAAATCTGGCAATTTAAAACATACACACTCCAAGGGCATGTGATCGATCCCGTAAGAATATCCACTGCCAACTTCGAATCAAACCTGATCGAAACGCTATGAATATCCTTCTCCAAGCATAAGGTCAGCCCTCTATGAATAGCTAATAACTCCATGCTAAGAACTGAAGTTTCCACCCCCTTGCCTACATAGGCCAGAATGGGGACTCCCATATTATTATGAATAAGACCCCCATAAGCAGCCCTATCCGCAGTCAAAGATCCATCAAAATGGAGTGCGGCCATGTGAAGGGGAGGTCTAAACCAAGAGTAGGTTTTGGGGGCCGTGACAACCCACTGCACTTGAATCCCCCAATTCTCAGCCAAGAACTGATTTCTTGGATTATGGGCAGCCACAATGGGGGGGGGGGGTAGGAACCTTTAGTAACATCAAACTTGATATCATGAAGAATTCTTTCATAAGTCCTGGACTTATTACTGAAAAGACGTTGATTTCGTTCCCACCAAATATGATAAACCGAAGCACAAAAAGCCAGCTTAGGAATGACATCTAACTTATCATTGGTGCACACCACATATGGCAGCCAGTTAACCACATCAGTTAGGCCAGATGGGCCCTTCCCACTTGGGGTGCATAAGGAGCTAATCCTACCCCAAATGGTTTTGGAGAAGGGGCAGTCAAAGAAAAGATGGTTATGGCTCTCCAATCCCCCCTAACAAAGGACACAGTTCTGTCCAACCAAAATATTCCTTTTAATAAGTTGGTCCTTAGTTGGGAGTGCCCCGATAAGACACCTCCAGGTAGTGCAGGAATGCCTAGGAAAGTACCCAGGGAACCAAACATGTTTATGCCAATCCACCAAAGTGGCACGCCTTCTAATCAGATCCCAAGCCGATTTGGTGCTAAATAAGCCATTAGGAGCTTTCCTCCAAACAATAAGGTCCTTCCCCCCATTTACCAGGGCAACACTAGGGAGATCTCTCCAAACAGTAATCAGAACGAAGGATCCATGGGGTTGAGGATGCCAGTGGCCATCTCTAATAAGATCTGAAACCAATGCAAGGCGATGCGAACCAGCATCATACCTGATACGGTCCCCATACCTTTTTATTAGAATTCCTTTGGGATGCTAGTTATCAAGCCAAAGTCTAGTAGTCTGGCCATCCCCAATGAAGTGGTGGATGTGAGGCTCAACCAAGTCTCTGTATTTGAGAACTTTTCGCCAAACCCAAGAGAAGTTTTGGGGAACCTTAGAGGTCCAAATAGAATCATTCTTTAGGTAATGGGTATTAACCCACCTAACCCAAAGACTGTCCTTCTTAAAGGCAATTCACCAGATTTGTTTAAGAATAACGGCAGTGTTCATATTTGAAATTCTCCTAATTCCAAGCCCCCCTTCAGATTTAGGTTTGCAAATATTATCCCAAGAAATGTAATGTACCTTCCGTTCCAGAGACGGGCCGGTCCAAAGGAAGTTGGAGAAGATGGACTCCAGTTTTTTTTTGACAGCACCAGGGAGAGCAAAGATCCCCGACCAGTAAATATAGCAGCCTTGGAGAACGGAACTCAATAGTTGCACCCAACTTGCAAAGGACAAGAAACGGGCTTTCCATCCATCAAGCCTACTCTCCACACTTGATCCAAGATAGAAGAACAATCAGCTGTGGCCAGCTTACAAGAAATAAGAGGAACACCAAGGTACCGGATGGGTAGCTTAGTATCCACAAAATTCATTAATTCCAAAAGTTGCAGTCTGGAGGCCCCTAAAATAATAGAGGACTTAGCTCTATTGAGTTTCAACCCAGAGAAGGTATGAAAATCATCCAAAGCCCCCAGACAGGCCAAAATAGAATCAGGAGAGGCCTTCACGAATATCATCAAGTCATCAGCAAATATAAGGTGAGAGAGGTGGGATCTCTTGCATCTGGGGAGAAGGCTGATCCTGCCATCAACTTCCAACTTCCTCATCAAGGCGGAGAAACCCTCCATAGCAATAGTGAAGAGATAGGGGGAGATGGGATCTCCTTGCCTGATCCTCTTCCCCCTTTAAAGTAACCAGTCTGGCTTCCATTGTGAAGGATGGAAAAGCAGGGGGTTCCAACACAAGCCTTCACCCAACCAATAAACTTATGAGGGAAACCCATTCTTTCCATGATATCAAAAAGGAACTTCCTGCTGAGTGAGTCGTAAGCCTTATGGAGATCAATCTTCAACACCGCTGTGGGGCTTATTCCTTTCTGCTCAATCCCTCTAACTACATCATGACACACTAGAATGTTGTCCATAATGGATCTCCCCTTGATAAAGGAAGATTGAGCATCACTAACCACTAGCCCAACAACACCTTGTAATCTATTAGATAAGATTTTGGTAATGATCTTATAAAAAAGATTGCAAAGAGCTATGGGCCTGTATCCAGCAAAAGAAGTAACATCCCCCATCTTAGGAATCAGACTAATGAAAGTGGCATTAACCGAGCTAGGGAGGCAAGACTTAGTGAAAAACCACTTCACGGCCAAAGTCAAGTCTTCACCAACAACTTCCCAAGAATGTTTAAAGTAGGCTGCCCCAAATCCATCAGGTCCAGGAGCTTTTGAGTTCTTCATCGCAAACACCACTTCCATAATCTCCTTGTTGGACACATTCCCAATGAGGCTTTCCTGTTGTGCATGAGACAGCCCACTTTGTAAAGGGATAGAATCGGGGAAGAAGCCTCTATCATCAGCATCTGCTCCAAACAACTTCATATAAAAGGAAATTGCTTCTTCCTTAATGAGAGTAGGTTCCTTGACAATGCCTCCCCCTTCCCCTTGAATCTCCAGAATATGGTTTCTGTTCTGTCTACAAACCATAGATTTATGGAAGAAACTATTGTTTCCATCACCCAGCTGAATATGCTTGACCCTTGATTTCTCTTTTAAAAACTTTTCTTCAGTAGCCAGAGCTTCCCACAACTTAAGTTTGGCTTGTGCCTCCAAGGAGACCAAGTTCGGATCATTAGGGTGCGCACCCAGAGTGCATTGAATCTGTTTTAGATCAGCATCTGCAGCCTTAACCGCTTGAAACACATCTCCCACACATTCCTTATTCCATTTCCTTAGTTCCTTCTTTACATTTTTCAGCCGGGCATCAAAAAATGGTGGGTGATGGGTGGATGTGATGCTTCTCTCTCTTTCTCTCTCTCCCCCTATCTTTTTTATAAACAAATGTACTCCACCCCATGGGCAGCCCAAATGATGGGTTGGTTTCTCCATGCGGGGTTTCTTTATTATTATGGAAAGGAAAGTGTATAGAATTTTTCCTAAGTTTCCATTATAATTTTAGAGGAGCTAGGACTCCCAGGGCATATTGATGGTGATCCACATGTGGCGCTCAAAGCTTATGGAGATGCAAATCACCTACTTTGAGGACATGATCGGGCGGAGGAGATGATCGAGGCGTGGCATCCATGGCATGATTGATGCACCCAAGTTATTAGTTTATTTTTATTGGGAGGGTTATTTAATTGCTTCTAATAAAAATGCCGCCATCCCATAATCACCTTTAATTAATGTTAATTAATTATGATTGTTTAAATATGTCCATGATATGTGAGAGTTGATTAATCCCTCTTTATTCATAATACATGTATGATATGGACTAGTCTTAATCGGTAGACATGTCCATGGCCTCCTATTGAAGATAAATATAGAAAGTATATGACATGACCCTGCATAAGCCGAAAAAACATTGCCAGGACCTCTGTCACACATTTATCTATATTTTCCTCTATCTAGATACGTTAGGGTATGGATAGTGAGAGGACACTGCGACAGTGGGCCATCTTTCATGATTCCATGATTCTAACTAATGCAATAGGTAAGTACATGACTTAGGTGTATGTCAGCCAACAGGATCTAGATATAACACCCAGGTGGCCAAAAATATTGGAAGCCCATGAGGCTGACAGCTTAGTCCACACTACCACGGTGTGTATAATGACTCCCGACAGGGTAAGTTATGCATACAAGGGTTGTAGGTATCCAATTCATCTTTTGGGTTATGAGGGAAACCCAAATTATGAAAGACCATTGATGTGTGTGTGCTCCATTTATTAATTTCAATGGTTGTTAATTAGCATGTGGTTTTTACTTGTACATGAGTAGATTACTTTACAATGGCTGCCGTTAATTCCAACCAGTTAATACTCATTAGCAAATACAAACTTAATGGTACAAACTATGTCGATTGGTACCGGAGCATTAAGTTGCTCCTGATTGCTGAAGGACTGTACACATTTCTGGATGAACAAGTTCCTCCTCAACCCGACCCGAACGATTTTGAGGTAAATGAAGAGATGCAGGATTTTATCATGAAGGATTCCAATGCATCACTTAATATCCTAGGATCGTTGGAAAAGTCAGTAGTAGACTCGGTCAAGGATATACGCACTTCTGGGGGTAAGATGGATAAGCTTGCTAAATTGTTCAACAGGCAGTTGACACACGCCCATTCTGATGTTGTGAGTCAAATCCACAACACCAAGATGTCCTAAGGGACTCCAGTGATGGATCATGTAATGAAAATGATCAATCTATTTAAAAAATTAGAATCCATGGGGACTGATTTCAGCCTGCGATACAAGACCGATGTGATCTTAGCATCACTCACCCCTGCCTATGCAACCTTTAAGATGTCCTACAAGATGTCTGACAAGGAGATGGAGCTCACTGAGCTTGTTAATGCACTGGTAGAGGTGGAAGCGTCCTTGAAAAAGGATAAGGCTGAGGTCAATGCAACTGAGGCAAAGCCTTCTTCAAGTGGGAAAAAGAAGAAAAAGGGAAGTAAGGGTAAGACCCTGAAAACCAAGGGTGGGAAGTTTGGAAATAAAGGCAAGGGCAAATGCTTCTATTGCAAGAAGAAGGGTCACTGGAAAATGAACTATCATGCTTACCTGGAGACTTTGAAAGATAAGAAGCTGGATGAAACAGAGACTGCTAAAGAAGGGGTTCAAGGAGACAAGGAACCTGGAAAGAAATGAGGTGCGTCTTTGGATGGGTACTGGAGCTGAATCCATGGTGATGGTTGTGGGTACTTTTGTTTTGAATTTTAATTCTGCTAGTTTAGTTTTAAATGATTGCTATTATGTACCCTCTTTTAAAAGGAAGATTATTTCAGTTTCAAAACTTGTTTTGGACGGATATAGTTTCTCCTTTAATTCTAAATTAATTATTCATTTTAATAATTCCTTTGTGGCATCCGGATATATGCAAAGTGGTTTGTATTTTCTAGATTGCCCTATTAGAACGAATGTTGTTTCAAATGTTGATTTGAAACGGAAAGCAGATCCAGTGAACTCAACATACCTGTGGCATCTAAGATTAGGTCACATAAACTTGGACCGAATCAGTAGATTGGTGAGGGATGGTCCCTTAGAGAGTCTAAGGGTGGAACCATTTCCCACATGTGAGTCATGCCTTCAGGGCAAAATGACCAGGAAATCTTTTAGCAATAAAGGTGCTAGAGCCGTAGATTTGTTAGAGTTGATACACACTAATGTGTGTGGACCCATGAATGTATGGGTATGAGTACTTTATCACATTCACCGATGATTACTCTAGATATGGTTATATATACTTGATGCGTAGGAAATCGGAAGCCTTTGATAAATTCAAAGAATTCCAAGCCGAGGTTGAAAGATAGCTTGATAAACGCGTCAAGTCCTTACGATTAGATCGTGGAGGGGAGTATCTATCGGATGAATTTAAAGAATATCTCATGTCACAAGGGATAGTTAGTTAACTAACTAATTCAGGCACACCACAACAAAATGGTGTATCTGAATGATGCAATCGGACCCTATTGGATATGGTCCAGACGATGCTCACTTATAGTGAGCTGCCTCTCTCTTTCTGGGGGTACGCTTTAGAGACAGCGATTTATATCTTGAATGGGGTTCCATCTAAGTCTGTAGCCAAGACACCCTTTGATTTGTGGAAAGGGCGAAAGCCCAATATTCAACACCTTAGGGTATGGGGTTGCGTAGCACATGTGCGAAAGCAATAGACAGACAAGTTGGAATCCAGGACTTCAAGATGCTATTTCTTAGGCTAACCCAAAGGCACGATAGGCTATTATTTCTATGACTCGGTTGACCAAAAGGTCATTGTAAGTAAACATGTCACATTTCTGGAGGAAGAAATGATGACCCAGAGGTCCGAACCAGTAGTCATTAAAGAGCTATCGGATAGCTTAGAAATGTCACTTCCAGAACTGAGAGCAATTGACATACCCACTGAAATACCAACACCTGAAGAACCTTGACGCAGTGGGAGGACTATTAGACCACCCACCAGGCTTACTCTTCTAACCGAAGAGGAAACAGTGGAAGAGTTCCACATGGTATCGGTTGAATCGGATGATGATCCGATAACATACTCTGAGGCTCTTAAGGATGTTGATGCCACTAGGTGGTTGGAGGCAATGCACTCTGATATCGATTCGATGCATTCCAACAAGGTCTGGACTCTAGTCGATCCACCAGTTGGTGTTAAGCCGATTGGATGCAAATGAATCTTCAAGAGGAAGAAGGGCGCAGATGGAAAGGTCAAAAATTCAAAGCGAGACTGGTGGCAAAGGGCTATACCCAGAAAGAGGGTATAGACTATGAGGAAATGTTTTCACCATGGCGATGATGAAATCCATCAAGATTTTATTGGTTATCGCTGTACACTTTGATTATGAGATCTGGCAGATGGATGTGCAGACTGCATTTCTAAATGGGTTCCTTCAAGAGAAAATCTACATGGAACAGCCAGAGGGGTTCTCTTCCTTGGAGGAAGAAAGAAAAGTGTGCAAATTGCAGAGGTCCATTTATGGACTGAAGCAAGCTTCCAGGAGCTGGAACATCAGGTTTGATCAATCAATCAAATCGTTTGGTTTTGATAAAACATGGATGAACCATGCGTTTACGAGAAGATCAGTGGGAGTGCAGTATGTAGATGACATATTGCTGATGGGTAACGATGTAAGATTCCTTTCATTAGTGAAACAGTGGTTATCCACAACATTTTCGATGAAAGACCTTGGTGAAACTAGCTATATCCTTGGGATCAATCTTGTGAGAGATCACCAGAAAAGGGTGCTAGGCTTGTCACAGGCTACCAATATAGACAAAGTCCTAGCCAGGTTTAGCATGGAGAACGGGAAAGTGTTCTTTTCCGACATGGAGTCAGTCTTTCCAGATCTCAATGTCCTCAGTCTCAGACGGACATTAAAGAGATGAGGAGGATTCCCTATGCCTCTGCAGTAGGGAGTCTTATGTATGCTATGTTGTGTACGAGGCCGAACGTTTGCTATGCAGTAGGTATTGTGAGTTTGTACTAGTTTAATGAGTGGAGGTGCCATTATATAGAGGAGTACAAAATAGAAATCTATAGCCAATCCTAATTTTTAAGAACACCTTGCATCATGTGATGCGGCTAATAAGGTGTTTGGGTTAGGAAGGCCTAACGTTTCTGGAGTAGTCCCTGATCTTATCAAAGGCCCTATTCCCCTGTCATGTGACAACAAAGGGGCCATTGCGCAAGCTAAGGAGCCTGGGGCTCATCAGAGGAACAAGCATGTGCAGCGGAAGTATCACCTCATCAGAGAGATTATCCAGTAGGGCGACGTGAGTATCTCCAAAGTGAACTGAAAATGTGTCTGATGCCATGACAAAGGGTTTGTCTCCAGGAGTGTTTGAGAAACACATGGAGGGCATGGGTTTAAAATGTATGAGGAATTGGCTTTGATGTACAAGTGGAAGATTGTTGGACAAGTGTGTGTCCATCAAACCCGGTTGGGTCCGGTTCACCTTTGTATTGAACTTTTATACATTTTGGTTTAATATTGTCACATGCAATATAAACTTTTTGAGCATTATGTGTCCGTAAGTTTTACTTAAAAAGATAGTCACGGCTAGGGTTTGCGCTGGGCACCCTTATCATATGGTCGTCGCATTGGGTATGCCTAGACATGTGATGTCAGGGTACGAATGCAAGTGCTCACATGTTTGATGTGTGCATTGGCGAAGAATCTACTTTCTCGATTCCCTCATGTATTACTGCCAGATGTAGGAAGGGATAGACATGTGTCACCGACACCCTTTGCCTGAGGGAACCCTGTCACTGCAAAGTGTGATCGCATTCTTTGGTTCATCGATGACTGAGACTCAAGCGAGTCAAAGCTAGTATTCTAGGAATACGTGAATGCTTTGTTAGTGAAGGAGTTATCCAACATGGTCACCACTGCCCGATTGGGGAACACCAAGATTGAGATTGTCTGTGTATGATTGGATCAGAATCTGGAGCTAGTGCCGTTTTGGAAATGGTTTTGGAAAAATCTATTTTACATAAAATGATATATTATATATAATTATTTGAACAAAGTGTTTTATCGAGTTTTGCGGGACCCGATCAGATGCATAGACGCTCTTATATGGACATGTACTATGGATTGGGGTTTGGCAGTACATGTGTACATGCCCTAGATTCCATAATGATGGTGTTGATTAGTGGGGGGGGGTTGTACATGATAATTTGTTATTATATAGGGAGTTATTTAGAATTTACTAATTTAATGGGCTCTTAATTTAATTAATGGATATGCTGCTAATTGTAATTTTCCATTAATAATTAAATAAAGTAGCTAATTAATACTTTCCCTATTAGATTCTGCTTCTTCACCTTTGTAGCACTCTGAGTTTAAATAGAACTGCCAAACTGAGAAAGAGAGAGAGACTTTCACTGAGATTAATTCTAATCCATTCAGGGTTTTTAGAAAACCCAAGCTCTATAAATAGGGGATCAAAAATGCAGAGGGGGCACTGCTCGGCATTTTCAATCTAGCCCCCTCTCTCCTGCGTTTTGGTCTCTCGCTCTCCCTCTTGTGATCTCTCTCCTTCTTGTTCTAGTTTCTCTCACCTGTGTTTGAGAGTTAGGGTTTGTGAAACTCTAGATTTGTGCTGAAGAGTTTGAGAGCATCTAGGATTGGCTTGAGGAACCTTGGTAGCACCATTGGAGGTTCAGATCTGTTTACTTGGAGCGCTCACTGGAGGAAGAACCATTGTCAAATGGAGGAGCAACACATGAGGCTCACCAGGTTAGCAATTCTTGTTTAATTCCTTCAGTTATTAATTGTTTAAAATTTATGCGATGCGAAAGAAACTCGAATCGATTTATTTCCGCTACGCATTCGAGTATGGGATGGATCCCTCTTGCCATGTGATGGATCAGAGATGATTTTCTCTATCCCTATAATGTTCATAAATTGCATGAGACACAACAGGGAAGGAGATACCCTAATAGGGATGCACCAGGGTTCCCACAGGCAACCATGGAAAACTCAAAAATTAAAATGGGGCACCCATGGGACACCATGGGATAACCTAGGGCGTGCAATACCCTAATTGGTTTATAATTGGCTTCCATAGGGAATCATGGTTTGATTCCTGGACCGTAGTTTTGCCTACCAGGTATCGATTCGAAGGTCACAACCCTCAACATCGGATCCACAAGCCTAAACCCTAAAAAGTACAAAAATGCCCCCAAATAACCCCAAACGACCCACCCGGCTGGTTCGGACCGAAAATGAACATATGCCAAAATAGGTATCAATTCGAAGCCCTTGGAACGAAAGGTACATTATGTTTCTTGGGATAGAATTTGCAAACCTAAGGATGAGGGTGGCTTAGGTATCCGCAGAATTTCAGAAATGAATATTGCGGGTATCCTTAAGCAAATCTGGTGGATTGCTTCCAAAAAGGACAGCCTGTGGGTTAGGTGGGTTTATGCCCGTTATTTAAAAAATGACTCTATTTGAACTGTGAAAATTCCCCAAAATTGCTCTTGGGTTTGGCGTAAAGTTCTCAAGTATAGAGATTTGGTTGAACCCCATGTTCACCACTTTATTGGGTCTGGCCATGCTACAAGGCTATGGCTTGATAAGTGGCATCCTCAAGGGGTTTTAATCAAAAATTTTGGGGATCAGACGGACACGATGCGGGTTCTCATCGTATGGCTCGGTTTCGGATATTATAAGACAAGGCACGGCATCCTACTCCTCATGGGTCTTTTGATCTTATTAGTGCTTGGGGGGATTTGCAACATGTTCCTATTTTGAGAGGCAGGGATGACCTTATTATTTGGAAGAATTCCCCTAATGGCTTATTTACTACTAAGTCAGCCTGGGACATTGTTAGAAGATCCTCTCCTAAAGTAGGGTGGCATAAATTTGTTTGGTTTACTCAGAATTTCCCTAAGCATTCTTGCACAACTTGGAGATGCCTTATGGAAGCTCTACCTACCAAAGATCAGCTTATTAAAAGAAATATTCAGGTTGGGCCGAATTGCATCTTGTGTTGGGCTGGTACTGAAAGTCATGAGCATCTTTTCTTTAATTGCCCTTTTTCCACTAGCATTTGGGGTCAAATTAGTTCTTTTTGCTCCCAAGGGGGTGGAGGCCCCACCAATCTCCAGCATGTGCTTGCTTGGCTCTTGAGTGTTGGTTGTGCAAATGATAGGATGGATTTGGTTCCCAAGTTGGGTTTTTGTGCTACTGTGCATTACATTTGGTGGGAGAGAAACCGAAGGCTGTTTGAGAACAAGGTTAGAACCCATGATCAGATTATAGAGGCAATTCGTCTTGATGTGGCCATTAAGTGTGCTGCCTTTCCCATTTCTGCTGTCCACAGCCCAAGGAACTAGTTCTTGGCTGATAATTGGGGGATTAGGGTGGATTGGAAGGTGATTACTCAAAAAACCTGTGCTTGGTTTAGACCTCCTACTCACATGGCAGTCCTTCACTGTGATGGGTCCTTAACAGCTGATAGAGCTTCCTATGGTGGAATCATTCGTGATGATGCAGATGTTGCCATAATGGCGTATGCGGGGAAGGGAGATATTAATTCTGTTCTAGGCATGGAGCTCTTTGCAATTTTAAAGGGGGTCACTTTTTGTATTCGAGGAACCTACTTGGGTTTCCATCGATCCGATTCCAAATTGGCAGAGATATTCTTAATGGGGCTGTGGACTGCCCTTGGAGCATGCAAATCTTGAGGGACCGTATAGCTACGCTACTACAGCAATTACAGCGTAAGGAGATCAAACATGTTTGGAGAGAGCTCAACCAGCCAGCAGACTTTATTGCAGCCATGGATACGGGGGATGGGGAAGCAATTTTTTATCCACTTGATTTCCCACAGGACCTGGTGGGGTTGGTTAAGAATGATTCAGATGGTAAAGTTTTTTTAAGGACCTTGTCTCATTGAGTTGTTGGCCTGGTCTTAGGCTATTCGACCGAGGGCCTGTCCTCAGGTTGTTTTAGGGGCTCTCCTCCCCCTCTTAGGCCTGTCTAAGGGGGGAGGACAAGGGCTGCCTTCTTCTGTATTTTTTTTCCTCTTTCTTAATACAATCACACTTACCTATCAAAAAAAAAAAGGTATCAATTCGAAGGTCATGACCCTCCACATCGCATCCACACGTCTAATAAGAGATAAGGACACTTTTTAGAAAATCCCAAACCCAAAAAAGTACATAAATGCCCCCAAATAACCCCAAACGACCCACACGGTCTGGTTTAGATCGAAAATGAACATATGTTGAAATAGGTATCGATTCGAAGGTCACGACCCTCAACATCTCATCCACACGTCTAATAAAAGATGAGGACACTTTTAAGAAAATCCCAAACCCAAAAAAGTATAGAAATGCCCCCAAATAACCCCAAATGACCCACCCGGTCTAGTTCGGACAAAAAATGAACAAATGCCGAAATAGGTATCAATTCGAAGGTCACGACCCTCAGCATCATATCCACACGTCTAATAAGAGATAATGACACTTTTTAGAAAATCCCAAACCCAAAAAAGTATAGAAATGCTCCCAAATAATCCCAAACGACCCAACCGGTCAGGTTCGGACCAAAAATCAACATATGTCGAAATAGGTATCGATTCGAAGGTCACGACCCTCAACCTCGGATCCACACGTCTAATAAGAGATAAGGACACTTTTTAGACAATCCCATACCAACAAAAGTATAGAAATGCCCCCAAACAACCCCAAACAATCCACCCGATCTGGTTCGGACAAAAAATGAACATATGCTGAAATAGGTATCTATTAGAAGGTCACGACACTCAACATCGCATCCACACGTCTAATAAGAGATAATGACACTTTTTAGAAAAATCCAAACCCAAAAAAGTGCAAAAATGCCCCCAAATAACCTCAAACGACCCACCTAATCAGGTTCGGACTGAAAATGAACATATTCCGAAATAGGTATCGATTCGAAGGTCATGACCCTCAACATTGCATCCGCACCTCAAATAAAAGATAAGGACACTTTTAAGAAAATCCCAAACCCAAAAAAGTACAGAAATACCCCTAAATAACCCCAAGCGACCCACCCGGTCTAGTTCAGACCGAAAATGAACACATGCCGAAATAGGTATCAATTCGAAGGTCACGACCCTCAACATCGCATCCACACATCTAATAAGCGATTATGACACTTTTTGAAAAATCACAAACCCAAAAAGGTACAGAAATGCCCCCAAATAACCCCAAACGACCCACCCGGTTTGGTTTAAATTGAAAATGAGCATATGTCGAAATAGGTATCGATTCGAAGGTCACGACCCTCAACATCTCATCCACACGTTTAATAAGCAATAAGGATACTTTTTAGAAAATCCCAAACCCAAAAAAGTACAGAAATGCTCTCAAATAACCCTAAACCACCGAACCGGTCTGGTTCAAACCGAAAATGAACATATGCCAAAATAAGTTTCGATTCGAAGGTCATGACCCTCAACATTGCATCCACACGTCTAATAAGAGGTAAGGACACTTTTTCAAAAATCCCAAACACAAAAATGTATAGAAATGCCCCTAAATAACCCCAAATGACCCACCCGGTCTGGTTTAAACCGAAAATGAACGTATGTCAAAATAGGTATCGATTCGAAGGTCACTACCCTCAACATCGCATCCACACCTCTAATAAGAAATAAGGACACTTTTCAAAAAATCCCAAACCTAGAAAAGTACAGAAATGCCCCAAAATAACCCCAAACAACCCACCCGGTCTGGGTCAAACTGAAAATGAATATATGTCAAAATAGGTATCGATTCGAAGGTCACGACCCTCAACATCGCATCCACACATCTAATAAGAGATAAGGAAACTTTTTAGAAATTCCCAAACCTAAAAAGTTACAAAAATGTCTTTAAATAACCCCAAACGACCCACCTAGTCTGGTTCGGACCGAAAATGAACATATGCCAAAATAGGTATCTATTCGAAGGTCTTGACCCTCAACATCGCATCCACACGTCTAATAAAAGATAAGGACACTTTTAAGAAAATCCCAAACCCAAAAAAGTATGGAAATACCACCAAATAACCCCAAACGACCCACCCGATCTTGTTCGGATAAAAAATGAACATATGCTGAAAAAGGTATCGATCCAAAGGTCACGACCCTCAACATCGCATCCACACATCTAATAAGCGATTATAACACTTTTTGGAAAATCCCAAACCCGAAAAGGTACAGAGATACCCCAAATAACCCCAAACGACCCCCCCGATCTGGTTTAAATCGAAAATAAACATATGCCAAAATAGGTATCGATTCGAAGATCACGACCCTCAACATCTCATCCACACGTCTAATAAGATATAAGGAAACTTTTTAGGAAATCCCATACCCAAAAAAGTACAAAAATGCCCCCAAATAACCCCAAACGACCCACCCGGTCTGGTTTAAACCGAAAATGAACATATGTCGAAATAGGTATCGATTCGAAGGTCACTACCCTCAACATCGCATCTACACGTCTAACAAGAAATAAGGACATTTTTTAGAAAATCCCAAACCCAAAAAAGTATAGAAATGCCCCCAAATAACCCCAATCGACCCACCCGGTCTGGTTCGGACAGAAAATGAACATACGCCAAAATAGGTACCGATTCGAAGGTCACGACCCTCAACATCGCATCCACACGTATAAAAAGTGAAAAGGACACTTTTTAGAAAATTCCAAATCAAAAAAAGTAAAGAAAGGCCCCCAAATAAACCCAAACGACCCACTCGGTCTGGTTCGGATGGAAAATGAACATATGCCGAAATATGTATGGATTCGAAGGTCACGACCCTCAACATCGCATCCACACGTCTAATAATAGATATGGACACTTTTTAGAAAATCCCAAACCAAAAAAAGTACAGAAATGCCCCCAAATGACCAGAAACGACCCACCCGGTCTGGTTTAAATAAAAAATGCACAAATGTCAAAATAGGTATCGATTCGAAGGTCACGTCCCTCAACATCGCATCCACACATCTAATAAGAGATAAGGACACTTTTTAGAAAATCCCAAACCCAAAAATGTACAGAAATACCCCCAAATAACCCCAACGACCCACCTGGTGTGGTTTAAACCAAAAATGAACATATGTCGAAATAGGTATCAATTCGAAGGTCACGACCCTCAACATCGCATCCACACATCTATTAAGAGATAAGGAAAATTTTTAGAAAATTCCAAACCCAAAAAAGTATAGATATGCCCCCAAATAACCCTAAACGACCCGCCTGGTCTGGCTCAGAACGAAAATGAACATACACCTAAATAGGTATCGATTCGAAGGTTAGGACCCTCAGCTTTGCATCCATGCGTCTAACAATAGATAAGGACACTTTTTAGAAAACCCCAACCCGAAAAAAGTATAGAAATGCACCCAAATAACCACAAACGACCCACCCGGTCTGGTTTAAACTAAAAATGAACATTTGTCGAAATAGGTATCGATTCGAAGGTCACTACCCTCAACATCGCATCCACACGTCTAATAAGAAATAAGGACACTTTTTAGAAAATCCCAAACCCAAAAAAGTACAAAAATGCCCCCAAATAACCCTAAACGACCCACCCACTCTAGTTTGGACAGAAAATAAACATATGCCGAAATAGGTATCGATTCGAACGTGACGACCCTCAACATCGGATCCACACGTCTAACAATAGATAAGGACACTTTTTAAAAAATCCCAAATGCAAAAAAGTACAGAACTGCCCCCAAATAAACCCCAACGACCCACTCGGTCCAGTTTGGACTGCAAATGAACATCTGCCGAAATAGGTATCAATTCGAAGGTCACGACCCTCAACATCGCATCCACACGTCTAATAAGAGATAAGGAAACTTTATACAAAATCCCATACCAAAAAAAGTACAAAAATTCCCCCAAATAACCCCAAACAACCCATCTAGTCTGGTTCGGACCGAAAATGAACATATGTCTAAATAGGTATCAATTCGAAGGTTACAACCCTCAACATCGCATCCTGCATCTAATAAGAGATAAGGTTACTTTTTAGAAAATCCCAAACCCAAAAAAGTATAGAAATGCCCCCAAATTACCCCAAACGACCCACCCAGTCAGGTTCGGACTGAAAATGAACATATGTTAAAATAGGTATCGATTCAAAGGTCACGACCCACAACATTGCATCCGCACTTCAAATAAAAGATAAGGACACTTTTAAGAAAATTCCAAACCCAAAAAAGTATAGAAATACCCCTAAATAACCCCAAACGACCCACCCGGTCTAGTTCGGATCGAAAATGAACATATGCCAAAATAGGTATTGATTCGAAGGTCAGGACCCTCAACATCGCATCCACAGGTCTAATAAGAGGTTATGACACTTTTTGGAAAATCCCAAACCCAAAAAGGTATAGAAATGCCCCCAAATAACCCCAACGACCCACTCAGTCTGGTTAAAATAAAAAATTAAAATATGTCCAAATAGGTATCGATTCGATGGTCACAACCCTCAACATCTCATCCACACGTCTAATAAGAGATAAGAACACTTTTTAGAAAATCCCAAACCCAAAAGAGTTCAGAAATGCTCCCAAATAACCCCAAACGACCAACCCAGTTTGGTTCGGGCCCAAAATGAACATATGCCGAAATAGGTATCAATTCGAACGTCACGACCCTCAACATTGCATCCACATGTCTAATAAGAGATAAGGACACTTTTTAGAAAAACCTAAACCCAAAAAAGTATGGAAATGCCCCCAAATAACCCCAACTGACCCACCCGGTCTGGTTTAAATCGAAAATGAACATATGTCGAATTAGGTATCGATTCGAAGGTCACTACCCTCAACATCGTATCCACACGTCTAATAAGAAATAATGACACTTTTTAGAAAATCCCAAACCCAAAAAAGTACAAAAATGCCCCGAAATAACCCCAAACGACCCACTCAGTCCGGTTCAGACCAAAAATGAACATATGCCAAAATAGGTATCGATTCAAAAGTCACGACCTTCAACATCGCATCCACATGTCTAACAAGAGATAAGGACACTTTTTTGAAAATCCTAAATAAAAAAAAGTGCAGAAATCTCCCCAAACAAACCCAAATGACCCACCCGGTGTAGTTCGGACCGAAAATGAACATATGCCGAAATAGGTATTGATTCGAAGGTCACGACCCTCTACATTGCATCCACACGTCTAATAAGAGATAAGAACACTTTTTAGAAAATCCCAAACCTAAAAAAGTATAGAAGTGCCCCCCAAATAACCCCAAACGACCCACCCGGTCTGGTTCAGACCGAAAATGAACATATATCGAAATAGGTATCGATTCCAAGGTCACGACCCTCAACATCGCATCCTCATGTCTAATATGAGATAAGGACACTTTTTAGATAATCCCAAACCCAAAAAAGTACAGAAATGCCCCCAAATAACCCAAACGATCCACCCGGTCTGGTTCGGACCGAAACTAAACATATGCCGAAATAGGTATCGATTCGAAGGTCACGACCCTCAACATCATCACCACACGTCTTACAAGAGATAAGGACACTTTTTAGAAAATCCAAAACCCAAAAAAATACATAAATGCCCCAAAATAAACCCAAACGACCCACCTAGTCTGGTTCGGACTGAAAATGAACATATGCCGAAATAGGTATCGATTAGACGGTCACGACCCCCAACATCGCATCCACACATCTAATAAGAGAAAAGCACACTCTTTAAAAAATCCCAAACCCAAAAAAGTATAAAAATACCCCCAAATAACCCCAACGACCCACCTGATCTGGTTTAAACCAAAAATCAACTAATGTCGAAATAGGTATCGATTCGAACGTCACGACCCTCAACATCGCATCCACACGTCTAATAAAAGATAAGGACACTTTTAGAAAATCCCAAACCCAAAAAAGTACAAAAATGCCCCTAAATAACCCCTAACGACCCACCCGGTCTGGTTCGGACCAAAAATTAACGTATGCCGAAATAGGTATCTATTGGAAGGTCACGATGCTCAACATCGGATCCATACTTCTAATATGAGATAAGGACACTTTCTAGAAAATCCTAAACCCAAAAAAGTACAAAAATGCCCCTAAATAACCCCAAACAACCCACTCAGTCTGGTAGGGACCGAAAATGAACATATGTCGAAATAGGTATCAATTCGGAGGTCACGACCCTCAACATCGGATCCACACGTCTAATAAGAGATAATGACACTTTTTATAACATCCAAAACCCAAAAAAGTACAGAAATGCCCCCAAATAACCCCAAACGACCCACCCGGTCTGGTTAAAACCGAAAATGAACATATGTTAAAATAGTTATCGATTCGAAGGTCACGACCCTCAACATTGCATCTACACGTCTAATAAGGGATAAGGACACTTTTTCGAAAATCCTAAACCCAAAAAAGTACAAAAATGCCCCCAAATAACCCCAAATAACCCATCTGATCTGGTTCGGAGCGAAAATCAACATATGTCGAAATAGGTATCGATTCGAAGGTCACAACCCTCAACATCGCATCCACATGTCTAATAAGACATAAGGACACTGTTTAGAGAATCCCAAACACAAAAAACTACAGAAATGCCCGCAAATAACCCCAAACAACCCACCCGGTCTGGTTCGAACTGAAAATGAACATATGCCAAAATGGGTATCGATTCGAAGGTCACGACCCACAACATTGCATCTGTACGTCAAATAAAAGATAAGGACACTTTTAAAGAAATCCCAAACCCAGAAAAGTACAAAAATACCCCTAAATAACCCCAAACGACCTAACCGGTCTAGTTCGAACCGAAAATGAACATATGCTGAAATAGGCATCGATTCGAAGGTCACGACCCTCAACATTGCATCCACATGTCTAATAAGAGATTATGACACTTTTTGGAAAATCCCAAACCCAAAAAGGTACAAAAATGCCCCCAAATAACCCCAAACGACCCACCCGGTCTTGTTAAATCGAAAATGAACATATGTCAAAATTGGTATCGATTCGAAGGTCACGACCCTCAACATCACATCCACACGTCTAGTAAGAGATAGGGACAGTTTTTAGAAAATCCCAAACCCAAAAAAGTTCAAAAATGCCCCCAAATAATCCCGAACGACCCAACCGGTTTGGTTCGGACAAAAAATGAACATATGCCAAAATAGGTATCGATTCGAAGGTCACGACCCTCAACATCGCATCCACACGTCTAACAAGAGCTAAAGATACTTTTTAGACAATCCCAAATCCAAACAAGTACAGAAATGCCCCCAAATAAACCCCAATGAGCCACCTGGTCTAGTTCGGACCGAAAATGAACATATGCCAAAATAGGTATCGATTCGAAGGTCACGACCCTCAACATTGCATTCACACGTCTAATAAGAGGTAAGGACACTTTTTAGAAAATCCCAAACCTAAAAAAGTACAGAAATGCCCCCAAACAACCCCGAACGACCCACCCGACCTGGTTTAAATCGAAAATGAACATATGTCAAAATAGGTATCGATTCGAAGGTCACGACCCTCAACATCTCATCCGCACGTCTAATAAGAGTTAAGGACACTTTTTCAAAAATCCCAAACCCAAAAAAGTTCAGAAATACTCCCAAATAACCCCAAACGACCCACCCGGTCTGGTTCGGGCCAAAAATGAACATATGCCAAAATTGGTATCGATTCGAAGGTGACGATCCTCAACATCGCATGCCCCCAAACAACCCCGAACGACCCACCCGACCTGGTTTAAATCGAAAATGAACATATGTCAAAATAGGTATCGATTCGAAGGTGACGATCCTCAACATCGCATCCACACATCTAATAGGAGATAAGGACACCTTTCAGAAAATCCTAAACCCAAAAAAGTACAGAAATGGCCCTAAATAACCCCAAATGACCCACCGGGCCTGGTTTAAACCGAAAATGAACATATGTCGAAATAGGTATCGATTCGAAGGTCACTACCCTCAACATCGCATCCACATGTCTAATAAGAGCTAAGGACACTTTTTAGAAAATCTCGAACCCAAAAAAGTACAAAAATGCCCCCCAATAACCCCAAACGACCCACCCGGTCTGGTTCAGACAAAAAATGAACATATGTCAAAATAGGTATCGATTCGAAGGTCATGACCCTCAGCAATGCTTCCACACTTCTAATAAGAGATAAGGAAACTTTTTAGAAAATCCCAAACATAAAAAAGTACAGAAATGCCCTCAAATGACCCCAAACGACCCACCTAGTCTGGTTTAAACCGAAAATGAACATATGTCGAAATAGGTATCGATTCAAAGGTCACGACTCTCAACAACGCACCCACACGTCTAATAAGAGATAAGGACACTTTTTAGAAAATCCCAAACCCAAAAAAGTACAGAAATGCCCTCAAATAACCCCAAACGACCCACCTGGTCTCGTTTAAACAAAAAATTAACATATGTCGAATTAGGTATCGATTCGAAGGTCACTACCCTCAACATCGAATCCACACGCCTAATAAGAAATAAGGACACTTTTTAGAAAATCCCAAACCCAAAAAAGTACAGAAATGCCCCGAAATAACCCCAAAGGACCCACCCGGTCCGGTTCAGACCGAAAATGAACATATGCAAAAATTGGTATCGATTCGATGGTAACGACCTTCAACATCGCATCCACACGTCTAACAAGAGATAAGGACACTTTTTTGAAAATCCCAAACAAAAAAAAGTACAGAAATCTTCCCAAATGAACCCAAACGACCAACCCGATCTAGTTCAGACCGAAAATGAACATATGCCGAAATAGGTATCGATTCGAAGGTCACGACACTCTACATCGCATCCACATGTCCAATAAGAGATAAGAACACTTTTTAGAAAATCCAAAACCTAAAAAAGTAGAGAAGTGCCCCCCAAATAACCCCAAACGACCCACCCGGTCTAGTTCGGATAAAAAATGAACATATGTCGAAATAGGTATCGATTCGAAGGTCACGACCCTCAACATCGCATCCACATGTCTAATAAGAGATAAGGACAATTTTTAGAAAATCCCAAACCCAAAAAAGTACAGAAATGGCCCTAAATAACCCCAACGACCCACCCGGTCTGGTTTAAACCAAAAATCAACTATGTCAAAATAGTTATCGATTCGAAGGTCACTATCCTCAACATCGCCACCACACGTCTAATAAGAAATGATGACACTTTTTATAAAATCCCAAACCCAAAAAAATACAGAAAAGCCACCAAATAACCCCAAACGACCCACCCGGTCTGGTTCGGATCGAAAATGAACATATGCCTAAATAGGTAACGATTTGAAGGTCACGACCCTCAACATCGCAACCACACATCTTACAAGAGATAAGGACACTTTTTAGAAAATCCCAAACCCAAAAAAGTACATAAATGCCCCAGATTAAACCCAAACGACCCACCCGGTCTGGTTCGGACAGAATATGAACATATGCCAAAATAGGTATCGATTCGAAGGTCACGACACCCAACATCGCATCCACATGTCTAATAAGAGATAAGGACACTTCTTAGAAAATCCCAAACCTAAGAAAGTACAGAAATGCCTCCAAATAACCCCAAACTACCCACCCGGTCTGGTTTAAACCGAAAATGAACCTATGTAGAAATAGGTATCGATTCGAAGGTCACGAACCTCAACATCGCATCCACACGTCTAATAAGAGATAATGACACTTTTTAAAAAATTTCCAAACCTAAAAAAGTACAGAAATGCCACCAAAAAACCCCAAATGACCCACCCGTTCTGGTTCGGACTAAAAATGAACATATGCCGAAAAAGGTATCGATTCGAAGGTCACGACCCTCAATATCACATCCACATGTCTAATAAGAGATAAGGCCAATTTTTAGAAAATTCCAAACCCAAAAAAGTACAGAAATGCCCCCAAATAACCCCTAACGACCCACCCTGTCAAGTTTAAACCGAAAATGAACATATGTCGAAATAGGTATCAATTCAAAGGTCATGACCCTCAACATCGCATCCTCACGTCTAATAAGTGATAATGACACTTTGTAGATAATCCCAAACCCAAAAAAGTATAGAAATGCCCCCAAATAACCCCAAACGACCCACCCGGTCTTGTTCGGACCGAAAATGAACATATGCCGAAATAGGTATCAATACGAAGGTCACGACCCTCAACATAGCAGCCACACGTCTAATAAGATATAAGGACATTTTTAAAAAAATCCCAAACCCAAAAAAGTACAGAAATGCCCCCAAATAACCCCAAACGACCCACCCGGGCTGGTTTAAACAAAAAATGAACATATGTCGAAATAGGTATCAATTCCAAGGTCACGACCCTTAACATCGCATCCTTACGTCTAATATAAGATAAGGACACTTTTTAGATAATCCCAAACCCAAAAAAGTACAGAAATGCCCCCAAATGACCCCAAACGACCCACCAGATCTTGTTCAGACCGAAAATGAACATATGCCAAAATAGGTATCAATACGAAGGTCACGACCCTCAACATAACATTCACAAGTCTAATAGGATATAAGGACTTTTTTTAAAAAATCCCAAACCCAAAAAAGTACAGAAATGCCCCCAAATAACCCCAAACGACCCACCCGGTCTGGTTTAAACCGAAAATGAACATATGTCAAAATAGGTATCGATTCGAAGGTCACGACCCTAAACATCGCACCAACACGTCTAATAAGAAATAAGGACACTTTTTTGAGAATCCCAAACCTAAAATGGTACAGAAATGCCCCCAAATAACCCCAAACGATCCACCCGGTCGAGTTTAAACCGTAAATGAACATATGTCGAAATAGGTATTGATTCGAAGGTCACGACCCTCAACATCACATCCACACGTCTAACAAGAGATAAGGACACTTTTTAGAAAATCTCAAACCAAAAAAAGTATAGAAGTGCCCCCAAATAACCCCAAACGATCCACCTGGTTTGGTTCGGACAAAAAATGAACATATGTCGAAATAGGTATTGATCCGAAGGTCATGACCCTCAACATTGCATGCACATGTCTAATAAGAGATAAGGACACTTTTCAAAAATCCTAATCCTAAAAAATTACAGAGATGCCCCCAAATAACCCCTAACGACCCACTTGGTCTGGTTTAAACCGAAAATGAACATATGTCGAAATAGGTATTGATTCGAAGGTCACTACCCTCAACATTGCATGCACATGTCTAATAAGAGATAAGGACACTTTTCAAAAATCCTAATCCTAAAAAATTACAGAGATGCCCCCAAATAACCCCTAACGACCCACTTGGTCTGGTTTAAACCGAAAATGAACATATGTCAAAATAGGTATCGATTCGAAGGCCACGACCCTAAACATCGCACCAACACGTCTAATAAGAAATAAGGACACTTTTTTGAGAATCCCAAACCTAAAAAAGTACAGAAATGCCCCCAAATAACCCCAAACGATCCACCCGGTCGAGTTTAAACCGTAAATGAACATATGTCGAAATAGGTATTGATTCGAAGGTCACGACCCTCAACATCACATCCACACGTCTAACAAGAGATAAGGACACTTTTTAGAAAATCTCAAACCAAAAAAAGTATAGAAATGCCCCCAAATAACCCCAAACGATCCACCTGGTTTGGTTCGGACAAAAAATGAACATATGTCGAAATAGGTATTGATCCGAAGGTCATGACCCTCAACATTGCATGCACATGTCTAATAAGAGATAAGGACACTTTTCAAAAATCCTAATCCTAAAAAATTACAGAGATGCCCCCAAATAACCTCAAACGGCCCACCCGTTCTGGTTTCAACCGAAAATGAACATATGTGAAAATTGGTATCGATTCAATGGTCACTACCCACAACATCGCATCCACACGTCTAATAAGAGATAAGAAAACTTTATCCTATACCCAAAAAAGTACAAAAATGCCCCCAAATATCCCAAAATGACCCACTCAGTCTGGTTCGAATCGAAAATGAATGTATGCCAATATAGGTATCGATTCGAAGGTCACGACCCTCAACATTGCATCCACAGGTCTAATAAGAGAGAAGGACACTTTTTAGAAATCCCAAACCCAAAAAAGTACAGAAATGCCCCCAAATAACCCCAAACGACCCACCCAGTATGGTGCGGACCGAAAATGAATATATGTCGAAATAGGTATCGATTCAAAGGTCACTACCTTCAACATCGCATCCACACATCTAATAAGAGATAAGGACACTTTTTAGAAAATTCAAAACCCAAAAAAGTACAGAAATGCCCCCAAATAACCCCAAACGACCCACCCAGTCTGGTTCGGACCGAAAATGAACATATGGCGATATAGGTATCGATTCGAAGGTCACGACCCTCAACATCGCATCCACACTTCTATTAAGAGATAAGGACACTTTTTAGAAAATCTAAAACCCAAAAAATTATAAAAATGCCCCCAAATAATCACAAACGACCCACCCGATATTGTTTAAATAAAAAATGAACATATGTCAAAATAGGTATCGGTTCAAAGGTCACGACCCTCAACATCGCATCGACACGTGTAATAAGACCTGCTGAAGAAAGGTTTTATACGACCCAGCGTGTCTCCCTGGGGAGCACCCGTGCTATTTGTTAAGAAAAAGGATGGTAGTATGCGGCTGTGTATCGACTACTACAAGCTAAATAAGCTGACCATTAAGAATTGATACCCGTTTTCGCGCATTGATGACCTATTTGACCAACTACAAGGAGCAAGAGTCTTCTCTAAGATTGATCTTAGGTCCGAATATCTTCAATTGAAGAACAAGAGCGGCGATATTCATAAGACAGCGTTTAGAACTCGATACGGACATTATGAATTCCTGATCTTGTCGTTCGGGTAAACCAATGCCCCGACAGCATTCATGGACATTATGAATAGAGTACTCCATGACGTGTTGGACAAGTTCATCATCGTATTTATTGATGACATTCTAGTGTACTCCAAGAGTGAAGAAGAGCACGCTCGACACCTTACTTTCGTGTGGCAACGACTGTGGGAACACCAGTGATATGCTAAGTTCAGCAAATATGAATTTTGGCTTCACCAAATTGGATTCTTGGGGCACATCGTCACCAAGGACGGCATTAAAGTGGATCCAGACAAGGTGAAAGCAGTCCTTGAGTGGGAGACTCCAAAGAATGCCACCAAGATCCAAAGTTTCTTAGGTTTGGCTGGATATTACCGCCGATTTATTGAAAATTTCTCGTGCATCTCGGCACATATGACAAAGTTAACAAAGAAGGGCACAAGGTTTTAGGACCTTTTTTTTTCACATGCTTGGGGAGGCTCTGCTCCTCTTTTGGATGGTGGTACTTATGAGTTCATCTTCCTTTGGCTTGGCCTAATTATGCTTTGGAGTCGCTGTCTTAACGGATCTTCTCTATTAGAACCGACTGAGTCTAAGTGTCTGCACATTTCAGAGTATTTGTACTCAGATAAGATTCCTTGAGCATGGTGTGGGATTCAGGCATGATGGTTGTTTTAATCCCTGTTATTTGCTCGGAATACCTTCTGTGTTCTTCTACTCAGATTTTTGACAGCCAAAGTAGTTTTTGTTATAACTCATTGTTTCACCATTCGGACAGAGTGTGCATCCTTTTTAAGTAAGTGAAACCCTTCATACAATCTATGGCTCTTGACCCACCTCGTACTTCGTCTTCACGAATGGCTACTTCCAACTCTTCCTCTGTTACTTTTCCCCAATCCCATGCATCCAAGGTTGATTATCTGTATGAACTTAGCTATACCCCTGCTGATCAGCAGATTCACCTGACCAATTTCCCTATTCTCAACCCATATGATGTTTTCCCTAAAGATTCCTTGTCCTTCACCAAGAAGGTACGGACTCTTCTTTCCCCTAAGAAATCCCCTTGCTTAAAAGAATATGTCTAGGCTTCTCCTTTCTCCCAGAACCAGGTCGATGCTTCGGGCAAAGAATAGTATTTTCCGATTGAGTTCCCTCTGGATCTTATCTGCCAATGGTTGAATTTGGGTTACACTCATCTCCATCTAGGTGCTGTCAAGATGACCCTCACCTTACATGGACGCAAAGGCCAGCCGATGATTATGAAACTGGATCTTTTAGATACCAAATTCAAGCTCTACCAACATGCTACAATCACAAATGTCCAGACCACTCTGAACGATGGCAAGGTCTTCTACACACTGTACCCAAACTACAACATCTCCCTGAAAGATCCCAATCTCCCCATAGCCTTGAAGTTTTTGATCCATATCAATGGAGCACCACAGGTTGCCTCTTCCATTGTTGCAACCTTGCACTACCAGATCTGCTATCGCCTGCTGAATCATGCATTTGATCTTTATGCTGGTCACTCCAGCAATGATTCTACCTTGTTCCTACAAATTGATTTTGAGTGGATGTCGACTGTGACCCACGTTCCCTGGCAGATGAGTCAATCAGATCTTGTTCATCTAATTCCTGACTCATGGATCATAGCATACGAGTCTACTCATGAAGAGGACACTGTTCCTCTCCTCCAATCTATAGATCCCACTTATAAATGACTTGAAGGTGGTCGCACACAAGTCAGCTTCCCCAAACCGACTAACATGGGTCCGTTGCTCCCCTTGTTCTCTACAGAACTCCTGGATCTCCTTGCTGGTGTTCCCATCGACACTTTTGATGGACAAGGCAATCCTATTTACAGATTTCAAAGCTCGACCGGACACAAATAGTTCGATATTTGTGACTGGCCAGACTGCTGCCATCTAGATAATGAAGATGACACTCCCCATCGTCGCCGCCCTAAGGCCAAAAAGAAAACTGTAGATCCATTGTGGCTCCATTACCAAAATGGATGCCCGAATGTTGGCCCTCTTGGCAATGACCCTGGCAGATATCAATTTATTATTGAGTATGGTTCTAGTAAACCATGCTCATTAGGATGCTGTTCTCCAAAAGTTCCTCCGGCATCTCCAGCCCTGGTCTTGCACTGCTCACCCTCGGATCCTCTAGCCCCACCAGCCCCAACGGCTCCAGCAATCCCTTACTATATGCTAGGAAGTGGAGGAGGCTCAAGCTCAGCTTCCATCAGCACAAATTTCCCTCCTGCTGCTAATTATGAGGACAAAACCAGCGCAAACACAGGTGGAAGATTACTCCACCTAACACAGTTGATCAACATGGACATAAGCTTAGCAATTCCTCGATTGAAGCTCAGCTTAACTGGCAAGCAGAAAATGCAATAGTCCAGAACCAATACCTCAAGAAGATTGCAGCATCCCAAGATCACACTTCTCAGGCTCTCCAAAAATAAGAACTGGTTGTTGCTTATTTGAAAGGCAAGATTGAAGCATTACACCAGGAACTGATGCATATAGCCACAACAGTAAAGGATATAGCTTATGCATCCAGTCTCATCTCTGCAAGAGAAAGAGAAAAGAAGAGACTTGAAGATCAGCTCAGTTGGGTGCAGGCCCCCTTACAGCCGTCTCAAGATTATTATCCAGATTTTCCTCCTGTCATTGAGTATGCTATTTCTCCGAGGCACCATAGTTTCCCGACAGAAATGTTTAAGGAACTTCAACAGGAACAGAGACGACTAGGCCAGCGAAAGACATCAAGATCATCACCCTCCTTTAGATCAGGATCTCAACCTCAACCAGGGACCACCAGTGTCATACCAACCATATCAATCTTATTCTCAACCCACTTTTCAACCAATTCACCCTAGACCATCTCCTTCGGCTTTTGTACCCTATGTTCCCACAACCAAATCACCATCCATCCCACCTGCTTGTTCCCCATTACTCCCTGATCAACACCAGAATTCTTTGAGCACCTTCCTAATGCAGCTCTACACCACCTCTTTTCCACCAAAGATCCCTGTTCTTTCCATCCAGGCACCAGATGAATCCAGTCCAGTCGTATCTGAGTCTTTTGATTCCGAATATGATTTGCCCCCTATTTTTGTCTCACATTATGGTGATCAGGACAAAAATGATCCTACTCAACCTACTGAAGTTCTCTCTGAAGAAGATGAAAACCATCCTCCAGCCCCGCAGATACCCGTCCCAGGTTTCCATCCCTACCAGAACAAGGATCCAAAGCAATTATTCACTTTTGATGGCGCTCCGTTACACAGGTGGCCTCAAAAGATTTCAGAATTTCATGCTTGGCTTACTGCTGAACTTCTTTAAGCAGGCATGACCCCACAGGCAGCCATTACAAAGTTCTTAGCCCGCACTCATGGTACCCTCTGAGAATGGTACATGTCCTTAGGTCCATATCGTCAATTACAATGGGTCCAGCTTAGTGTTGATGACTTTGTTCTTCAACTCTATAACGAATTCATTGGCCCTCTTGAAAGCAACAGAGTCAAGGCTAGAGAAGAATACTTCTAGATGAAATGTTGTTCGTTCCAAAAATCATACCTTAAATCGGATGATGGATCTCTTTTATATTCTTGGCGGAATGGATGATGTCAATATGAAGCAAGTATTCCTCAACTCTTTCCCAGAACCTTTGGGAAAAGATGCATTCAAGAATCTCCACAATCAGGGATTTCAGTTGCACTAGATTTCTCTTGGTCGCCTCTACCAGGAAATCCAGACAGCCCTCCAGAGACTGTGTGACCAACAACAATTTTTCAAAACATGGGAGAAGACCACTGAAAAATTAAGGGATACCTGTGATACCTCCTTTCTGAAAATCAAATGCAAAGACCAGCACTGCACTTGTCCTATAAAGAAGAAATCCCATCATTCTAGGCACAAGATCAACAGATCTCCTTCCTACCATCACAAGCACTTTCGCCCATCCACCAGGCCACAAAAAGGCAGACGATTCAAATATTTTAAGAGAAAAAAGTTTCATGGCAAGACCACAGACAGATGTTTCTCTTGTGGCAAATCAGGCCACTTTGCGAAGACCTGCCCAGATAAACAGAAAAAGGCCAAACTCATGCATATGCTCCCCCAGTATAATGCTTCAGTTGACAGAGATGCAGATGTGGAGTCTCTCTACTCCATCGATGATGAATTCTCCCCGGATCTCCTTTTTGCTCTGGAAGAAGACTATTTTTCGGATGATGGATCCGATTTTACCTTTGAGTCCGACGGATTAGACCCCGTCTACCACTCTCCCCTCCTTTCACACCTCTTCTGGCCTTTCCAGCAACCAGAGTCCTTCTTCCATTAGCCCCACTATACATAGCCCCTTCAACTTGGGATTGACCAGTCAAGATCATAGGATACTTTGACACAGGAGCTACCATGACCATTCTAGCCCCTCATGTGTTACCCCCCAGTTGTTGGAAATCCCATAAGCAATATTTTACTGCCGCAGATGGTAAAACTTTTACTGTGGACCTTATTTCCAACCTGTTACCTTCAAGATCTTCCCCACCTTGACAGTTCGCCATCATGTTTTAGGATTTTCCCTCCCTGGCCGTGATGCTCTTATTGGATTTGACCTCCTCTCTAAATTTCCATCTCTCCAATGGAGTGCCCGAGGTCTAACATATAAAAAGCATTTCCTCCCCTGAACCACTGTCCCCAACCTTTTTCTTTTTTGATCCTTTTGCAGATATCAAACAATAATTGATCTCCCAATGCTGTGCTGATTCCCACACTGCATTCCTTACTAAGTGTGACCATCCATTATGGCAGAATCCCCAGTTCTTCATCAAGCTTCCTTTCAAGAAAAATGAAGATGCCAATCCCACCAAAGCTAGTCATGCAGGGATGAATCCAGAACATCTTGCACTTGCCCAAGAAGAGGTCAGTCTTCTCCAAGCCCAAGGCCTTATTGCACCAACTTCATCCCCATGGGCATGTGAAGCTTTCTATGTCAATAAGTGTGCTAAACAAACCCAAGGAAAACTCAGACTTGTCATCAATTACCAGCCTCTTAATGCATTCTTAGCTGATGATAAGTTCCTTCTTCCTATAAGATCAGCTCTCATGCTACACAGCTAGCACATGCTAGAATCTTTAACAAATTTGATATTAGGGCAGCATTTTGGCAGCAAGGCTTTCATCCAGAGGATCGCCCCAAAATCGGATTTTGTATTCCTGGATCTCACTTCCAGTGGAATGTTATGCCATTTGGCCTCAAGGTTGCTCCATCCCTCTTTCAAAAAGCAATGATGAACATTTATGCCCCAATCCAGAAGCAAGCCCTCATCTACATTGATGATATCCTTCTCTTCTCCAAGACAGAAGAAGAGCACCAGCAACTTCTCTCACAGTTTTATGATCTCACCATCCAGCATGGAATCATGCTCTCTGCAAAGAAAATGGAAATTGGTGTCTCCATCATTGATTTCCTTGGCGTTGTCATTAACCAAGGCAAATATGAACTTCAACCCCACATTGGTAAATCCCTTCTGCAGTTCTCTGATGGACCATTCACTGTTTCTCAGTTACAATAGTTCCTCGGCATCATCAACTATATGACTGAGTTCATCCCTCGGCAAACTCAATTCACTGGATCCCTGAACAAACTCCTCAAGAAAAATCCTCCTCCATGGTCACAGGAACACACCCAGGTTGTTCAGACCCTCAAACACATTGCTCAACAACTCCCTTCTCTTCAGATTCTGTCTGAGGGTCTACAGATCTTATAGACTGATGCTAGTAATGACCAATGGGCTGCAGTTTTACTTGAAGAACTTCCCAATGGAACTCGCAAAGTTTACGGATATCGAAGTTCCCAATTTAAGCCTGCTAAACAACATTATCACTCCACTTTTAAAGAAATTTTGGCAGTCTGACGAGGGATCAAAAAGTTCCAATTTTATCTTATCGGGCACACATTCCAAGTAGAAATGGATATGTCATCTTTCCCTCGTATGCTCCAGTTCAAGCAAAAGGTTCTTCCTGAACCTCAGCTCCTAAGATGGGCAGATTGGTTTTCTCAATGGTCTTTCAACATTAAGCACATTAAAAGAAAGGAGAATATTCTGGCAAATTTCCTCTCACGAACCAAGGTTCCTATCCACACCTCCATCCCTATTTTATGTATGCTCCTTTGGCCATCATCTAGACCTTCATCCTCTAGGTCAAATCCCCATGACCCCGGCCCTTCTCAGCCGCCTCCTATATCAGACCTTACGGCTCACTTGCCCACTCTTCCCCCTAAAATTTACTTTGATATTTCAGGAAGAGCCATGGTCACTTACAACACCCAGACTTACCAGTTCCTCCTTGTAGTCTTAGTCCATAAGTATGGTCTTACCTATAATTAGCAAGTCTGTAACCCAGGCTACCCTTACCTTACCCCATTCACAATCACCCACTTTTTTAGCTTTGAAAAAGAGTTTGTAGTCTTCTTCTGGCACCTTTTGGTTGTTCATAAGATAGCCATGAATATCTTTGTTCATGCCTTTCTCCATTACCTTGGGCAGACCTCTACCATTTTCCATGCCCCAGCCAGAACAAACATACGTTTTCGTCTGGCAGTCCCATCTCATTTTGCCAGATTCCTTAGATTATTTGCACCTATCCCCCACTGGATTGATCTCCTATCCTGTTTACCCCATGACCAGTTCTATGTCTCAATCCTTTTCCATCGTCCAATAGATCATATCCACCCTGCTCTTATGACCCCTCCTATCCTAGATCATCACCTGATTGCCTATAGCCCTTTCTTCTCTATTATTGGCACCTCTGATGTTGACCTCTTCCCTCATCATAATGACACAGATGCTACTAGAGAAAGTTGGCACCGGTTTATGCATACCATGTGCACCAAAAACCAGGTAGACCCCTCCACTATACCTCCCATCCTCATCAATACCACTCACACAGCTTGGGATGTCAATTCCACCCATCTCCATCATCCTGTCATCCACCATATTATGATGCACCATGCGGAGCATGAAGTTGATGCTTATCTCAAGGATCGACTAATCTCCTCTGACTCGGATTAGTCCCAACAGTTGTCCTATTCACCTTGGGAGTGCGATGTCTTCCTGTTTTACTGTTTGCTTTAAGACTTTTGAGTCTGTACTATTTGGTTTCGAGTCTATACTATTTGCTTTCGAGTTTGTACTGTTTGCTTTAAGACTTTTAAGTCACAAGAGTCAGTACGTGTTTGTAATTTATTCCTTTATTTGGTTTATATGTTTGGATTTTAGAATCGGTTAAGTCCGCAAATGCTTATAAATAGCGGATAGATCCTTTGTTGTAAAAATAGGGCTGGAAGGAGGCTTGGTTACCCCTTCCCGTGATACACCCATTGAGTTGTCAAAGAGAACCAGCCGACTCCAGCATCTCCCTACCCAGGTCAGCCCGACCGGCCCTCTGGATTAAACTTGTGAGGTAACCGACTCAATATAATTCAACTTTCGGTGCTTCCCAACATGTAATTCAAGGATAAACTTTATATGTGGCATATAGCCATGATTCATCTATTGGTGCTTCCCAAGCTTGTAGCCCGAGGCTTCCCGGAATAAACGCCCGAGGTTTTATGGAAGTCCTCACAGTCATCCAACACCTTAACCCCTGTTGGAAAGGGTTCGTAGCACGGGTGATGAAACTTTAACCCCATGTCTATATGGCATCGTATGAGTCGGGCAGTGTCAACCGTATCCCATACTATGGGCTACCACCGGCCTCATTTCCAAGCCGATTACGGCATCTAATCTAGCATTCACAATCATCATGATATAATCACAGAGTTAATCAACAGACACATGATATGTAATAGTTTTGAGTAATTTGAACTGAATTAAATAACACAGCATTTATAATTAGATAATTTAATTACCGGCATAATAATACTGTTACACATACATACATGATAATATTTCACTCACCTAGGTCTGGTTCTATGAACTCATTTGCAAATTTAGTTCCGGTTGCAATCTGGCTGTAGGCCTCGAGCGCGGGTTCAAATCCTAGATATAAATCAAAAATTTATCATTTAATAATCCAAACTATTTTTGGATGTCCTAGGGTTGATCTAAGCTCATTGGGTTGACTTGGTGTACAGTTGGTTGTCACTTGGAATTCTCTGGGCCTTTCACTAGGCCTTAGGCCTATGTCCTGGTGCATCAACCAGAGATTGTGGCCTAGAGGCAGAATGGTCATTTTTCATAGTAGTACATGTTCCTAGGTTATTTTAGTCTCATAGTACAGTCCTCAACTTGACAGTGCTGCAAGACCATCACAGACAGGGTTTTCAAGCCTTACGGGGCCCACTTGGGCACCCAAGGTGTTCATTTAGGAGGACAGATGTGGGGAGGGGCATTTAGTCATTTTCCATCTTCCTACACTGATTTATGGCCCATGGGTGAAGATCCCCAGGTCAGATCAGCAATCCAACAAAGTTTCATTCACTGGGCGATGTCTCTGGGTGATGTCTGCATCGCCCAAAGATTGCAAAATCAGGAACAGGCTGAGATTCCTAGGTTGCAGGCCATGGGCAGTGCATGGATCCTCTCCCCATGCATGTTAGGTCATCTTGGACCCCCAGGGGCATACTTTGCACTGGTCCTTGTGGAATTTCACTTGGGCCCACCACTTGGCTGCCAGGAGCTGCCCAGACAGCCCAGTGAATAGTAACCCAGCATACCTTTGGTTACAAATCAGGGTTTTGGCTGCATGCAAGGCTGGATTTATATGTAAAACAGTAATCTAAGGTTGTTACCACTTAGGGTTAGGTTTCATGCAGCCAGGGCATACAAACTGGACCTCAAACTACCTGTTTTTAGTGTAACAGGACAGTGCAGCCAGGCATAGCCCAGGTTTCGGTCTCAGGCTTGTAAAACAGAAACAAAATCATCATAAAAACCTCAGATCTTCCATGCATCAAGTTTGCATGGTGGATCTGAGATGGGCCATGGCAGCCTCCAACTGTTCTGGGCTACCAATGGCCAGAAATCCATTAACAACACAGACATATATGAAGGAGCATCTGTAATAGCATCACAGCAGGTGTATAAGCTCAGTTCTATACCTGAAATCAAGTTGGGGATGGATGTAGATGCAAGGCTGAGTCTCCTCCCCCTTCTCCTTCCCTTTCCTTCTCTTCTCCTTCTCTTTTCTCTCTTTTCTTTCTTCTCCTTCCCTCTACGGTTTCAATAGTACCAAGGGTTCTAAAATGAGCCTAAGGCACCCTATTTATAGCCCAGCCCATGACTAGGGTCTGTTTGGCTGTTAAGGTCCTTTTTGAAAAATGCATTTTTGATTGCATTCTCAGCCATTCTGGGCAGTCAGGTGGGGTCCACAGTGATCCATGGGTATGAGGTGGTCCCTCATACTTCCCTCAACCTATGGAGAGTGCCCATGTCCAATATGGGTGGTCCCCACAGATCAAAACATTAAAATAATGAGTTTTTCCACTCTAGTGTGATGTCTGCATCGCCCAATGCATCGCTCAGAGATTTTAGCAAGGCTGAATCTCTATGGGCTTGCACAGGGATTTAACCCAGGCCTAGGGTCTTGCACCCACATGTCACTTAGGGTCTTTTGCACTCATTTTTAGGTATGGGACCCACATTTATGGAGAGGAGAGAGAATACCTAGAGTTCAGGCAATACATTATACTGTGAGCTATGCAATTGCAGGGTTCTGAAATCCATCTTCTGACAGGTATGTAGGAAGACATCCTTAGGGTTTCTTCATCAAATTCAATCACTGGAGTGATACTCCACAGTATGCTTGGATGCCATGTCAGGGGTTCCTGTCCTTCAGTCAAGATTCTAGTTAGTCAGGGGCAGGGTTTGACATTTCTCCCCACCTTACAAAAATTTCATCCCCAAAATTTGCTTACTTTGTAACTCAAAGAGTTGGGGATATTTTTCTTTCATTTCTTCCTCACGTTCCCAGGAAGCTTCTTCTATGGGATTGTTCCCCCATCGAACCTTTACAAAGGCGACCGTGCGGTTATGGAGGTTATGCTCCTCTCTATCCAATATCTTCGAAGGTTGTTCTTCGTAAGTCATGTCCACGTCCAACTATTCAGGTTCAGTTGAGAGTACATGCGTCGGGTTGTTGATGTATTATCTTACATCGACACATGGAAAACTTCATGGACGCCTTGCAAAGATGGCGGTAATGCCAGCCGGTATGCTATGGGTCCCACTCTGTTGAGAATTTTGTATGGACCAATGAATCTTGGGCTCAGCTTACCCTTCTTATTGAAACGTAGCAATCCTTTTGTTGGAGATATATTTGAGTTTAAAATAATAACCGCAAGCGTACGGGTCAATCGTAGCTACGGGTCGAACACGAGGAGGTCAACCTTGAATAAATTTTCACTTTTAATTAACGCGAAGTGTACAACTTACCAAATATGGAAACAGTCTATATATAGAAACTACCAATTATGGAAACTAGCAAATATAGAAGCAACTAAATTACCAAAGATAACAAATTAAAAATAGAAACTAGGGCAACCACTAAGGTAATGGATGAATTAAAAATAAGAAAGTCACTTGGGAATGAGTTCCACCATGAGAATTAGGGCAGATCAATGACTAGCATATTAGGGCAAAGCATGCATACGGCCTAAGTCTATAAGATATGCGGCACGGCTCATATACGGCTAACATATCCTGTGAAAACAGTGCTCATACAACATACAATGTTAACAAAAAAAAATACATGAACATAATGGTGTCACAATGGATACGGCTAACGAACATGTATATAGTTCCACTTGGAATGACATACAAGCTGTGGGCGGTCATCCATCGTAAGTCCAATATTGATCATGTCCATTAATCACATAGACAATGCTAGCCATCAATTCTTCCTTCTCTCATGGTTTCACCCACTCCCAAAAGGAGAGGTTTAGCTAGCCATGAAAGCAATGAAGAGGGAAGAAAGGATTGATGGAGAAAAAGACATAGAAATGATTAAAACTAAAATTTATAAGAAGAAGAACTTAGCTGATTCGAATAACTCCAATGAAGATGATTCCGTCACTTGAATCCCATCACTTGAAGCCGCATCCAATATTGAAGAACAAATTACCAAAGTGTATAATGAAGATTACACATATGATCGAAGGGATGGGGAAATAAAATTTATCCTAACAATGATTCTAAAAAAATAAAATTACATATGATAACCTAATTACATAAGATCTAAAAACTAAAAAATAAAAAGAAGAGGATGAAAGATCGGGTATAACGAAGAGGAACGGCACTACTGCTGCTATTATCATTCTAGAATAGAAAATTAAAATTGAAAAAGAAAAAACGAAGGACTGAAGGGAGAGAGCCGCTGGAGTGCGGTCAAGATGGGTTTTATATGGGGGAGAGAGCTCGTGAAAGGGAGATGGGAAGGAGATAGGAGAGATGAGGGAATTTAAGAGGAAGTGGGAGAGAGAAGATATAGAAATCGAATTTACCAAAATAAAAGAAATACAATCCGAGAGAATCCGAGAGAGTTAGGAGAAAGATTAGAGAGAAAAGATATTTTTCTCATTCTTTTTTTTTATTATATTTATTTATCCTAAATTCCAACTTCATTAAGAATCGTTTTTGGGCTATATCTTTTTATCCTAGGTCCAGATGGAACTAACCCGAGAATTAAAGTTACACCATTTTAAATTCCAGACAATATGAGCCCAATATCCGATATCTTTTGAAAGATTCTTGATTCTCCAAAATTACCGTTATGTCCCTATGCTTGATTTTTCTCTCTTCTTCTTCTTCTAAACTCGAATCGGCTCTAATCAAATGACTTCCGATGTTGCGCATTAGAAAGCTAACCCGACTGAAGTCTTCAACCTCGTAATCTGGCGTTTGGCGGTCCAATTAGACATGTATTCTCCACTTTGACCAAAATGCCCCTAAACCTGAAAAATGATAAAAAGTACCCGAGTAGCGCTGTTCAATGTGGTAAAATGAATGCTTTATATCCTAAGATTTCACACATAAATGTGCTCATCAAGATACTCGAAGGAATACTTTTTCTCCGACATTAAATTCAATGTCCTTCCTTCGGTTATTGGCATAACTTTTCTCTCTGGATTGAGCCGCCTTAATTTTCTCTCTAATGACATCTACCTTGTCACAGGTTGCTTGTCTCATCTTTTGCCCGAGATATCTTCGTTCACCAACTTCATCCCAGTATTGCAAGGTTCAGAACTTCCGACCATAGAGGGCTTCAAATGGTGCCATGCCAATGGTGGAGTGGTGACTATTGTTGTATGCAAATTCCACTAAGGGTATGTGGGCATCCCAACTATCACTCATTTCTAAGACACAGGTTCTAAGCATGTCTTCCAGAGTCTAGATAGTTCTTTCTGATTGTCCGTCCGTCTGCGGATGGAAAGCTGTACTAAGATTTAGTTGAGATCCCAATGCCTTTTGTAAACTTCTCCAAAACCTTGAAGTAAATCGAGGATCTCTATCAGATACTATGCTGACAGGCACTCCGTGTAAGCAGACTATATTTTCTATATATAGTTGGGCAAGCTTCTCCATCGAATAACTTATCTTGATTGGTACAAAGTGAGCTGCCTTCGTCAGTCCATCTACAATTACCCATATCACATTCATCCCCTTCCTGGTGTTGGGTAGATTTGTCATGAAGTCCATAGTAATCCTTTCCCACTTCCACTCAGGTATAGGGAGTGGCTGCAACAATCCATACGGTCGGTGTCTCTCCACTTTAATTTGCTGACAGGTGAGGTACTTAGACACGTATATTGCTATGGTCTCTTTCATCCCAATCCACCAGTAGTACTTCTTCAAGTCCTTGTACATCTTCGTGCTTCCAGGGTGGATTGTATAGGGTGAGTTGTGCGCCTCTTTAAGGATTCGGTCTTGGACATCATAATCGTCAGGCACGTACAATCTGTCTTGAAACTTCAATGCACCATCATGGGCCAATGAAAAATCTAGGTCCTTATGAACTCCTTGTTGTATTTCCCAAAAAATCTTGGCCAACTTGAGGTCCATTGGTTGCTTCACAATTACTTCTTCTCGTATCGACGAATGTAGATCCATAGCTGCTAATTGTATAGCCATTCCTTCAATCACGAGTTCCAGATCAAATTTTTGAGCTTCTTCTAACAATTGTTCGCTTAAGACCAAGGAGGTGAGGGATGCAGTCTGAGATTTTTTGCTTAACACATCCGCTACAACGTTAGCTTTGCTAGGGTGGTACTGGATCTCACAATCATAATCCCTTACCAGTTCTAGCCATTGCCTCTGTCTCATATTCAGCTCCTTCTGGGTGAAGAAATACTTCAGACTTTTGTGATCGTTGAAGATTTCACTCTTTTCACCGTATAGGTAATGTCACCATATTTTCAACGCGAAGACTACCACTGCCAATTCTAAGTCCTGAGTGGGGTAGTTCTTTTCGTGTTCCTTCAATTATCTTGAGGCATAGGTGACCACTTAACCCTTCTGCATTAGGACGCCACCCAATCCTGTTCTGGATGTGTCAGTATATACTACCATCCCTCCAGTGCCATCCAGAATAGTCAAAACTAGAGCCGTCACCAACCGGTTTCTTAACTCCTAGAAGCTTTTCTCGCATGCTTCATTCCATTCAAACTTGGCACCCTTCTTAGTTAGCTTTGTCATTGGTGTCGAGATTTGCGAGAAATTTTCAATAAACCGTCAGTAATACCCGACCAAACCTAAGAAACTTCAGATCTCTGTGGCACTCTTCGGTGTCTCCCACTTGAGAACCGCTTTCACTTTATCTAGGTCCACTTTAATGCCATCTTTGGTGACGATGTGTCCCAGGAATCCGATCTGGTGAAGCCAAAATTCACATTTGCTGAACTTGGCATAAAGTTGGTGTTCCCGCAATCACTGCAGCACAAAGGTAAGGTGTCGAGCGTCCTCTTCCTCACTCTTGGAGTACACCAGAATGTCATCAATAAATACGATGATGAACTTGTCCAACACGTCATGGATTACCCTATTCATCATGTCCATGAATGTTGCCGGGGCGTTGGTCAACCCGAACGATAAAACCAGGAATTCGTAATGTCCGTATCGAGTTCTAAACGTCATTTTGTGGATATCACCGATCTTGACCTTCAATTGATGGTATCCAGACCTAAGATCGATCTTGGAGAAAACTCTCACTCCTTATAATTGGTCAAATAGGTCGTCAATGCACGGCAGCGGGTATCGATTCTTGATGGTTAGCTTATCCAGCTCGCGGTAGTTGATACATAGCCGCATGCTACCATCCTTCTTTTTCACGAACAGCACAGGTGCTCCCCAGGGAGACACGCTGGGTCGTATAAATCCTTTCTTCAGCAGGTCTTGTAATTGAACCTGCAACTCCTTCAATTCAATAGGTGCCATTCGATATGACGCTTTGGATACTGGTACTGCACCAGGGGTGAGATCAATTGCAAACTCCGTCTCATGATCAGGCGGTAGTTGGGTCAGATCCTCTGGATAAACATCAGGAAATCCTCTAACGACGTCAAGTTCCTCCAAGGGCTTTATCTTTGCCTCGGTGTCTATCACTGTGGCCAAAAAGCCTTGACATCCTTCATCCAATAACTTTCGCGCCTGTAGGGCGGATAAAGTTATCCTTCTGGGTTTCCCCATTAGTTCACATTGATAGGTAAAAGCTGACCCATCTTCCAACTTGAATATTATCTTTGTTTCCGCACACATGACGTTTGCTCCATAGGTAAACAGCCAATCCATGCCTAATAACACGTCAAAGTCCTTCATATCGAGCTTTATTAGCCAGGCGATCAAATTCTTCCCACAGATCTCTATCTTACAGGGATTGTAGACCTCCTTCAAGCTCATGACACTACCCATCGGTGTGCTGACTACTAAGTCGTGCTCGATGTCTCTCAGTTGATCTTTCATCCTACTTGCAAAGGTGATAGAAATGAAAGAGTGGGATGCACCCAAGTCGAATAGTACTCGTGCAGGAATGGTTGAGATACTCAGGGTACCTAGGGTTTGTATGCAACTTAAGTTATGAATGTACGCTGATTTTTCCCTATAACTTAGAAGTGTTTAGTGGACTTACCTGTCAATACATCGGGGTTTGCCTAAGCTTCTTCATTTGTCATTGCAAACACCTTTCCTCTCATCCAATTGTCCCATGGCTGAAAAGGTCTAGCATAGGACTGATTCGGCGAGTTGTTGATGTACCCACGCAATCTGCATTCCTTGTCCATGTGCCCTTCTTTGTTGCACACGTAGCACTTATAAGGTGGAACAGCTGGTGTCGAGGCTTGGCTCACTTGACTTGTGGCTGGTCAAGCTGGCAAAGCTGCCATTGTCGCTTGACTCGTAGCCGGTTGAGTAGGTCGATTAAAGGTGGGGTGGAAAGGGTTCTGACCCACTCGTGGCCTACGGTACAGAGTCGGATTGGGGTATGAACTGGTTCCATGAAAAGTTTTGTTCGGCCAGCCAAAGGCCTGGAAATTATTTGGCCTTTTACCCAACCCGGGTGACATCACAGCCTTCTCTTTCTCTTTCTCTTTAAATCTGTCTTCCATACTCTTCGCCTTATCGACCATCTGAGCATAGTCCTGGATGTCCATTATTGACAGTACCGACCCAATCTCAGGTTTGAGTCCTTTCTCAAGCTTCGTCGTCTTACTAACTTCCCCTTTTAGGTGTTTCGGAGCGAAGTGGAACAAGTCTTCAAACCGTTGTTGATAGTCCAATATTGACTTGGTTCCTTGCACCAGTGTAGAGAACTCAGCTTCCTTCCTGTCCCTAAAGCTCTCTGGGAAGTAGTTCTTGAAAAAGTCTTCTTTAAATTGCTCCCACGTGGGATTCAGATGAGTGGCCTCCAGATTTGGCTTAGTAGCCTTCCACTAAGCTTCAGCCTCATTCAGTAGCTGATAACCCGCACATATCAGCTTTTGCGCATCTGTACACTCGAGCACATCGAATGCCTTCTCTAATGCACTAATCCACCATTTTGGCTGCATTGCCTCGGAATTTAACCTAGAGAATGCAGGTGGTTGGAGTTTCTTAATTCTCTCCATTACCTTAGCGGTAGAGTTCTCCGCCAAGTGTTGAGGCACAGGTGGTGGGAAAAGTACTGGCCGATTAGGTGGTGGAGGTGGTGCTGCACGCTCATGCATCATGGTTGCAAGTTGTGTAGACATCTGTCCCAACAGTTCTTATTGTTGTTGCATGGTCTGCATCATAGTGGTCATGAAGACACTCGCCTCACCGGCTGCCATACCCAGCTGAGGTCCTACAGCAGTGGCTTGAGCTGCCACTGGTGCCCCTGATGAAGCAACCGATGCTTCAGAATTTTGAGCCTCAGTTCCATTTGGCAGTTCAACCTCCGGTATAATATGTGGGCGTTTTCCTTTGCGACCACCTCGAGAACTTCTTGTGTTGACCATGGTTGCCTTTTCTGAAAAGAGCAACACACTTAAAAATCCAACATTTCCTCGCGGGGTCAACAGAATAATTCCTAGTTAAGACATGTACACACCTATTCCACAGTTCTAGTGATTTATGGTGCCATACCAAAAAGGTGTATTATTATGTATATTTTTCTTTTTATATTTGTTCCCTTTTTGTAGTGTCTCTTTTACTTGTATTTTTGTTCTTAGGTATTTTATGTAGTGTTTCTCTATGCATGACACTAAATAATAAACTTTCAATTTTTAAATAAAAAACTTTTAATTATGTACCTAAGTCTAGCAGGTAAGTCTCTGTAACTGCCAACTGGTGATAACGTTCTGCACATAAAGGTAGGCTATGTCACCTCTAACCTCGTCTGTTAGGTATAGATAGGTTGCTCGATCCATAGGTTCACTAGCGTCCGCAAGAGCTAAGTAAACTACTAATTGGTTCTCGGCATGAGCTCGTATCTCACTTATCTTGATCAGTCTTCTCCTTAGCTGGCTAATGTATCGCATGATGCTAGGGTCTCCAGGCTTGACTGAGATAGTAGGTCCTGTCATGAAGAGGTTCTAGGCATCAAGTTACTATAAATACTTAATTAAAAGAATTAAGTACATGGTTATAGGAACTTAAGTAATCATGAGCAGGAAAAACAAATGGGTTGGCTCGAGGCATCTTAGCATCTAGGGGTTCAACTTAACTGGACAACCTATTGAATCCTATTCTTGGTTGGCCTCGGCTGTGGGTATGGTAAGATCTATGCTCCCTAAGCCTCGTAGATACATATTACAACATACCTAATATCTATGTTCAATTTTGCATAGCATCACACCACTCGGTTCATACATGCACAGTATTGGGCACATAATATTAAATATTTATGCACACACTATTTATATATAGGCATAGACACATTTATCCATCAATAATTGTTTACATACAAAAAGAAAATTCCTAGTTCTCAAAGCATTGGCTATACTCCCCTAAATAGGTCATTAGGTAGTATTTGAATTTTTTTTTTAAACTAATTTATTTAAATGATTTTTTTTTACATATTTCCTTTATATTCATGTTTTATGTTTATTGAAGTATTTTGGCAAAATACCAAAGTTCCATAAGCTGTTAAGCTAAAACAGCAAAAATTTAATCTCTGGGCGATGTCTCTGGGCGTTATATGCATCGCCTAGTGCTATCGCCCAGAGAATCAGGGCTCAGATATAACAGTCTGAGAGGGCCCCATTTCACTCCATTTCATTTCTAAAGTTCCCTAAACACCTAGGGCAGAGCTTTGGAGCTTAGTGTGACCTTTTTCACACCACATCCCTCCACTTTCGCGGGTCCCCCGCGATTCTACGCAAGCCTAGGTGAGATTCTTTGCTCTATTTCCTTACATTAGGTTATGTCAAACCCTGCTCCTGACTGGCTGGGATTTTGATTAAAGGACAAGAACCCCTGATTAGGCAACCAAGAACACTGTGGAGTATCACTCCGGTGATTTGGATTGATGAAGAAACCCTGTGTGGATCATCCTACATGTCTGTCAGTAGGTGGATCACTGACCCTTACGGCTGTACAACTCACAGCATGATGTATGGCCTAGACTCCAAGTAATCTCTCTCCTCTCAATAAATGTGGGACCCACCTCTGAAAAAGTGTGTAACAATCTCCAAATGGCATGTAGGGACAATGCCCTGACCAAGGGTCAAACCCCTGTGCAAGCCCGAATGAGATTCAGCCTTGCTGCAATCTCTGGGCGATGGCACTGGGCGATGTAGACAAGGCCCAGAGACATCGCCCAGTGAGTGAAACAACATATTTTTATGGATTTTAGTTGTGGGGACCACCCAACATGGACATGGGCACCCTCCATAGGTAGAGGGGAGTCTAAGGGACCACCTCATACCCTTGGTTCACTGTGGACCCCACCAAAGAGCTCAGAATGGCTGAAAATGCAGTAAAGAATGCATTTTGAAAATGGACTTAACCAGCCAAACAGGCCTCAGTGTGGGCTAGGCCTATAAATAGGAATGCCTTCGGCTCATTTAGAACCCTTAGCACTGTTGGAACCGTGGGGGGAGAAAGAAGAGAGAAAGGAGAGAAAGAAGAGGAAGGAGAAGAAGAAAGAAGAAGAAGAAGAAGGAAGGGGATCTGAAGGCTGCCACCCATCCAAGCTTGGATCGAGTTTCTCACACCTGTGCAGGTATAAAATCTCATGAAAAACCTACTGCCCTCTTAAGATCTCTACTTGTGTGATGTATTTCTGCTCTCTTGGCAGCCCAGAATAGCTGGGAAATGCTAGGAATGGCTCCAGATCTGCCATGCAAGCTTAGAGCATGGAAGATCTAAGATTTTTGAACAAAAATACAAGACTGATATACTGTTTATGGAAGCCGAATCTGGCTGTGCACAGCTGCACTGCCCAGATTCACTATGGGCTGGCTGTTTGGAACCCTGGATGCAAACCATGGCTACACAGACCTAGCCCTGGGTAATTTCGGCCATGAATCCTTATATTACATCTATTTCCAGCCTTGCATGTGGCTGAAACTGAGATTCATGTATGGAGAAAACCCTATGATACTATTCACTGGGCTGTCTGGACAGCCTCTGGCAGCCAAATGGTGGGCCCAGTGGAGAATCCATCTGGACCAAAATGGAGATCACCCCAGGGGCTACCTAGCACCCTAACATGCATGGGGATCATATTTGAGCACTGCCTATGAAGCCCAACCTTGGAATCTCAGCCCTTTGTCGATTTGCAGACTCTGGGCGACGCACTGGTCGATGCACCCAACGCCCAGAGCCATCGCCCAGTGAGGGATTTGCTACAGTTTTTACAATCTGACCTGGGGAACCTCACCTAATGGCCATGTGACAGTGTGGGAAGGTGGGAAAAGACCTAAATACCCTTTCCCCACATTTATCCTTATGAAGGTATGGCTTGGGAACCTAAGTGGGCCCCGTAGGTGATGGAAACCCTGCCTGTGCTTGGTCCTACAACACAGACAAGCTATGGATAGCACTGTGAACCTAATCTGACCTAGGGTCAACTACAATCACTAAAAATGACCATTTTACCCCTAGACCACCATCTCTGGATGATGCAATGGAACATGGACCTAAGGCCCAGTGCAAGGCCCAGAGAGTTCCAAGTGACAACCAACTGAACACTGGGTCAACCCAGTGAGCTTAGGTTAACCCTAGGACTACTAGAGACAGATTGGAAACTTAACATGATAATTTCTGATTTACATCTAGGATTTGATCCCACGCTCGAGGTCTACAATCAGACTGCTGTTGGAACTGAATTTGCGACTGAGTACCTAGAACCAAACCCAGGTGAGTGAAATATTATCATATATGTACATGTAACTGTGATGCTATGCCATCTATTGAATTTAAATCATAATTGTTGTGTTATCTAAATTCTGTTCAATTATTCAAAATATTACACATTGATTGTCTATTGATCAACACTATGAATTTTATCTGATGATTGTGATTGTTAGACTAGATGTCGTAGTCGGCTTGGAAATGAGGCCTGTGGTAGCCTGTAGAATGGGATGCGGTTGACAGTACCTGACTCATACGATGCCATATAGACATGGGGTTAGAGTTTCATCACCCAGGCTACGCACCTTTGCCAATAGGGGTTAAGGTGTTGGATGCCTGTGAGGGTGACCATATGTGTATATGAGAAAAGAAAAGAAATGTGTTTACACCGGAATGGTGATTATGGGCTATAAGCCAGAAAAGAAAGGAAATGAGAAATGTGATGGATTACCCTATAGGTTAATCACAAAGGGCTGGTTGGGCTGACCTTGGTGAACAAATGCGGGAGCTGACTGGTCCTCTCCGACAACTCAATGGGTGTATCGCGGGAAGGGGTTAGAAGCCCGTGCTAGGGATACATGTATTGGGGATTGTAGTAGCACTGACCTGACTTAGTTGTGATGCTAGGTGGCTAATTAATAATCTAGACATGCATATCATGTAGGATCATGTGAATTGTGGTTGCACATGTATGCATGATGATATGTTTTGCTCACGAGCTCAGTGGGACTCACACTCTGTTATACATTGTTTTTCGTAGATGATTCTACAGGTGGATGCCGCTGTGGCATGGAGGCTCATTACAAGGAGGAGAGCCCTGGTTATTATGATGATATTGGTGTGGACCCTGACGGAGGTCGTGCCAATGATGCGTGCATTCTCGGTGGTCATTGATGCCCATTGATGATGACCGTTGAGGAGTGCACCTGATGCTTTTTGTCTTGGGGACTCCTTTTTGTTTTTGTTAGGAGTTTATCCCTGTTCTTCCTGTGGTTCTGTTGTAGGTTTTCTTACTTTTCTTTTTGGGGTTGAGTTAGCTCACCCTGAACATAATATATATGTATATCACTTTCATTCCCGTATTGCTACGCTTTCTCTTTATTTATAATTGTAGTTTATTCTGCAGCACTCTGATCTTACCTGTAGTAATGTGATGAATGTGGACCCATGAACGTAAGCACTGCTTCCATGGGTTTTGGCGGATTGCCATTACACAATTCGGGTCACCTACCTAATCCTCCCAGGGGGTGGAAGGCCCTAGAACCTGAGAACTGGTGGCACCTGTCGCCGCATAGGTAGGTAAGTCAGTGAACTGTGTGCCAACACCCTCGAAGTCGCCCTGACCCGCACCCTGCTCCTCTCCATGTACTGGATGTCACCCTGCACCTCCTCATCATGATCATCACCACCCTGCATCTCCTCCAGCCCCTCATCCCTCTGCTGCATCTCTATCTGCTCCTCATCCTCTGGTGGATCCTCTCTAGGCACCTTCATCGTTAGAATTTCTAGGTTCAACATCTTGGGTTGGACCTCTATGTTGACCCCCACCGAGCCTTGTTATCCTAACTTGGTTTGGTACTTCTATTGCAATTTGGTGCCATCTGGGGCACAAGAGTTTGGTCTGTTGAGTAGAGTGAAGGGAGTGGATATTAGGTTGACCACTGGCTCACTAGCAGGGATATTGGGCATACCCAACACAAGAGAGAGGGTTTACTACAAACCCAGGATGGACATCTCTGAGATGTTTTCTTTGGAGACTAGGAGGTTGGTTTTCAAAGCTTTGACAGGTTCACAGGACACACCCAAGTCTAAGGCTTCCTATAAGCCCAGTGCCCGAGTGATTAGTAGGTGTGTCACCTACAACATCTACCCCAAGGGCGGCAATAGGGGTAGCATATCTATGATGAGGGCCTACATCACATACTGTTTACTGGGAGCTGGCAGAGGGGGTCCGATCATAAACCTCCCATACGTATTACTCCAGGTTATGTTGTACCACGCTCAGAACCCATCTGATGGGAACCTTCCATACGGGAAGTAGATTCGCAAGGAACCCGAGGTAAGGTGAGGATTTGGTGTAGGAATAGTCACACTACCCTCCAAAGACTTTTCCTAGGTGTTTAGAAGAGTTTAGAAGAAGATAGGAGTGAAATGGGCCCCTCTCGGACTCCTATACCTGCGCTCCGATTCTTTGGGCGATGCCTCCTGGGCGATGGCACTGGGCGATGCAGGCAATGCCCAGAGACATCGCCCAGTGAATGTATTTTGCTGGTTTTTGTGTTTCAACACATGGGGACTTGGATTTCACCTATATTAGTTTTGTTAAACATAAAAACAAAGATTTTTACTAATGTTTTATTAAAAAAAAAATCAACCATCATAATTAATTAAACAAATTAATTAAAAATATATAAAAAAAAAACTTTATGAAGATAAGGGAATACAACTTCTACATGTGGAATCTTAGTAAAACATGTAGGGAATTGAAATTCCTTGTTTATGTGCTTGTTATAAGTACCTAAGATATATAAACATATATATATATATATATATATATTTATGAGAATTGGTGTGTAATATTTAATTATTATGTGTTTCATATTGTGATGTACGAATTGACTGGAGTGCTGTTATGCAAAAACCGGACATAGATATGTAGGTATGTTGCAATACGTATTTACTACGTGTAGGGAGCGTAGATCTTACCCTATCCAAGGTTTAGGACAGCCAAGAATAGGATCTTATAGGTTGTCTAGCCAATCAAATACTTAGACGCTAAGGTACCTCAAGCCAACCCAAGATTAGTTTTATTGATTCTTAGTCGTTTAAATTCCAATAGATGTGTACTTAATTCTTTTAATTAAGTATAACCTGATGCTTAGAACCATTTTCTATGACATGACCTATTCCCTCAGCCAAGGCTGGAGACCCCAACACCATGATCTATATTAGACAGCTACGAGAGAGACTGAGAAGGATACGATTAGTACTACCCCAAGCCGAGAACCGGTTGGACTTTTATCTAGCCATTGCTGCCATTAGTGGACCGAAAGAGCGAGACTATTTTATGTCCTTAGTTGAAGAAGTAAGAACTGACATAGAGTACTTACTTGTGATGGAGTTTGTGACAGGGAGGAAGCTAGAATTACTTGCCTATTAAACCAGGTAATAAATTAAAAGCCTTCTATTTAAAATTTTGAAATCTCTCATTTAGTGTCATGTATAGCATACCATCACATAAAACATTTAAGAAGAGAAACCAAAGATGAAATGCAAGAAAACACTTCATAATGAACAAAGATAACATATCTAACAATCCACCTTATTGGTGCGGCTCATGAAATTCACTAGAACTACAGACTAGGTTTGTACCTGTACTAGCTAGGCAATAATTGTTGACCTCGATGAGCAAAATTGGAATATTGAACATGCTCCTCTTTTCAGAGAAGCCACAATGGTCAACACCAGAAGAAGTTCTCGTGGTGGTCGTAAAGGGAAGCAACCTCGTGTTATACCGGAAGTTGAACTACCTAATAGGACTGAGGCTCAAAATTCGAAAGCATCGGCAGCTTCGTCAGAGTCACCAGAGGCTGCATGAGCCACTGTTGTAGCACCTCAGCCAAATATGGCAGCCGACGACGTGACTGCATTCATGACCACAATGATGTGGACCATGCAACAACAACAAGAATTGCTTGGTTAGATGTCTACAAAGTTTGCAACCATGATGCATGAACGCGCAGCACCACCACCACCACCCAACCGGCCCGTACTATTCCCACCACCTGTGCCTCAACACTTAGCAGAGAACTCCACCGCCAAAGTTATGGAGAGATTCAAGAAACTCCAACCGCTTGCGTTTTCCAAAATAACTTCTGAGGCAATGCAACCGGAATAGTGGATCAGTGCCCTGTAGAAGGCATTTGAAGTATTTGAGTGCACAGACTCACAAAAGCTGATATGTGAGGGTTATCAGTTGCAGAATGAAGCCAAAGCTTGGTGGAAAGCTACTAAACCTAATTTGGAAGCTACTCACCCAAACCCCAAGTGGGAGCAATTTAAAGAATTTTTCTTCAAGAACTACTTCCCAGAGAGTTTCAGGGACAGGAAAGAAGCTGACTTTATTGTACTGGTGGAAGGGGCCAAGTCAGTACTGGATTACCAATAGCGATTTGAAGACCTGTTCCATTTTACTCCAGAGCACCTGAAAGGGGAAGTTAGTAAGGAAAAGAAATTTGAGAAGGGACTCAAGACTGAGATCGGATCAGTATTGTCAATCATGGACATCCGGGATTATGCTCAGATGGTCGACAAGGCGAAGACCATGGAAGATAGATTTAAAGAGAACAAGAAAGTGAAAGCTATGACGTCGTCTGTAGGCAAAAGGCCAAACAGTTTCCAAACCTATGCCTGGCCAAATAAAGGTTACCGCGGAACCAATTCAAATTCTATCCCAACTTCATACCGTAGGCCGAATGTGGGGCGGAAAATGTGGGTCAGAACCTTTTCCGCCCCGCATTCAATTGACCCGCTCAACGGACTACGAGTCAAGTGCCAATAGTAGCTTCGCCAGCCCGACCAGCAACAAGTCAACTGAGCCAAGCCTCAACACCTGCTGTTCCACCCTATAAATGCTATGTGTGCAATAAAGAAGGACACATGACTAGAGATTGTAGATTGCGTGGGTATGGCAAAAACTCACCGAATCAGCCCTACGCTAAACCTTTTCAGCCACAGGACAATCAGATGCAAGGAAAGGTGTTTCACTCACCTGGGTCTGGTTCTATGAACTTAGTTACAAATTCAGTTTTGGCTGCAGTCTGGCTGTAGGCCTCGAGCGCGGGATCAAATCCTAGATATAAATAAAAAATTTATCATTTAATATTCCAAACTATTTTTGGATGTCCTAGGGTTGATCTAAGCTCACTGGGTTGACTCGGTGTACAGTTGGTTGTCACTTGGAATTCTCTGGGCCTTGCACTGGGCCTTAGGCCTACGTCCCGGTGCATCATCTAGAGATTGTGGCCTAGGGGTAGAATGGTCATTTTTTATAGTAGTACATGTTCCTTGGTTATTTTAGTCTCACAGTACAGTCCTCAACTTGACAGTGCTGCAGGACCATGGCACCCAAGGTGTTCATTTATGAGGACAGATGTGGGGAGGGGCATTTTAGTCATTTCCACCTTCCTACACTAATTTATGGCCCATGGGTGAAGATCCCCAGGTCAAATCAGCAACCAGCAAAGTTTCATTCACTGGGCGATGTCTGCATCGCCCAGAGATTGCAAAACCTGGAACAGGCTAAGATTCCTAGGTTACAGGCCATGGGCAGTGCATGCATCCTCTCCCCATGCATGTTAGGTCTTCTTGGACCCCCAGAGGCATACTTTGCACTGGTCCTTGTGGAATTTCACTTGGGCCCACCACTTGGCTACCAGGAGCTGCCCAGACAGCCTAGTAAATAGTAACCCAGCATACCTTTGGTTACAAATCAGGGTTTTGGCTGGATGCAAGGCTGGATTTATATGTAAAACAGTAATCTAAGACTGTTACCACCTAGGGTTAGGTTTCATGCAGCCAGGGCATACAATCTGGACCTCAAACTGCCTATTTTTAGTGTAACAGGACAGTACAGCCAGGCACAGCCCAGGTTTCGGTCTCAGGCTTGTAAAAAAAAAAATAAAATCATCATAAAAACCTCAGATCTTCCATGCATCAGGTTTGCATGGTGGATCTGAGATGGTCCATGCCAGCCTCCTGCTGTTCTGGGCTGCCAATGGCCAGAAATGCATAAAACACACAGACATATATGAAGGACCATCAGTAGCAGCATCACAGCATGGGTATAAGCTCAATTCTATACCTGAAATCGAGCTAGAGATGGATGCAGATGCAAGGCTGAGGTCTCCTCCCCCTTCTCCTTCCCTTTCCTTCTTCTACTCCTTCTCTTTTCTCTCTTTTCTTTCATCTCCTTCCCTCTACGGTTTCAATAGTGCCAATGGTTTTAAAATGAGCCTAAGGCACCCTATTTATAGCCCAGCCCATGACTAGGGTCTGTTTGGCTGTTAAGGCCCTTATTGAAAAATGCATTTTTGACTGCATTCTCAGCCATTCTGGGCACTCAGGTGGGGTCCACAGTGATCCAAGGGTATGAGGTGGTCCTTCAGACTCCCCTCAACCTATGGAGGGTGCCCATGTCTAATATGGGTGGTCCCCATAGATTAAAACATTAAAATAATGAGTTTTTCCACTCTGGGTGATGTCTGGATCGCCTAGAGATTCAGCCTTCTATGGGCTTGCACAGGGGTTTGACCCAGGCCTAGGGTCATGCACCCACATATCACTCAGGGTCTTTTGCACTCATTTTTATGTATGGGATCAACATTTATGGAGAGGAGAGAGAATACCTGGAGTTCAGGCAATACATTATACTGTGAGCTGTGAAATTGCAAGGTTCTGAAATCCATCTTCTGACAGGTATGTAGGAAGACATCCTCAGGGTTTCTTCAGTAAATTCAATCACTAGAGTGATACTCCATGGTGTGCTTGGATGCCATGTCAGGGGTTCCTGACCTTCAATCAAGATTCCAATCAGTCAAGGGCAGGGTTTGACATCCAGTACCACCCTGGCAAGGCCAACGTTGTAGCGGATGCATTAAGCAGGAAATCTCAGACTGCATCCCTTGCTTCCTTGGTCGTATGTGAGTAGTTGATAGAAGAAGCTCAAAAATTTGATCTGGAACTCGTGATCGAAGGGACAACTATACAATTAGCAGCTATGGATTTACGGTCGTCGATACGAGAAGAGATAATTGCAAAACAACCATTGGACCCCGAATTGGCCAAGATAATCTGGGAAGTACAGCAAGGAGTCCATAAGGACCCAGATTTTTTTCATTGGCCCATAATGGGGCATTGAAGTTTCGAGATAGATTGTGCTTGCCTGATGATTATGATGTCCAGGACCCAATCCTTAAAGAGGCACACAACTCACCCTATTCAATCCACCCTAGAAGCACGAAGATGTACAAGGATCTGAAGAAGTACTACTGGTGGATTGGGATGAAGGAGATTATAGCAATATAAGTGTCCAAATGCCTCACCTGCCAACAAATTAAAGCGGAGAGACACCGACCTTATGGATTGTTGTAGCCGCTCCCTATACCTAAATGGAAGTGGGAAAGGACTATTATGGATTTTGTGACAAATCTACCCAACACCAGGAAGGGAATGAATGCAATTTCAGTGATTGTAGACAGACTGACGAAGGCAGCTCACTTCATACCAATCAAGATAAGTTATTCAATGGAGAAGCTTGCCCAACTATATATTGAAAATGTAGTCCGCTTACATGGCGTGCCTGCCAATATTGTATCTGATAGGGATCCTCGATTTACCTCAAGGTTTTGGAGAAGTTTACAAAAGGCACTAGGTTCTCAGCTAAATCTTAGAACAGCTTTCCATCCACAGATGGACGGACAATCCGAAAGAACTATCCAAACTCTGGAAGACATGCTCAGAGCCTGTGTCATGGACATGAATGACAATTGGGATGCCCACATACCCTTGGTGGAATTTGCATACAATAATAGTTACCACTCCACCATTGGCATGGCACCGTTTGAATCTCTCTATGGTCAAAAGTGCCGGACCCCGTTATATTGGGACGAGGTTGGAGAACGAAAATATCTCGGGCAAGAGATGATACAAGTAACCTGTGACAAGGTAGATATCATTAGAGAGAAAATCAAGGCGGCTCAATCAAGGCAGAAGAGTTATGCCGATAATCGAAGGAAGGACATTGAATTTAATGTCAGAGAAAAAGTATTCCTTCGGGTATCCCCAACAAAGGGATTGCTACATTTTAACAAGAAGGGCAAGTTGAGCCCAAGATTCATTGGTCCTAATGAAATTCTCAACAAAGTGGGACCCGTAGCATACCGACTAGCGTTGCCACCATCTTTACTAGGCGTCCACGATGTTTTTCATGTGTCGATGCTAAGGAAATATAACAACAACCCGACATATGTGCTATCAACTGAACCTGAACAGTTGGACATGGATATGACCTTTGAAGAACAACCTACAAAGATATTGGATAGAGAGGAACATAACCTCCGTAACCGCACGGTCGCCTTTGTAAGGGTTCGATGGGGGTAACAATCCCATAGAAGAGGCTTCGTGGGAACGTGAAGAACAAATGAAAGAAAAGTATCCCCAACTCTTTGAACTACAAGGTAAGCAAATTTCGAGGATGAAATTTTTGTAAGGTGGGGAGAAATGTCAAACTTGCCCCTGACTGGCTAGAATTTTGATTGAAGGACAGGAACTCCTGATATGGCATCCAAGCACACTGTGGAGTATCACCCCAGTGATTAAATTTAATGGAGAACCCCTAAGGATGTCCTCCTACATACCTGTCAGAAGATGGATTGCAGACCCTTGCAGTTGCATTGCCCACAGCATAATGTACTGCTTGGACTCCAGGTACTCTCTCTCGTCTCCATGAATGTGGGTCCCACACCTGAAAATAGGTGCAAAAGGCCTTGAGTGACTTGTGGGTGCAAGGCCCTAAGCCTGGGTCAAACCCCTGTGAAAGCCCAAAGAGAAACAACTTTGCTGTAATCTCTGGCCGATGCACTGGGCGATGCAGACATCACCCAGAGTGGAAAATGCATTATTTTATTATACAGATGTGTGGGGACCACCCATATTGGACATGGGCACCCTCCATAGGTTAAAGGGAGTTTGGGGGACCACCTCATACCCTTGGATCCCTGTGGACCCCACCGAAGTGCCCAGAGTGGCTAAGAATCAGTTTAAAAACATATTCTCAAAAGGGACCTAGGCAACCAAACATACCTCAGTAGGAGGCTAGCCTATAAATAGGAGGCCTTAGGCTCATTTTAAAGCTCTAGGCACTATTGAAATCGTGGAGAGAAGGAGAAGAAAGAAAAGAGAGAAAAGAGAAGGAGAACGAGAAGGAAAGAGAAGGAGAAGGAGGGGAAGAGCTCACCTTGCATCAGATCTGCTCCAGCATCCATTCTCAGCTCAGTTCAGGTATAAATCTGAACCTATACCTGCTGTTGTGATGCTGCTACTGTTCTTCTCTATGAATCTCTGATGTTTGGTAGCCTTTTTGCCTATTGGCAGCCTAGAATAGCTGGGGGCTTCCATGAACCACCTCAGATCCAACATGTAAACATGATGCATGGAGGATCTGAGCATTTTGACTATGTTTTGATGACTGTTCTACACCTGAGACCGAAACCCAAGCTTGTGCCAAACTGCACTGCACTGTTACACCAAGAACAGGCAGTCTGGGCTCAGATCTATGTGCCTTGGCTGCATGCAGCCTAGCCATGAGTTGCAACAGCCTTAGATTACCGTATTACATGTGAAACAACCCTTACATGCAGCCAAATCCATGGTCTGCAGCTGAAGCTATATTGGGTTACTATTCATTGGGCTGTCTGGGCAGCTCCTGGCAGCCAAGTGGTGGGCCCAGGTAAAAATCCATGGGGTCCAGTGCAAAGTACACCCCAAGGGGTCCATGATGACCTAACATGCATGAGGGGATGATCAAGGCATTGCCCATGGTGCAGAACCTAGGAATTGGAGCCTATTCACGTGTTAAGCAGGCACTGGGCGATGCACTAGGCAATGCAGATATCACCCAGAGAATAAAAAGTGACAATTTTGCTGATCTGCCCTGGGGACCTCCACATATGGACTGTAAACAGTGTAGGGAGGTGGTAAATGACCAAAATACCCCTCCTCACATCTGTCCATAATGATGGATACCTTGGGTGCCCAAGTGGGCCCCGTAGGGCCTAGAAACCCTATCTGTGTTGGTCCTACTGCACTGCTGAGTTACAGTTAGTGTTGTGAGGCTGTTATGACCTAGAACCATGTACTACAGGTGTAAATGATCATTCTGCCCCTAGACCACAATCTCCGGATGATGCACCGGGACATAGGCCTAAGGCCCAGTACAAGGCCCAGAGAATTCCAAGTGATGATCGACTGTACACCCAGTCAACCCAGTGAGCCTAGATCAACCCTAGGACATCCAAAAATAGTTTGGACTATCAAATGACATATTTCTAATTTATACTTAGGATTTGATCCCGCGCTCGAGGCCTACTACCAGACTGCAGTCGAAACTGAAACTACAACTGAATTCATAGAATCAGACCCAGGAGAGTGAAATGTTATCGTGTATGTACGTGTAACAACATTATTGTGCCGGCAATTAAGTTCTTTAATTATAATGCTGTGTTATCTAATCAGATTCAATTTTATAATTATTACACATTGTATGACTATTGATCAACTCTGTTGAATATATCATGATGATTGTGAATGTTAGATTAGATGCCGTAGTCGGCTTGGAAATGAGGATTGTGGTAGCCTACGGTATGGGATACGGTTGACACCGCCTGACTCATACGATGCCATATAGACATGGGGCTAGAGATTCATCAGCCGTGCTACGCACCCTTGCCAACAGGAGTTAAGGTGTTGGATGCCTGTGAGGACTATCGTAAAACCTCGGGCGTTTATGCCGAGAAGCCTCTGCAATATGCTGGGATGCCTCATGCTATAAGCTGGGAAGCCTCGAGCTACATGCTTGGGAAGCACCGATAGGTGATTTATGGCTATAAGCCAAACAAAGTTGATCCTCGTGCTACATGCCAGGAAGCACTGAAATGGTGAATTTGATATTACGTCGGTTACCTCACAGGTTAATCACAGAGGGCTGGTCGAGCTGACCATGAATTAGTGCGCTGGAGCAGACTGGTCCTCTCCGACAACTCAATGGGTGTATTGCGGGAAAGGGTACTAAAGCCCACACCAGGGATACATGTATTGGGGATTATAGTCGCACTAACCTGCCTTAGCTGTATTGATAGGTGGCTAATAAATAATCTGGACTTGCATATCATGTAGGATCATGTGGAATGTGGTTGCATATGCATGCATGATGATATGTTTTACTCACGGGCTCAGTGGGGCTCGCACTCTGTTATATATGTTTTCTTTCTATTAGATGATTGTGCAGATAGATGCCAATGTGGTATGGGGGCTCATTACGAGGAGGAGAGCCCTTGGGTTATGATGATATTGGTGTGGACCCCGACAGAGGTCGTGCCGATGATGCGAGTGCTCTCAGTGGTTATTGATGAAGACCAGTGAGGGTCGCTCTTGATACTTTTGGTTTGGGGACTCCATTTTGATTTTTATTAGGAGTTTATCCCCGTGTTTGTTTCTATTTTAGTTTCTTCTTTTCTTTTTGGGGTTGAGTTACCTTGCCCTGTATATAGTTACCTTTACCTCAGCTTATGTGTATGTCAATTCTTACTGTTCTGTTTGTGGGTGTAAGGGGGAATGGAACAAATCTTACTTATGTATATGTATCATAATCATTTCTCGTATCGCTACGCTTTCTCTTTCTTTTTATAATTGTAGATTATCTGCAGCACTCTGATCTTACTTGTGGTAATGTTATGGATGTGTGTGTCTGTGAATGTGTTAATTGTCACACCCCAAATCACCCCCTGGGAGGATTAGGTAGGTGACCCGAATTGCATATAGGCAATCCGCCAAATCCCATGGATCTAGAAGCAGTGCTTACATTCACAGAACCACATTCATTCACTTTATCAAAGGTAAGATCAGAGTGCAGCAGATAAACTAAAATTTCAATAATAAAAAGAAGCATAGCGATACGGGGAAATGATGATAATATATACATAAGAAAGTTTGTACATTTCCCACCAACCCACAAACATAGAAACTAAGCTGACAAAAACAGAACTACATACATAAATATATACAGGGTGAGTATACTCAACCCCAAAAAGAAAAGAAAGTAAAAACAACAACAGAACCATAGTCAGAACAGGGATAAACACCTAGCTAAAATAAAAAGGAGTCCCCAAGATAAAAAGCATCAAATGCGCTCCTCAATGGTCTTCTTCAATGACCACCGAGAAAGTACGTAGGATCGGTATGACCTCCGTCGGGGTCTACACCAACATCATCGTAACAACCAGGACTCTCCTCCTCGAGATGACCCTCCAGGCCACACTGGCATCTATCTGCAAAATCATCTAAGAAAAACAATGTATAACAGAGTGTGAGCCCCATTGAGCTCGTGAGCAAATAACATCAACCATGCATACACATGCAATCACAATTCACAATTCATATGATCCTACATGATGTGCAAGTCCAGTTTATTATTAGCCACCTAACAATACAACTAAGTCAGGTCTGTGCTACTACAATCCTCAATACATGTATCCCTGGTGCGGGCTTCTAACCACTTCCGGTGATACACCCATTGAGTTGTCGGAGAGGACCAGTCAGCTCCTGCATCAGTTACCAAGGCTAGCCCGACTATCGTCTATGATTAACCTGTAGGGCAATCCATTTCTTTTCTCTTTTCTTTTCTTTAGCTTACAGCCCATATTCACCATTCCAGTGTTCTTTCATTTCTTTTCATTCACCATTCCGGTGTTCTTTCATTTCTTTTCTCATATACATATGGTCACCCTCACAGGCATCCAACACCTAAATCCCTGTTGGCAAGGGTGCATAGCACGGGTGATGAAACTCTAGCCCCATGTCTATATGACATCGTATGAGTCGGGTGGTGTCAACCGCATCCCATTCTACAGGCGACCACAGGCCTCATTTCCAAGCCGACTACGGCATCTAATCTAACAATCACAATCATCATCAAAGAATTCATAGTGTTGATCAACAGACAGTCATTATGCAGTGATTTGAGTAATTTGAACAGAAGTAAACAACACAGCATATATAATTCAATTCTTATTAGCCGGTATAGCATCATCATTACACATGCACATGTGATAGTATTATTCACTCACCTGAGTTTGGTTCTAGATACTCGGTTGCAAACTCAGTTCCAACAGCAGTCTGGTTGTTGACCTCGAGCGCGGGATCAATTCCTAGATATAAATCAAAAGTTGTCATTTTAAGTTTCCCAATATATCTTTGATAGGTCTAGGGTTAACCTAAGCTTACTGGGTTGACTCGGTGCTTGATTGGTACTCATTTGGGATCACTGGGCCTTGCACTGGGCCTTAGGTCCATGTCCCGATGCATTGGCCAGTGTCAGTGGCACAAGGGTAATATGGTCATTTTCAATAGTTGTACCAGACCCTAGGTCAGATCAGGTCCATACTGCTGTCCACAGTTTGCCTGTGCTGCAGGACCAGGCACAGTAGCGTTTCCTTCACCTGCGGGGCCCACTAGGGTTCCAAAGTATTCCTACACCAAGGACAGATGTGGGGAAGGGCTTTTTGGTCATTTCCCAACTTCCCACAGTGTCCCATAGCCAATGGGTGAGGTTCCCATAGCTTGATCAGCATTCCAGCAATTTTCCATTCACTGGGCGATGTCTGCATCGCCCAGTGCATCGCCCAAAGGCTGGAATCGACAAATGGGCTAAGATTCCAAGGCGGGACTTCTTGGGCAGTGTGCTCAACATCACCCCATGCATGTTAGGGTGCTGTGTAGCTCCCGGGGTGGTCTTCCTACTGGTCCAAATGGATCACCATCTGGTCAACCATTTGGCTGCCAGAGGTTGCCCAGACAACCCAGTGAATAGTATCATAAGGTTTTCTCTATACTTGGAATTCGATTCCAACCACATGCAAGGCTGGAAATGGATGTAAAACAGTGGTTCAAGGCTGCAACCACCTAGCGTTTGGTCTCTGCAGCCATGGCTTACATCCAGGGCTCCAATCAGTCAGCCAGAAGTGAATCTAGGCAGTGCAGCTGTGCACAGCCAGAATCAGTTCCCATAAACAGCAAATCAGAATTATGAAATTACATAAAAATCCCAGATCTTCCATGCTTAAGGCTTGCATGGCAGATCTGGTGCTGTTCTGGGCAAACCCTAGCTGTTCAGGGCTGCCCAGAGAGCAAGAACACATCAAACACAGAGATGAAATGGGGCAGTAGGTATACATAGGTATTTTTATACCTGAGCAGGTCTGATAGAACTCTAGTTCAGGCCTGGTGCAGGGCTGCAACAGCTCCTCTTCCTTCTTCCTTCTTCCCCTTCCTCTCTCCTTTCTCTCCTCATGGTTCCAGCAGAAATAAGAGCTCTAAATGAGCTCAAGACCCTTCTATTTATAAGCCCAACCCACACTGAGGCTTGTTTGGCTGTGAAGGCCCCTTTTGAAAATCAATTTTTAAACTGATTCAGACTAATTCTGGGCACACTAGTGGGGTCCACAGTGAACCAAGGGTATGAGGTGGTCCCTCGGACTTCCTTCTATCAGTGGAGGGCACCCATGTTCATATTGGGTGGCCCCACAATTAAAAATCAATTAAATATGTAGAATCACTCACTGGGCAATGTCAATGGGCCTTGCTGCATCGCCCAGTGCCATCGTCCAGAGAATTCCAGCAAGCTGAAATTCAATGGGTTTGCACAGGGGTCTGACCCTTGGTCAGGGTATTATCCCCACATGCCCCATAGGAGATTTTACACACTTTTACAGGGGTAGGTCCCACCATTATAAAGAGGAGAGAGATTACCTAGGATCCAAACCATATATCAGGCAATGGGCTGTACATTTGCAGGGGTCTGCTGTCCACCTACTAATAGGCATGTAGGATGATCCACACAGGATTTTCTCATCAATCCAAACCACTAGAGTGATACTCCATAGTGTTCTTTGTTGCCTGATCAGGGGTTCCTGTCCTTTAATCAAAATTCCAATCAGCCAGGGGTAGGGTTTGACATTTCTCCCCACCTTACAAAAATTTCATCCTCGAAATTTGCTTACCTTGCGTTTCGAAGAGTTTAGGATACTTCTCTTTTACTTCATCCTCACCTTCCCATGAAGCTTCCTCTACCAGGTTGTTTCCCCATCGAACCTTTACAAAAGTGATGGTGCGGTTACGGAGGTTATGCTCCTTTCTATCCAATATCTCCATGGGTTGATCTTCGTAGGTCATATCCACATCCAACTGTTCAGGTTCAGTTGAGAGTACATGTGTCAGGTTGTTAATGTACTTTCGCAGTATTGACACATGAAAAACATCGTGGATGCCTGACAAAGATGGTGGTAGTGCTAGTCGGTAAGCTATGGGTCCCACTCTATTGAGTATTTCATAAGGACCAATGAATCTTGGGCTCAACTTGCCTTTCTCGTTAAATCGTAGCAATCCTTTAGTAGGAGATACTCAAAGGAATACTTTTTCTCTGACTTCAAACTTGATGTCCTTCCTTCTATTATCCGCATAACTTTTCTATCTTGACTGGGCCGTCTTGATCTTTTTTCTTATAATATCCACCTTGTCACAAGTCGCTTGTATCATCTCAGGTCTAAGATATTTTTGCTCGCCAACTTCATCCCAATATAACGGAGTTCTACATTTTCGTCCATACAATGCTTCGAATGGTGCCATGCCAATGGTGGAGTGATAGCTATTATTGTATGCAAATTCCACCAGAGGTATGTGAGCATCCCAACTATCATTCATTTCCAAAACACACGCTCAGAGCATGTCCTCCAGAGTCTGAATAGTTCTTTCTGATTGTCCGTCCGTCTGCGGATGGAAAGTTGTGCTAAGATTTAGTTGAGATCCCAATGCCTTCTACAAACTTCTCCAAAACCTTGAAGTGAACCGAGGATCTCTGTCAGACAGAATACTGACAGGCACACTGTGTAACCGGACTATGTTTTCAATATATATGCGGGCAAGCTTCTCCATTGGGTAACTTATCTTTATCGGTATGAAGTGTGCCGCCTTTGTTAGTCCGTCTATAATCACCCAAATTGCATTCATGCCTTTCCTGGTGTTGGGCAGATTTGTCAAGAAATCCATAGTGATTCTTTCCCACTTCCACTTAGGTATGGGAAGTGGCTGCAACAATCCATACGGTCGGTGTCTCTCTGCTTTTATCTATTGACAGGTGAGGCACTTGGACACGTATATTGCTATGGTCTCCTTCATTCCCATCCACCAATAATACTTCTTCAAATCTTTGTACATCATTGTACTTCCAGGGTGGATTGTATAAGGTGAGTTGTGTGCCTCCTTAAGGATTCGGTCTTGGACGTCAAAATCATCAGGCACACACAGTCTATCTCGAAACTTTAATGCACCATCACGGGCCAAGGAAAAATCTGGGTCCTTATGGACACCTTGTTGAACTTCCCAAATTATCTTGGCTAGCTCGGGGTCCAATGGTTGCTTCATAATTATTTTCTCTCGTATCGATGGTTGTAGGTCCATAGCTACTAATTGCATAGCCGTCCTTCGATCATGAGTTCCAGATCAAATTTTTGAGCTTCTTCTATTAGCTGCTCACTTACAATTAAGGATGCAAGGGTTGCAGTCTGAGATTTTCTGCTTAATGCATCCACAACAACGTTGTCCTTGCCGAGGTGGTACTGGATTTCACAATCATAGTCTTTCACCAATTCCAACCACCATCTCTGTCTCATGTTCAACTCCTTCTGGGTGAAGAAATACTTCAAACTTTTATGGTTGCTGAAGATTTCACTCTTTTCACCGTATAGGTAATGTCGCCAGATTTTTAACGCGAAAACTATCGCTGCCAATTCTAGATCATGTGTGGGGTAGTTCTTTTCATGTACCTTTAATTGTCTGGAGGCGTAGGCGACCACTTTACCTCTTTGCATCAGGACGCCACCCAATCCTGTTCTGGATGCGTTGGTGTACACCACCATTCCTCCAGTGCCGTCCGGAATGGTTAGAACTGGAGCTGTTACCAAACAGTTCTTTAATTCTTGAAAGCTTTTCTCACATGCTTCATTCCATTCAAATTTGGCTCCCTTCCTTGTAAGTTTTATCATTGGTGTCGAAATCCGTGAGAAATTCTCGATAAATCATCGATAATATCCGGCCAGTCCTAAGAAACTTCGTATATCACTGGCACTCTTCGGAGTTTCCCATTCAAGGACTGCTTTCACCTTGCCTGGGTCTACTTTGATGCCGTCTTTGGTGACGATGTGCCCCAGGAATCCAATTTGGTGAAGCCAAAATTCACATTTGCTAAATTTGGCGAAGAGCTAGTGTTCTCGCAATCGCTGCAACACGAGAGTAGGGTATCGCGTGTGTTCTTCCTCATCCTTTGAGTACACCAGGATGTTGTCAATGAACACTATGATGAACTTATCTAGCACGTCATGGAATACTCTATTCATCATGTCCATGAATGTTGCCGGGGCGTTGGTTAATCCGAATGACAAAACCAAAAATTCGTAATGCCCGTATCGAGTTCGAAACGCCGTCTTATGAATATCACCGTTCTTGATCTTCAATTGATGGTATCCCGACCTATGATCGATTTTGGAGAAAACTCATGCTCCTTGTAACTGATCAAATAGGTCATCGATACGCGGTAGCAGATATCGATTCTTGATGGTCAGCTTATTCAATTCGTGGTAGTCGATACACAGCCGCATACTTCCATCTTTCTTCTTAACAAACAGCACGGGTGCTCCCCAGGGTGATACACTGGGTCATATAAATCATTTCTTTAGCAAGTCTTGGAGTTGAACCTGCAACTCTTTCAGTTCGATTGGCGCCATCCGGTATGGTGCCTTAGATATCGATGATGTACCAGGAATTAAATCAATTGCGAATTCTATGTCACGGCCAGGTGGTACCTGCGTCAGATCTTCCGAAAAGACATCAGGAAATTCTCTGACAACTTCTAGTTCCTCCAACGGTTTATCTTTGCCTCCTTATCTATTACTGTGCCCAAAAGGCCTTGGCATCCATCGTCAAGCAGCTTTCGCGCCTGGAGGGCCGACAAAGTTATTCTCCTGGGTTTCTTCTTGGGTTCACTTTGATAGGTGAAAGTTGACCCATCTTTCAAATTGAACATTATCTTCTTCTCCGCACACAAGACGTTTGCACCATAGGCGGATAGCCAATCCATGCCTAGTATTACATAAAAATCCTTTATATCCATCTTGATCAATCGTGCGGTTAGTTTCTTCCCACAAATTTCAATCTGACAAGGGTCGTAGACCTTCTTCAAGCTCATAACACTTCCTGTTGGCGTGCTGACTACTAGCTCATGCCCAATGTCTCTTGGTTGATCCTTCATCTTACTTGCAAAGATCGAGGAGACGAAAGAGTATTTTGTGCCCGAGTCAAATAGTACTCGTGCGGGTATGGTTGAGACATTCAGGGTACCTAGAGTTTGTAGGTAATTTAGCTTACATGTAGTAAGCCAATTAGTCCCTATAAGTTAGTAGTGTTTAGAAACTTACCTGTCAATACATCGGGATTTGCCTCACCTTCTTCATTTGTCATCGCAAACACCTTTCCTCGCGTTCGATTGTCCCATGGCTGGAAAGACCTAGTATAGGGCTGATTCTACGAGTTGTTGTTGTACCCACGCATTCTATAATCTCTGGCCATATGCCCTTCCTTGTTGCACTGGTAACACTTAAAGGGTGGAGCAGCAGGTGTTGAGGCTTGGCTCACTTGACTTGTTGCTGGTCGGGCTGGCGAAGCTGCTGTTGTCACTTGACTCGTCGTCGGTTGAGCAGGTCAATTGAATGTGGGGTGGAAAGGATTCTGACCCACGTTCGGCCTACGATATGGAGTTGAGACGGAGCCTGAGTTGGTTCCGCGGTAAACTTTATTTGGCCAGGCATAGGTCTAGAAATTGTTTGGCCTTTTGCCCACGGACGACGTTATAGCTTTCTCTTTCTCTTTCGCCTTAAATCTGTTGGGCTAAATTCCACACGTCACTCATTATGGTTTTGATGATAACAAATAAGTTAGTTGTACTAACTCTTGTCTAAAATATGCATAGATAAGAGCAGAGCATCAACTGAGGGGGAGCACTCAATTCAAGAGATTGATGCTCAAAGCAAATTGAACTTGTCCAATCTTTCAAGACATCAAAGAATCATGAAGAATGGAGAACAAGTTTTGAAGACAAAGATCAAGACAAGTTAGAGGAACTCACTTTGAAGATACTCATGTAAAGAAGTGAAGTTCAAGACTTGAAGAATTGTGAAGACTTGAATTATACTAAGTTGTAAATTCATTTGTTAAAGTCACAATTGACGTAATGCACACACGCACACATACATTCATTTAGAATGACCTTAGGAGGTTAAATGGACCCCTAAACATGTGACTATTGAGTTTTGGAATCCCCCAAACCAAACCCTTTTGGAATCTCCCATGTAAGTCAAATAAAGGACTTAAATGAGAATGCAGAAATTTGAGAATCCAGCAGGCCGGATCAAAATCCAGCATACCAGATCAGCTGTTGATCTCAGGAAAATGATCGTAGTAGCTTGGTTAAGTAAGTTGGATAAGGATCCAGCATACCGGATCATGAACCAGCATACCGGATCATAATCCAGCATGCCGGATCACTTTATAACTGTTGTAATTTGACCGTTGCATCTTGTTTCAATATGAAAATTAGGTAATCCGGCATATCGGATTGGAATCCAGCATACTGGATTATTGCTGTCTAAATATATCCGATCTTAAGACAGTTTCCATATTGATTAGAGCTACCTAGCCTATAAATACCCTTTTATTTAAGGCTCTAATGACTACTAAGAATCATTATTAAGAGACTTCATCACAAGCTCTAATTGTAATAGCCTAAGTGAGCATTCAAGCAACCAATCATCACAAGCTCACATACTCAAGCTCCTCAACCTCATCTAGCTTCAAGCTCCAAGGGTGGAAGGTAGCATACACTCCTACTAAGGTTGAGGTAACCCTTTTCCTAGTAATTTTTATTTTATGTTTTAATTGAGTCCTCTTGCTCGGAATCAAGAGTAGTGAGTCCTCTTGCTCGGAATCAAGATTGGTTGAGTCCTCTTGCTCGGAATCAAGAGTAGTGTTGAGTCCACTTGCTCATTTCTCAAGAGTAGTTGTACGAGTCCTCTTGCTCTTACTCAAGATTCTTCTAGTGAATTTCTCTCTAAGTTGAGAGGAGTGAACGTAGACACGCGTTGGCCGAACCACTATAAATCTTTTGTGTCTCTCTTTAATTATTGCTTGTCAATTGGTTATCTTTACTTGTTTATTTTTCGCATAATTTTTTGTTTTCCAACTTTCACCTATTCAACCCCCCTCTAGGTGAATTCACATTTGGTATCAAAGCGGGAGCTCAAGACCATGATTGTTTTTAATCCAATTATGAGTTAAAGACCATGGGATCCTCTAACAATCGAAGGATTGAGGGATACACCATTACTAGACCTCCCTTCTTTGAAGGTGAAGGATTCTTCTACTGGAAGAATCGCTTCAAGAACTTTGTGTGTGGCAATAACATTGACGCATGGGAAGTTATAGAGAATAGACCTAATACCATAGACAAGCCCAAAGAAGAATGGACCCCAGCTGAAAAGTCTAAAATGCAACTCAACTATGTTGCTATAAGCTGTCTCCAATGTGCCTTAGGAGAAAAGGAGTATAATAGGACATGCATGTGTGACTCTGCCAAGGAGATGTTTGATAAGCTTGTAGTGACCTATGAAGGTACCTCTGAAGTTAAGCAATCTAAGTTTGATATGCTTGTAAATGAGTATGAACCATTTAAAATGAAAAATGATGAGGACATATATGCAATGTTTACTCGGTTTACTAACATTGTGAACAAGCTGAAAGGATTAGGAAAAATCTACTCCAATGGTGAAAACGTTCAAAAGATTTTAAGATCTCTCTCAAAGGAATGGAGACCCAAGACTATAGCAATCAAAGAATCCAAAGTCATTGACAAACTAAGTCTAGATGAGCTACTGGGATCACTCCAAACTCACGAGATGGAGCTCAAACAAGACACCAAGGAGATTGAACCAAAAGAACCAAAGAAGAAGGTTGTAGCGTTCAAAACATACCATGAAGTAAGTGATGATGAAGAAGAACTATCTGATGATGAGATCGAATATCTCTCAAAGAAGTTCTCAAAGTTTCTGAAGAACAAAGGCAAAGCCACATTCAACAAGAGAAGACTCTCAAGAGACCAAAAAGGTAAAAATGCTCTTAAAGAAAATAATGATTCTTCTTCAAAAGACATTGTTTGCTAAGAGTGTAAGAAATCAGGACATTTAGGGGAGATTGTCCAAAGATAAAGAAATACAATAAAATATACAAAGCCGAATACTCCTTCATTTCAAGTGATAAAGAAGAGGAAGACGAAGAATCTCAAGAAGAAGAGCAAATCAACCTTGCTTTTGTGGCTATTGAAGATGAAGAAAGTGAAAACGAGGTAACCCCCACTTCTCCATCTCATAAGGATAAGAATTTTCTAGAATTAGAATAAGCTTTTGAAGACCTCTACCAAAGTAGCATGGAGTTAGCTACTACTAAAAAGAATCTCTTAAAAGAGATCAATACCCTCAAAAACCAAAACACAACTCTAACTTCTCAAGTAAATATCTTGGAAGAAGAGAAAGAGAAGTTGTGTAAAGCCTTAGAGTCTTTTACAAATGGCAAAAAGACCCTTGATATCTTACTTGGAAATGCCTCCAAAGCACCTTTCAAAAAAGAAGGGCTAGGCTATGATGTGAACATGAGTTCAAAACAAACCCAAAAGCCAAGTTCAAGTAAGATAGTAAGCAAAGGAGCTAAGAAAAATAAATATTATAACTACTGTAGAAAGAAGGGACATTCTCTTGAGGAATGCTATTCCAAGAATGAAAGTCCTCAAGTTAAGAACCCCAATCCCAAAGGGAAGACTCAAAGTCCAAATACCCCTCAAATTGTTGTATACAATAACTGCAACAAGAAGGGACATACTATCTGGGAATGTCAGCACATGAACCAATCTTTTCACCATCCTAGAAGACCTTACAATGGTCAAAACAGGAGGAGTCAACCAAAGGTGCAAAGACCTACTAGAACTCCACCTACGGTGCAACGACCTCCCAAAAACCAAGATTTATATAGAGTACACCAAAACCAAAGACCTTGGAACCCCCAATCATATCCAAATTGGTATGGTAATCAAAGGAAAAATGGAAACCAAATGGTTTAGAGACCAAGAGGAATATATGATACTGACATTGACGGACCCAATATATAATGGGGATCAAATTTTTATTAAGTTCTTTTCCTTCTATCCCCTCTTTTTGATAATGTCAAAGGGGGGACAGAAATGGGAAGATAAAGTGGTAGTTTCTCTCTTAAACATATATTGTCTTCATATTGTCTCTTTATATCACTTGATATTATTTATTTATCATCATCAAAAAGGGGGAGATTGTTGGGGTAAATTCCACATATCACCCATTATGGTTTTGATGATAACAAATAAGTTAGTTGTACTAACTCTTGTCTAAAAGAGGCATAGATAAGAGCAGAGTATCAAGTGAGGGGGAACACTCAATTCAAGAGATTGATGCTCAAAGCAAAATGAACTTGTCCAATCTTTCAAGACATCAAAGAATCATGAAGAATGGAGAACAAGTTTTGAAGACAAAGATCAAGACAAGTTAGAGGAACTCACTTTGAAGATACTCATGTAAAGAAGTGAAGTTCAAGACTTGAAGAATTGTGAAGACTTAGAATTGTACTAAGTTGTAAATTCATTTGTTAAAGTCACAATTGATGTAATGCACACACGCACACATACATTCATTTAGAATGACTTTAGGAGGTTAAATGGACCCCTAAACATGTGACTATTGAGTTTTGGAACCCCCCAAACCAAACCCTTTTGGAATCTCCCATGTAAGTCCACTAAAGGACTTAAATGAGAATGCAGAAATTTGAGAATCCAGCATGCCGGATCAAAATCCAGCATACCGGATCAGCTATTGATCTCAGGAAAATGGTCACAGTAGCTTGGTTAAGTAAGCTGGATAAGGATCCAGCATACCGGATCATGAACTAGCATACCGGAGCATAATCCAGCATGCCGAATCACTTTATAACTGGTGTAATTTGACCGTTGCATCTTGTTTCATTATGGAAATTAGGTAATCCGGCATACCGGATTGGAATCCAGCATACCGGATTATTGTTGTCTAAATATATCCGATCTTGAGATAGTTTTCATATTGATTAGAGCTACCTAGCCTATAAATACCCTTTTATTTAAGGCTCTAATGACTTCTAAGAATCATCATTAAGAGACTTCATCACCAGCTCTAATGGTAATAGCCTAAGTGAGCATTCAAGAATCCAATCATCACAAGCTCACATACTCAAGCTCCTCAACCGCATCTAGCTTCAAGCTCCAAGGGTGGAAGGTAGCATACACTCCTACTAAGGTTGAGGTAACCCTTTTCCTAGTAATTTTTATTTTATGTTTTAATTGAGTCTTCTTGTAGAAATGGGGAGATAAGGTGGTAGTTTCCTCTTGAACATATATTGTCTTCATATTGTCTTTTTATATCACTTGATATTATTTATTTGTCATCATCAAAAAGGGGACGATTGTTGGGGTAAATTCCACACATCACCCATTATGATTTTGATGATAACAAATAAGTTAATTGTACTAATTCTTGTCTAAAAGATGCATAGATAAGAGCAGAGCATCAAGTGAGGGGGAGCACTCAATTCAAGAGATTGATACTCAAAGTAATTGAAGTTATCAAATCTTTCAAGACATCAAAGAATCATGAAGAATGGAGAACAAGTTTTGAAGACAAAGATCAAAACAAGTTAGAGGAACTCAATTTGAAGATACTCATGTAAAGAAGTGAAGTTCAAGACTTGAATAATTGTGAAGATTTAGAATTGTACTAAGTTGTAAATTCATTTGTTAAAGTCACAATTTATGTAATGCACACACGCACACATACATTCATTTAGAATGACCTTAGGAGGTTAAATGGACCCCTAAACATGTGACTATTGAGTTTTTGAACCCCCCAAACCAAACCTTTTTGGAATCTCCCATGTAAGTCCACTAAAGGACTTAAATAAGAATGCAGAAATTTGAGAATCCAGCATGCCGGATCAAAATCCAGCATACCGGATCAGCTGTTGATCTCAGGAAAATGGTCATAGTAGCTTAGTTAAGTAAGCTGGATAAGGATCCAGCACACTGGATCATGAACCTTCATACCGGAGCATAATCCAGCATGCCGAATCACTTTATAACTGTTGTAATTTGACCATTGCATCTTGTTTTAATATGGAAATTAGGCAATCCGGCATACCGGATTGGACTCCAGCATACCAGATTATTGCTGTCTAAATATATCCGATCTTAAGATAGTTTTCATATTGATTAGAGCTACCTAGCCTATAAATACCCTTTTATTTAAGGCTCTAATGACTACTAAGAATCATCATTAAGAGACTTCATCACAAGCTCTAATTGCAATAGCTTAAGTGAGCATTCAAGCATCCAATCATCACAAGCTCACATACTCAAGCTCCTCAACCTCATATAGCTTCAAGCTCCAAGGGTGGAAGGCAGCATACACTCCTACTAAGGTTGAGGTAATCCTTTTCCTAGTAATTTTTATTTTATATTTTAATTGAGTCCTCTTGCAAAAATGGGGAGATAAGGTGGTAGTTTCTCTCTTGAACATATATTATCTTCATATTGTTTCTTTATATCACTTGGTATTATTTATTTGTCATCATTAAAAAGGGAGAGATTGTTGGGGTAAATTTCACACATCACCCATTATGATTTTGATGATAACAAATAAGTTAATTGTACTAACTCTTGTCTAAAAGATGCATAGATAAGAGCAGAGCATCAAGTGAGGGGAAGCACTCAATTCAAGAGATTGATACTTTAAGCAAATTGAACTTATCTAATCTTTCAAGACATCAAAGAATCATGAAGAATGGAGAACAAGTTTTGAAGACAAAGATCAAGACAAGTTAGAGGAACTCACTTTGAAGATACTCATGTAAAGAAATGAAGTTCAAGACTTGAAGAATTGTGAAGACTTAGAATTGTACTAAGTTGTAAATTCATTTGTTAAAGTCACAATTGATGTAATGCACACACGCACACATATATTCATTTAGAATGACTTTAGGAGGTTAAATGGACCCACCCTAAACATGTGACTATTGAGTTTTGGAACCCCCCAAACCAAACCCTTTTGGAATCTCCCATGTAAGTCCACTAAAGGACTTAAATGAGAATGCAGAAATTTGAGAATCCAGCATACCGGATCAGCTATGGATCTCAGGAAAATGGTCACAGTAGCTTTGTTAAGTAAGCTGGATAAGGATCCAGCATACCGGATCATGAACTAGCATACCGGAGCATAATCCAGCATGCCGAATCACTTTATAACTGGTGTACTTTGACCGTTGCATCTTGTTTCATTATGGAAATTAGGTAATCTGGCATATCGGATCGGAATCCAGCATACCGGATTATTGCTGTCTAAATATATCCGATCTTAAGACAATTTTCATATTGATTAGAGCTACCTAGCCTATAAATACCCTTTTATTTAAGGCTCTAATGACTACTAAGAATCATCATTAAGAGACTTCATCACAAGCTCTAATTGCAATAGCCTAAGTGAGCATTCAAGCATCCAATCATCACAAGCTCACATACTCAAGCTCCTCAACCGCATCTAGCTTCAAGCTCCAAGGATGGAAGGTAGCATACACTCCTACTAAGGTTGAAGTAACCCTTTTCCTAGTAATTTTTATTTATGTTTTAATTGAGTCCTGTTGCTCGAAATCAAGAGTAGTGAGTCCTCTTGCTCGGAATCAAGATTGGTTGAGTCCTCTTGCTCGGAATCAATAGTAGTGTTGAGTCCTCTTGCTCATTTCTCAAGAGTAGTTGTACGAGTCCTCTTGCTCTTACTCAAGATTCTTATAGTGAATTTCTCTCTAAGTTGAGAGGAGTAGACATAGGTATGTGTTGGCCGAACCACTATAAATATTTTGTGTCTCTCTTTAATTATTGCTTGTTAATTGGTTATCTTTACTTGTTTATTTTTCATAATTTTTTTGTTTTTCAACCTTCACCTATTCACACCCCCCTCTAGGTGAATTCATAAAATATATCTTCCATGGTTTTCGCCTTGTCGACCATCTGAGCATAATCCCTAATGTCCATGATTGACAACACTGATCCGATCTCAGTCTTGAGTCCTTTCTCAAATTTCTTCGCCTTACTAACTTTCCCTTTCAGGTGCTCTGGAGAAAAATGGAATAAGTCCTCAAATCGATGTTGCTAATCCAGTACTGACTTGCTTCCTTGCACCAGTGCGATGAATTCTGCTTCTTTTCTATCCCTGAAACTCTTTGGAAAGTAATTCTTGAAGAAAACTTCTTTAAACTGCTCCCATGTGGGATTCGGGTGAATAGGTTCCAAATTTGGCTTAGTAGCCTTCCACCAAGCTTCAGCTTCATTCTACAACTAATAACCCACACATATAATCTTTTGTGCATCCGTACACTCAAGTACTTCAAATGCTTTCTCTAGGGCACTGATCCATCATTCCGACTGCATTGCTTCAGAAGTTATTTTGGAAAATGTAGGTAGTTGGAGTTTCTTGAATCTTTCCATAACCTTGGAGGTAAAGTTCTCCGCTAATTGCTAAGGCACAGGTGGTGGAAATAGTAGGGGCCGGTTGGGTGGTGGTGGTGGTGCAGCGCGTTCATGCATCATGGTTGCAAACTGTGTGGACATTTGACCAAGCAATTCTTATTGTTGTTGCATGTTCCGCATCATAGTGGTCATGAATGCAGTCACGTCACCAGCTACCATATTTGGCTGAGGTGCAGCAGTAGTGGCTTGAGTAGCCGCTGGTGCCTCAGACGAAGCAGCCGATGCTTCAGAATGTTGAGCCTCAGTCCCATTAGGCAGCTCAACCCCGGTACAACTCGAGGGTGTTTTCCTTTACGACCACCATGAGAACCTCTTCTAGTATTAACCATTGTTGCTTCTCTGAAAAGAGGAGCGTGTTCAATATTCTAATATCATCTGTATGGATTAACAATTATTTCCTAACTAGAGCAAGTACAAATCTAGTCCACAGTTCCAATGAGTTTCATGAGTCACACCAGTAAGGTGGATTGTTAGATACATTATCTTGGTTTATTATGTGATGTGTCTTATTGAGTGCATTATGTTTCACTTTCTTATGCATCTTATCTATCAATAAACTATGCATAGCACTATATGAGGGATTTCAAAATTTTAAATAGAAGACTTTTAATTATTTACCTGGTCTAACAGGCAAGTATCTCCAGCTTCTTCCCGGTCACAAACTCCATCGCAAGTAGAAATTCTATGTCAGCTCTTTCCTCTTCAGCTAAAGTCATAAAATACTCTCACTCTTCTGGTCCACTAATGGCAGCAATGGCTAAATAAAAATCCAATCGATTCTCGGCTCGGGGCAACACTAGTCGTATCCATCTTAGTCTCAGTCTCTCTCATAGATGTCTAATATAAATCATATTGCCAGGGTCTCCAGCCTTGGCTGAGGCAATAGGTCCTGTAATAAAGAATGGTTCTAAGCATCAGGCTATACTTAATTAAAAGAATTAAGTGCATATCTATTGGAATTTAGATGAATAAGGATCAGTGAAACGAATTCTTGGGTTGGCTCGAGGTACCCTAACATCTAGATGTTTCGATTGGCTAAATCTTCCCTTAGAATCCTATTCTCAGCTAACCTAGTCTACGATTTGGGTAAGATCTACGCTTCCCACACGTAATACATATGTATTACAACATACCTATGTAACTATGTCTGGTTTACACAGCAACACCCCAGCCAGTTTGTACATCACAATATTCGAGCATGTAATAATTAGATAGTACACACCATATTTCATTATACACATCTATTTATATTTACATATATTAAATACTTATTATAAATATATCAACAAAATTTCCCAAGCCCCTATGTGCTTTACTCAACCCTCAAATAGGAATTTCACCCCTTTGGGTTTAAGAAGGTTGTGTTTATTTAATAAAGTATTAGTTATTATTATTTTTATTATATATATTATTTTTATTATTATTTTTTGACTAATTAAGAAAATTCATATTTTTATGTCCATTAAGGTTATTATGGTCAATTCTCAAGTCTTTGTATGCAAATAGCCCAAAACAGCAAAATTACCTTCACTGGGCGATGTCTCTGGGCGTTGCCACATCGCCCAGTGCCATCGCCCAGAGAATCGAGATGCAGGTTTTTAAATTCGAGAGGGGCCCATTTGCATTCCAACTTCTTCTAAACTTCTCTAAACACCTAGGAAATGTCTTTGGAGGGTGAGGGGACCATTTCTACACCAAATCTTAGTGTTTCCTCAAGTTCTTCGCATACCTACACGTGCCTTGGTAAGATTTTTGGTTGTTTTCCTATTTTAACTCTTCCTTTTGCTTCCCTAATATTTTGGCTAGGGTTTTGCTAAACCTTCTAGCCCTAACTATGTTATTTTCTTCTCTTTTTGTAGGAAATGTCTACAAGTCATCATATGGCTAGGAAATCAGTAGCACAGAAGCGGCTATGGGTTGAGTCAAAGGATTCTTCGGCATCCTCAATACCTCCTTCATCTCCTAGTGATGATTCTTCTTCGGAGGAACCCAACTTTGATCATTTCCTCTTCTCTAGGTATGAACATGCTAAGGAGTGGAAAATTTTTGAATCTCTAAAGATTGTGAATGGTCGGGTAGTCCGGGTAGAGGACTTTCACCAATACAATCTCTATACTAGGTTCAACATTTTGGGTTGGACGCCCACGTTGGCACCCACCGAGCCATGTTATCCCTACTTGGTTTGGTACTTTTACTACAACCTTGTGCCTTCTAGTACCCAGGAGTTCGGAGTGGAGAGTAGGATAAATGGAGTGGATATCCGTTTGACCACTACTCGATTAGCAGAGATTTTGGGCTTACCTGACTCAGGAGAGAGGGTTTACTATCAGCCACGGATGGACATTTCAGAGATGTTTTCTTTGGAGACCAGGAGGACGGTCTTCAAAGCATTGACAAGGTCACAGAGCACACCTAGGTCTAAGACTTCTTACAAGCCTAGTGCTCGGGTCATTAGTAGGTGTGTGACCTACAACATTTATCCCAAGGGTGGGAACAGAGGCAGCATATCCATGCTGAGGGCATACATCACATACTATCTCTTGGAAGTTGGGAAGGGAGGTCCAGTCATAAACCTCCCATATTTAACACTTCAGGTAATGCTTTACCATGCACGGAACCCAGCTAATGGGAACCTTCCTTATGGGAAGTTCCTTACTTTAGTCTTCCAGTACTTTGGGGTTCCGTTGGAGGGTGAGTACGCTGAGAAGGACAGATCCAGGCCTATTGACAAGACTTCTATTCTGAAGATGAAAGTGCCTGAAGAGGGTCCATTAGAGGGTGAGGAACAGAAGGGGATGCAGCAGGATGTGGAGGAGCAGGGAGTGGAGCATGGTGATGATGTGCACGATGAGGAGGTACAGGGGTTGGAGCAAAGACACATTGAGGGAGACACCCAGGGCTTACATGCAGAGGAGTAGGGCATGGGTCAGGGCAACTTCGAGGACTTTGGCACACAGTTTACTGACTTACCTGCCTATGAGGCGACCGATGCCACTAGTTCTCAGGTTCCAGGGCCATCAGAGTGGACACAGATGATGACACACTTTCAGAGTCTTGGTACCCAGCTCTCTGATATGGCGACTCGGATGGACCAGGGCTTCGCTTCCTTGGGGAGCAAAGTGGGATCTGTTGAGCAGCGACTAGATTTCTAGGACAGGTTCTGCAGAGTTGACTCTTGCCAGACACAGCCTCCTCCAGATGACTTACCTCCCACTGAGTAGTTCTTGATCAGTTTCCAGCAATTAGACTATTCTTTTATTACGCTTATGTACTTTTCTTTGTTTAGGATGTTTCTAATTTAGTGTTCTTTTCTTTTCAATTTATGTAACTATGGAAGTAATGCTTTCAATCAGACTTATGTAGTGGCTTGGCCACAATTATCTTTTATTTAATGGAAATTATGCATCTTTTATTTAATTGCAAGTACCTCCCTTGTGGTTTTTAGTTGTTACTTGTTTTGTTATTTATAACTTATTAGTTCTAGTTCTGCACTCCATGAATGTAAGAAGAGCCTCACGCTCTGATACCAAGCTCCGTCACACCCCAAACCACCCCCTGGGAGGATTAGGTAGGTGACCCGAATTGCATAACGGCAATCCGCCAAATCCCACAGATCTAGAAGCAGTGCTTACATTCACGGAACCACATTCATTCACTTTACCAAAGGCAAGATCAGAGTGCAGTAGATAAACTACAATTTCAATAATAAAAGGAAGCATAGTGATACGGGGAAATGATGATAATGTATACATAAAAAAGTTTTTACATTTCCCACCAACCCACAAACATAGAAACAAAGCTGACAAGAACAGAACTACATACATAAATATATACAGGGTGAGCATACTCAACCCCAAAAAGAAAAGAAAATAAAAACTACAACAGAACCACAGTCAGATCGGGGATAAACTCCTAGCTAAAACAAAAAGGAGTCCCCAAGCCAAAAAGAATCAAATGCGCTCCTCAACAGTCTTCTTCAATGACCACCGAAGAAGTACGTAGGATCGGTATGACCTCCGTCGGGGTCCACACCAACATCATCGTAACAACTAGGACTCTCCTCCTCGAGATGACCCTCTAGGCCACACTGGCATCTATCTACAAAATCATCTAAGAAAAACAATGTATAACAGAGTGTGAGCCCCACTGAGCTCGTGAGCAAATAACATCAATCATGCATGCACATGCAATCACAATTCACAGTTCATATGATCCTACATGATGTGCAAGTCCAATTTATTATTAGCCACCTAACAATACAACTAAGTCAGGTCTGTGCTACTAAAATCCTCAATACATGTATCCCTGGTGCGGGCTTCTAACCCCTTCCCACGATACACCCATTGAGTTGTCGGAGAGGACCAGTCAGCTCCCGTATCAGTCACCAAGGTCAGCCCGACCAGCCCTCTGTGATTAACCTGTAGGGCAATCCATTTCTTTTCTCTTTTCTTTTCTTTGGCTTACAGCCCATATTCACCATTCCGGTGTTCTTTCATTTCTTCTCATTCACCATTCCACTGTTCTTTCATTTCTTTTCTCATATACATATGGTCACCCTCATAGGCATCCAACACCTAAACCCCTGTTGGCAAGGGTGCGTAGCACGGGTGATGAAACTCTAGCCCCATGTCTATATGGCATCGTATGAGTCTGGTGGTGTCAACCGCATCCCATTCTACGGGCTACCACAGGCCTCATTTCCAAGCCGACTACGGCATCTAATCTAATAATCACAATCATCATTAAAGAATTCATAGTGTTGATCAACAGACAGTCATTATGCAGTGATTTGAGTAATTTGAATAGAAGTAAACAATACAACATATATAATTCAATTCTTATTAGCCGGCATATCATCATCATTACACGTGCACGTATGATAGTATTATTCACTCACCTGAGTTTGGTTCTAGATACTCAGTTGCAAACTCAGTTCCAACAGTAGTCTGGTTGTTGACCTCGAGCGTGGGATCAATTCCTAGATATAAATCAAAAGTTGTCATATTAAGTTTCCCAATTTGTCTTTGATAGGTCCAGGGTTAACCTAAGCTTACTGGGTTGACCCGGTGCTTGATTGGTACTCATTTGGGATCACTAGGCCTTGCACTAGGCCTTAGGTCCATGTCCCGGTGCATTGGCCAGTGTCAGTGGCACAAGGGTAATATGGTCATTTTCAATAGTTGTACCTGACCGCAGGTCAGATCAGGTCCGTAGTACTGTTCATAGTTTGCCTGTGCTGCAGGACCAAGCACAGTAAGGTTTCCTTCACCTGCGGGGCCCACTAGGGTTCCAAAATATTCCTACACCAAGGACAGATGTGGGGAAGGACTTTTTGGTCATTTCCCAACTTCCCACAGTGTCCCACAGCCAATGGGTGAGGTTCCCATAGCCAGATCAGCATTCCAACAATTTTCCATTCACTGGGCGATGGCTCTGGGCGATGTCTGCATCGCCCAGTGCATCGCCCAAAGGCTGCAATCGACAAATGGGCTGAGATTCCAAGGTGGGGCTTCTTGGGTAGTGTGCTCAACATCACCCCATGCATGTTAGGGTGTTGTGTAGCCCCCCGGGTGGTTTTCCCACTGGTCCAAATGGATCATCCATCTAGTCAACCATTTGGCTGCCAGAGGCTGCCCAGACAACCCAGTGAATAGTATCACAGGGTTTTCTCTATACTTGGAAATCGATTCCAGCCACATGCAAGGCTAGAAATGGATGTAAAACATCGGTTCAAGGCTGCAACCACCTAGGGTTTGGTCTTTGCAGCCATGGCTTACATCTAGGGCTCCAATCAGTCAGCCAGAAATGAATCTGGACAGTGCAGCTGTGCACAGCCAGAATCGGTTACTATAAACAGCAAATCAGAATTATGAAATTACATAAAATCCCAGATCTTCCATGCTTAAGGCTTGCATGGCAGATCTGGTGCTGTTCTGGGCAAACCCTAGCTGTTCGGGGCTGCCCAGAGAGCAAGAACACATCACACACAGAGATGAAATGGGGCAGCAGGTATACATAGGTATTTTTATACCTGAGCAGGTCTGATAGAGCTCAGGTCCAGGCCTGGTGCAGAGCTGCAGCAGCTCCTCTTCCTTCTTCCTTCTTCTTCCTTCTTCCCCTTCCTCTCCTTTCTCTCCTTCCTCTCTCCTTTCTCTCCTCACGGTTCCAGCAGAAATAAGAGCTCTAAATGAGCTCAAGACCCTTCTATTTATAAGCCCAGCCCACACAAAGGCTTGTTTGGCTGTGAAGGCCCCTTTTGAAAATCAGTTTTTAAACTGATTCAGACTGATTCTGGGCACACTGGTGGGGTCCATAGTGAACCAAGGGTATGAGGTGGTCCCTCGAACTTCCTTCTATTTGTGAAGGGTGCCCATGTTCATATTGGGTGGTCCCCACAATTAGAAATCAATTAAATATGCAGAATCACTCACTGGGCGATGTCACTAGGCCTTGCTGCATCGCCCAATGCCATCTTCCAGAGAATTCCAGCAAGTTGAAATTCAATGGGCTTGCATAGGGGTCTGACCCTTGGTTAGGGTATTGTCCCCACATGCCCCATAGGAGATTTTACACACTTTTACGGGGGTGGGTCCCACCATTATAAGGAGGAGAGAGATTACCTGGGATCCAAACCATATATTTGGCAATGGGCTGTACATTTACAGGGGTCTATTGTCCACCTACTGACAGGCATGTAGGATGATCCACACAGGGTTTTCTCATCAATCCAAGCCACTAGAGTGATACTCCACAGTGTTCTTGGTTGCCTGATCAGGGGTTCCTGTCCTTCAATCAAAATTCCAGTCAACCAGGGGTAGGGTTTGACATTAATTGCTTCTAGATCCGTGGGATTTGGCGGATTGCCGTTATGCAATTCGGGTCACCTACCTAATCCTCTCAGGGGGTGGTTTGGGGTGTGACAAGCCCAACCTATGATATTAAACCTAGTATATAAGTTCTACTGGTGGAAGTCGTCCACCTGTACCATCCTCCCATTCACAATCTTAAGGGACCTAAATTTGTCCCAATCTCGAGAATGCTCATACCTAGAGAATAGGAACCGATCAAAATCCAGCTCCTCTGATGAAGAATCCTCTCTCAATGAGGTGTGTGGCACAGAGGAAGATGAGGAATTCTCGCTCTCGGACCTTAGCCTCTTGTGTGCTACGGATTTCCTTGTCGTTCTATGACTAGTAGACATAGGGCTGCAAAAAGGAGAGGATAGAATTAGTTAGAGTAAGAGAAAAATTAGTAAAACCCTAACTAAGACAAGAAAGAAATGGGAAATGACTTAAAACAAGAGAAAAAGTTGAAGAATCTTACCCAAGATCACGTAGGATCATGGAGGACCCGTGGAAATGGGTGGATATGGTGTAGAAATAGTCACACTATGCCTTGGAGCTCTGCCCTAGGTGTTTGGGAAGCTCTAGAGAACAAATGAAATGATTTGGGTCACTCTTGGACTGTTATAGCTGGGCCCCGATTTCTCTAGGTGATGCATCTAATGCCCAGAGACATCGCCCAGAGAATGGAATTTTTGTTGTTTTGCATACATGCTTATGAACTTGCGAGTTTTGCCTAGAAATGGCATAGTAAACACAAAAATATAAATTTTACAAATGTATGGATATAAAGAAAATAATAAAATAATAATAATAAAATTTAAATTAAAAATACATCTATGACTAGATAAGGCAATGCTTGCGGGCTAACATGGTGAAATAAGAAGCATAGAGAATTTAAGAAATTTCTTTCCTTGTTTAAGATGAATGATGATGAATATTTATGTCTATACCTATAAATTAGTAGAGTATACTTAAATATTTAATATTATGTGCCTATTGCCATGTGTGTATGAACCAAGGTGGAGTGATGCTATGCAAACTAAACATAGGTATTTAGGTATCTTGTAATATGTATTTATGAGATTTTAGGGAGCGTAGATCTCACCCTACCCACAACCTAGGTCAACCAAGAACAGGATCCGATAGGTTGGCCAGTCAAGTTGAACCCCCTAGACGCTAAGATGCCTCGAGCCAACCCATTTATTTTCTCCTACTCATGACTACTTAAATTCCTGTAGGCATGTACTTAATTCTTTTAATTAAGTATCTATAGTGACTTGATACTTAGAACCTCTTCATGATAGGACCTTACTATGTTATTCAGGCCTGGAGACCCCAATAACATGTGATATATTAGGCAACTGAGGAGAAGATTGATCAGGATACGTGAGATAAAAGCCCGTGTCGAGAACCAATTAGTAGTTTACTTAGCTCTTGCGGACGCCTGTGGATCGAGTTATTTACCTATCCCTAGTAGAAGAGGTTAGAGGTGATATAGCCTACCTTTATGTGCAGAACATTATCACTAGTTGGCAGTTATAGAGACTTGCCTGTTAGGCACAGGTACATAATTAAAAGAATTACTGTTAAATTTTTTTTAAAACTCAAGCAAACCTCATGCAAAACATGACACAAAACAAATAAAAGTAAGAACTGAATGAATAAGCCAATAAAACATACCTTGTTGGTATGACTACATGAATTCACTAGAACTGTTGAATAGGTATGTACATGTATTAACTAGGAATTATTTGTTGGCCTCAATAAGGAGTGTTGGATTATTGAACATGTTGCTCTTTTCAGAAAAGCAACCATGGTCTACACAAGAAGTTCTCGAGGTGGTCGTCGAGGAAAACACCCTTGCGTTATACCAGAGGTTGAACTGCCAAACGGAACCGAGGCCCAAAATTCTGTAGCATCTGCTGCTTCGTCAGGGGCACCAGTGGCTACTCAAGCCACTGCTGCGGCACCTCAGCCGGGTATAGCAACCGGTGAGGTGAATGCTTTCATGACTACTATGATGCGGACCATGCAGCAACAATAAGAACTGCTGGGTCAAATGTCTACGCAATTTGCGGCCATGATGCATGAGCGTGCAATACCACTTCCACCACCCAATCGGCCCGTACTTTTCCCACCACCTATGCCTCAACACTTAGTGGAAAACTCTACCGCTAAGGTAATGGAGAGATTTAAGAAACTCCAACCGCCCGTGTTTTCTAGGTTAAATTCTAAGGCAATGCAGCCAGAACGGTGGATTAGCGCATTAGAGAAGGCATTTGATGTGCTCGAGTATTCGGATGCGTAAAAGCTGATATGTGCGGGTTATCAGCTACAGAATGAGGCTGAAGCCTGGTGGAAGGCTACTAAGCCAAATCTTGAAGCAGCTCATCCGAATCCCACGTGGGAGCAATTTAAAGAAGTTTTCTTCAAGAACTACTTCCCAGAGAGCTTTAGGGACAGAAAAGAAGTTGAGTTCTCAGCACTGGTACAAGGAACCAAGTCAGTGCTGGAATATCAACAACGGTTTGAAGATCTGTTCCAGTTCACTCCAGAACACCTGAAAGGGGAACTCAGTAAGACGAAGAAGTTTGAGAAGGAACTTAAACCTGAGATCGGGTAAGTTTTGTCAATTATGGACATCCGAGATTATGCTCAGATGGTTGATAAGGTGAAGACTATGGAAGACAAATTTAAAGAGAAAGAGAATGAGAAGGCTATGACGTCGCCCGGGTTAGGCAAAAGGCCAAGTAACTTCCAGACCTTTGGTTGGCTAAACAAGGTTTTTTGAGGAACCAGTTCAAACCCCAATCCAACTCCGTATCGAAAGCCGAATGTGGGTCAGAATCCTTTCCTCCCCCCTTTCAATCGACCTACTCAACCTGCTAGGAGTCAAGCGACAACAACAGCTTCGTCAGCCTGACCAGCCACAAGTCAACTGAGCCAAGTCTCAACACCAGCTGTTCCACCTTATAAGTGTTACGTGGGCAACAAAGAGGGCACATGGCCAAAGAATGCAGGCAGCGTGGGTACATCAATTACTCGCCGAATCAGTCTTACGCTAAACCTTTTCAGCCACGGGACAATCGGACGCGAGGAAAGGTATTCGCGTTAACTAATGAAGAAGCTGAGGCAAACCCCGATGTAATGATAGGTAAGTCCACTGAACTCTACTAAATTGTAGGGGAAACCAGTGTATATTGTGACCTAAACTATATACAAACCCTAGGTACCCTGAGTGTCTCAACCATCTCTGCACGAGTGCTATTCGACTCAGGCGCATCCCACTCTTTTGCTTTCACCACCTTTACGAGTAGGATGAAAGATCAACTGAGAGACATCAGGCACGATTTAGTAGTCAGCACACTGACGGGTAGTGTCGTGAGCTTGAAAGCAGTCTATGACCTCTGCCAGGTAGAAATTTGTAGAAGGAATTTGACTGCACGACTAATAAAGCTCAATATGAAAGACTTTGACATGATATTAGGCATGGATTGGCTATCCGCCTATGGAGCAAACGTCATGTGTGCGGAAAAGAAGATAGTATTCAAATTGAAGGATGGGTCTGTTTCACCTATCAAAGTGAACCGATGAGGAAACCCAAAAGGATAACCTTATCCGCCCTCCAGGCATGAAAGTTGTTGGACGAATGATGTCAAGGCTTTTTGGTTACTGTAATGGACACCGAGGCAAGGATAAAGCACTTGGAGGAACTTGACATCGTTAGAGAATTTCTTGATATTTTTCCAGAAGATCTGACCCAGCTACCACCTGATCGGGAGACCGAGTTCGCAATTGATCTGACCCCTGGTGCATCACCGATATCCAAGGCATCATATCGAATGGCACCTATTGAGTTAAAGGAGTTGCAGGTCCAATTACAACACCTACTGAAGAAAGGTTTCATACGACCCAGCGTGTCTCCCTGGGGAGCAACCATGCTATTCGTAAAGAAGAAGGATGGTAGCATGTGGCTGTGTATCGACTATCGTGAGCTGAATAAGCTGACCATCACAAATCGATACCCATTACCACGCATTGATGACCTATTTGACAACTACAAGGAGCAAGAGTTTTCTCCAAGATTGATCTTAGGTCCGGATACCATCAGTTAAAGATCAAGAGCGGCGATATTCACAAGATGGTGTTTAGAACTCGATACGGACATTATGAATTCCTGGTCTTATCGTTCGGGTTAACCAATGCCCCGGCAGCGTTCATGGACATGATGAATAGAGTATTCCATGTCGTGTTGGACAAATTTGTCATTGTGTTTATTGATGACATTCTGGTGTACTCTAAGAGTGAAGAAGAGCACGCTCGACACCTTACCTTCGTGTTGCAGCAACTATAGGAACACCAGTTGTATGCCAAGTTTAGCAAATGTGAATTTTGGCTACACCAAATTGGATTCTTGGGGCATATCGTCCTCAAGGATGGCATTAAAGTGGACCCAGACAAGGTGAAAGTGGTTCTCGAGTGGGAGACTCCGAAGAGTGCCACTGAGATCCGAAGTTTCTTAGGTTTGGCCGGGTATTACCGTCGGTTTATTGAAAATTTCTCATGCATCTCAATGCCCATGACGAAGCTAACAAAGAAGGGCACAAAGTTTGAACGAAATGAAGCATGCGAGAAGAGCTTCCAAAAGTTAAGGAACCGGCTAGAAACAGCACCAGTTTTGACCATTTCGGATGGCACTGGAGGAATGGTGGTATACACCGACGCATCTAGAATGGGATTGGGTGGCGTCTTAATGCAGAAAGGAAAAGTTGTTGCCTATGCTTCAAGACAATTGAAGGAACACGAAAAGAACTACCCCACTCATGACTTAGAATTGGCAGTGGTAGTCTTTGCGTTAAAGATATGGCGACAGTACCTATACAGAGAAAAGAGTGAACTCTTTAGCAATCACAAAAGTCTGAAGTATTTCTTCACCCAGAAGGAGCTGAATATGAGATAGAGGCAGTGGTTAGAACTAGTGAAGGATTATGATTGTGAGATCCAATACCACACCGGCAAGGCCAACGTTGTAGTGGATGCGTTAAGCAGGAAATCTCAGACTGCATCCCTCGCTTCCTTGGTCATAAGCGAGCAGTTGATAGAAGAAGCTCAAAAGTTTGATCTGGCCTCGTGATCGAAGGGACGGCTATACAATTAGCAACTATGTATTTATAGTCATCGATACGAGAGGAGGTAATTGCAAAGCAACCATTGGACCCTGAGTTGGCCAAAATAATCTGGGAAGTGCAACAAGGAGTCTATAAGGACCCAGATTTTTCATTGGCCCATGATGGGGCATTAAAGTTTCAAAACAGGTTGTGCGTGCCTGATGATTATGATGTCCAAGACCGAATCCTTAAAGAGGCACACAACTCACCCTATTCAATCCACCTTGGAAGCACGAAGATGTACAAAGATTTGAAGAAGTACTATTGGTGGATTGGGATGAAGGAGACCATAGCAATATACATGTCCAAATGCCTCACCTGCCAACAAATTAAAGCGGAGAGACATCAACCGTATAGATTATTGCAGCCGCTCCCTATACCTGAATGGAAGTGGGAAAGGATTACTATGGATTTTGTGACAAATTTGCCCAACACTAGGAAGAGAATGAATGCAATTTGGGTGATTGTAGACGGACTGACAAAGGCAGTCCACTTCATACCAATCAAAATAAGTCATTCAATGGAGAAGCTTGCCCAACTGTATATTGAAAATATAGTCCACTTGCACGGCATGCCTGTCAGTATTATATCTGATAGGGATCCTCGATTTACCTTAAGGTTTTGGAGAAGTTTACAACAGGCACTGGGATCTCAGCTAAATCTTAGTACGACTTTCCATCTGCAGACGGACGAACAATCTGAAAGAACTATCCAGATTCTGGAAGACATGCTCAAAGCCTGTGTCTTGGAAATGAACGACAGTTGGGATGCCCACATACCCATGGTGGAATTTGTATACAACAATAGTTACCACTCCACCACTGGCCTAGAACTGTTTGAAGCTCTTTATGGTCGAAAGTGCCGGACCCCGTTGTATTGGGACGAGGTTGGAGAACGAAAATATCTCGAGCTAGAGATGATACAAGCAACCTGTGACAAGGTAGATATCATTAGAGAGAAAATCAAGGCAGAAAAGTTATGCTGATAATCAGAGAAAGGATATTGAATTTAATATAAAAGAAAAGGTATTCCTCTGGGTATCTCCAACAAAGGGATTGTTACGTTTTAACTAGAAGGGCAAGTTGAGCCCAAGATTCATTGGTCCTTATGAGATTCTCAACAGAGTGGGACCTGTAGCATACTGACTGACATTACCACCATCTTTGCAAGACGTCCACAATATTTTCCATGTGTCGATGCTAAGAAAATATATCAACAACCCAACACATGTACTATCAACTAAACCTAAACAATTGGACGTGGATATGACCTATGAAGAATAGCCTACGAAGATATTGGATAGGAAGGAACATAATCTTCGTAACCGCACGGTCGCCTTTGTAAAGATTCGATGGGGAGATAATCCCATAGAAGAGGTTTCGTGGGAACGTGAAGAAGAGATGAAAGAAAAGTATCCCCAACTCTTCGAGCTACAAGGTAAGCAAATTTTGTGGACGAGATTTTTGTAAGGTGGGGAGAAATGTCAAACTTGCCCCTGACTGGTTGGAATTTTTAATTGGAGGACAGGAACCCCTGACATGGCATCCTAGCACACTGTGGAGTATCACCCCAGTGATTAAATTTAATGGAGAACCCCCAAGGATGTCCTCCTACATACCTGTAAGAAGATGGATTGCAGATCCTTGCAGTTGCACTGCCCACAGCATAATGTATTGCTTGGACTCCAGGTACTCTCTCTCCTCTCCATGAATGTGTGTCCCTCACCTGAAATTAGGTGCAAAGGGCCTTTGAGTGGCATGTGGGTGGAAGGCCCTCACCCTGGGTGAAACTACTGTGAAAGCCCAAAGAGAAACAGCTTTGGTGTAATCTCTGGGCGATGCACACATCACCCAGAGACATCGGCCAGAGTGGAAAAATGCATTATTTTAATCAGCAGATGTGTGGAGACCACCCATACTGGATATGGTCACCCTCCATAGGTAGAAGGGAGTCTGGGGGACCACCTCATACCCTTGGATCCCTGTGGACCCCACCATAGGGCCCAAAATGATTAGAAATTCAATTAAAAATGTATTTCCAAAAGGGACCTAGGCAGCAAAACTGGCCTTAGTAGGGGGCTGGTCTATAAATAGGGGACCCCAGCCTCATTTTAGAGGTTCCAAACACTGTTGAAATAGTAGGAAAGAAAGAAGAAAGAAAAGAGAGAAAAAGAGAAGGAGACGAAGAAGAAAGGAAGGAGAAGAAGGGGAAGAGCTCACCCTTGCATCCAATCTGTTCCAGCAGCCTACCCAATCTGTTCAGGTATAAAAACTATACCCACACCTGTTTACTATGCTGCTGTTTACCATTCTTCTCCATGCATCTCTGCTGTTTGGTAGCATTTCTGGCCATTGGCAGCCCAAAACAGCAAGGGGCTGCCATGAACCACCTCATATCCAACATGCAAACATGATGCATGGAGGATCTGAGCTGTTTAATGGAGTTTTGGTTGTTGTTACATACCAGAGACCGAAACCCATACCTGTGCCAGACTGCACTGGACTGTTACACCAAGAACAGGTAGTCTGGACTCAGATCTATGTACCCTGGCTGCATGCAGCCTAGCCATGAGTTGCAGCAGCCTTAGATTACATTAATACATGTGAAACGACCCTTGCATGCATCCAAATCCATGGTCTGCAGTTGAAGCTATACTGGGTTACTATTTACTGGGCTATCTGGGCAGCTCCTGGTAGCCAAGTGGTGGGCCCAGGTAAAAATCCATGAAGTCCAATGCAAACTACACCCCAAGGGGTCCATGATGACCTAACATGCATGGGGGAATGATCAAGGCACTGCCCATGGTGCAAAACATAGGAATTGGAGCCTGTTCACGTCTTAAGCAAGCTCTGGGCGTTGTAGACATCACCTAGAGACATCGCCCAGAGAATGAAAAGGGGCAATTTTGCTGATCTGCTTTGGGGACCTCCACCCATGGACTGTAAACAGTTTAAGGGGGTGGTAAATGACCAAAATACCCCTCCTCACATCTATCCTAATGATGGATACCTTAGGTACCCAAGTGGGCCCCGCAGGGCTTAGAAACCCTGTCTGTGTTGGTCCTGCAACATTGCTGAATTGGGATCAGTGTTGTAAGGCTGTTATGACCTTGAACCATGTACTATATGTGTAAATGACCATTCTGCCCCTAGACCACATTCTCTGGATGATGCACTGGGACTTAGGCCTAAAGCCCAGTGCAAGGCCCAGAGAATTCCAAGTGATACCTGATTGTGCACCGAGTCAACCCAGTGAGCCTAGATCAACCCTAGGACATCCAAAAATAGTTTGAAATATTAACTGACATATTTTTTATTTATACTTAGGGTATGATCCAGCGCTCGAGGCCTACTGCCAGACTGCTACCAAAACTGAAACTACAACTGATTTCATAGAACCAGACCCAGGTGAGTGAAATGTTATCATGTATGTACGTGTAACATAATTGTTATTATGCCAGCAATAAATTCTATAATTATAATGCTGTGTTACTTGATCAATTACAATTTCATAATTATTACACATTGTGTGACTGTTGATCAACTCTGTTTGAATATATCATGATGATTGTGATTGATAGACTAGCTGCCATAGTCGGCTTGGAAATGAGGCCTGTGGTAGCCCTTAGTATGGGATACGGTTGACACCGCCTAACTCATACGTTGCCATATAGACATGGGGTTAAAGATTCATCACCCGTGCTACGTACCCTTGCCAACAGGGGTTAAAGTGTTGGATGACTATGAGGACTACCATAAAACCTCGGGCGAATATGCTAGGTAGCCTCGGCTATATGCTAGGATGCCTCTAGCTTTAACCTGGGAAGCCTCGAGCAACATGCTTGGGAAGCACCAAATGGTGAACTATGGCTACATGCCAAACAAAGTTTATCCTCGAGCTACATGCCGGGAAGCACCAAAAGGGTGAAATTGATATTAAGTCGGTTACCTCACAAGTCTAATCACAGAGGGCCGGTCAGGCTGACCTGGGTAGGGAGATGCTGGGGCCGACTGGTTCTCTCCGACAACTCAATGGGTGTATCGCGGGAAGGGGTAACCAAGCCTGTAGCAGGGATACATGTATTGGGGATTGTAGTAGCACTAACCTGCCTTAGCTATATTGATAGGTGGCTAATAAATAAATCTGGACTTGCATATCATGTAGGATCATGTGGATTGTGGTTACATATGCATGCATGATGATATGTTTTACTCACGGGCTCAGTGAGGCTCACACTCTGTTATATATGTTTTTCTTTCTTTTAGATGATTGTTTAGATAGATGCCACTATGGTGCGGAGGCTTGTTTCGTAGAGGAGAGCCATGGTGGTTATGATGATATTGGTATGGACCCCGATGAAGGTCGTGCCGATGATGCAAGTGTTCTCAGTGGTTGCTGAAGATGACCCGTGAAGGGTGCTCTTGATGCTTGTCTTGGGGACTCTATTTTGGATTATGTTAGGAGTTTATCCCCGTTTTTGTTTCTATTTTAGTTTTTTCTTTTCTTTTTGGGGTTGAGTTATCTCGCCCTATACATAGTTACTTTTACTTCAACTTATGTATATGTCAGTCCTCACTGTTCAGTTTGGGGGTTGTAATGGGGAATGGAACAATCTTTACTTATGTAAATATATCAAAATCGTTTCCCGTATCGCTACGCTTTCTCTTTCTTCTTTAAATTGTAGATTATCTGCAACACTCTGATATTATTTGTGATAATGCTTTGGATGTGTGTCCATGAGTGTATTAACCGCTTCGAGATCCGTGGGATTTGGCAGATTGCCATTATGCAATTCGAGTCACCTACCTAATCCTCATAGGGGGTGGTTTGGGGTGTGACAGTTACCCATTCCGTTGCAATGCCCTCTCATCGTTACGCATTCGACCAAGATGTCGTCTTATCGTTACGCATTCGGTCTTGATGTCGTCTCATCATTATGCATTCGATCGCGATGTCGTCTCATTATTACGCATTCGGTCACGATGCCGTTACACATTCGGTCGCAATGTCGTCTCATCATTACACATTCGGTCGCGATGCCATCTCATCAATACGCATTTGGTCGCGATGCCGTCTCATCATTATGCATTCGGTCGAGATGTCATCTCAGCATTACGCATTCGGTCGTGATGCCGTCTCATCATTACGCATTCGATCGCGATGCCGTCTCATCATTACACATTCGGTCGTGATGCCATCTCATCGTTACGCATTTGGTCGTGATGTAGTCTCATCGTTACCCATTCGGTTGCGAAGCCCTCTCATCATTACGCATTCGATCGTGATGCCCTCTAATTGTTATGCATTCGATCGCGATGCCGTTTCATCGTTATGCATTAGGTCGCGATGCCGTTACACATTCAGTCGCGATGCCATCTCATCTTAAGCATTCGGTCGCGATGTCGTCTCATCGTTACACATTCGGTCCCGATGCCATCTCATCGTGACGCATTTGGTCGCAATGCCGTCTCATTGTTACGCATTTGGTCGCGATGCTGTCTGATCATTACGCATTCGATCGTGATGCCATCTCATCGTTACGCATTTGGTCGCAATGCCGTCTCATCTTTATGCATTCAGTCGCGATACCGTCTCATCGTTATGCATTCGATCACAATGCCGTCCCATCAACGCATTCGGTCGTGATGCCTCATCATTACGACTAGTCTGTCACCCCCTTCTCTGTCCAGAACTGCCTCATAACGGCGGCAGGACGACCTATATGCGTGACGCTCAACCCTGTCATGCTCCTCCAGTATTCAATGCGGTCCTCCTGGTCCGTCGGGGTCAACGCCACAGGCATCCCTCCAAAAGGAAGCCCCGTGATCATATAAAAGTCGAGAGGTGTGATGGTCACCTCTCCTAGTGGTAGATGGAAGGTATGGGTGCTCAGCCACCACCTCTCTAGTAGAGCTCGAACTGTTAGGCTATCTGGCTCTCTGACGGGGTAGGCAGCGATATACTCCAATCCGGTCCATCTCACCTAGGATAGGACCTTCCGGCAGAGCTCTCTGTACCACTCTCGCACTCTATCCGTGTCGTAATACTTCTTCGGCATCGGAATGGTCTTACCCTACAAAGACATAAGAAAGAAAATTTTGATTAGATTCCAATACATAAATAAATAAGAGAGAAAAAAATAACAAACACATGAATATAAGTCTAAACATGATTGAGTCTGAGATTTTAGAGATTTATCTCAATTTACGTGCCTAGAAATGCCTAAGTCAATGTTTTAGGGTTTCACCTCAACTTGCATGTCAAAAGATATCCAGTTTAGTATCTAATGGCTTTACCTCAATTTGCATGCCAAAAGATGACCAGTTTGGTATCTGACGGCTTTATCTTGATTTACATGCCTAGAAATGCCTACGTAAGGCTTCGCCTCAATTTGTGTATCAAAAGATATCCGATTTGGTATCTGATGGCCTCGCCTCGATTTGTATGCCAAAAGATATTCGGTTTGGTATCTGATGGCTTTGCCTCAATTTACGTGCCAAAAGATAACCAATTTGGTATCTGACAACTATCTCGATTTATGTGCCTAAAAATGCCTAAGTCGATATTTTAGGGTTTTACCTCGATTTGTGCACTTTAACATATGTGGTCTAGTATCTAATGGCTTTGCCTTGATTTACGTGTCGAAAGATAACCGGGTTGGTATTTGACGGCTTTGTCTTGATTTGCATACCTAAAAATACCTAAGTCGATATTGTAGAGTTTTGCCTCGATTTGTGCACCAAAGATATCTGATTTAGTATTTGATGGCCTTAGCTCGATTTTCATGCCAAAAGATATCCGGTTTGGTATCTGAAGCGTTTGCCTCGATTTATGCCCCAAAAGTTAATCAGTTTGATATCTGATGGCTCTGTCTCTTTTTACGTGCCTAAAAATGCCTAAGTCGATATTTTAGGGTTTTGCCTTAATTTGTGTGCCAAAAGATATCCGATTTGGTAGCCGGTGGCTTTACCTTAGTTTGCATGCCTAAAATACCGAAGTTGGTGTTGTAGACTTTCACCTCTATTTGCATGTCGAAAGATGCCCGATTTGGTATCTGACGGCTTTATCTTGATTTGCGTGCCTAAAATACCTAAATTGGTGTTTTAAAATTTTACCTCGATTTGTGTGCCAAAATATACACGGTTTGGTATCCGATGGCTTTGCCTCGGTTTACGCATCGAAAGATGCCCGGTTTGGTATCATACGGCTTTGCCTACTTTCGTGGGCTTAAAAATGCCTAAGTTGGTTTTGCATCGGTTTATGTGCCCAAAAATGCCTAAATTACTGTATTAGGGCTTTGTCTCGATTTACGAGCCTTGAGGGATCATGACAGTAATTAATAGATAAATCCTACAATGGCATTAATCATTAGAAAAAATAAGGTAAGTGTGCTTACCGCCTGCGAATGCCGCCAGATGGCGCAGCAAATGTGGCGTGCAGTATCTCTCTACGTCGTCCCAGATGGGTACCAGCCCGCCTAATCATCTACATCAGTCGTGCCCAAAAGAGGACCGTGTGAAGACTGACGAGGACGTCTACGAAAGGCCATCTCACTCAAAGTATTAAAAACAAAAAAAATAAAAAAACGGCAGAGTTCGGGAACAAAACCAGGTAAGAGATGTAAAGGGGGGACCCCACCTATATATAGACAAGAATGGCCAAAGCCACGATCCCGTGGACAACCCTCCACGGGGCCGTGGTACCCACACGGCGCGGTGAAAAAAAAAGAAGGGGGTGTCAGGATGCCATTCGGTAGCGATGCCGCCTCATCATTACACATGCGGACGAGATGCCATCTCATCTTTACGCATCCGGTCGCAATGTCATCTCATCGTTACGCTTTCGGTCGCGATGCCATCTCATCGTTATGCATTCGATAGCGATGCCATCTCATCGTTACGCATTCGGTTACAATGTCGTCTCATCATTACGCATTCGATCGCGATGTCGTCTCATCGTTACGCAATCAGTGGCGAAGCCCTCTCATCGTTACCCATTCGGTCGCGATGCCGTCTCATCGTTACACATTTGATCACAATGCTGTCTCATCGTTACACATTTAGTCGTGATGCGGTCTCATTGTTACGCATTCGGTCGCGATGCCGTCTCATCATTACACATTTAGTCGTGATGTCGTCTCATTGTTACGCATTCAGTCGCGATGCCGTCTCATCGTTACGCATTCGATCGCAATGCCGTTACACATTTGGTCGCGATGCCCTCTCATCATTACGCATTCGGTCACGATGCCGTCTCATCGATACCCATTCAGTCATGATGCCATCTCATCGTTATGCATTTGGTCGCTATGCCGTCTCATCGTTACGCATTCAGTCGCGACATCGTCCCATCATTAAACATTTGTTCACGATGCCGTGTCATCGTTACGCATTCAGTCACAACGTCGTCTCATTGTCACCCATTCGATTGTGATGCTCTCTCATCGTTACTCATTCGGTTGCAATACCGTCTCATCGTTATGCATTCGGTCGCAATGCCGTCTCATCGTTACACATTTTATCATGATGCCGTCTCATCGTTATGCATTCTATCGCGATGCCATTACACATTCGGTCGCGATGTCGTTACACATTCGATATCGATACCATCTCATCGTTACGCATTCGGTCGTGATGCTATTTCATCATTACAAATTCGGTCGTGATGCCATCTCATTGTTACACTTTCGATCGCAATGCCGCCTCATCGTTACGCATTCGATGGTGATGCCGTCTCATCATTACGCATTCGGTGGCGATGTCGTCTCATTGTTACACATTCTATCATGATGCCGTTTCATCATTATTCATTCGATCTCGATACCGTCTCATCGTTACGCATTCGGTCATGATGTCGTCTCATCGTTACGCATTCGGCTATAATGCCGTCTCATCGTTACGACTGGTCTCTCACCCCCTTCTCAGTCTAGAACTACCTCATAACAGCGGCAGGAAGACCCCTATGTGTGATGCGCATCCCTGTCATGCTCCTCCAGTAATCAATGCAGTCCTCCTGGTTTGCCAGGGACAACGCCACAAGCATCCCTCCAAAAGGAAGCCCCGTGATCATATAAAAGTTGAGAGGTGTGATGGTCACCTCCCCTAGTGGAAGATGGAAGGTATGGGTGCTCGGCCACCACCTCTCCACTAGAGCTCGAATTGTCAAGCTATCTAGCTCTCGAATGGGGCAGGCAACGATATACCCCAATCCGGTTCGTCTCACCCAGGATAGTACCTCCGGACAGAGCTCTCTGTACCACTTTCGCACTCTCTCCATGCTGCAATACTTCTTTCGCATCGGGATGGTCTTACGTTGTAAAGACATAAGAAAGAAAATTTTAATTAGATTCCAATAAATAAAACAAAAGAGAAAAAAACAACAAACACAAGAATATAAGTCTAAACATGATTGAGTCAAAGATTTTAGAGATTTGTCTCAATTTGCAGGCCTAGAAATACCTAAGTCGGTGTTTTAGGGTTTCACCTCGACTTGCATGCCAAAAAATATCTAGTTTGGTATCTAATGGCTTCGCCTTATCGAAAAAAAAAAAAAAAATGGCTTTGCCTTAATTTGCGTGCCAAAAGATTACCATTTGGTATCTGACGGCTTTGTCTCGATTTACATGCCTAGAAATGCCTAAGTCGGTATTTTAGGATTTTGCATCAATTTGTGCGCCAAAAGATATCCGGTCTGGTATCTAATAGCTTTGCCTAGATTTGCATGCCGAAAGATAACCGAGTTGGTACCTGACGGCTTTATCTTAATTTGCGTACCTAAAAATGCCTAAGTTGGTATTTTAGGATTTTGCCTTGATTTATGCACCAAAGATACCCGGTTTGGTATCCCATAGCTTTATCTTGATTTGTGTGCCAAAAGATATCTTGTTTGGTATCTAATGGCCTCACCTTGATTTGCACTCCAAAAGATATCCGGTTTGGTATTTGATGGGTTTGCCTCGGTTTACGCACTGAAAGATAATCGATTTGGTATCTAACAGCTTTGTTTCGTCATGCATGCCTAAAAATGCCTAAGTCGGTATTTTAGGGTTTCGCCTCGATTTTCATGCCAAAAGACATCCGATTTACGTGCCTAAAATGCCTAAGTTGGTGTTTTAGAGTTTCACCACGATTTGAACGCAAAAAGATGCCCAGTTTGGTATCTGATGGCTTTATCTTGATTTACGTGCCTAAAATGCCTAAGTTGGTGTTTTAGGATTTCACCTCGATTTGTACGTCGAAAGATGCCCGGTTTGCTATTTGATGGTTTTGTCTTGATTTACGTGCCTAAAAATGCCCAAGTCGATGTTTTTGGATTTTGCCTCGATTTACGAATGAAAGATGCCCGATTGGGTATCTGGCAGCTTATTACGATTTACATGCCAAAGAAACCCGGTTTGGCATCCTACGACTTTACCTCGATTTGCATGCCAAAAGATGCCTGATTTGGTAACTGATGGTTTCACCTCGATTTACGTGCCAAAAGGTACCAAGTTTGGTATCTGGTGGCTTTGTCTTAATTTGTGTGCCTAAAATGCCTAAGTTGGTGTTTTATGGTTTATCCTCGATTTGCATGCCAAAAGATACCCTATTTGGAATTCAATGACTTTACCTCGACTTGCATGCCAAAAGATGTTCGATTTGGCATCCTTCGGCTTTACCTCGATTTGTACGCCAAAAGATACCCAATTTGGTATCCGATGACTTTGCCTCGATTTGTGTGCCAATAGGTACCCGATTTGGTATCCGATGGCTTTACCTCGACTTGCATGCCTAAGGTACTAAGTTGGTATTTTAGGGTTTTGCCTCGATTTGTGTGTCAAAAAAAGATACCTGGTTTGCTATCCGATAGAGTTACCTCGATTTGTGCACCAAAAGATACCTAGTTTGGTATCCGATGGCTTTACCTCGATTTACGTGCTAGAAGATGCCCGGTTTGGTATCATACTACTTTGCCTACTTTTGCGGGCTTAAAAATGCCTAAGTTGATTTCACATCGGTTTATGTGCGTAGAAATGCCTAAATTACGGTATTAGGCTTTGTCTTGGTTTACGAGCCATGGGGGATTATGACAGTACTTAATAAGTACATCCTACGATAGCATTAATCAACAGAAAAGATAAGGTAAGTGTGCTTACCGTCTGCGAATTCCCTAAGATGGCACAGCAAATGTGGCGCGTAGTATCTCTCAACATCGTACCAGATGGGTACCAGCCCACCTGATCATCTGCATCAGTGGTGCCCAAAAGAGGACCGTGTGAAGACTAACGAGGACATCTACAGAAGGCCATCTCACTCAAAGTATTAAAAAAAAATACAAAGAAAGGGCAGAGTCCAGGAACAAAACCAGGTAAGAGATGTAAAGGGGGGACCCCACATATATATAGACAAGAATGGCCAATGCCACGGCGCCATGGAAATTTCCACAGTGCAGTGGTACCCACACGGCGTCGGGGAAAAAACAAAAAAGGGGGTGTCAGGATGCCATTTGGTCGCCATACCTTCTCATCGTTAGTAGGCATTGGGTAGCGATGCCGACTCGTAGTTACACATTCGGTTGCAATGCCGTCTCATCGTTACGCATTCGGTCGCGATGCCGTCTCATCATTATGCATTCGATCGCAATGCCCTCTCATCGTTACACATTCGGTCGCGATGCCGTCTTATCGTTACGCATTCGGTCGCGATGCCGTCTCATTGTTTCGCATTCGAACGCGATGCCATCTAATCACTACGCATTCAGTCGTGATGTCGTCTCATCATTACACATTCGGTCGCGCTGCTGTCTCATCGATACACATTCGGTCGAGATGCCCTCTCATCGTTACGCATTCAGTCGTGATGCAGTCTCATCATTACGCATTCGATCGCGATGCCGTTACACATTGGGTCTTGATGCCATCTCATCGTTATGCATTTGGTTGCAATGCCGTCTCATAGTTGCACATTCGGTCGCGATGCCATCTCATTGTTACGCATTCGGTCGCGATGCCGTCTCATCGTTAAGCATTCGATCGTGATGCCATCTCATTGTTACGCATTCGGTTGCGATGTCGTCTCATCGTTACGCATTCGGTCGCGATGCCGTCTCATCGTTACGACTGGTCTGTTACCCCCTTCTCCATGTAGAACTGCCTCAAAGACCCCTATACATGACAGGAATCCCTGTCATGCTCCTCCAGTAATCAATGCGATCCTCCTGGTCCCCCAGGGTCAACGCCACAAGCCTCCCTCCAAAAGGAAGCCCCATGATCATATAAAAGTCGAGAGGTGTGATGGTCGCCTCTCCTAGTGGAAGATGGAAGGTATAGGTGCTCAGCCACCACCTCTCCACTAGAGCCCAAACTGTCAGGCTATCTAGCTCTCGGACGGGGTAGGCAGCGATATACCCCATTCCGGTCCGTCTCACCCGGGATAGTACCTCTGGGCAGAGCTCTCTGTACCACTCTCACACTCTCTTCGTGTCGTAATACTTCTTCAAAATCGGAATGGTCTTACCCTGCAAAGACTTAAGAAAGAAAATTTTGATTAGATTCCAATAAATAAATAAAAAAAGAGAAAAAAACAACAAATGCAAGAATTTAAGTCTAAACTTGATTGAGTTAAGAGACTTTAGAGATTTTCTCAATTTACGTGCCTAGAAATGCCTAAGTTAGTGTTTTATGGTTTCACCTCGACTTACGTGCCAAAAGATATCTAGTTTGGTAACTAATGGCTTCACCTCGATTTGCATGCCAAAAGATGACCAGTTTGGTAACTGGCGGCTTTGTCTTGATTTACATGCCTAGAAATGCCTAAGTCGGTATTTTAGGGCTTCACCTTAATTTGTGAGCCAAACGATATCCGATTTGGTATCTGATGGCCTCGCCTCTATTTGTGCACCAAAAGATATCCGATTTGGTATCTGACGGCTTCGCCTTAGTTTACGCACTGAAAGATAATCGGTTTGATATCTGACGATTGTCTTGATTTATGTGCCTAAAATTACCTAAGTCGATATTTTAGGGTTTTTCCTCGATTTACATGCCAAAAGATATCCAGTCTGGTATCTAATGGCTTCGCCTTGTTTTGTGCGCCGAAATATAATCGGGTTGGTATCTGATGGCTTTGTCTTGATTTACGTACCTAAAAATGCCTAATTCTGTATTTTAGGGTTTCGCCAAAGATACCCAGTTTGGTATCCCACAACTGTATTTTGATTTGTGCGCCAAATGATATCCGATTTGGTATCTAATGGTCTTGCCTCGATTTACATGCCAAAAGATATCCGGTTTGGTAGCTGATGGCTTCCCCTCGATTTAGGCATCGAAAGATAACTAGTTTGGTATCTGATGGCTTTGTCTCGTTTTGCATGCCTAAAAATGCCTATGATTTTAAAGATTCGCCTTGATTTACACGTCGAAAGATATCCGGTTTGGTAGCCAACTGCTTTACCTTGGTTTGTGTCCCTAAAATACCTAAGTTGGGGTTTTAAAGTTTCACCTTGATTTGCACGCCGAAAGATGCCCGATTTGGTATTTGATGGTTTTGTCTTAATTTACGGGCCTAAAATGCCTAAGTTGGTGTTTTAAGATTTCACCTCAATTTATGCGTTGAAAGATGCCTGGTTTGCTATCTGATGGCTTTGGCTTGATTAATGTGCCAAAAAATGTCCAAGTCGATGTTTTAGGATTTTACCTCGATTTACGCATCAAAAGATGTCTGGTTTGGTATCTGTGGCTTTATCTCAATTTACGTGCCAAAAAGATCCCCAGATTGGCATCCGATGACTTTACCTCGATTTGCATGCCAAAAGATACTTGATTTGGTATCTGATGGCTTTGCCTCGTTTTACATGCCAAAAGGTACCCAGTTTGGTATCCGACGGCTTTATCTTGATTTGCGTGCCTAAAATGCCAATGTTGGTGTTTTAGGGTTTCACCTTGATTTACACACCGAAAGATGCCTGGTTTGGTATCTGATGGCTTTATCTTGATTTATGCGCCTAAAATGCCTAAGTTGGGGTTTTTGGGTTTCACCTCGATTTATGGACCAAAAGATGCCCGGTTTGGTTTCTGACGACTCTGTCTTGATTTACGTGCCTAAAAATGCTTAAGTCGATATTTTATGGTTTTGCCTCGATTTATGCGTCAAAAGATACCCAATTTGGTATTCAACAACTTTACCATGATGTACATGTCAAAAGATGCCTGATTTGGCATCCAATGGCTTTACCTCAATTTGTGTGCCAAAGATAACCAGTTTAGTATCTGATGACTTTGCCTCGATTTATGTGCCAATAGATATCCGATTTGGTATCCAACGACTTTACCTTGACTTGCATGTCTAAAGTGCCTAAGTTGGTGTTTTAGGGTTTTGCTTCGATTTGTGCCAAAAAAGATACACGGTTTGCTATCCGATAGATTCACCTCGATTTGTGTGCCAAAAGATACCCAGTTTGGTATCCGATGGCTTTACCTCGGTTTGCACATCGAAAGTGCCCGGTTTGGTATCATACGACTTTCCCTGCTTTTGCGGGCTTAAAAATGCCTAAGTTGGTTTTGATTCAGTTTAGGTGTCTATAAATGCCCAAATTACGGTATTAGAACTTTATCTAGGTTACACATTGGGTCGCGATGCCATCTCATCGTTACACATTTGGTCGCGATGCCGTCTCGTGGTTACACATTCGGTCGCGAAGCCATATTATCGTTACGCATTCGGTCCCAATGCCGTCTCATTGTTACGCATTTGATCGCGATGCTGTCTCATTGTTACGCATTATGTCGCGATGCCGTCTCATTGTTACACATTCGGTCACGATGCCGTCTCATCATTACGCATTCGATCGCGATGCCGTCTCATCGTTAAGCATTCGGTCGCAATGCTGTCTCATCATTACGCATTCAGTCACGATGGCGTCTCATCGTTACTCATTCGATCGCAATGCCATCTCATCATTATGCATTCGATCGCGATGCCGTCTCATCGTTTCGCAATCAATCTTGATGCCGTCTCATCGTTACGCATTCGATCGCGATGCCATCTCATCTTACGCATTTGATCGCGATGCCCTCTCATCGTAATGCATTCGGTCACGATGCCGTCTCATCGTTACGCAATCGGTCGTGATGCCATCTCATCGTTACCCATTCGGTTGCGATGCCCTCTCATCGTTACGCATTTGGTCGCAATGCTGTCTCATCGTGTCGCATTCGATTGCGATGCCGTCTCATCATTTCATATTAGGTCGCGATGTCGTCTCATCTTTATGCATTCAGTCGCGATGCCATCTCATCGTTATGCATTCGGTTGCGATGCCGTCTCATCATTTACGCATTCGGTCGCGATGCCGTCTCATCATTACGCAATCGGTCGCGATGCAGTCTCATCTTGACAACTGGTCTTTTACCCCCTTCTCCATACAGAACTGCCTCATAACGATGGCAGAAAGACCCCTATGCGTGATGCGCATCCCTGTCATGCTCCTTTAGTAATCAATGCGGTCTTCCTGGTCCGTCGGGGTCAACACCACAGGCATCCCTCCAAAAGGAAGCCCCGTGATCATATAAAAGTCGAGAGGTGTGATGGTCACCTCTCCTAGTGGAAGATGGAAGGTATGGGTGCTCGGCCTTCACCTCTCCACAAGAGCCCGAACTGTGAGGTTATCTAGCTTTCAGACGGGGCAGGCAACAAGATACCCCAGTCTGGCCGTCTCACCTAGGATAGTACCTCTGGGCAGAGCTCTCTGTACCACTCTCGCACTCTCTCCGTGCCGTAATAATTCTTCGGCATCGGAATGGTCTTACCCTGCAAAGACATAAGAAAGAAAATTTTGATTAGATTCCAGTAAATACAAAAAAGAGAACAAAACAACAAACACAAGAATATAAGTCTAAACATGATTGAATCATAGATTTTAGAGAATTGTCTCAATTTGCATGCCTGAAAATGCCTAAGTTGGAGTTTTAGGGTTTCACCTCGACTTGCTCGCCAAAAGATATCCAGTTTGGTATCTAATGGCTTTGCCTCTGTTTGCGCGTCAAAAGATGACCAATTTGGTATCTGACTGCTTTGTCTCGATTTACATGCGTAGAAATGCCTATGTCGGTATTTTAGGGCTTCGGCTCAATTTCTGTGCCAAAAGATTTTTGATTTGGTATCTGATGGCCTCACCTCAATTTTTGTGCCAAAAGATATCTGGTTTGGTATCTGATGGCTTTGCCTTGGTTTATGCATCAAAAGATACCCGGTTTGGTATCTGACGACACTCTCGATTTATGTGCCTAAAAATGCCTAAGTTGGTATTTTAGTGTTTTGCCTCGATTTGCGCTCTAAAAGATATCCAATCTGGTATCTAATGGCTTCACCTTGATTTACGCACTGAAAGATAATCAGGTTGGTATCTAACGGCTTTGTCTAGATTTATGTACCTAAAATGCCTTAGTTGATGTTTTAGTGTTTCGCCTTAATTTGTGCGTCAAAAGATGTAGATTTAGTATCTGACGGCTTTGTCTTGATTTGCGTGCCTAAAATGCATAAGTTGGTGTTTTTAGGTTTTTCCTCAATTTATGTGGTAAAAGATGCCCAGTTTGGTGTCTGACGGCTCTGTCTTGATTAGTGTGCGAAAAAATGCTGATGGTACTTTATGGTTTTACCCCGATTTGCATGCCAAAAGATACCTAATTTGGTATTCGACGGCTTTACCTCAACTTACGTGCCAAAAGATGCCTGATTTGGCATCTGATGGCTTTACCTTGATTTGTGCGCCAAAGGATAATCGGTTTGGTATCTGATGACTTTGCCTCAATTTACGTGCCAATAGATATCCGATTTGGTATCCGACAGCTTTACCTCGACTTGCATGCCTAAAGTACCTAAGTTGGTGTTTTAGGGTTTTCTCTCAATTTATGTGCCAAAAAAAGATACCCGGTTTGCTATCCAATAGTTTTACCTCAATTTGTACGCCAAAAGATACCCGGTTTGGTATCCGATGGCTTTACCTCGGTTTACGCCACGAAAGATGGCCGCTTTGGTATCATACGGCTTTGTATACTTTTGCGGGCTTAAAAATGCCTAAGTTGGTTTCGCATCAGTTTATGTGCCTAGAAATGCCTAAATTACGGTATTAGGGCGTTGTCTCGGTTTACAAGTCTTGGGGGATCATGATAGTAATTCATAAATAAATCCTACAATGGCATTAATCAATAGAAAAGATAAGGTAAGTGTGCTTACCGCCTGCGAATGCACCCAGATGGCGTAGCAAATGTGGCTCGCAGTATCTCTGAACGTCACCCTAGATGGGTACCAGCCCGCCCGATCATCTGCTTCAGTCGTGCCCAAAAGAGGACCGTGTGAAGATTGATGAGGACGTCGACGGAAGGCCATCTCACTCAAAGTATTAAAAATAAATACAAAGAAACGGTTGAGTTCGGGAACAAAACCAAGAAAGAGATGTAAAGGGGGGACCCCACTTATATATAGACAAAGAATGGCCAAAGCCACGAAGCCGTGGAAATTTCCACGGCCCCGTGGAGGACCTTCCACGGTGCCGTGAAAACAAAAAAAAACAAGGGGGTTTCAAGATGCCATTAGGTCGCGATGCCGTCACATCGTTACGCATTCGGTCGCGATGCCGTCTCATCGTTACACATTCGGTTGCAATGCCATCTGATCGTTACGCATTCAGTCGCGATGCCGTATCATCGTTACACATTCAGTCACGATGCCTTCTAATCATTATGCATTCGGTCGCGATGTCGTCTCATCGTTAAGCATTCGGTTGCGATGTCGTCTCAACGTTACGCATTCGGTCATGATGCCGTCTCATCGTTACACATTCGATCGCGATGCCCTCTCTTAATTACGCATTCAGTCGCGATGCCGTCTCATCGTTATGCATTCGGTCACGATGCCCTCTCATCATTACCCATTCGGTCGCGATGCCCTCTCATCGTTACGCATTCGTTCGCGATGCCATCTCATCGTTACGCATTCGATCGCAATGCTGTCTCATTGTTACGCATTCAATCGCGATGCCATCTCGTTATTACGCATTCGGTCGCGATACCATCTCATCAGTACGTATTCGGTCGCGATGCCATCTCATCGTTACGTATTCGGTTGCGATGCCGTCTCAACGTTACGCATTCGATCGTGATGCTGTTACACATTCGGTCGCGATGTCGTCTCATCATTACGCAGTCGACCGCGATGTCGTTACACATTTGATCGCGATGCCATGTCATTGGTACGCATTAGGTCACGATGCCGTTAAACATTCGATCGCGATATCTTCTCATCGTTACGCATTCGGTCACGATGCCGTTACACATTTGCTCGGGATGCGATCTCATCATTACGCATTTGGTCGTGATGCCGTCTCATCGTTACGCATTCGGTCTGTTACCCCCTTCTCCATCCTGAACTGCCTCATAACGGCGGCAAGAAGACCCCTATGCATGACGCGTGTCATACCCTGCTCCTTACTGGCTAGAATTTTGATTGAAGGACAGGAACTCCTGACCAAGCAACCAAGAAAATTGTGGAGTATCACTCCAATGATTTGGATTGATGAAGAAACCCTGTGTGGATCATCCTACATGCCTATCAGTAGGTGGATCATTGACCCTTGCGGCTATATAGCTCACAGCATGATGTATGGCCTGGACTCCAGGTAATCTCTCTCTTCCCCATAACTGTGGGACCCACCCTTGGAAAAGTATGTAAAAACTCTATTTGGCATGAGGGGACAATGCCCTGACCAAGGGTCAAACCCCTATGCAAGCCCCAATGAGATTCAGCCTTGCTGCAATCTCTGGGCGATGGCACTGGGCGATGCAGACAAGGCCCAGAGACATCGCCCAGTGAGTGAAACAGCATATTTTAATGGATTTTAATTATGGGGACCACCCAACATGGACATGGGCACCCTCCATAGGTAGAGGGGAGTCTGAGGGACCACCTCATACCCTTGGTTCACTGTGGACCCCACCAGAGAGCTCAGAATGGCTGAAAAGCAGTAAAGAATGCATTTTGAAAATGGACGTAACCAGCCAAACAGGCCTCAGTGTGGGTTGGGCCTATAAATAGGAATGCCTTGGGCTCATTTAGAACCCTTAGCACTGTTGGAACCGTGGGGGGAGAAAGAAGAGAGAAAGGAGAGAAAGAAGAGGAAGGAGAAGAAGAAAGAAGAAGAAGAAGGAAGGGGATTTGAAGGCTGCCACCCATCCAAGCTTGGATCGAATTTCTCACACCTGTGCAGGTATAAAATCTCATGAAAAACCTGCGGCCCTCTTAAGATCTCTGATTGTGATGATGTATTTCTGCTCTCTGGCTGCCTAGAATAGCTGGCAAATGCTAGGAATGGCTCCAGATCTGCCATGCAAGCTTAGAGCATGGAAGATCTGAGATTTTTGAACAAAAATACAAGACTGATATGCTGTTTATGGAAGCCGAATTTGGCTGTGCACAGCTGCACTGCTCAGATTCACTATGGGTTGGCTGTTTGGAACCCTGGATTCAAACCATGGCTACACAGACCTAGCCTTGGGTAATTTTGGCCATGAATCCCTATATTACATCTGTTTCCAGCCTTACATGTGGCTGAAACTGAGATTCATGTATGGAGAAAACCCTGTGGCACTATTCATTGGGCTGTCTGGGCAGCCTCTGGGAGCCAAATGGTGGGCCCAATGGAGAATCCATCTGGACCAAAATGGAGATCACCCCAAGGGCTACCTAGCACCCTAACATGCATGGGGATTAGATTTGAGCACTGCCTATGAAGCCCAACCTTGGAATCTCAGCCCTTTATGCAGACTCTAGGCGATGCACTGGGCGATACATCCAACGCCCAGAGCCATTGCCCAGTGAGGGATTTGCTGTAGTTTTTGCAATCTGACCTGGGGAACCTCACCCAATGGCCATGTGACAGTGTGGGAAGGTGGGAAAAGACCTAAATACCCTTCCCCCACATCTGTCCTTATAAAGGTATGGCTTGGGAACCTAAGTGGGCCCTGCAGGTGATGGAAACCCTTCCTGTGCTTGGTCCTACAGCACAGACAAGCTATGGATAGCACTGTGAACCTAATCTGACCTAGGGTCAGGTATAATAACTGAGAATGACCATTTTACCCCTAGACCACCATCTCTGGATGATGCATCAGGACATGGACCTAAGGCCCAGTGTAAGGCCCAGAGAGTTCCAAGTGAGAACCAACTGAACACCGGGTCAACCCAGCGAGCTTAGGTTAACCCTAGGACTACCAGAGACAGATTGGAAACTTAACATGATAATTTCTGATTTACATCTAGGATTTGATCCAGCGCTCGAGGTCTACAATCAGACTGCTGTTGGAATTGAATTTGCAACCCAGGTGAGTGAAATATTATCATATATGTACATGTAACTGTGATGCTATGCCGGCTATTGAATTTAAATCATAATTGCTATGTTATCTAAATTCTGTTCAATTATTTAAAATATTACACATTGATTGTCTGTTGATCAACACTATGAATTTTATCTGATGATTGTGATTGTTAGACTAGATGCCGTAGTCGGCTTGGAAATGAGGCCTATGGTAGCCCGTAGAATGGGATGCGGTTGACACCACCCGACTCATACGATGCCATATAGATATGGGGTTAAAGTTTCATCACCCGTACTACGCACCCTTGCCAATAGGGGTTAAGGTGTTGGATGCCTGTGAGGGTGACCATATGTGTATATGAGGAAAGAAAAGAAATGAAAAGAAAAGAAATGTGTTTACACCAGAATGGTGAATATGAGCTATATGCCGGGCTATAAGCCAGAAAAGAATGGAAATGAGAAATGTGATGGATTACCCTACAGGTTAATCACAGAGGGCTGGTCGGGCTGACCTAGGTGAACAAATGCGGGAGCTGATTGATCCTCTCTGACAACTCAATGGGTGTATCACGGGAAGGGGTTAGAAGCCCGCACTAGGGATACATGTATTGGGGATTGTAGTAGCACTGACCTGACTTAGTTGTGATGCTAGGTGGCTAATAAATAATCTGGACTTGCATCTCATGTAGGATCATATGAATTGTGGTTGCACGTGTATGCATGATGATATGTTTTGCTCACGAGCTCAGTGGGGCACACACTCTGTTATACAATGTTTTTCTTAGATGATCCTGCAGGTGGATGCCGCTATGGCATGGAGGCTCATTTCGAGGAGGAGAGCCCTGGTTGTTATGATGATATTGGTGTGGACCCCAACAGAGGTCGTGCCGATGATGCTTTCATTCTCGGTGGTCATTGATGAAGACCATTAAGGAGTGCACCTGATGCTTTTTGTCTTGGGGACTCCTTGTTGTTTTGTTTAGGAATTTATCCCCGTTCTGCCTGTGGTCCTGTTGTAAGTTTTCTTACTTTTCTTTTTGGGGTTGAGTTAGCTCACCCTGTACATATATGTATATATATCTTTCTTTCTTTAGCTTTTGTCAGCTTTGTTTCTTGTTGTGGGTTGTATCTGGGTGGGAATGTTTCAGAACACAATAAATATGTATATATCACCTTCATTCCCGTATTGCTACGCTTTCTCTTTATTTATAATTGTAGTTTATTCTGCAACACTCTGATCTTACCTGTAGTAATGTGATGAATGTGGACCCATGAATGTAAGCATTGCTTCTAGATCCGTGGGATTTGGCAGATTGCTGATGAGCACATTTATGTGTGAAATCTTAAGGCATAAAGCATACATTTTACCACATTGGACAGAGTTACTCGGTGTTTTCTTGTGCTTTTCAAGTTTTAGGTGAATTCTTGTGAAAATGGAGGAGATGATGCTAAGGAAATGTTTTTAAGCTATTTAGAGGTGTTAATGGCATGGATGCGTAGCTCATCGAGTCAGCTTCGTAACGGTTCAAACGACACATGATTCCGAGTTGAAACGAAGAAGTTACGGCCGTTTTCGTAACAAAGCACGAAAATGGTCTATAGGGGTTTATTTGTAATTATTGACAGTCAGCCGGGGACAAAGTGAAGTGAAAGTTAAGATTCCAGAGGCCTTAACACAATAACCAAAAGTAATATTTCCTGTACCCGAAAGATTAAATTTGGAGGGCTCTGGACAGTCCAACGTCAACTTAAGATATCTTGGGCTCCCGAACTCCAAATTGGACGAAATTTGGGTCTATTTTGGGGGATTTTTCGCAAGGAACACAATGGTGAGGCCTATATAAGCACCCCATGCTCCACTTTTTCTGAAAGATAGAATGGGTATTTTATTTATTCTTGAAGGAATCCTAGTCATCACCCTTGCTCTCTCTCTCCTCCAACTTCTCAACGGCACTTCTGGAATTTTAATTGGGATAGATTTATTTTGAAAGATATTCTCTCACCTATGAAAAACTGAAAAGTCAAAGATGCTTTGATTTTATTGCTTGGAGAAGATATCTATAAAGAAAAGGAAGCACTTGTTAGAATTGGAAGTTTACTTTTCTAGAAATAGAAGGTCTATGTAAACAATCTTCTCTTCTTCTTCTTTCTACTTTTTTCCTTTTTTCTTAGGATTCAAGGCATTGGAAAAGAGGAAGGAGAAGAGAATATTCTCTTTTCTTAGGGAATATTTCTCCTACACTTCCCTCTTCTCTCTTCTCCTCTCTTCCCCCTATAAATACCCCTTGCCCTCTGGGTTGTAAGAAGTTAGTTTTTTTTTAGTTCAGTTTTTAGTTAGTTTCTAGTTCAATTTTAATTCAGTTTTTAGTGTGATTTTTAGTTCATTCACTTAGTAAAATTTCTTTTCTTCTTCTCCTTCTAAGTTGTGATTTTTGGCTTTTCTAAGTTCTAGTTTGCTTTTTGATTTTCATTTAATGGTTGTAATAGGTTTAGTTTATACTTTAATTTCAATTTAAGTCTTCAATTGGATTGTAATTTCTTAATTCTAGTTTAGGTTTTAAGCCTTCTAGTCTAAGTTCTTAAGTTGATGACAAGACTTGAAGATTTAGAAGAGGAGGCCATGGTAAGTTTATGCAAATATTCAAGGTTTTCAATTACATTCATGCAAGCACATCCAGGTTTTACTATCTAAACTCTCAATCTCATTCTCCCTCTCCTCTATCTCTCTCTATCTTCTTCTTCTTCTCCCTCTATTTCTTTTTTTTTTTTTTTATATGGTTGTGGTATGTGGATGCACTTTTATTCCCTTATTTTTTTTTATGTGATTATGAAGTGTGGCTGCGTTTTTGTTATTCCTTCCAATTTACGATAGTTTGATAGGTTAGATGCTCATGTGTTAGGACACCAACTTAATCCCTTAATTTTGTTAGATGCTTATGAGTTAGGATGCATTAAATTTCATTAGTTTCATTAGTTTAATTTAACACTTTAATTTGGTTCACTTTGCATTACTTTTAAGTTAGTTAAATAGAGTGGCGTATATCTCCTCGTGTTCGACCCGTAGCTACGATTGATCCGTACGCTTGCGGTATAATTTTTAAACTCAAACAAGTTTTCGGCGCCGTTGCCGAGGAGATTATTGACCACTTTATTTTTCTGATTTTTAAGTAATTCGAAGTGCTTTAGTTTCTTCTCTTTCTCCTCTTCTCTTAAAAAAAAAAAAAAAGGTTTTTGAAAACCTCTTGTTGTTTCTCTTCTGTTTCAAATAGTGTGCGCCCAATCTAAAGTCCTTTATATGCCCAAACCCAGCCAATCTTGGTGCCCCTTGATTCGTTGGGTGGTTTGGATTGGCATGTGACTTATCTTAGGAGGTGACCACTCTTGATAACAGGAAAGCGACATAGTGAGAGCGTTGGAAACATAAACGTATAGTAGTCCTCCACCCTACATCAGAATCCATTTGGAGTCGCCCGTAGGTGGCTCATGAAGACTATACGGGTTCCCTTGCTGTCAACCTATATGGCAACCTTACAGCTTTGGAACCATTGTTTCGATTTCTGAGGGATAGATGCACTATCTATGTTATACCCGCACCCCGAGAGTATAATTAATTATTAATTCTTCCCCGTGACGTGTAGTTATCACTGCCACGTATGCCGGTGAGTTGTTCTCACTGGTGGTCAAACCCAGCTATATTGACCATAGTACGAGGTTGCCTGTGGAAACTAGTCGGGACCACGGAGGTTGCACCTTGACGTGTCAGGGGTAAGTAGTTGACCAAATTTTGTTGTGTGCTTACTGCCCTCTCAAAGCCCTCGAAGTGTGGTCCAAAGGCCCTGACCTCTTATGGTGGGAACCACCTTCCTACTCGCATCGGAGGCAAGGTTACTGGCTGCCTCCGACCCTACATCCAATGCTGCTAACAAGGACCCTTGTGGGTGAGACCCTGTGGCTAAGGTGCTATTGGTGCCCTGCCATGTTTGACCTTACCCAAATAGACCCTAGGTTACACTTATGAGGCCTTATCCAAATAGGCCAATAAATGTGATTTCTATATGAGAGAGAGGGGTAAGACTATTCCTTAGTCTTTCTTTTTTCTTTCTCTTTCCTAACCTAATCGTGAAAGGAGAGGAGAGCTTTGAAGAGAGGAGGCGGCAAGGAGGAGAAGAAGGAGAAGGAAGGGAAGAAGAAGAAGGAAATGGCTGCTGGGTTTGGAGCTTTAAAGAGGGTACATCGTGTGTACCTCAAACCAGGTAAGCCAAGTGCCCTTTTCCCCCATTTTTCTCTCTTCCCCCTTGCTCGTTTGAGCTTGGGTGGTTCGTTGGTTGCAGCCCCAAGATGGGGTTTTTCTTTTTGAAACCCAAAGGGTTAGCTCGAACCATGTGTAGTTTCCCCTTGTAGGATGCTATCCCATTTTCATTACAATCCTATAAAGACCTCTATTTGACCTCTTGCTGAATCTATTTGATTCTAAAGCTTCAACCACCAAAGAAAACCCCAAATCTGGATTTTTGAGCTTTTGATCCTTTAAACCCCCTTAAATCTTTGGATGTTGGGTGTTTCTAAGACCCAAATAGACTCCAAGACACCCCTCCCTAGTCCCTTGAGGCTTAGAGAACCAAATGGGACAACCCTGGGCTTTTAAAGACCTTGAAATCACACTTGGGTTGCATCGGAGGCAAGACTGCGTGAGTCCGATGTTTGCCTCCGATGTGTCCTGAGCCTGCAGGGAAGGTCGGAGGCAAGGTCGGAGGCAAGCCTGCTGAGTCCGACGTTGCCTCCGATGCAGTTTTTTAAGGCTTATAACTTATGTAAACTGTGGGGTTTCTCTATGAGGCCTTCCCTACACTCTCTCACACTCTTATTCACTTCCATAGGCGCCAACATATGTGCAATGGAGTGATTTTGAGCGGGAATCGTTGCGCTTATACAAATTCCATTTGAAGTAATTGGTGAGTGGGTTTGGGTGACTGTTTGAGCTTGTTTACTATTGCTTATTCATGCATTTATGAATTATATTGTGACATTACCATTCAAGCATGATTGCATATTTGCATTTATTCTTATTCGATGATGATGATTTGGATGATATGGATTTGTGTTGGGTTACGGTGCCGGGAAGTACTGGCACCGGAACCCCCGTATTACATGGAATTATATATTGCATCTCATTCTTGCCTGTATGCGCCGTGTTGTGCTGGTACCCGGGTGTTAGATGGAATGGGACGTTGACACACCCGGATGTACCTCTCAACACGATAGGATTCATGGAGTATATCTGTGGTTAGGCTCAGTTCCCTATGCTACGACCCTTACCAACAGGGGTTTAGGTGTTGGGTAGGTAGCAGCACCGCTGTGGAGAGTTAGAGAGGCCAGGCCGGGGTAGTAATGGTTATCGGGGTCTGCCTCTGGGTGGTGATGACTACGACCGGCGCTGGCTCCATAGTAATAATTGAGGTTGCATTGTGGTGAGAATGGAAGGATCCACAATGTCTTCCCGAGTTATTGCAGTAGCATATACCCATTGACTTAGCATTGTGTGTTAGGTGGTAAATGAATTAATAATAGCATGCACCATGGACTATTTGTGATTGTGTGATTGTGCATCCCCTTTTCTCTCTCACTAGCTCGGTGGAGCTAACCCCGTGTACACATTCTTTTTAGATTTGGATGCAGATGATTTGTGGAGCCGAGACCGTGGATCGAGGATCATGGCGATGGTTGCCCATGATGATTGTGCCTACGGGTTGTACTGTTACTTGGGATCGTTCCCGTTTTATTATTATTTTAGAGCATTGTGCTTTGTATAAACTTTTATGTTTTACCTTTTTGGTAGCTGCTTGATGGTCATAGGAATTTTGTAACTATGTTACTTATTATCATTAGCCAATGAACATCTTATAATCATTTCATTTACGCTTTCGCAAACTCTGACCTGTCTTGGAATGTAATATTCCTTTGTCTTTCGTGCTCTGATATTATTGTATTTTAATATTGGTTTATGACTGTGAGTTGGCCACTGCATCGAGATCCTGGCGGTGAAGTGGGATGACGCGTGTCACCCCAATCATACCCTGATATTGTATTTTATCCCTTGTCGGGATAGGGGTGTGACAACATGGTATCAGAGCAATGATGCTCTGCACCGACCACAGTCTTGCGGACTCTTGATTTACTCTCCACAATTAGGTTCTAAACTAAAAATCTTCAAGAACATAAATGATTGTGTGCAGACATAGGAGAAGACTGATTGTGGTGAAACAAGGACTTAGAAGATAATAGGTAACATGAAACTTAGGACTTGAACCTTAGGCTGTTAAGCTACAACTATGTAGTTGCTTGGTTGAGTCTTAAGTAGGTCATAAATGGACAGTTATATGCTATAATTCATAAACACTAATGAATCAATCATAACTAAGCACAAATATCAGCAATGATTTAAACAAGAGAGAATTAATCAAATACATCAAGATACATATAAGATTAATTACAAATATCCAATTGTTCCAAATCTTCTTGGGAGGCAATCATATCCTTCCTATTTCAACATTCATGATTTCATCTATTCCAACAAAAACATATGACTCCATCCTGCTCAATCAAGAGATACCAATCTAAACACCATAATTGTTCCAGATTCTCTGTTTGGACATAACTGTGTCTTTCCCAACTCATAATGCAAGACTCCATTTGTTTCAATTCAAAACATTTGATTCTGGTTATCTCAGATTAAATATACAAGTCTACCATTTCTAAAAGTTCCCAGTTGTTCATCCCAAGACAAGAACTAGAAGAACTGATCCGGGATAACTTCAATTTGTTGAGAGAAAGTTGGGATAGTCATTTGCACCACCGCCACCATCGCGACCAAGAAAGGTGTTTATGTCATCTACCCCTCTCTCGATACCCTCTAGGCGTCGAGTCTGGTCGAAGAGTTGCTTCGTGACCTCATCGAAGCCATCCACCAGTCGTAGGTTCAACCGCCTTATGGTCGTCAGAATGTCAATACCTCCCACCTGATGAAGGTATAGGGATTCCTTCTAGGTGAACAATAGGTCTTTGCTCCTCCAATGGACATGTTGATAACGCCGATCAATTATGCTGCAGTGAAGGCTATAGGAACCCCCTTGACATATGAGACAACCTGATAATTTTGTATGCCCGGGTTCTCGGTGTCCAGATTTGTATAGAAATGGCGAATGAGTTTCAAGTAGTATGGTTCAGGAAGGTTGAGAATGTTGGTCCACCCCAATGCGTCAAATCTCTGCCCCACCTTGTAAGCTTGAGATCATCCAACACTACATCCCGCCCTTCCATTATATTTCTGAAGCGGAAGTAGTCTCGATAAAGCTCTTGGTCCTCTATCTTTTGGAACCATAGTGGATCTAGGACAGTTGGTGCAATTTGTTCTACGCATGTACGTCGTGTTCTTGGAGCCATTGATTGTTTTAACCTGCAGCCAAAAGCCAAGTAGATAGCAAAGTAATACCTTGAATGTTAAGGCCTAAGTAGATGATCAATGTAAGGTTATGGGGTTTAAAACCTAGCCTTTGATTCTTTTTTCAAGGCAATTAAGTTACAGCAGGATTCTTAGGCTAGAAAATTCTGATTTTTTTATCAAATTGTGATCTAAGAAGTTGGAGAAAAAGGAAAGGCATGGCCATTATGTGAATGACATGATAAATAATGAAGATTCATGGTCATAATATGCCTAAAAAGTAATATTTTATACAAAATAGTGGGTTCAAGCAAGAAATGGGTTTATTCAATCATGGAGCATGCCTTGAACTTCAAAGAAAATTTTCAGATTTTGTGGTTGAAAGTTTGAATCTTGGAAAACAAGTAAATATGATTTGTGACAACTCAGAGAATGTAAGCTAAGCCCTATCTAGTAAGACCGAATCAAATATGGCAAAAGAGAAGAGGAAAGATTCTAAGGATTTTATCAACAATCATGTATACAAGGAAATATGTTTGAAGATAAGACAATGTGATAATTTTCTATGAGATTTTATGGCATGTAAAAGAATTAGATTTGAACTTGGAGAGTTTTCCCAAAATATTGTGAATTGAGGACTTTACCACAACCAAAACCTAAACATAACCCTAGTAAAATTCAACTAGACTTGACAAACATAGCAACAATCTCTAAAATGCTTGCAAAGACTTGAAAATTTATAAAAGATGCAATAATCAAACAAGGATCCAACAACTTAGTGCCATCGATCAAATAGGACTTGATTTACACCCAAAAACCCTAGTTCCAATCGGTTTGGCATGGATTTGGTGTACATGGTCATGGTATTACAAGCAAAGTCAAGACATGATCACAACTTGAAATGATTCATCCCAAATCCAAGAAAAGAGAAAGTAGGAATGGGAAGAAAGCCATATCTTGAACAAGTGAGAGTTAAACCTTGAGGCTTAAGATTACAAGAAAACCACCCAAGGGAAGCTTGAACGGAAGTCCCTGTAGAGCTTTTTCTCCCTGCGGTTATGTTCCTTTTTTTGGAGCCAAAAGCGAGTTTTAAAACTCGCGGCTCTGTTATGTTAAATTTCTGCAAATGACCGAACGAGCGAAGCCACTTATCGTGAATCCGCTCCGCATAAAACTTGAAATTATCATTTTAAAACTGTGCGGATCAACGAACGGATCCACACTCATGCGTCCATCCGTAGATCCGTTTGACTTCAACTCTCTCTGCCTTTGAGACTTCTGAGACCGGATGAACGAATGGATTTGCATTCCACATCCGCCCGTTAGTCCGCTCTACCTATTTTTCGCGGAGGAGCCACGAACGGACCCGGAGTGCTGACGTCGCTCGTGAGTCCACCCGATTTCTTTTAAGATTTTGAGCCTATTTTTTTTGGAGACCTTTTGACCACACCTATATGTGATGATTATGTGCCTATACCCTAGATCGGACACCCCTGTTGTGTGACCCATTTGTGGGGACCACTTAAGTCTAGTTAATACCTGAAAATTGAAAGAGGTTAGGACTTGTACCCGACTGGGCCAGCTAATAAGAACTAGCAGGCATTGGTAACCGCTGTGACTCCTCTCTTACCTGAAAGGATAAAAGTTACCTTGAGGATGAAGATCCATAGACCCTATGAATGTAAGGACTCAAACCTTATGGATAGGGAAACCTAAATCTATGCGGGTAGAGACCCTTAATGGGGTGCGTAGAATCTAAACCTGTGGGTAGGTACTAGGAAAGGAAAGTAATAGGCTGGTTTGGGCTGTTTATTTGAGTAAGCCATGAAGGTCACGTGTATTTGGAAGTCACTCATAACACCTCAAGCTAGTGATGACTCTATTTGGACTTTACTTGGTCCATCCAAACCTTGTTTAGACTCATAGAGAAAGTCCTACACCGTGATTCGACTTTCCAAAGAAAGGACTTAGCGAACCGTACCTGAGAACTTCTTGTTCTGGTGGATTGACCTAGATGACAGATATGTCCATAGGAATTTGAATGTAATTATTGAATCTATGCCTACATATTGGTGTGATAAATATATATATAGATATCCCTTAGAACCTTGGACTTGTGTGACTAGAGTGATTCTCTGGTACTACAAGTATGACTTACCTCGACCTTGCTGTGAAACTAGTTGGAGCCCTGACCTTGGTTGACCAAACCTTAGGGTAATGAATAATGAATTTATTGACCGAGTAGGTTAATTTATTGAGACCTGCTTAAAGAGTTGACTTGGACCAAAACTATTAAAGGGTTATTGGTTCTCGAAAGAGGACTGATGTGGACTCTTCCTTGTGGGATAACTGTGTAGTAGGTTTAAAGGTTGTGAAAGTTGAAACTGAAGGATGTAACAAGACCTTCTCCAACGACAGATATGAATGGGGTAATGGATCACCAAATGCGTTCCCTCCGTACTGGGAGTGAACAATAGGAGATTCCATCAATATTCTAAATCATTCTAAAGTTGGGTTAGGTAATGAGACAACCAGATGTGAAAGCCTTCAGAATGTAAACCCTATGTTGGGTCATGGACAGGTTAAATCCTGTAACCCAAGAATGACCAGAGTAGTGAAGGCTAGAGTGGTATCACCTGATCTGGAAGATCTAGGGAACCTTTGGTCCTTGAGACTTAACTTAGTAGTTGGAACCCTGTTTTCCTAGGGTTATTGTGAACCACACCCCTGTGGTAATTTGACCCTGTAAGGAAAAGAGAATTGTGGAACCTAACTTGCTGTGACATGTAGGCACTGCCTCATCTTGACCCGACCTTTGACTTAGTTTAAGATGTGGGTGACTTGGGATGTTGTTATCCAACAGCCCTTATCACTTGAGACCCTAGCTGCCTCAAATTTCGGGGACGAAATTTCTTGTAAGGTGGGGAGAATGTTATACCCGCACCCCGAGAGTATAATTAATTATTAATTCTTCCCCGTGACGTGTAGTTATCACTGTCACGTATGCCGGTGAGTTGTTCTCACTGGTGGTCAAACCCAGCTATATTGACCATAGTACGAGGTTGCCTGTGGAAACTAGTCGGGACCACGGAGGTTGCACCTTGACGTGTCAGGGGTAAGTAGTTGACCAAATTTTGTTGTGTGCTTACTGCCCTCTCAAAGCCCTCGAAGTGTGGTCCAAAGGCCCTGACCTCTTATGGTGGGAACCACCTTCCTACTCGCATCGGAGGCAAGGTTACTGGCTGCCTCCGACCCTACATCCAATGCTGCTAACAAGGACCCTTGTGGGTGAGACCCTGTGGCTAAGGTGCTATTGGTGCCCTGCCATGTTTGACCCTACCCAAATAGACCCTAGGTTACACTTATGAGGCCTTATCCAAATAGGCCAATAAATGTGATTTCTATATGAGAGAGAGGGGTAAGACTATTCCTTAGTCTTTCTTTTTTCTTTCTCTTTCCTAACCTAATCGTGAAAGGAGAGGAGAGCTTTGAAGAGAGGAGGCGGCAAGGAGGAGAAGAAGGAGAAGGAAGGGAAGAAGAAGAAGGAAATGGCTGCTGGGTTTGGAGCTTTAAAGAGGGTACATCGTGTGTACCTCAAACCAGGTAAGCCAAGTGCCCTTTTCCCCCCATTTTTCTCTCTTCCCCCTTGCTCGTTTGAGCTTGGGTGGTTCGTTGGTTGCAGCCCCAAGATGGGGTTTTTCTTTTTTGAAACCCAAAGGGTTAGCTCGAACCATGTGTAGTTTCCCCTTGTAGGATGCTATCCCATTTTCATTACAATCCTATAAAGACCTCTATTTGACCTCTTGCTGAATCTATTTGATTCTAAAGCTTCAACCACCAAAGAAAACCCCAAATCTGGATTTTTGAGCTTTTGATCCTTTAAACCCCCTTAAATCTTTGGATGTTGGGTGTTTCTAAGACCCAAATAGACTCCAAGACACCCCTCCCTAGTCCCTTGAGGCTTAGAGAACCAAATGGGACAACCCTGGGCTTTTAAAGACCTTGAAATCACACTTGGGTTGCATCGGAGGCAAGACTGCGTGAGTCCGATGTTTGCCTCCGATGTGTCCCGAGCTGCAGGGAAGGTCGGGAGGCAAGGTCGGGAGGCAAGCTGCTGAGTCCGACGTTGCCTCCGATGCAGTTTTTAAGGCTTATAACTTATGTAAACTGTGGGGTTTCTCTATGAGGCCTTCCCTACACTCTCTCACACTCTTATTCACTTCCATAGGCGCCAACATATGTGCAATGGAGTGATTTTGAGCGGGAATCGTTGCGCTTATACAAATTCCATTTGAAGTAATTGGTGAGTGGGTTTGGGTGACTGTTTGAGCTTGTTTACTATTGCTTATTCATGCATTTATGAATTATATTGTGACATTACCATTCAAGCATGATTGCATATTTGCATTTATTCTTATTCGATGATGATGATTTGGATGATATGGATTTGTGTTGGGTTACGGTCGGAAATCGCTGGAACCCCGTATTCATGGAATTATATATTGCATCTCATTCTTGCTGTATGCGCCGTGTTGTCTTGGTACCGGGTGTTAGATGGAATGGGACGTTGACACACCCGGATGTACCTCTCAACACGATAGGATTCATGGAGTATATCTGTGGTTAGGCTCGAGTTCCTATGCTACGACCCTTACCAACAGGGGTTTAGGTGTTGGGTAGCGAGCACCGCGCTCGTGGAGAGTTAGAGAGGCCAGGCCAGGGGTAGTAATGGTTATCGGGGTCTGCCCCTGGGTGGTGATGACTACGACCGGCGCGGGCTCCATAGTAATAATTGAGGTTGCATTGTGGTGAGAATGGAAGGATCCACAATGTCTTCCCGAGTTATTGCAGTAGCATATACCCATTGACTTAGCATTGTGTGTTAGGTGGTAAATGAATTAATAATAGCATGCACCATGGACTATTTGTGATTGTGTGATTGTGCATCCCCTTTTCTCTCTCACTAGCTCGGTGGAGCTAACCCCGTGTACACATTCTTTTTAGATTTGGATGCGAGATGATTCTGTGGAGCCAGAGACCGGGATCGAGGATCATGGCGATGGTTGCCCATGATGATTGTGCCTACGGGTTGTACTGTTACTTGGGATCGTTCCGTTTTATTATTATTTTAGAGCATTGTGCTTTGTATAAACTTTTATGTTTTACCTTTTTGGTAGCTGCTTGATGGTCATAGGAATTTTGTAACTATGTTACTTATTATCATTAGCCAATGAACATCTTATAATCATTTCATTTACGCTTTCGCAAACTCTGACCTGTCTTGGAATGTAATATTCCTTTGTCTTTCGTGCTCTGATATTATTGTATTTTAATATTGGTTTATGACTGTGAGTTGGCCACTGCATCGAGATCCTGGCGGTGAAGTGGGATGACGCGTGTCACCCCAATCATACCCTGATATTGTATTTTATCCCTTGTCGGGATAGGGGTGTGACAATCTACCTTGGGCTCCCTCTTGTTTTTAGTATTTTTTTTTTCTAGTCTTTTATTTTTCTTTAAATTTTTTTTTATGGGAGACCTCAATTTGGGATAGGTGGTTAATTTGGAATAATGGGAGATACACTTCCTTATAAGATTTTGGGGGAAAGATGGACCTATGCTAAAGCAACCATGATTTTGGAGGAAATGTTTAAACAGGTTAGGGAAGCCAAAAGTAGTGAGATAGAGAACAATTTTGCACCACCCCAGTACAATTTTGCTCCCCAACCCAACTATGGGCCTTCGAAAAATTTTGATTGGTCACATCCCCAGACAATCCATGTTATGGAAGGATGCCCTAATCTTTATGGGGGTAGCTATGGTGATGAGAATGTGAGTCCTCAATTTCAATACAATTCTTTTGGCACTTACAATCAGGGGTGGAGTGATCATCCCGATTTCTTGTGGGATCAATGGAATAACCAAGCTGGACCACCCAATTTCCAATATCATGGTCAGTTTGGTCCTCCAATGCCCAACCCTCCATTAAATCTCAATGGGCCACCTCTCCTTGAACCATATCACCAACCCCCTGAATTTCAGAACATGGGTGAGGAGGCTGGACTGAGTGAGCTTGAGAGGAACATAGCCCTTCTCACAACAAACCACAATACCATGGAGAAGCAACTCTTTCAACTGATCACCATGTTACAGGAGGAGGAAATGGGTACATTACCTAGTCAGCTTGAACCTAGTCTATGTTACCAGATTCCTGTTCAGAATGAACCACCCCATCCCTAATTTAATGATATTGAAAGTCCACCACCCCAGTTTGAGGTTAATGAGAGTCATTCCCAACAAGCTGCTTATCATGATGATTTATTTGTTGAGATTGAGTCTCCTCAGCATATTAGTGAAGCGAGATTTGATGAGCTACCTAGGGAAGTCCAACTTTTTCCTGAAATTTTTGATTTTAGTGAGCCTAGTGTTTTTATTGATTTAGAATCAGATTTTCATGATAACATAGAAACCCAGGAAATTCGATCTCCCCCTCTCTATTTGGAAAACTTAGATAATTGTCATTTTGAGTATTCCATTGTCTCACATGTTGATTTGTCCAAACCTCTTAGGTTTGACGATTTTATTGAGGAGGACAATGTTAGTCATAATGCCTTTCAAGCATATTTCCATGATCCTTATTTGGCAAACCAAGTTATGCAAAGAGCGGATAGTTGTATTGCTAGGATTGATTTGAATAAACCTCCAATTTTTTATGATTATTTAGATGAGGTTATTTATAATCCTTTTTATGCTTATTGTGATCCATTTTTGGTTGGTTTTTCAAAGAATGATAGGTGTTCTACATTACCAATGGGAGAGAATGGAAGGATTTATGGCCTGAGTTTTATTGCTTTCATTTTTCACTGTCCCATGAGGATAGATTTTTCTATTGGATATTTCTCAATTGTGCTTAACTTTTGTATTATTTCTCGCTTTACTAAAATTTATGGTCGAGTGTTTTCTGGTTCTGAAGCTATTTCTCCATTTACTGGCCATGGATTGAGATTTCTATTGCTGCTCCTAGCACTTTTTGTAGAGCTCATGACTCTTCATGATCCTCTTTGTTGATTATGTCTGGTAAGCCCCTTCATCTCCTCCCTTGTCCTTATTTTTTTCTTTTATGCATGCATTGAGGACACTGCATGAATTAAGTGTGGGGGGGATGTTGGGCTTAATTGGTGAATTTTGATTGTGGCAATAGTTTGATTTTGTACATATGTCTCTTTGATTGCAAAATGAGAGAGAGAGGGAATTAGGTATCCTAGCATGCGAAATAATAAAAAATCCCTTTTCAAGGACGATAGTTGGTTTGTATCCAGTGATGCGAAATTCCTCTATGTGTTTTATGGACCCTTTGATCTTTTGGCTAATAGTTGAGACCAATTTGTTTGTGGCAAGGCAAGGCATGAAAGTGGAAATGAAAAAAAAAAAAAAAAGGAAAAAAAACAAGGAACAGAAAAGAAAGTGGAATTCCTTGGGACTAGACAGGGCACTATGCCTCATGAAGCAGGGTGATTTGATCGAAATTCCTTGGAAGGAAACTCAAAAAACTCTTGCATCAATGTCTCAATGTCTTATGGATATATGCAAAAAGCGATGCTACCAAGTATTTGGGTGTCTGGTGTATGCTCCACCATGTCATTCAGAGAACAGTAGTGGAGTAGAAATAGAGTTTGTGGTTGAGAAAGAAAAAACTTTTGCCTTAATGCCTGAAAAAAAAAAAAAAGTATGATCAACAATACTCAATGCCTAAGTCTTTGGTTCCATCGATGCTATGGGGGGGTTTACTTGAAGGTGAGTAGTGTTCAGAAAATATGAGGAGATCCCTTAATCTTGATACATGCTTATTACTTGAATTGATGTGGGGTGATAAAATTCAAGTATGGGGGAACCTTTGGCTCCTTGATCTTTAGTTGAACACTTTTTGGGATTATGTGTACTGTCTTACTTATGCCATGATTAAAATTTGCAGCATTTATTTACAATTAAATTTTGGGTGTACATTCACTGCAAACACCCACGAGACACAACTCGTCCACTAGGGGTAACCTAGGGGTTTAAAGGCTTCTTGCACATGCTAAGTGCAACCGTGATTCCTACGAAAGTGAGTTAGGATTTTCTGCATTCTAGGTTAGTTTTTGTTTTTGCTTTACTTGAGGACAAGTAACGTTCAAGTGTGGGGGAATCTGATGAGCACATTTATGTGTGAAATCTTAGGGAATAAAGCATACATTTTACCACATTGGACAGAGTTACTCGATGCTTTCTTGTGCTTTTCAGGTTTTAGGTGAATTCTTGTGAAAATGGAGATGATGCTAAGGAAATGTTTTTAAGCTATTTAGAGGTGTTAATGGCATGGATGCGTAGCCCATCGAGTCAGCTTCGTAACGGTTCAAACGGCACTTGATTCCGAGTTGAAACGAAGAAGTTACGGCCGTTTGCGTAACGAAGCATGAAAATGGTCTATAGGGGTTTATTTATAATTATTGACAGTCAGCCGGGGACAAAGTGAAGCGAAAGTTCAGATTCTAGGGGCCTTAACACAATAACCAGAAGTAATATTTCCTGTACCCGAAAGATTCCATTTGGAGGGCTCTGGACAGTCCAACTTCAACTTAAGATATCTTGGGCTCCCGAACTCCAAATTGGACGAAATTTGGGTCTATTTTGGGTGATTTTCGCAACGAACACAATGGCGAGGCCTATATAAGCACCCATGCTCCATGTTTTTTGAAAGACAGAATGGGTATTTTATTTATTCTTGAAGGAGTCCTAGTCATCACCCTTACTCTCTCTCTCCTCCAACTTCTCAAGGGCACTTATGGAATTCTAATTGGGATAGATTTATTTTGAAAGATATTCTCTCACCTATGGAAAGTTGAAAAGTCAAAGATACTTTGATTTTATTGCTTGGAGAAGATATCTAGAAAGAAAAGGAAGCACTTGTTAGAATTGGAAGTTTACTTTTCTAGAAATAGAAGGTCTATGTAAACAATCTTCTCTTCTTCTTCTTTCTATTTTTTTCCTTTTTTCTTAGGATTCAAGGCATTGTAAAAGAGGAAGGAGAAGAGACTTTTCTTAGGGAATATTTCTCCTACACTTTCCTCTTCTCTCTTCTCCTCTCTTCCCCCTATAAATACCCCTTGCCTTCTGGGTTGTAAGAAGTTAGTTTTTTTTTAGTTCAGTTTTTAGTTAGTTTCTAGTTCAATTTTAATTCAGTTTTTAGTGTAATTTTTAGTTCATTCACTTAGTAAAATTTTTTTTCTTCTTCTCCTTCTAAGTTGTGATTTTTGGCTTTTCTAAGTTCTAGTTTGCTTTTTTATTTTCATTTAATGGTTGTAATAGGTTTAGTTTATGCTTTAATTTCAATTTAAGTCTTCAATTGGGTTGTAATTTCTTAATTCTAGTTTAGGTTTTAAGCCTTCTAGTCTAAGTTCTTAAGTTGATGACAGGACTTGAAGATTTAGAAGAGGAGGCCATGGTAAGTTTATGCAAATATTCAAGCTTTTCAATTACATTCATGCAAGCACATCCAGGTTTTACTATCTAAACTCTCAATCTCATTCTCCCTCTCCTCTATCTCTCTCTATCTTCTTCTTCTTCTCCCTCTATTTCTTTTATTTTTTTTTTATATGGTTGTGGTATGTGGATGCATTTTTATTCCCTTATTTCTTTTTATGTGATTATGAAGTGTGGTTGCGTTTTTGTTATTCCTTCCAATTTACGATAGTTTGATAGGTTAGATGCTCATGTGTTAGGATGCCAACTTAATCCCTTAATTTTGTTAGATGCTTATAAGTTAGATGCTTATGAGTTTTCATTAGTTTCATTAGTTTAATTTAATACTTTAATTTGGTTCACTTTGCATTACTTTTAAGTTAGTTAAATAGAGTGGCGTATATCTCCTCGTGTTCGATCCGTAGCTACGATTGATCCGTACGCTTGCGGTATAATTTTTAAACTCAAACAATTGCCGTTACGTAATACAGGTCACCTACTTAATCCTCCCAGGGGGTGGTTTGGGGTGTGACAACGCGCATCCCTGTCATGCTCCTCCAATAATCAATGTGGTCTTCCTAGTTCGTCGGGGTCAACGCCACAGGCATCCCTCCAAAAGGAAGCCCCGTGATCATAGAAAAGTTGAGAGGTGTGATGGTCACTTTCCTAGTGGAAGATGGAAGGTATGGGTGCTCGGCCACCACCTCTCCACTAGAGCCCGAACTGTCAAGCTATCTAGCTCTCAGACGGGACAAGCAGCGATATACCCCAATCCGGTCCATCTCACCCAGGATAGTACCTCCAGGCAGAGCTCCCTGTACCACTCTCGCACTCTCTCCGTGCCGCAATACTTCTTCGGCATCGGAATGGTCTTACCCTGCAAAGACATAAGAAAGGAAATTATGATTAGATTCCAATAAATAACAAAAAAAAAGAGAAAAAAACAACAAACATAAGAATTTAAGTCTAAACATGATTGAAACAGAGATTTTAGAGATTTGTCTCAATTTGCGTGCTTAGAAATGCCTAAGTCTGTGTTTTAGGGTTTTACCTCGACTTACGTGCCAAAAGATATCCAGTTTGGTATCTAATGGCTTTGCCTCAATTTGCACGCCGAAATATGACCAGTTTGGTATCTGACGGTTTTGTCTCGATTTACATGCCTAGAAATGCCTAAGTCGGTATTTTAGGGCTTAGCCTCAATTTGTGTGGTAAAAGATTTCTGGTTTGGTATTTAATGGGCATGCCTCGATTTGCACGCCAAAAGATATCCGGTTTGGTATCTGATTGCTTCGCATCGGTTTACTCATCGAAAGATAACTGGTTTGGTATCTGACGACGGTCTTGATTTACGTGCCTAAAAAAATGGCTAAGTAGGTATTTTATTGTTTTGCCTCGATTTACATGCCAAAAGATATCCCATCTGGCATCTAATGGCTTCGCCTTGATTTACACGCCAAAAGATAACCAGGTTGGTATCTGACGGCTTTGCCTTTATTTGCGTACCCAAAATGCCTAAGTTGGTGTTTTAGGGTTTCTCCTTGATTTACGTGCCAAAAGATGCCAGTTTGGTATTTGACGGCTTTGTCTTGATTTACGTGCCTAAAATGTCTAAGTTGGGGTTTTTGGGTTTTGCCTCGATTTACATGTCAAAAGATGCCCGGTTTGGTGTTTGATGGCTTTATCTTGATTTGTATGCCTAAAGTTGCCTAAGTCGGTATTTTATGATTTTACCTCGATTTATGTGCCAATAGATATCCAATGACTTTACCTCGACTTGCGTGTCTAAGTTGGTGTTTTAGGATTTTATCTCGATTTGTGTGCCTAAAAAAGGTACCCAGTTTGCTATTCGAATGTTTTACCTCGATTTATGCACCAAAAGATACCTGGTTTGGTATCCGATGGCCTTACCTAGGTTTGCGTGCCAAAAGATGCTCGGTTTGGTATCATACGGCTTTGGCTACTTTCGTAGGCTTAAAAATACCTAAGTTTGTTTCGCATCAATTTATGTGCCTAGAAATGCCTAAATTATGGTATTAGGGCTTTGTCTCGATTTACGAGCCTTGGGGATCATGACAGTAATGAATAAATAAATCCTACGATGGCATTAATCAACAGAAAAGATAAGGTTAGTGTGCTTACTGCCCGCGAATGCACCCAAATGGCGCAGCAAATGTGGCGCGCAGTATCTCTCAACGTCGTCCTAGATGGGTACCAGCCTGCCCGATCATCTGCATCAGTCGTGCCAAAAAGAGAGCTGTGTGAAGACTGACGAGGACGGCTCCGGAAGGCCATCTCACTCAAAGTATCAAAAAAAAAATTAAAAAAAACGGCAAAGTCTGGGAACAAAACCAGGAAAGAGATGTAAAGCGGGGACCCTACCTATATATAGACAACAAGGGCCAAAGCCACGATGCCGTGGAAATTTCTACAGCCCCGTGGAGGACCCTCCATGGTGGCGTGGTACTCACACGGCGCTGTGAAAAAAAAAACAAAAAAGGGGGTGTCAGGTTGCCATTAGGTCGTGATGCCGTCACATCGTTACACATTCGATTGCGATGCCGTCTCATCATTACACATTCGGTCGCGATGCCATCTCATCCTTACGCATTTGGTCGCAATGCCATCTCATCGTTACGCATTCTGTCACGATGCCGTCTCATCGTTAAGCATTCGATTGCGATGTCGCCTCATCGTTACATATTTGGTCGTGATGCCGACTCATCGTTACGCATTCAGTTGTGATGCCGTCTCATCGTTACGCATTCGGTCGCGATGCCCTCTCATCGTTATGCATTCTGTCGCGATTTCCTCTCATCGTTACGCATTCGATTGCAATGTTGTCTCATTGTTACGCATTCGATCGCGATGCCGTCTCATCGTTACACCAACTTACGACTGGTCTGTCACCCCCTTCTCCGTCCAAAATGGCCTCATAATGGCGGCAGGAAGACCCCTATGCATGACGCTCATCCCTATCGTGCTCCTGCAATAATCAATGCGATCCTCCTGGTCCGCCGGGGTCGACGCCACAGGCATCCCTCCAAAATGAAGCCTCGTGATCATATAAAAGTCGTGAGGTGTGATGGTCACCTCTCCTAGTGGAAGATGGAAGGTATGGGTGCTCGGCCACCACCTCTCCACTAAAGCCTAAACTGTCAGGCTATCTAGCTCTCGGATGGGGCAGGCAGCGATATACCCCAATCCGGTCCGTCTCACCCAGGATAGTACCTCCGGACAGAGCTCTCTGTACCCCTCTCACACACTCTCTGTGCCGCAATACTTCTTCAACATCAGAATGGTCTTACCCTACAAAGACATAAGAAAGAAAATTTTGATTAGATTCCAATAAATAAAAAAATAGAGAAAAAAATAGCAAACACAACAATCTAAGTCTAAACATGATTGAGTTAGAGATTTTAGAGATTTGTCTCAATTTGCGTGCCTAGAAATGCCTAAGTTTATGTTTTAGGGTTTCACCTCGACTTGGGTGCCAAAAGATATCTAGTGTGGTATCTAATGGCTTCGCCTCAATTTGTACACCGAAAGATGACCAGTTTGGTATCTGATGGCTTTGTCTCGATTTACATGCCTAGAAATGCCAAAGTCGGTATTTTAAGGCTTCGCCTCAAATTGTGCGCCAAAAGATATCTGATTTTGTATCTGATGGCCTTGCCTCAATTTGCATGCCAAAAGATTCTGGTTTAGTATGTGATGGCTTCACCTCAGTTTACGCGTTGAAAGATAACTAGTTTGGTAGCTGATGACTATCTCGATTTACGTGTCTAAAAAATGCCTAAGTTAATTTTTTAGGGTTTCACCTCGATTTGTGCACCAAAAGATATCCGATCTAGTATCTAATAACATGGCTTTGATTTGCGCACTAAAAGGTAACCGGGTTGGTATCTGATGACATTATCTTGAATGCGTACCTAAAAATGCCTAAGTCGATATTTTAGGGTTTTGCCTTGATTTGTGCGCCAAAGATACCCGATTTGGTATCCCACAGCTTTATCTTGATTTGCACACCAAAAGATATCCAATTTTGTATCTGATGGCCGTGCCTCGATTTGCTTGCCAAAAGATATCCGATTTGGTATCTGATGGCTTTGCCTCGGCTTATGCACCGAAAGATAATCGAGTTGGTATCTGACGGCTTTATCTCATTTTACGTGCCTAAAAATGCCTAAGTCGGTATTTTAAGGTTTGGCCTCGATTTGCACGCTAAAAGATATCCAATTTGGTAGCCGACGACTTTACCTTGGTTTACGTGCCTAAAATACCTAAGTTGGTGTTTTAGAGTTTCACCTCGATTTGCACGCCGACAGATGCCCATTTTGGTTTTTGACGGCTTTGTCTTGATTTACTTGTGTAAAATGCCTAAGTTGGTGTTTTGGGATTTCACCACGATTTGTGCGCCAAAAGATGCCAGGTTTGCTATTTGACGGTTTTGTCTTGATTTGCATGCCTAAAACTACCCAAGTCGCTGTTTTAGGATTTCGCCTCGATTTGCTTATCGAAAGATGCCTGGTTGGGTATCTGGCGGCTTTATCTCAATTTACACGCCAAAAGATACTCGATTTGGCATCCGATGACTTTACCTCGATTTGCAGGCCAAAAGATACCTGATTTGGTATCTTATGGCTTTGCCTCGATTTACGTGCCAAAAGGTACCCAGTTTGGTATCTAACAGCTTTGTCTTGATTTACATGCCTAAAATGCCTAAGTTGGTGTTTTAGGGTTTCAGCTTGATTTTTGCACTAAAAAATGCTAGTTTGGTATCTGATGGCTTTATCTTGATTTGCGTGCCTAAAATGCCTAAGTTGGTGTTGTTGGATTTTGCCTTAATTTGTGCGCCAAAACATGCCCAGTTTGGTGTCTAACGGCTCTGTCTTGATTTATGTGCCTAAATATGCTTAAGTATATGTTTTATGGTTTTGCCTCGATTTGCAGGCCAAAAGATACCCAGTTTGGTATTTGATGGCTTTACCTCAACTTACGTGCCAAAAGATGCCCGATTTGGCATCCTACGACTTTACCTCAATTTGTGTGCCAAAAGATAACCAATTTGGTATCTGATGACTTCACCTCGATTTGCATGCCATAGATATCCGATTTGGTATCCGACGGCTTTACCTCGACTTGCGTGCCTAAAGTGCCTAATTTGGTGTTTTAAGATTTTGTCTCGATTTGTGTGTCAAAAAAAGTTACCCAATTTGCTATCCAATAGTTTAACCTTGATTTGTATGCCAAAAGATACCCGATTTGGTATCCGATGGCTTTACCTCGATTTACGCACTGAAAGATGCCCGATTTGGTATCATACGGCTTTGCCTACTTTCGTGGGCTTCAAAATGCGTAAGTTGGTTTCGCATTGGTTTATGTGCCTAGAAATGCCTAAATTACTTTACTAGGGCTTTGTCTCGGTTAACGAGCCTTAGGGGATCATGACAGTAATTAATAAATAAATCCTACGATGGCATTAATCAGCAGAAAAGATAAGGTAAGTGTGTTTACCGCCTGCGAATGCCCCCAGATGGCGCAGCAAATGTGGCGCGTAGTATCTCTCAACGTCGTCCCAGATGGCTACCAGCCCGCTCAATCATCTGCATCAGTCGTGCCCAAAAAGAGGACCATGTGAAGACTGACGAGGACGTCTACGGAAGGCCATCTCACTCAAAGTATTAAAATAAAAAAACAAAAAAAGGGCAGGGTCCGGGAACAACACTAGGAAAGAGATGTAATGGGGGGACCCCACCAATATATAGACAAGAATGGCCAAAGCCACGGCGCAGTGGAAATTTCCATGACCCCGTGGAGGACCCTTGACGGTGTCATGGTACCCACACGGCGCCGTGATAAAAAAAAAAAAGGGGATGTCAGGATGCCATTCGGTCGCGATGCCGTCTCATCATTACAGATTCGGTCGCGATGCCATCTCATCGTTACACATTCGATCGCGATGCCAACTCATTGTTATGCATCCTGTCACGATGCCGTCTCATCTTTACGCATTCGATCGCGATGCCGTCTCATCGTTACGCATTCGGTCGCAATGTCATCTCATCGTTACACATTCGGTCCCGATGCCATCTCATCGTTAAGCATCTGGTCACGATGCCGTCTCATTGTTATGCATTCGATCGAGATGCCGTCTCATTGTTAAGCAATCGATCGCGATGCCGTCTCATCGTTACGCATTCGGTTGTGAAACCGTCTCATCGTTATTCATTCGGTAGCCATGCCGTTACACATTCAGTCGCAATGCCATTTCATCGTTACGCATTCGGTCGCGATGCCATCACATTGTTACGCCTTCGATCGCGATGCTGTTACACATTCGGTTGCGATGCCATCCCATTGTTACGCATTTGGTCGCCATGCCGTTACACATTCGGTCGCGATGTCAACTCATCGTTATGCATTCGGTTGCGATGCCGTCTCATTGTTTACGCATTTGATCGCAAAGCCGTCTCATAGTTGCGCCTTCGGTCGCGATGCCGACTCAGGCATTCGATCGCGATGCCATCTCATCGTTACGATTGGTCTGTTACCCCCTTCTCCGTCTAAAACTGCCTCATAATGGCGGCAGGAAGACTCCTATGCCCGATGCACATCCCTGTCATGCTCCTCTAGTAATCAATGCGGTCCTCTTGGTCCGTCGGGGTCAACGCCACAGGCATCCCTCCAAAAGGAAGCCACGTGATCGTATAACAGTCGAGAGGTGCTCGGCCACCTCCTCCCCACTAGAGCCCGAACTGTTAGGCTATCTAGCTCTCCGATGGGGCAGGCACCGATATACCCCAATCCGGTCTTTCTCACCCAGGATAGTACCTCCGGGTAGAGCTCTCTGTACCACTCTCACACTCTCTCCGTGCCGCAATACTTCTTCGGCATCGCGTCTTACCCTGCAAAGACATAAGAAAGAAAATTTTGATTAGATTCCAATAAAGAAAAAAAAGAGAAAAAACAACAAACACAAGAATATAAGTCTAAACATGATAGAATCAGAGATTTAAGAGATTTATCTCAATTTACGTGCCTAGAAATGCCTAAGTCGGTGTTTTAGGGTTTCACCTCGACTTGGGCGCCAAAAGATATCTAGTTTGGTATCTGATGGCTTTGCCTCAATTTATGCGCCAAAAGTTGACCAATTTTGTATCTGACGACTTTGTCTCGATTTACATGCCTAGAAATGCCTAAGTCGGTATTTTAGCGCTTTGCCTCAATTTGTGTGCCAAATGATATCCGGTTTGGTATCTGATGGCTTTGCTTTGGTATCCGGTTTGGTATTTGTGTGCCAAATGATATCCGGTTTGGTATCCGATGGTTTTATCTTGATTTGCATGCCTAAAATGCCTAAGTTGGTGTTTTAGGATTTCACCTCGATTTCTGCATCGAAAGATGCCCGATTTTGAATCTATCGGCTTTGTCTTGATTTGCATGCCTAAAAATGCCCAAGTGGGTGTTTTAGGATTTTGCCTCGATTTACGCATCGAAAGATGTCTGGTTTTGTATCTGGTGGCTTTATCTCGATTTATGCGCCAAAAGATACTCGATTTGGCATCCGATGACTTTACCTCGATTTGCCTGCCAAACGATACTTGATTTGGTATTTGATGGCTTCGCCTCGATTTACATGCCAACATGTACCTAGTTTGGTATCTGATGGCTTTGTATTGATTGTGCATGTCTAAAATGCCTAAGTTGATGTTTAGGGTTTTGTCTTGATTTGCACGCCAAAAGATGGCAATTTGGTATCTAATGACTTTGTCTTGATTTTCATGCCTAAAATGCCTAAGTTGGTGTTTTTGGGTTTTGCCTCGATTTATGTGCCAAAAGATGCCTAGATTGGTGTCTGACGGCTCTATTTTGATTTGTATACCTAAAAATGCTTAACTCGGCATTTTATGGTTTTGCCTCGATTTACGTGTTGAAAGATGTCAGGTTTGGTATTAGATGGCTTTACCTCGGCTTACATGCCAAAAGATGCCCGATTTGGCATCCGACGACTTTACCTCGATTTATGAGCCAAAAGATAATCGGTTTGGAATCTAATGACTTCTCCTCGATTTACATGCCAATAGAAATCCGATTTGGTATCCGATGACTTTACCTCGACTTGTGTGCCAAAAAAGATACCTGATTTGCTATCCGATAGTTTTACCTCGATTTGTGAGCCAAAAGATAGCCGGTTTGGTATTCGATGGCTTTATCTCGTTTTGCACGCCATAAGATGCCCATTTTGGTATCATACGGCTTTGCCTACTTTCGCGGGCTAAAAAATGCCTATGTTGGTTTTGCATCGATTTATGTGCCTAGAAATGCCAAAATTACTTTATTAGGGCTTTGTCTCGGTTTACCTTCGTAACCGTACCGTCGCTTTTGTAAAGGTTCGATGGGGAAACAATCCAATAGAAGAAGCTTAATGGAAACGTGAAGAAGAAATGAAGGAGAAGTATCCCCAACTTTTTGGATTACAAGGTAAGCAAATTTTGAGGACGAAATTTTTGTAAGGTGGGGAAAAATGTCAAACCCAGCTCCTGACTGGTTGGATTTTTTGATTGAAGGGCAGGAACCCCTATCCAGGAAACTAGGATCACTATGGAGCATCACTCCACTCAATGAGATCAATGAGAATACTTTGAACAAGTTTTCCTATATACCTGTCAGAAGATGGATAGCAGACCCCTGCAACTGTGCAGCTCACAGCTTGATATATGGCTTGGACCCCAGGTAATCTCTCTCCTCCCCAAACAGTGGGACCCACCTATGTGAAAAGTGTGTAAAATCCCCTATGTGGCATGTGGGGACAAAGCCCTGACCATGGGTCAAACCCCTATGCAAGCCCCATTGAATTTCAACTTGCTGGAATTCTCTGGGCGATGGCACTGGGCGATGCAGCAAGGCCCAGTGACATCTCCCAGTGGCTGTTTCTGTATATTTGATTGGTTTTTATTTATGGGGACCACCCAATATGGACATGGGTACCCTCCACTAATAGAGGGAAGTCTGAGGGACCACTTCATACCCTTGGTTCCCTGTGGACCACACCAGTGTGGCCAGAATCAGTCAGAATCAGTTTAAAAACTGATTTTTAAAAGGGGCCTTCACAAGCAAACATGCCTCAATGAAGGGGGGTCTATAAATAGGAGGAGTCTGAGCTCATTTAGAGCCCTTGGCATATCTGAAATCTGTGGGAGAGAAGAGAGGAAAGAAAGGAGAAAAGAAGGAGAAAAAGAAGAGAGGAAGAAGAAGAAGGAAGGGGAAAGAAGGAGGAGGAGCTGCTGCCACCCCCAACAAAGGCTAGTTTGAGCCTCCATCAGACCTGCTCAGGTATAAATAAATACCTATGCATCTCTGTTGTCCCCATCTCTCCTCTGTATTTGATATGATTCTGCTCCCTGGGCAGCCCTGAACAGCTTGGGTTTGCCCAGATCTGCTCCAGATCTTCCATGCAAGCCTTAAGCAAGGAAGATCTGTGATGTTTGAGCAAAAATATAATTCTGTTGTGCTGTTCCTTGGGCCAAAATCTGGCTGTGCACAACTGGACTACCCATAATCCCTCCTGGTTGACTGATTGAAGCCCTGGATGCAAGCCATGGCTGCAGAGATCAAACCCTAGGTGGTTGTAGCCTTGAACCACTGTCTTACATCCATTTCTAGCCCTGCATGTGGCTGGAATCGAATTCCAAGTTTAGAGAAAACCCTATGATACTATTCACTAGGCTGTCTGGGAAGCCTGATGGTGGACCTGATGGATAATCCATTTGGATCAAGAGGTAGGTCACCCCAGGGGCTACCTGATCCCCCAAACATGCAGAGGATCAGGTTTAGGTATAACCTGAAAAGCCCAGCCTTGGAATCTCAGCCCATTGTCGATTTGCAGCCTCTGGACGATGCAGACATCGCCCAAAGCCAACGCCCAGTGAATGGAAAGTTGATGTATTGCTGATCTGACTTTGGGGAATCTCACCCTTTGGCTTTTGGACACTGTGGAAGGTTGGGAAATGACCAAAAAGCCCTTCCCTATATCTGTCCTTAATTGGAGAATGCTTGGGAACCCAAGTGGGTCCCGTAGGTGAAGAAACCCTGTTGTGCTTGGTCCTACAACACAGGCAAGCTGTGGATAGCACTGTGGACTTGATCTGACCTAGGGTCAGGTACAACCATTGAAATGATTATTTTACCCTTTATGCCACTGACACTGGTTAAGGCACCGAGACATGAGCCTAAGGCCCAATGCAAGGCCCAGTGATCCCTAATGAGTACCAACCAAGTATCGGGTCAACCCAATAAGTTTAGGTTAACCCTAGGAGTACCAGTGATAGACTGAAACCCTAATATAACAACTTTTTATTTATATCTGGGAATTGATCCCGCGCTCGAGGTCAACAACCAGACTACTGTTGGAACTGAGTTTGCAACCGAATATCTAGAACCAAACGTAGGTGAGTGAATAATACTATCATATGTGCATGTGTAATTATGATTCTATGCCGGCTAATAAGAATTGAATTATATATGTTGTGTTATTTACTTCTATTCAAATTACTCAAATCATTGCATAATGACTGTCTGTTGATCAACGCTGTGAATTCTTGTATGATGATTGTGATTGCTAGACTAGATGCCATAGTCGGCTTGGAAATGAGGCCTGTGGTAGCCCATAGAATGGGTTGCGGTTGACACCACTCGACTCATACGATGCCATATAGACATGGGGTTAGAGTTTCATCACCCGTGCTATGCACCCTTGCCAACAGGGATTTAGGTGTTGGATGCCTGTGGGGGCGACCATCAGAAAATGAGAAAAGAGAAAAATAAATGAAAGAACACCGGAATGGTGCATGAATGAAAGAACACCGGAAGGGTGATATTGAGCTATATACCGGGCTATAAGCCAGAAAAGAAAAGAAAAGAGAAAATAAATGGATTATCCCACAGGTTAATCACAGAGGGCTGGTCGGGGCAAACCTTTGTGACTGATGCGGGAGCTGACTGGTCCTCTCCGACAACTCAATGGGTGTATCGCGGGAAGGGGTTAGAAGCCCGCACTAGGGATACATGTATTGGGGATTGTAGTAGCACTAATCTGACTTAGTTGTATTGTTAGGTGGCTAATAAATAATCTGGACTTGCACATCATGTAGGATCATATGAACTGTGAATTGTGATTGCATGTGCATGCATGATTGATGTTATTTGCTCACGAGCTCGGTGGGGCTAACACTCTGTTGTACAATGTTTTTCTTAGACGATTTTGCAGATCGATGCCAGTGTGGCATGGAGGCTTATCTCGAGGAAGAGAATCCTAGTTGTTACGATGATGTTGGTGTGGACCCGGACGGAGGCCATACCGATCCTGCATACTTTCTCGGTGGTTATTGATGGAGATCGTTGAGGAGTGCTTCTAATGTTTTGTTGTGGGAACTCCTTTTTGTTTTGCCAGGAGTTTTTAACATTCTGACTGTGGATTAGTTGTAGTTTCTTTTTACTTCTTTTTGGGGTTGAGTATGCTCACCCTGTATATGTCTATGTATGTAGTTCTGCACTTATCAGTTTGGTTTCTTTGTTTATGGGTGGTGGGAAATGTACAAACTATCTTATGTATATATTATCACCATTTCCGCGTATCGCTGTGCTTCCTTTCTTTATTGAATTGTAGTTATCTACAGCACTCTGATCTTGCCTATGGTAAAGTGATGGTTGTGGTTCCATGATCGTAAGCACAGCTTCTAGATCCGTGGGATTTGGTGGATTGCCGTTATGCAATTCGGGTCACCTACCCAATCCTCCTAGGGGGTGGTTTGGGGTGTGACAGAGCTTGGTATCAGAGCGTGAGGCACTTCTTACAATTATGGATTGCAAACTAGGACTAATAAGCTTTAAACAATAAAACATGTTATAATTAAAAGCTATAGGGGAGGTAGATACAATTAAACATGGAAGCAAGAATTTTCATTAACTTAACAATAAACATATAAGTTTAAATGCAGGAACTGCAATTCAACAAGTACATGAGCTGGAAAGAAGAAAAACACTAAATTATGTACATTCCAAGGAAAAAAAAAAGTACATATGCAAAGCATAGGAAAAAAAAAGTAATCATAACCACGAAGTATAAAATGTCTGGAGCTGCACTAGAGCTACTCAGTCGAAGGTACGTCATCTGGAGGAGGCTGTGTCTGGTGAGAGTTAACCCCATAGAACCTATCCCAAAAATCTAGCCGCTGCTCGACAGACCCCACTCTCGTCTCCAAAGAAGTGAAACCCTGGTCCATCCTGGTCGCCAAGCTAGAGAGCTGGGTACCGAGACTCTGGAAATGTGTCATCACCTGTGCCCAATCAGAAGGCCCTGGCACCTGAGAATTAGTGGCACCGGTCATCTCATATGCAGGTAAGTCAGTCAATTGAGTGTCAAAACCCTCAAAGTCGCCTGGACCTATACCCTGCTCCTCTACACGTATGCCCTGGGTGTCCCCCTGAATGTCTCCCTGCTCCATCCCCTACACCTCCTCATCTTGTATATCATCACCATGCTCCTCTCCCTACTGCATTCCCATCTGTTCTTCACCCTCTGGTGGATCCTCCCCTGGCACCTTCATGTTCAGGATGGAAGTCTTGTCTATGGGTCTGGATCTGGTCTTGTCAACATACTCACCCTCCAATGGAACCCTAAAATATTGAAAGACCAAAGTGAGGAACTTCCCATAGGGAAGCTTCCCATCAGCTGGGTTCCGTGCATGGTAGAGCATCACCTGCAAAAGAAGATATGGGAGGTTTATGACTGGACCCCCCTTCCCAGCTCCCAGAAGACAATAGGTAATGTACGCTCTCATCATAGAAATACTGCCCTTGTTCCCACCTTTAGGGTAAATATTGTAGGTTACACACCTACTAATCACCCTAGCACTAGGCTTGTAAGGGGTCTCAGACTTAGGCGTGTCCGGAGAACCTGTCAAAGCCTTGAAGACTGTCCTCCTAGTCTCCAAAGAAAACATCTCAGATATATCCATGCGAGGCTGATTGTAAACCCTTTCTCCTGTGTCTGGTAAGCCAAAATCTCTGCCAATAGGGTAGTGGTCAGCCTGATATCCACTCCCTTCACCCTACTCTCCACTCCGAACCCCAATGCACTAGAAGGCCCCAGGTTATAGTAAAAGTACCAAACCATGTTGGGATAACAAGGCTCAGTAGGAGACAACATCGATGCCCAACCTAGGGCATTGAACCGAGCATAAAGGTTGTATTGGTGAAAGTCCTCTACCCGTACCACCCGGCCGTTCACTATCTTTACAGATTCAAAGTTTTTCCACTCCTTGGCATATTCATACCTAGAGAAGAAGAAGTGATCGAAGGTAGGCTCCTCCGAAGAAGAATCATCCATGGATGATGAAGGAGGTACCGAGGATGCCGAAGAATCTTCTGACTCAACCCGTAGTCGCTTCTGGGCTACCGATTTCCTAGCGGTGCAATGGCTTGTAGACATTTTCTACAAAAAGGAAAGGAAATACCATAGTTAGGGCAAGAAAGTTTGACAAAAACCCTAACCTAAGCAAAAAAGAATAGAAAGAATTCAAGAAAAGACAAAGCAACCAAGAAAACTTACTTAGGCACGTGTAGGATCGCAAATGACTGGAGGAAATGCCAAGATTTGGTGTTGAAGTGGTCCCCTCACCCTCCAAGGACTTCTCCTAAGTGTTTAGAGAGGTTTAGAACAAGATAGAAGTCAAATGGGGCCCTTTCAGATTTAAAACCCTGCGCCCCGATTCTCTGGGCAATGGCACTGGGCGATGTGGCAACACCCAGAGACATCACCTAGTGTGTGCAATTTTGTTGTATTGGGCTATTTACGTGCAAGGACTTGGGATTTGACCATATTACCCTTAATAAACATAAAAATATGAACTTTCTCAGATGGTTCAAAAAATATATATATAAATAAATAAATATATAAAAAAAAAAATTTAAATTAATTGAGTACTAAGCAAACACAACCTTCTTAAACCCAAAGGAGTGAAATTTCTATTCGAGGGTTGAATAGAGCACATAGGGCTTGAAAAACTTTTGTTGATATGCTTATGATAAATATTTAATATATATAAATAAACGTGTAGAATGATTGGTGTGTATTACCTAATTACTACATGTTTGAGTATTGTATTGTACAAACCGATTGGAGTGTTGCTGTGTAAACCAAACATAGTTACATAGGTATGTTGTATTACATATGTATTACGTGTGGGAAGCATAGGTATTACCCTAGCCACAAAGTAGGTCAGCCGAGAATAGGAATCTAAGAGGTGGTTTAGCTATCGAGAACATCTAGACGTTAAGGTACCTCGAGCCAACCCAAAAGTTAGAAATTTTATCCGCAGTTACTAAAATTTCAGTAGATATGTACTTAATTCTTTTAATTAAGTATGCCTTAAAGCCTAGAACCATTTTCTGTGACAGGACCTATTACCTTGACTGAGCCTGGAGACCCCAGCATCATGATCTATATTAGACATCTACGAGAGAGACTGAGACGGATACGGTTAGTGTTGCCCCAAGCCGAGAACCGGTTGGATTTCTATTTAGCCATCGCTGTCATTAGTGGACCCGAAGAACAAGAGTATTTTATGACATTAGCTAAAGAGGTAAGCGCTGACATAGAATTTCTACTTGCGATGGAGTTTGTGACCGGGAAGAAGCTGGGGAGGCTTGCCTGCTAGATCAGGTAAATAATTAAAAGTCTTTATTTAAAAATTTGAAAATTTTCATTAGTGCCATGCATAGCATATTGACACATAAAATGCATAAGAAAGTGAAACATAAAGCATTCAATAAGACACATCACCTAATAAACCAAGACAATGAATCTAACAATCCACCTTACGGGTGTGACTCATGAAACTTATTGGGACTGTGGACTACATTTGTACCTGCTCTAGCTAGGGAATAATTATTGATCCGTGTAGAAGATATTGGAATATTGAACATGGTCCGTAGAAGATATTGGAATATTGAACACGGTCCTCTTTTCAGAGAAGCAACAATGGTCAACACTGGAAGTTCTCATGGAGGTCTTAAAGGTAAACAACCTCGAGTGGTACTGGAGGTTGAGCTGCCTAACGGAACTGAGGCTCAAAAGTCTAAGGCATCAACTGCTTCATCAGAAGCACCAGCGGCTGCATAAGCTACTGCGGCAGCACCTCAGCCAAGTGTGGCAGCCGGTGATGTGGACCATGCAACAACAACAAGAATTGCTTGGTCAGATGTCTGCACAATTTACAACCATGATGCAAGAACGTGCTGCACTACCACCACCACCTAATCGACCCATACTGTTTCCACCACCAGTACCTCAACATTTAGTGGAAAACTTTACCACTAAGGTTATGGAGAGGTTCAAGAAACTCCAACTACCTACATTTTCCAAAGTAACATCAGAAGCAATGCAGCCGGAGCGGTGAATCAATGCCCTAGAAAAGGAATTTGAAGTACTTGAGTCATGGACGCACAAAAGATTATATGTGCGGGTTATCAGTTGTAGAATGAAGCTAAAGCTTGGTGGAAAGCCACAAAGCCTAATTTGGAAGTTACTCACCCGAACCCCATGTGGGAACAATTTATGGAAGTTTTCTTCAAGAGCTACTTTCCTGAGAGTTTTAAGGACAGGAAGGAAGTGAAATTTATCGCACTGGTGCAAGGAACTAAGTCAGTGCTAGACTATCAACAATGATTTGAGGATTTGTTCCATTTTGCTCCAGAGCATTTGAAAGGAGAAGTTAGTAAGGCGAAGAAATTTGAGAAAGGACTCAAGACTAAGACCGGATCCGTGTTGTCAATCATGGACATTAGGGATTATGCTCAGATGGTCGACAAGGAGAAAACCATGGAAGATAGATTTAAGGAGAAAGAGAAAGAGAAAGTTGTGACGTCGTCCGTGGGCAAAAGGCCAAACAATTTCCAAACCTATTCTTGGCCAAATAAAGTTTACCATGGAACCAACTCAGGCTCCGTCTCGACTCCGTATCGTAGGCCGAACGTGGGTCAGAACCCTTTCTCCCCACCTTTAATCGACCTGCTCAACCTGCGATGAGCCAAGCGACAACAGCAACTTCGCCAACCCGACCAGCAACAAGTCAAGTGAGCCAAGCCTCAACACTTGCTGCTCCACCCTTTAAGTGTTACCAGTGCAATAAGGAAGGGCATATGGCCAGAGATTATAGAGCGCGTGGGTACAACAACAACTCGCAGAATTAGCCCTACGCTAGGACTTTCTAGCCATGAGACAATCGAATGCGAGGAAAGGTGTTTGCGGTGACGAATGAAGAAGCTGAGGCGAATCCTGATGTATTGACAGGTAAGTTGCTAAACACTACTAACTTATAGAGACTAATTAGCTTACTTCATGTAACCTAAACTACCTACAAACCCTAGGTACCCTGAATGTCTCGACTATACCCGCATGAGTACTATTCGACTCGGGCACTACCCATTCTTTCGTCTCCTCAACTTTTGCGAGTAAGATGAAAGATCAACCAAGAGATATCGGGCATGAGTTAGTGGTCAGCACACCAATAGGAAGTGTTGTGAGCTTGAAGAAGGTCTACGACTCTTGTCAGATTGAAATTTGTGGGAAGAAACTAATCGCACGATTGATTAAGATGGATATAAATGATTTTGATGTAATCCTGGGCATGGATTGGTTGTCTGCCTATGGTGCAAACGTCTTGTGTGCGGAGAAGAAGATAAGGTTCAACTTGAAAGATGGGTCAATTTTCACCTATCAAAGTGAACCCAAGAAGAAATCCAGGAGAATAACTCTGTCAGCCCTCCAGGCGCGAAAGTTGCTTGACGATGGATGCCAAGGCTTTTTGGCCACGGTAATAGACACGGAGGCAAAGATAAAACCATTGGAGGGACTGGAAGTCGTCAGAGAATTTCCTGATGTCTTTTCAAAAGATCTGAAGCAGCTACTGCCTGACCGCGATATAGAATTTGTGATTGATCTGATTCCTGGTGCAGCACCCGTATCTAAGGCACCATACCGGATGGCGCCAGTCGAGCTGAAGGAGTTGTAGGTTTAACTCTAAGACCTGCTAAAGAAAGGATTTATACGGCCCAGTGTATCACCCTGGGGAGCACTCGTGCTGTTTGTTAAGAAGAAGGATGGTAATATGCGGCTGTTGTATCGACTACCACGAGTTGAATAAGCTAACAATCAAGAATCGATATCCGTTGCCGCGTATCGACGACTTATTTGATCAGCTACAAGGAGCACGAGTGTTCTCCAAAATCGATCTTAGGTCGGGATACCATCAATTGAAGATCAAGAGCGGTGATATCCATAAGACGGCGTTCCAAACTCGATACGGGCATTACGAATTCATGGATATGATGAATAGAGTATTCCATGACATGTTGGATAAGTTCGTCATAGTATTCATTGACGACATCCTGGTGTACTCTAAGAATGAGGAAGAACACGCGCGACACCTTACTTTCGTGTTGCAGCGATTGCGAGAACACTAGCTCTTCGCCAAATTCAGCAAATGTGAATTCTGGTTCCACCAAATTGGATTCCTGGGACACATCGTCACCAAAGATGGCATCAAAGTAGACCCAGGCAAAGTGAAAGCGGTTCTTGAATGGGAAACTCCAAAGAGTACTACTGAGATTCAGAGTTTCTTAGGACTGGCTGGATATTACCGACGATTTTTTAAAAATTTCTCACGAATTTCGGCACCAATGACAAAACTTACAAGAAAGGGAGCCAAATTTGAATGGAATGAAGCATGTGAGAAAAGTTTTCAAGAATTGAAGAACCTGTTGGTAACAGCTCCAGTTCTAACCATTCCAGACAGAATCGGAGGAATGGTAGTATATACCGATGCATCCAGGACAGGATTGGGTGGCGTCTTGATGCAAAGAGGAAAGGTGGTCGTCTACGCCTCCAGGCAGTTGAAGGAACACGAGAAGAACTACCCCACTCATGATTTGGAGTTGGCAGCGGTAGTTTTTGCATTAAAAATTTGGCAACATTACCTATACAGTGAAAAGAGTGAGATCTTCAGCGATCACAAAAGTCTGAAGTATTTCTTCACCCAAAAGGAGTTGAATATGAGACAGAGGCGATGGTTGGAATTGGTGAAAGACTACGATTGTGAAATCCAGTACCACCCCGGTAAGCCCAATGTTGTGGCAGATGCATTAAGCAAAAAATCTCAGACTGTGTCCCTCGCATCTTGGTCGTAAGTGAGCAGTTAATAGAGGAAGCTCAGAAATTTGATTTGGAACTCGTGATCGAAGGAACGGCTATGCAATTAGTAGCTATGAACCTATAGCCATCGATACAAGAGGAAATAGTTGCGAAACAACCATTGGATCCTGAGCTGGCATGTTGTCTCATCATTACGCAATCGGTCGTGATGCCGACTCATCGTTACGCATTCGGTCACGATGTCGTCTCATCGTTACGCATTCGATCGAGATACCGTCTCATCATTACATATTCGATCATGATGCCGCCTCAAGGTTACGCATTTAGTCGCGATGCCATCTCATCATTACGCATTCGATCACGATGCCTTCTCATTGTTACCCATTCGGTCGCGATGCCATCTCATCGTTACCCATTCGGTCACGATGCCGTCTCATAGTTACGCATTCGGTCACGATGTCGTCTCATCCTTACGCATTCGATGGGGATGTCGTCTCATCGTTACATATTCGGCCACGATGCCTTCTCATTGTTACGCATGCGGTCGCGATGCCGTCTCATCGTTACGCATTTGGTCGTGATGCTGTCTCATCATTACATATTTGGCCGTGATGCCGTCTCATCGTTACGCATTCGGTCGCGATGCCTTCTCATCATTACGCATTCGGTCGCGATGCCTTCTCATCATTACGCATTCGGTCGTGATGCCATTACACATTCGGTAGCGATGCCATCTCATCGTTACACATTCGATCGCCATGCCGTCTCATCGTTACACATTCGGTGCGATGCCATCTCATCATTACGCATTCGGTAGTGATGCCGTCTCATCGTTATGCATTCGGCCGTGATGCCGTCTCGTTACGCATTTGGTTGTGATGTCGTCACATCGTTACGAATTTGGTCACGATGCCGTCTCATCGTTATGCAATTATCGCGATGCCGTCTGATCGTTACGCATTCGGTCGCGATGCCGTCTCATCGTTACACATTCGGTCTCCGTGCCGTCTCATCGTTACGCATTCGATCACGATGCCATCTCATCATTACGCATCAGGTCGCGATGCCATTTGATCATTACGCATTCGGTCGCGATGCTGTCTCATCGTTATGCATTCGGTTGCGATGCCGTCTCATCGTTACACATTCAGTCACGATGTTATCTCATCGTTACGCATTAGGTCACGATGCCGTCTCATCGTTACCCATTCGGTCATGATGTTGTCTCATCGTTACCCATTCGTTCACGATGCCGTCTCATCATTACGCATTTGGTCGCGATACCGTCTCATCGTTACCCATTCGGTTGCGATGACGTCTCTTCGTTACACATTCGCCCACGATGCCTTCTCATTGTTACGCATTCTATCGCGATGCCGTCTCATTATTACACATTCGGTCGCGATGCTGTCTCATCGTTACGCATTCGATCGCGATGTTGTCTCATTGTTACGCATTCGATCACGATGCTATCTCATAGTTACGCAATCGGTCGCGATGCCGTCTCATCGTTACCCATTCGGTCGCGATGCCGTCTCATTGTTACCCATTTGGTCACGATGCCGTCTCATTGTTATGCATTCGATACGATGCCATCTCATCGTTACACAATCAGTCGTGATGCCGTCTCATTGTTACGCATTCGTTTGTGATGCTGTCTCATTGTTACGTATTCGGTTACGATGCTGCCTCATCGTTACACATTCGATCATGATGCCATTACACAATCGGTAGCGATGCCATCTCATCGTTACGCATTCGGTCGCGATGCCGTCTCATTGTTACACATTCGGTGCGATGCCATCTCATCGTTACGCATTCGATCGCGATGCCGTCTCATCATTACGTAGTTGATCGCGATGTCGTCTCATAGTTACGCATTCGGTTGCGATGCCGTCACATCATTATGAATTTGGTCGCAATGCCGTCTCATCATTACGCAATCATCACGATGCTGTCTCATCGTTACGCATTCGATCGCAATGCCATCTCATCTTTATGACTGGTCTGTCACCCCCTTCTCCGTACAAAACTGCTTCATAACGGCGGCAGGAAGACCCCTATGCGTGATGCGCATCCTTGTCATGCTCCTCTAGTAATCAATGCAGTCCTCCTGATCCGTCGGTGTCAACGCCACAGGCATCCCTAAAAAAGGAAGCCCCGTGATCATATAGAAGTTGAGAGGTATGATGGTCACCTTGTTGGACAAGTGTGTGTCCATCAAACTCGGTTCGGTCCGATTCAACCCGGTTCACCTTTGTATTGAACTTTTATACATTTTAGTTTACTATTATCACATGCGATATAAACTTTTTGAGCATTATGTGTCCGTAAGTTTTACTTAAAATGGTAGTCACGACTAGGGTTTGGGCTGGGCACCCTTATCACATGGTCGTCGCATTGGGTATGCCTAGACATGCGATGTCAGGGTACGAATGCGAGTGCTCACATGTTTGATGTGTGCATTGGCGAAGAATCTACTTGGTCGATTCCCGAATGTATTATTGCCAGATGTAGGAAGGGATAGACATGTGTCACCGACACCCTATGCTTGAGGGAACCCTATCGCTGCAAAGTGTGACCGCATTCTTTGGTTCATCAATGACTGAGACTCAAGCGAGTTAAAGCCGGTGTTCTGGGAATGCATGAACACTTTGTGATTGGGGAACACCAAAATTGAGATTGTTTGTGTATGGTCAGATCGGAATCTGGATCCAGTGCCGTTTTGAAAATGGTTTTGCAAAAATCTATTTTACATAAAATGATAGATTAGTTATGATTATTTTGAACAAAGTGTTTTGTTGAGTTTTGTAGGACCCGATCAGATGAACAGACTCTCTTATATAGACATGTACTATGGATTGGGGTTTGGCAGTACATGTGTACATGCCCTAGATTCCATAATGATGGTGTTGATTAGTGGGGGGGTTGTATATGATAAATTGTTATCATATAGGGAGTTATTTCAAATTTTCTATTTTAATTGGTTCTTTTTTTAATTAACGGATATGGTGCTAATTATAATTATCCATAGATATTAAATAAAATAATTAATTAATATTTTCCTTATTAGATTCTTCTTCTTCACCAAGCAAAGGACTCTGAGAGAAACAGATAAAGCCAATCTGAGATAAACAGAAAAAGCCAATCAGGAGATAAACAGATAGAGCAACTTAAGAGAGAGAGTGTCAGACTCTCACAGGGATTCTTCCCATCTGGGTTTTGGAAACCCATCTATAAATAGGACCCAAAATGCAGGAGGGAGGTAGGCTTCCACGTTTTTCACAGCCACCCCCTCCCACGGTTTTGGCTCTCCCTCTTTCTCTCTCTCTTGTGTTTTATTCTTCTTGCTCTCTAGTTTTGAGAGCTAGGGTTTTAGAAACCCAGATCTAGTTGGAGATATATTCAGATTGGCTTGGAGAACCTTAGTAGCGCCATTGGAGGTTCAGATCTGTTTGCTTGGAGTGCTTCTTGGAGGAAGAACCACTGTCTATTGGAGGAGCAACACTTGAGGCTCACCAGGTTAGCAGTTCTTGATTAATTCCTTCTGTTTTAATTATTTAATATTTATGGGATGCGAAAGAAACTCGAATCGATTTATTTCCGCTGCGCATTCGAGTATGGGATGGATCCCTCTTGCCATGTGATGGATTAGAGATGCTTTTCTCTGTCCCTATTGTGTTCCATAATTGCATGAGATACAACAGGGAAGGGGAAACCCTAACAGGGATGCACTAGGGTTCCCATGGGCAACCATGGGAAACCCTAAAATTAAAATGGGGTACCCATGGGACACCATGGGACAACCCAGGGCGTGCAATACCCTAATTGATTTATAATTGATTTTCCTAGGGAACCATGGTTTGATCCCTGGACCGTAGTTTTGCCTATAGTGTGGTATCAGAGCCACCTTTCCTACTCATGAATATTGGATAATTAATGGATTAATTTGATTGTCATGAGTGCGATTCAAGTTGCACATGGGTGGTTAAATTATGGTTGTTGTAACAACCTTTCCATGTGCACATGGGTAGTTACAAGGTTGTTAGTGTAACAACCTACCCATGTGATGATGGATTTGTTTCTATATGTTAATTCCAATTATTGAAACATGTATCCAAGGAGGATGTGATCATTAATTTTTTATTTAAAATTTTTGATCATGATTTTATGTGGGGGGGGGGGGGGGGAGCACACGCTGCCAAGCCTCTGCGCACGCCCCTCCCCTTTGTTCTTTTTTTTTTCCTACCCATAGGCGTGCACTGCCCATGTGCAGCCCTGGCAGTAGCAAGTGCACGGGCTGCGCGCACGCCGCCTGTGCGCTGGGTGCTGCCTGAAGGCTGCAGGCCCGTGGGTGGTGGCCTATGGCTGCTGCCTGTGGGTGTGTTGCCTGCGGGTTGCGCGCATGGGTGCTCGGCCTGCCCTAGCAGGCTGCATGTACCCTGCCTTGATTCCCCTCTGGTTTTAATTTTAAAAAAAAAAAGAGTTATTTTTTAAAACAAAGTTTTTTTATTTGTTTTATTTTTTGGAGGAAGAAGATGGGAGAAGGGATCCTTCCCTCCACCCACTTGTAATTAAAATTATGATTTTAATTTTATGAGCTTGGATACATGTTATCACATGTGATGTGGTGGTTCAATGATTGAAGAAATCCATGTTGTTTTTAGTTTACTTGTTTTAATGCCCATGCATGAAATTATATTATGATGTGATTATGGGAATGACATTCTAATAAAATGGATGGATTGTTTATGTATGTGATACATGGGGTTATGGGTGAATGTGATGCTTCTCTCTCTTTCTCTCTCTCCCCCTATCTTTTTTATAAACAAATGTACTCCACCCCATGGGCAGCCCAAATGGTGGGTTGGTTTCTCCATGCGGGGTTTCTTTATTATTATGGAAAGAAAAGTGTTTAGAATTTTTTCCTAGGTTTCCATTGTAATTTTAGAGGAGTTAGGACTCCCAGGACATGTTGATGGTGATCCACATATGGCGCTCAAAGCTTATGGAGATGCAAATCACCTACTTTGAAGATGTGATCGGACGAAGGAGATGATCAAGGCGTGGCATCCATGGCATAGTTGATGCACCCAAGTTATTAGTTTATTTTCATTGGGAGGGTTATTTAATTGCTTCTAATAAAAATGCCGCCATCCCATAATCACCTTTAATTAATGTTGATTAATTATGAATGTTTAAATCTGTCCATGATATGTGAGAGTTGATTAATCCCTCTTTATTCATAATACATGTATGATATGGACTAGTCTTAATCGGTAGACATGTCCATGACCTCCTATTGAAGATAAATATAGAAAGTGTGTGACATGACCCCGCATAAGCCGATAGGACATTGCCAAGACCTCTGTTACACATTTATCTATATTTACCTCTATCTAGATACGTTAGGGTATGGATAGTGAGAGGGCACTACGACAGTGGGCCATTTTTTATGATTCCATGATTCTAACTCATGCAATAGGTAAGTACATGACTTGGGTGTATGTCAGCCGACAGGATCTGGACATGACACCCAGGTGGCCAAAAATATTGGAAGCCCATGAGACGAACAGCTTAGTCCACACTACCACGGTGTGTATAATGACTCCCGACAGGGTAAGTTATGCATGCAAGGGTTGTAGGTATCCAATTCATCTTTTGGGTTATGAGGGAAACCCAAATCATGAAAGACCATTGATGTGTGTGTGCTCAATTTTTTTTCAATGGTCATTAATTAGCATGTGGTTTTTACTTGTACATGTGTAGATTATTATACGATGGCTACCGTTAATTCCAACCTGTTAACACTCATTAGCGAATATAAACTTAACGGTACAAACTATGTCGATTGGTACCGGAGCATTAAGTTGCTCCTGACTGCTGAAGGACTGTATACAGTTCTAGATGAACAAGTTCCTCCTCAACCCGACCCGAACGATTTTGAGGCAAATGAAGAGATGTAGGATTTCCTCATGAGGGATTCCAAGGCATTGCTTTATATCCTAGGATCATTGGAAAAGTCAGTTCTGGACTCGGTCAAGGATATACACACTGCTGGGGGTAAGATGGATAAGCTTGCTGAACTATTCAACAGGCAATTGACACACGCCTGTGGTGAGTCAAATCCACAACACCAAGATGTCCTAGGGGACTCCAATGATGGATCATACAATGAAGTTGATCAATCTATTTTGAAAAATTGGAATCCATGGGGATTGATTTCATCCTGCGATACAAGATCGATGTGATATTAGCGTCACTCACCCCTGCCTATGCAACCTTTAGGATGTCCTACAAGATGTCTGACAAGGAGATGGAGCTCACCGAGCTTGCTAATGCACTGGTAGAGACTAAAATGCTGAGGTCAATGCAACTGAGGCAAAGCCTTCTTCAAGTGGGAATAAGAAGAAAAATGGAAGTAAGGGTAAGACCCTGAAAACCAAGGGTGGGAAGTCTGGCAATAAAGGCAAAAGCAAGTTCTTCTATTGCAAGAAGGAGGGTCACTGGAAAAGGAACTATCATGCTTACCTAGCGACTTTGAAGATAAGAAGCCGGATGAAACAGAGGCTGCTAAAGAAGGTACATGTGATGTTCACGTTCTTTATGAGTCTAATGTATCTTTTGAACCGACCAATTCTTAGTTGGTGGATAGTGGTTCCACTGTTCACATTTACAATGATTTGCAGGGGTTCAAGGAGACAAGGAACCTGGAAAGAAATGAGGTGCATCTTCGGATGGGCACTGGAGCTGAGACCATGGCAATGGCTGTGGGGACTTTTATTTTAAATTTTAGTTCTGCTTGTTTAGTTTTAAAGGATTGCTATTATGTACCCTCTTTTAAGAGGAAGATTATTTCAATTTCAAAACTGGTTTTGGACGGGTATAGCTTTTCCTTTAATACTAAGTTAATTATTCATTTTAATAATTCCTTTGTGGCATCCGGTTATATGCAAAGTGGTTTGAATTTTCTAGATTGCCCTATTAGAACGAATGTTGTTTCAAATGTTGATTTGAAACGAAACCAGCTCCAGTGAACTCAACATACCTGTGGCATCTAAGATTAGGTCACATTAACTTGGACCGAATCAGTAGATTAGTGAGGGATGGGCCCTTAGAGAGTCTGAGGGTGGAACCATTCCCCACCTGTGAGTCATGTCTTCAGGGAAAAATGACCAAGAAACCCTTTAGCAATAAAGGTGCTAGAGCCACAGATCTGTCGGAGTTGATATACACTGACGTGTGTGGACCTATAAACATACAAGAAAGGTATGGGTACGAGTACTTTATCACATTCACCAATGATTACTCTAGATATGGTTACATATACTTGATGCGTAGGAAATCGAAAGCCTTTGATAAATTCAAAGAATTCCAAACCGAGGTCAAAAGATAGCTCGATAAACGTGTCAAGTCCTTACGATTAGATCGTGGAGGGGAGTATCTATCGGATAAATTTAAAGAATATCTCATATCACAGGGGATAGTTAGTCAACTAACTAATCCAGGCACACCACAATAAAATGGTGTATCCGAACGATGCAATCGGACCCTATTGGATATGGTTCGGATGATGCTCACTTATAGTGAGCTGCCTCTCTCTTTCTGGGGGTACGCTTTTGAAACAACGATATATATCTTGAATAGGGTTCCATCCAAGTCTGTAGCCAAGACACCCTTTAAGTTGTGGAAAGGGTGCAAGCCCAGTATTCAACACCTTAGGGTATGGGGTTGCATAGCATATGTGCGAAAGCAACAGACAGACAAGTTGGAATCCAGGACTTTAAGGTGCTATTTCTTAGGCTACCCCAAAGGCACGATAGGCTATTATTTCTATGACCCGATTGACCAAAAGGTCATTGTAAGTAAACATGTCACATTTTTGGAGGAAGAAATGATGACCCAGAGGTCCGAACCTATATTCATTATGGAGCTATCAGATAGCTCAGAAATGTCACTTTCAGAAGTGAGACCAATTGACATACCCGCTGAAATACCAACACCTGAAGAACCTCGATGCAGTGGGAGGACTATTAGACCACCCACCAGGCTTACTCTTCTAACCGAAGAGGAAACAGTGGAAGAGTTTCATATGGTATCGGTCGAATCGGATGATGATCCGATGACATACTCTGAGGCTGTAAAGGATGTTGATGCCACTAGGTGGCTGGAGGCAATGCGCTCTAAAATTGATTCAATGCATTCCAACAAGGTCTGGACTCTAGTCGATGCACCACTTGGTGTTAAGCCGATTGGATGCAAATGGATCTTCAAGAGGAAGAAGGGCGCAGATGGAAAGGTCGAAAGATTCAAAGCTAGACTAGTGGCAAAGGGCTATACCCAGAAAGAGGGTATAGACTATGAGGAAACCTTTTCACCAATGACGATGATGAAATCCATCAGGGTTTTATTGGCTATCGCTGCACACTTTGATTTTGAGATCTGGCAGATGGATGTGCAAACTGCATTTCTGAATGGATTCCTGCAAGAGGAAATCTACATGGAACAGTCAGAGGGGTTCTCTTCTTTGGAGGAAGAAAGAAAGGTGTGCAAATTGCAGAGGTCCATTTATGGGCTGAAGCAGGCTTCCAGGAGCTGGAACATCAGGTTTGATCAATCAATCAAATCGTTTGGTTTTGATCAAAACATGGATGGACCATGCGTTTACAAGAAGATCAGTGGGAGGGCAGTATGTTTTCTTGTTTTATACGTAGATGACATATTGTTGATTGGTAACGATGTTGTTTTTCTTTTATCAGTAAAACAGTGGTTATCCACAACGTTTTCGATGAAAGATCTTGGTGAAGCTAGCTATATCCTTGGGATCAAACTCGTGAGAGATCTCCAGAGAAGGATGCTGGGCTTGTCACAAGCTACCTATATAGACAAAGTCCTGGCTAGATTTAGCATGGAGAACTCCAAGAGGGGAAGTGTTCCCTTCCGACATGGAGTCAGTCTTTCCAGATCTCAATGTCCTCAATCTCAGACAGACATTGAAGAGATGAAGAGGATTCCCTATGCTTCAACAGTGGGGAGTCTTATGTACACTATGTTGTGTACGAGGCCAGACGTTTGCTATGCAGTAGGTATTATGAGTCGTTATGAGTCTAATGAGTAGAGGTGCCATTGTATAGAGGAGTACAAAATAAAAATCTATAGCCGATCCCAATTTTTAAGGACACCTTACATCGTGTGATGCAGCTAATAAGGTGTTTGGGTTAGGAAGTTCCTAACATTTTTGGAGTAGTCCCTGATCTTGTCAAAGGCCTCATTCCCCTGTTATGTACCAATAGAGGGGCCATTGCACAAGCTAAGGAGCCTAGGGCTCATCAGAGGAACAAGAACGTGCAGCGAAAGTATCACCTCACCAAAGAGATTATCCAGCAGGGCGACGTGAGTATCTCCAAAGTGGACACAACTGAAAATGTGTCTGATGCCATGACAAAGGGTTTGTCTCCAGGAGTGTTTGAGAAACACATGGAGGGCATGGGTTTAAAATGTATGGGGAATTAGCTTTGATGTACAAGAGGGAGATTGTTGGACAAGTGTGTGTCCATCAAAACCGGTTCAGTCTGGTTCAACCCGATTTACCTTTGTATTAAACTTTTATACATTTTAGTTTAATATTGTCACATGCGATATAAACTTTTTGAGCGTTATGTGTCAGTAAGTTTTACTTAAAATGGTAGTCACGACTAGGGTTTGGGCTGGGCACCCTTATCACATGGTCGTCGCATTGGGTATGCCTAGACATGCGATGTCAGGGTACGAATGCGAGTGCTCACATGTTTGATGTGTGCATTGGCGAAGAATCTACTTTGTCGATTCCCGAATGTACTACTACCAGATGGAGGAAGGGATAGACATGTGTCACCGACACCCTATGCTTGACGGAACCCTATCGCTGCAAAGTGTGACCGTATTCTTTGGTTCATCAATGACTGAGACTCAAGCGAGTCAAACTCGATGTTCTAGGAATGCGTGAACACTTTGTGAGTGAAGGAGTTATCCAACATGGTCACCACTGCCCGATTGGAGAACACCAAGATTGAGACTGTCTGTGTATGGTCGGATCAGAATCTGGATCCAGTGCCATTTTGGAAATGGTTTTGCAAAAATCTATTTTACATAAAATGATAGATTATTTATGATTATTTTGAACAAAATGTTTTATCGAGTTTTGCGGGACCCGATCAGATGCACAAACGCTCTTATATAGACATGTACTATGGATTGGGGTTTGGCAGTACATGTTTACATGCCCTAGATTCCATAATGATGGTGTTGATTAGTTGGGGGTTGTATATGATAAATTGTTATCATATAGGGAGTTATTTGGAATTTACTATTTCAATTGGTTCTTTGTTTAATTAATGGATATGGTGCTAATTGTAATTATCCATAGATATTAAATAAAGTAATTAATTAATACTTTCCCTATTAGATTCTGCTTCTTCACCAAGCAAAGGGCTCTGAGATAAATAGATAAAGCCAATCTGAGATAAACAAATAAAGCCAATCTGAGATAAACAGATAGAGTAAATTAGGAGAGAGAGTGTCAGACTCTCACAGGGATTCTTCCCATCTGGGTTTTGGAAACCCATCTATAAATAGGACCCAAAATGCAGGAGGGAGGCAGGCTTCCACATTTTTCACAGCCACCCCCTCCCACGGTTTTGGCTCTCCCTCTTTCTCTCTCTCTTGTGTTTTATTCTTCTTGCTCTTTAGTTTTGAGAGCTAGGGTTTTAGAAACCCAGATCTGGTTGGAGATATATTTGGATTGGCTTGGAGAACCTTGGTAGCGCCATTGGAGGTTCAGATCTATTTGCTTGGAGTGCTTCTTGGAGGAAGAACCACTGTCTATTGGAGGAGCAACACTTGAGGGTCACCAGGTTAGCAGTTCTTGATTAATTCTTTCTGTTTTAATTATTTAATATATATGGGATGTGAAAGAAACTCGAATCAATTTATTTCCATTGCGCATTCGAGTATGGGATGGATCCCTCTTGCCATGTGATGGATTAGAGATGCTTTTCTCTATCCCTATTGTGTTCCATAATTGTATGGGATACAACAGGGAAGGAGAAACCCTAACAGGGATGCACCAGGGTTCCCATGGGCAACCATGGGAAACCCTAAAATTAAAATGGGGCACCCATGGGACACCATGGGATAACCCAGGGTGTGCAATGCCCTAATTGGTTTATAATTGATTTCCCTAGGGAACCATGGTTTGATCCTTAGACCGTAGTTTTACCTACACACCTCTCCTTGTGGAAGATGGAAGGTATGGCTGCTCGGCCGCCACCTCTCCACTAGAGCCCGAACTATCAGGCTATGTAGCTTTCAGACGGGGCAGGCAGCGATATACCCCAATTCGGTCCATCTCACCTGGGATAGTACCTCTGGGCAGAGCTCTCTGTACCGCTCTCACACTCTCTCTGTGCCGCAATACTTCTTCGGCATTGGAATGGTCTTACCCTGCAAAGATATAAGAAAGAAAATTTTGATTAGATTCCAATAAATAAAAAAAAGAGAAAAAACAACAAACACAAGAATATAAGTCTAAACATGATTGAGTTAGAAATTTTAGAGATTTGTCTCAATTTACGTGCTAAAAATGCCTAAGTTAATGTTTTAGGGTTTCAGCTCGACTTACGCGCCAAAAGATATCCAGTTTGGTATCTAATGGCTTCACCTCGATTTGCATGCCGAAAGATGACCAGTTTGGTATTAGATGGCTTTGTTTCAATTTACATGCCTAGAAATGCCTTAGTCGGTATTTTAGGGCTTTGGCCCAATTTATGTGCCAAAAGATACCCGGTTTGGTATCAGATGGCCTCGCCTCGATTTATGCACCAAAAGATATACGATTTGGTATCTGATGGCTTTGCCGCAGTTTATGTGTCGAAAGATAATCAGTTTGGTATTTGACGACTGTCTTGATTCACGTGCCTAAAAATGCCTAAGTTGGTATTTTAGGGTTTTGCCTCAATTGGCGCACCAAATGATATCTGGTCTGGTATCTTATGGCTTCGCCTTGATTTGCATGCCAAAAGATAATCGGGTTGGTATCGGACGGCTTTGTCTTGATTTGCGTACCTAAAAATGCCTAAGTTAATATTTAAGTGTTTTACCTCGATTTATGCACCAAAGATACCCGATTTGGTATCCCACAGCTTTATCTCGATTTATGCGCTAAAAGATATCCGATTTGGTTTCTGATGGCCTTGCCTCGATTTGCATGCCAAAAGATATCCGGTTTGGTATCTAGTGGCTTCACCTTGGTTTACGCACTGAAAGATAACAGGTTTGATATCTGACTGCTTTGTCTCGTATTACGTGCTTAAAAAATGCCAAAGTCGATATTTTAAGGTTTTTCCTCAATTTACGTGCTAAAAGATATCCAATTTGGTAGCCACCGGCTTTACCTTGGTTTGTGTGCCTAAAATACCTAATTTGGTGTTTCAAAGTTTCACCTCAATTTGCACGTCGAAGAATGCCCAGTTTGGTATCTAACGGCTTTATCTTGATTTGCATGCCTAAATTGCCTAAGTTGGTATTTTAGGATTTCACCTCGATTTGTGCGTTGAAAGATGCCCAGTTTGCTATCTGACGGCTTTGTCTTGATTTACGTGCCTAAAAATTCCTAGGTTGGTATTTTAGGATTTTGCCTCGATTTGTGCACCAAAAGATGCCTAGTTTGGTATCTGGCAACTTTATCTCGATTTACGTGCCAAAAGATACCCAGTTTGGCATCCGACCACTTTACCTCGATTTGCATGCTAAAAGATACCTAACTTAGTATCTGATGGCTTTGCCTCAATTTACGTGCCAAAAGGTATCCGGTTTGCTATTTGAAGGCTTTGTCTTGATTTACGTGCCTAAAATGCCTAAGTTGGTATTTTAGGGTTTTGCCTCGATTTGGGCACCGAAAGATGCCCGGTTTGGTATCTGATTGTTTTGTCTTGATTTGCATGCCTAAAATGCCTAAGTTGGTGTTTTAGGGTTTCGCCTCGATTTATGCATCAAAAGATGCCCGGTTTGGTGTCTGATGGCTCTGTATTGATTTATGTGTCTAAAATTGCTTAAGTCAGTATTTTATGGGTTTGCCTCGATTTATGTGCCATTAGGTCGCGATGCCATCTCATAATTACGCATTCGATTGCGATGCCGTCTCATCGTTATGCATTCGGTTGCGATGCCGTTTCATCGTTACGCATTGGGTCACGATGCCGTCTCATCATTACGCATTCGGTCGAGATGCCATCTCATCGTTACGCATTCGATCGCGATGCCGTCTCATTGTTACGATTTCGGTCGCAATGCCATCTCATCGCTACGCATTCGGTCCCGATGCCCTCTCATCCTTACCCATTCGGTCGCGATGCCCTCTCATTGTTATGCATTCGGTCGCGATGCCGTCTCATCGTTACACATTCGGTCGCGATGCTGTTACACATTCGGTCGCTATGCCCTCTCATCCTTACCCATTCGGTTGCGATGCCCTCTCATCGTTACGCATGCGGTCGCGATGCCGTCTCATCGTTACACATTCGGTCGTGATGCTGTTACACATTCGGTCGCGATGCCGTCTCATAGTTATGCATTCGGTCGCAACGCCGTTACACATTCGGTCGTGATGCCGTCTCATTGTTACGCATTCGGTCGCGATGCCCTCTCATCGTAACACATTTGGTTGCAATGTCGTTGCACATTCGGTTGCGATGTCATTGCATATTCGGTCGCGATGCCCTCTCATCGTTACACATTCGGTCGCGATGCCGTCTCATCCTTACGTATACGATTGCGATGCCGTCCCATCGTTATGAATTCAATTGCGATGCCTTCTCATCGTAACGGCTAGTGTCGAACCCTACCCCTGACTGACTGGAATCTTGACTGAAGGATAGGAACCCCTGACATGGCATCCAAGCACATTGTGGAGTATCACTCCAGTGATTGAATTTGATGAAGGTTCTCCTAAGGATGTCTTCCTACATACCTATTAGAAGATGGATTTTAGAACCCTGCAATTGCACAGCTCACAGTATAATGTATTGCCTGAACTCCAGGTATTCTCTCTCCTCTCCATAAATGTGGGTCCCATACCTTAAAATGAGTGCAAAAGACCCTGAGTGACATGTGGGTGCAAGACCCTAGGCCTGGGTCAAACCCCTGTGCAAGCCCACAGAGATTCAGCCTTGCTGAAATCTCTGGGCGATGCAGACATCACCCAGAGACATCGCCCAGAGTGGAAAAATTCATTTTTTTAATGTTTTAATTTATGGGGACCACCCATATTGGACATGGGCACCCTCCATAGGTTGAGGGAAGTCTGAGGAACCACCTCATACCCTTGGATCACTGTGGACCCCACCTGAGTGCCCAGAATGGCTGAGAATGCAGTCAAAAATGCATTTTTCAAAAATGGCCTTAACAGCCAAACAGACCCTAGTCATGGGCTGGGCTATAAATAGGGTGCCTTAGGCTCATTTTAGAACCCTTGGCACTATTGAAACCGTAAAGGGAAGGAGAAGAAAGAAAAGAGAGAAAAGAGAAGGAGAAGGGGGAGGAGACCTCAGCCTTGCATTTGCATCCATCCCCAGCTCGATTTCAGGTATAGAACTGAGCTTATACCCCTGTTATGATGCTGCTACTGATGCTCCTTCATATATGTCTATGTTTTTAATGGATTTCTGGCCATTGGCAGCCCAGAACAGCTGGAGGTTGCCATGGACCATCTCAGATCCACCATGCAAACCTGATGCATGGAAGATCTGAGGTTTTTATGATGATTTTGTTTCTGTTTTACAAGCCTGAGACCGAAACCTGGGCTATGCCTGGCTGCACTGTCCTGTTACACTAAGAACAGGCAGTTTGAGGTGCAGATTGTATGCCCTGGCTGTATGAAACCTAACCCTAGGTGGTAACAGCCTTAGATTACTGTTTTACATATAAATCCAGCCTTGCATGCAGCCAAAACCCTGATTTATAACCAAAGGTATGCTGGGTTACTATTCACTGGGCTGTCTGGGCAGCTCCTAGCACCCAAGTGATGGGCCCAAGTGAAATTCCACAAGGACTAGTGCAAAGTATGCCCCTGGGGATCCAAGATGACCCAACATGCATGGGGAGAGGATCCATGCACTGCCCATGGCCTGTAACCTAGGAATCTCTGCTTGTTCCCAGTTTTGCAATCTCTGGGCGATGTACTGGGCGATGCAGACATCACCCAGAGACATCGCCCAGTGAATGAAACTTTGCTGGATTGTTGATCTGACCTAGGGATCTTCACCCATGGGCCATAAATCAGTGTAGGAAGGTGGAAAATGACTAAAATGCCCCTCTCCGCAACTGTCCTCATAAATGAACACCTTGGGTGCCCAAGTGCGCCCCACAAGGCTTGGAAACCCTGTCTGTGATGGTCCTACAGCACTGTCAAGTTGAGGACTTTACTGTGAGACTAAAATAACCTAGGAACATGTACTACTATAAAAAATGACCATTCTACCCCTAGGCCACAATCTCTGGATGATGCACCGGGACATAGCCCTAAGGCCCAGTGCAAGGCCCAGAGAATTCCAAGTGACAACCAACTGTACATCGAGTCAACCCAGTGAGCTTAGATCAACCCTAGGACATCCAAAAATAGTTTGGAATATTAAATGATAAATTTTTGATTTATATCTAAGATTTGATCCCGCGCTCGAGGCGTACAGCCAGACTGTAGTCGGAACTAAATTTATAACTGAGTTCATAGAACCAGACCCAGGTGAGTAAAATATTATCGTGTATGTACGGGTAATAGTATTATTATGCTGGCAATTAAATTCTCTAATTATAAATGCTGTGTTATTTAATTCAGTTCAAATTACTCAAAACTATTACATATCGTATGTCTGTGGATCAACTCTGTGATTATATCATGATGATTGTGAATGCTAGATTAGATGTCGTAGTCAACTTGGAAATGAGGCTGGTGGTAGCCCGTAGTATGGGATACGGTTGACACCCCTGACTCATACGATGCCATATAGACATGGGGTTAGAGTTTCATCTCCCGTGCTACGAACCCTTGCCAATAGGGGTTAAGGTGTTGGATGACTACGAGGACTACCGTAAAACCTCGGGCCTTTACACCAAGAAGCCTCAGCACAATTGGGATGCCCCAAGGCAAATATGCTGGGAAGCCTTAGGCTACAAGCTTGGGAAGCACCAATAGGTGAATCATGGCTATATGCCACATATAAAGTTTATCCTCAAATTACATGTCGGGAAGCACCGAAAGGTGAATTATATTGAGTCGGTTACCTCACAAGTTTAATCCAGAGGGCCGGTCGGGCTGACCTGGGTAGGGGGATGCTGGAGTCGCCTGATTCTCTCCGATAACTCAATCGGTGTATCGCAGGAAGGGGTAACCAAGCCCACACCAGGGATACATGTATTGGGGATTGTAGTAGCACTGACCTGACTTAGCTGTATTGTTAGGTGGCTAATTAAATAATCTGGACTTGCATATCATGTAGGAACATGTGGATTGTGGTTGCATATGCATGCATGATGATATGTTTTGCTCACGAGCTCAGTGGGACTCACACTCTGTTATATATGTTTTTTCTTTTAGATGATTGTGCAGATCGGTGCCACTATGGTATGGAGACTCGTTACGAGGAGGAGAGCCGTCGTGATTATGATGCTAATGGTATGGACTCCGACGGAGGTCGTGCCGATGATGTGTGCATTTTCAGTGGTCATCGATGAAGACCAGTGAGGGGCGCACTTGATGCTTTTTATCTTGGGGACTCCGTTTTGCTTTTGTTAGGAGTTTATCCCCATCTCTGCTTCTGGCTTAGTTTTAGTCTTTTCTTTCTTTTTGGGTTTGAGTTATCTCGCCCGGTAAATATATGTATTCCCTTTTGATTTATGTACTTGATAGCTTTTCTTTTCAGTTTGTGGGTGTAATGGGGAATGTATTAGACTCACATATGTATATATATCATCATCATTCCCGTATCGCTACATTTTCTCTTTCTTTGTTACAATTGTTGATTATCTGCAGCATCTGATCTTACCTATGGTAATGTTATGAATGTGGTACCGTGAATGTATTAACTACTTCTAGATCCGTTGGATTTGGCGGATTGCTGTTATGCAATTCGGGTCACCTACCTAATCCTCCTAGGGGGTGGTTTGGGGTGTGACAACTAGTCTGCCACCCCCTTCTCTGTCCTGAACTACCTCATAACTGCAGCAGGAAGACCCTTATGCGTGATGCGCATCCCTGTCATGCTCCTCCAGTAATCAATGCGCTCCTCCTGGTCCGCCGGGGTCAACGCCACAGGCATCCCTCCAAAAGGAAGCCCCGTGATCATATAAAAGTCGAGAGGTGTGATGGGCACCTCTCCTAGTGGAAGATGGATGGTATGGGTGCTTGGCCACCACCTCTCCACTACTGCCCGAACTGTCAGGCTATCTAGCTCTCGGACGGGGCAGGCAGCGATATACCCCAATACAGTCTGTCTCACCTGGGATAGTACCTCCGGGTAGAGCTCTCTGTACCACTCTCGCACTCTCTCCGTGCCGCAATACTTCTTCGGCATCGGAATGGTCCTAGCTCGCAATGATATAAGAAAGAAAATTTTGATTAGATTCCAATAAAAAAAAAAAGAGAAAAAAACAACAAACACATTAATATAAGTCTAAACATGATTGAGTCAGAGATTTTAGAGATTTGTCTCAATTTGTGTGCCTAGAAATGCCTAAGTCGGTGTTTTAGGGTTTCACCTCGACTTGCACGCTAAAAGATATCCAGTTTGGTATCTAATGGCTTCACCTCGATTTGCATGCCGAAAGATGACTAGTTTGGTATCTGACAGCTTTGTCTCGATTTACATGCCTAGAAATGCCTAAATCAGTATTTTAGGGCTTTACCTTAATTTGTACGCCGAAAGATATCCGGTTTGGTATCTGATGGCCTTGCCTCAATTTGTGTGCCAAAAGATATCTGGTTTGGTATCTGATGGTTTCGCCTTGGTTTATGTATCAAAAGATAATCGGTTTAGTATCTGATGACTATCTCGATTTACGTGCCTAAAAATGCCTAAGTTGGTATTTTAGGGTTTTGCCTTGATTTGTGTGCCAAAAGATATCCGGTCTGGTATTTAATGACTTCACCTTGATTTGCATGCTGAAAGATAACCGAGTTGGTATCTGATGGCTTTGTCTTGATTTTCGAACCTAAAAATTCCTAAGTCGGTATTTTAGGGTTTTGCCTTGAATTATGCGCCAAAGATACCCGGTTTGGTATCCCACAACTTTATCTCAATTTGTGCGCCAACGGTATTCAGTTTTGTATCTGATGGCCTCAGCTCGATTTGCATGATAAAAGATATTTGGTTTGGTATCTGATGGCTTTGCCTCGATTTACACACCAAAAGATAACCGATTTGGTATCTGATGACTTTGTCTCGTTTTGTGTGCCTAAAAAGGCATAAGTCGGTATTTTAGGGTTTTGCCTTGATTTACGTGCCAAAAGATATTCGGTTTGGTAGCCGATAGGTTTACCTTGGTTTTCATGCATAAAATACCTATGTTGGTGTTTTAGAGTTTGACCTCGATTTGCACGTCGAAAGATGCCTAGTATGGTATCTGACGGCTTTGTCTTGATTTGCGTGCCTTAAATGCCTAAGTTGGTGTTTTAGGAATTCATCTCGATTTGTCTATCAAAAGATGCTCGATTTGCTATCTGACAGCTTTGTCTTGATTTGCGTGCCTAAAAATGCCTAAGTTAATATTTTAGGATTTTGCCTCGATTTACGCACCGAAAGATGCCCGGTTTGGAATCTGGTGGTTTTAACTCGATTTACATGCCAAAAGATACCCGTTTTGGCATCCGATGACTTTACCTTGAATTGCATGCCAAAAGATACCTGATTTGATATACGATGGCTTTGCCTCGATTTACGGGCTAAAAGGCACCCGCTTTGGTATCTGATGGCTTTGTCTTGATTTACGTGCCTAAAATGTCTAAGTTGGTGTTTAGGGTTTTGCCTTGATTTGAGCGCCGAAAGATGCCCGATTTGGTATCTGACGGCTTTGTCTTGATTTGCATGCCTAAAATGCCTACGTTGGTGTTTTAGGGTTTTACCTCGATTTGTGTGCCAAAAGATGCTCAGTTTGGTGTCTGACAACTCTATCTTGATTTTCGTTCCTAAAAACTATTTAAATCAGTATTTTATGGTTTTACCTCGATTTACGCATTAAAAGACACCCGGTTTTGTATTCAATGGCTTTACCTCGACTTGCATGCTAAAACATGCTCGATTTGGTGTCACACCCCAAACCACCCCCTGGGAGGATTAGGTAGGTGACCCGAATTGCATAACGGCAATCCGCCAAATCCCACGGATCTAGAAGTAGTGCTTACATTCACGGAACCATATTCATCACTTTACCATAAGTAAGATCAGAGTGCTGCTGATAAACTACAATTGCAATAACAATAGAAAGTGTAGCGATATGGGAAATGATGATAATATATACATAGATAAGGTTTGATACATTTCCCAACAACCCACAACTAGGAAACAAAGCTGACAAAAAACAAACCAAAATAAATACATACATAAATATATACAGGGTGAGTTAACTCAACCCCAAAAAGTAAAAAGAAAGAAAACTACAACAGAACCACAGTCTGAACGGGGATAAACTCCTAACAAAAACAAAAAGGAGTCCCCAAGTCAAAACATCAAGTGCACTCTTCAACGGTCTTCATCAATGACCACCGAGAACGCACGCATCATCGGCACAACCTCCATCAGGGTCCACACCAAGATCATCATAACAACCAAGGTTCTCCTCCTCGTAATGAGCCTCCATGCCAGACCGGCATCAATCTGCAAAATCACCTAAGAAAAACAATGTATAACAGAGTGTGAGCCCCGCTGAGCTTGTGAGCAAAATATATCATCATGCATGCACGTGCAACCACAAGCCACATAATCCTACATGATATGCAAGTCCAGATTATTTATTAGCCACCTAGCATTACAACTAAGTCGGGTCTGTGCTACTACAATCCCCAATACATGTATCCCTGGTGCGGGCTTCTAACCCCTACCCACGATACATCCATTGAGTTATCGAAGAGGACCAATCAGCTCCCGCATTCGTTCACCAAGGTCAGCCCGACAAGCCCTCTGGATTAATTCCTGTGAGGTAACCAACTCAATATCAATTCACCCGAACCGGTGCATAATCAGCATATGTGGCATTCCGCCAAAAATTCACCTTTCGGTGCTTCCCAAGCTTTTAGCCCGAGGCTTCCCTGCAAATCTGCCCTGGGGCATCCCAGCTGTGCTGAGGCTTTCCAGCGTAAACGCCCGAGGTTTTACAGTAGTCCTCACAGTTATCCAACACCTTAACCCCTGTTGGCAAGGGTGCGTAACACAGGTGATGAAACTCTAACCCCATGTCTATATGGCATCGTATGAGTCGGGTGGTGTCAACCGCATCCCATTCTACGGGCTACCACAGGCCTCATTTCCAAGCCGACTACGACATCTAGTCTAACAATCACAAACATCATGCATAATTCACAGAGTTGATCAACAGACAATCAATGTGTAGAATTTTGAATAATTGAACAGAATTTAAATAACACAGCATTTATGATTTAAATTTAATAGTCGGCATGGCATCACAGTCACATGTACACATATGATAATATTACACTCACCTGAGTTTGGTTCTAGGAACTCAGTCGCAAAATCAGTTCCAGCAGCAGTCTGATTGTTGTCCTCGAGCATGGGATCAAATCCTAGATGTAAATCAGAAATTGTCATATTAAGTTTCCAATCTGTCCCTTGTAGTCCTAGGGTTAACCTAAGCTTACTAGGTTGACCCGGTGTTCAATTGGTACTCACTTGGAATCATTGGGCCTTACACTGGGCCTTAGGTTCATGTCCCGGTGCATCATCCAGAGTTAGTGGTCTAGGGGTAAAATAGTCATTCTTCATAGTTGTACCTGACCCTAGGTCAGATTAGGTTCACAGTGCTGTCCACAGCTTGTTTGTGCTGTAGGGCCTTGCACAGCAGGGTTTCCTTCACCTGCGGGGCCCACTTGGGTTCCAAAGCATTTATTCTTAAGGACAGATGTGGAAAAGGGCATTTAGGTCTTTTCCCATCTTCCCACAGTGTCTCATGGCCAATGGGTGAGGTTCCCAAAGCCAGATCAGCATTTCTGCAGAAAAACCCTTCACTGGGTGATGGCTCTGGGCGTTGGGTGCATCGCCCAGTGCATTGCCTAGAGTCTGCAAATCGACATTGGGCTGAGATTCTAAGGTTGGGCTTCTTAGACTGAGGTCAGATTTGATCCCCCTACATGTTAGGGTGCTATGTAGCCCTAGGGGTGACCTCCATTTTGGTCCAAATGGATCTTCCATCAGACCCACCATTTGGCTGCCAAAGGCTACCCAGACAACCAAGTGAATAGTGTCACAGGGTTTTCTCCAAATATGAACCTCAGTTTCAGCCACATGCAAGGCTGGAAACAGATGTAATTTGATGATTCATGGCTGCAATCACCTAGGGTTAGGTCTATGCAGCCCTAGCTTATATCCAGGGTTCCAATTCACAAGCCAGCAGCGGATTTGGGCAGTGCAGCCATGCACAGCCAGATTCGGCTCTCAAGAACAGCAAACCAGAATTATAAAATTGATTAAAAATCATAGATCTCCCATTCTCAAGGCTTGCATGGAAGATCTGGAGTTGTTCTGGGCTGCCCAGAGAGCATGAAACCATTCAAAACTCAGAGATCTTAAGAGGATAGCAGGTTTTTATGAAGATTTATACCTGTCCAGGTGAGAGAACTCGATCCAAGCTTGGATGAGGGGTGGCAGCCTCTCCTTCTTCCTCTTCCTTTTTCTTCTTTCTCTTCTTTCTTTCTTCTTTCTCTCCTCTTTTCCTTTCTTCTCCCACGAATTGAACAGTGGCCAAGGGTTCTAAAATGAGACCAAGGCCACCTATTTATAGGCCCAGCCCAACTAGGGTCTGTTTGGCCATTAAGTCCCTTGTTCAAAAATGGATTTTTAACCCAATTCACAGCCATTCTAGGCTCTGTGGTGGGGTCCACACTGAACTAGGGGTATGAGATGGTCCCTCAGAGTCCCCTCTATCTATGGAGGGTGCCCATGTCCATGTTGGGTGGTCCCCACAATTAAAATCCATTAAAATATACTATTTCACTCACTGGGCGATGTCACTGGGCCTTGTCTGCATCGCCCAGTGCCATCGTCCAGAGAATTCCAGCAAGCTGAAATTCAGTGGGGCTTGCACAAGGGTTTGACCATTGATCAGAGCATTGTCCCCACATGCCTTTTAGAAGTTTTTACACACTTTTTCAAAAGTGGGTCCCACAGTTATGGGGAGGCGAGAGATTAACTGGGGTTCAGGCCATATATCATGCTATGAGCTGTGCATTTGCAGGGGTCTGCTATCCACCTACTGACAGGCATGTAGGATGATCCACACAGGGTTTCCTCATCAATCCAAATCACTAGAGTGATACTCCAGAGTGTTCTTGGTTGCCTGATCGGGGGTTCCTGTCCTTCAATCAAAATTCCAGTCAGTCAGGAGCAGGGTTTGACATTTGGCATCCGACGGCTTTACCTCAATTTATGTGCCAAAAGATACCCGATTTGGTATCTGATGACTTTGTCTCAATTTTCATGCCAATAGATATCTGATTTGGTATCCGACGTCTTTACCTCGACTTGCGTGCCTAAAGTACCTAAGTTGGTGTTTTAGGGTTTTGCCTCGATTTATATGCCTAAAAAGATACCCGATTTGCTATTCAATAGTTTTACCTCAATTTATGCGCCAAAAGATACCTAGTTTGGTATCCGATGGCTTTACCTCGATTTGTGCACCGGAAGATGCCCGGATTGGTATCTTATGGCTTTGCCTACTTTCACGGGCTTAAAAATGCCTAAGTTCGTTTCACATCAGTTTATGTGCCTAGAAATGCCTAAATTATGGTATTAGGGCTTTGTCTTGGTTTATGAGCCTTGGGGGATCATGACAGTAATTAATAAATAAATCCTACGATGGCATTAATCACCAGAAAAGATAAGAATAAAACCATGGTTCCCTAGGGAAACCAATTATAAACCAATTAGGGTATTGCACGCCCTGGGTTAGCCCAGGGTGTCCCATTTTAATTTTAGGGTTTCCCATGGTTGCCCATGGGAACCCTAGTGCATCCCTGTTAGGGTTTTCCCTTCCCTCATGTGTCTCATGCAATTATGGAATGCAAAAGGGACGAAGTAAATCATCTCTAATCCATCACATGGCAAGAGGGATCCATCCCATACCTGAATGCATAGCGGAAATAAATTGATTCTGGTCTATTTCGCATCCCGTGAATATTTAATAATTAATAACAGGAGGAATCAATAAAGAATTGCTAACCTGGTGAGCCTCAAGTGTTGCTTCTCCCATAGACAATGGTTCTTCCTTCAATGAACTTTCCAAGTAAATAGATCTAACCTCCAATGCTGCTACCAAGGTTCTTCGAGCCAATCCCAGATGCTCTCAAATTCTTCAACATAGATCTAGGGTTTCTCAAACCCTAACGTTTTGAGAGAGATCACAAGAGGGAGAGAGAAAGAGACCAAAACGAAGGAGAGAGGGGGCCAGGACAAACGTGGAGCACTCCCTGTTACACCCCAAACCACCCCCTAGGAGGATTAGGTAGGTGACCCGAATTGCATAACAGCAATCCACCAAATCCCACGGATCTAGAAGCAGTTAATACACTCACGGACACACATCCAAAGCATTATCACAAATAATATCAGAGTATTGCAAATAATCTACAATTAAAAGAAGAAAGAGAAAGCGTAGCGATACGGGAAACGATTGCGTTATATTTACATAAGTAAAGATTGCTCCATTCCCCATTACAAACCATAAACTAAACAGTGAGGACTGACATATACATAAGCTGAAGTAAAAGTAACTATGTATAGGGCGAGATAACTCAACCCCAAAAAGAAAAGAAGAAACTAAAACAGAAACAAAAATGGGGATAAACTCCTAACAAAATCCAAAATGGAGTCCCCAAGACAAAAGCATCAAGAGCACCCTTCACGGGTCATCTTCAGTAACCACTAAGAACGCTTGCATCATCGACATGACCTCAGTCAGGGTCCATACCAATATCATCATAACCACCATGGCTCTCCTCCGCAAAACAAGCCCCCATGCCACAGGGGCATCTATCTGAACAATCATCTAATAGAAAGAAAAACATATATAACAGAGTGTGAGCCCCATTGAGCCCGTGAGTAAAACATATCATCATGCATGCATATGCAACCACAATCCACATGATCCTCCATGATATGCAAGTCCAGATTTATTTATTAGCCACCTATCAATACAGCTAAGGCAAGTTAGTGCTACTACAACCCCCAATATATATATATCCCTGGTGCGGGCTTGGTTACCCCTTCCCGCGATACACCCATTGAGTTGTCGGAGAGAATCAGTCGGCCCCAGCATCTCCCTACCCAGGTCAGCCCGACCAGCCCTTTGTGATTAAACTTGTGAGGTAACCGACTTAATATCAAATTCACCCTTTCGGTGCTTCCCGGCATGTAGCTCGAGGATAAACTTTGTTTGGCATATAGCCATAATTCACCATTCGGTGCTTCCGAAGCATGTTGCTCGAGGCTTCCCAGCTTAAAGCTCGAGGTATCCCAGCATATAGCGGAGGCTTCCCGGCGTATTCGCCTGAGGTTTTATGGTAGTCCTCACAGTCATCCAACACCTTAACCCCTGTTGGCAAGGGTGCATAGCACGGGTGATGAATCTCTAACCCCATGTCTATATGGCATCGTATGAGTCAGGCGGTGTCAACCGTATCCCATACTACGGGCTACCACAGGCCTCATTTTCAAGACGACTACGACATCTAGTCTATCAATCACAATCATCATAATATATTCAAACAGAGTTGATCAACAGCCACACGATGTGTAATAATTATGAAATTGTAATTGATTAAGTAAAACAGCATTATAATTATAGAATTTATTGCCGACATAATAACAATTATGTTACACGTACATACACGATAACATTTCACTCACCTGGGTCTGGTTCTATGAAATCAGTTGTAGTTTCAGTTCCGGCTACAGTCTGGCAGTAGGCCTCGAGCGTGGGATCAAACCCTAAGTATAAATCAGAAATATGTCAATTAATATTTCAAACTATTTTTGGATGTCCTAGGGTTGATCTAGGCTCACTGGGTTGACTCGGTGCACAATCAGGTATCACTTGGAATTCTCTGGGCCTTGTATTGGGCTTTAGGCCTAAGTCCTGGTGCATCATCCGGAGAATGTGGTCTAGGGGCAGAATGGTCATTTATACTTGCACTACATGGTTCAAGGCCATAACAGCCTTACAACACTGATCCCAATTCAGCAGTGCTGTAGGACCAACACAGACAGGGTTTCCAAGCCCTGTGTGGCCCACTTGGGCACCCAAGGTATCCATCATTATGGACAAATGTGAGGAGGGGTATTTTGGTCATTTAACACCTCCTTACACTATTTACAGTCCATGGGTGGAGGTCCCCAAAGTAGATCAGCAAAATTACCCCTTTTCATTCTCTGGGCGATGTCTCTGGGTGATGTCTGCATCGCCCAGAGCCTACTTAACACGTGAACAGTCTCCAATTCCTTTGTTTTGCACCATGGGCAGTGCCTTGATCATTCCCCCATGCATGTTAGGTCATCATGGACCTCCTGGGGTGTAGTTTGCACTGGACTTCATGGATTTTTACCTAGGCCCACCACTTGGTTGCCAGGAGCTGCCCAGATAGCCCAGTGAATAGTAACCCAGTATAGCTTCAGCTGCAGACCATGGATTTGGCTGCATGCAAGGGTTGTTTCACATGTATTAAGGTAATCTAAGGCTGCTGCTCATGGCTAGGCACACAGATTTGAGCCCAGACTGCCTGTTCTTGGTGTAACAGTGCAGTGCAGTCTAGCACAGGCATGGGTTTCGGTCTCAGGAATGTAACAGCAACCAAAACTCCATTAAATAGCTCAGATCCTCCATGCATCATGTTTGCATGTTGGATCTGAGGTGGTTTATGGCAGCCCCCAGCTGTTCTGGGCTACCAATGGCCAGAAATGCTACCAAACAGCAGAGATGCATGGAGAAGAATGGTAAACAGCAGCGTAGTAACGGGTGTGGGTATAGTTTTTATACTTGAACAAATTGGGTAGGCTGCTGGAACAGATTGGATGCAAGGGTGAGCTCTTCCCCTTCATCTCCTTCCTTTCTTCTTCCTCTCCTTCTCTTTTTCTCTCGTTTCTTTCTTTTTTCTCTGCTATTGTTTCAATAGTGTTTGGAACCTCTAAAATGAGGCTGGGGTCCCCTATTTATAGACCAGCCCCCTACTGAGGCTTGTTTGGCTGCCTAGGTCCCTTTTGGAAATGCATTTTTAACTGAATTTTCAGTCATTCTGGGCCCTCTGGTGGGCTCCACAGGGATCCAAGGGTATGAGGTGGTCCCCCAGACTCCCTTCTACCTATGGAGGGTGCCCATGTCCAGTATGGGTGGTCCCCACACATCTGCTGATTAAAATAATGTATTTTTCCACTCTAGGTGATGTGTGCATCACCCAAAGATTATAGCAAGGCTGTTTTTTTTTGGGCTTTCACAAGGGTTTGACCCAGGGTTAGGGCCTTGCACCCACATGCCACTCAAGGCCCTTTGCACCTATTTTTCAGGTGTGGGACCCACATTCTTAGAGAGGAGAGAGAGTACCTGGAGTCCAAGCAGTACATTATGCTGTGGGTAGTGCAATTGCAAGGATCTGCAATCCATCTTCTGATAGGTATATAGGAGGATACCCTTGGGGGTTCTCCATTAAATTCAATCATTTGAGTGATACTCCACAGTGTGCTTGGATGCCATGTTAGGGGTTCCTGACCTTCAATCAAAATTCCAGCCAGTCAGGGGTAGGTTTGACATTTCTCCCCATCTTACAAAAATTTCGTCCTCAAAATTTGCTTACCTTGTAGCTCGAAGAGTTGGGGATACTTTTCTTTCATCTCTTCTTCACGTTCTCATGAAGCCTCTTCTATGGGATTGTTTCCCCATCAAACCTTTACAAAGGCGACCGTGCGGTTACGAAGATTATGTTCCTTCCTATCCAATATCTCCGTAGGCTATTCTTCATAGGTCATATCCACGTCCAACTGTTCAGGTTCAGTTGATAGTACATGTGTCGGGTTGTTGATATATTTTTTTAGCATCGACACATGGAAGACATCGTGGACGTCTTGCAAAGATGGTGGTAATGCCAGTCGGTATGCTACGGGTCCCACTTTGTTGAGAATCTCATAAGGACTAATGAATCTTGAGCTCAACTTGCCCTTCTTGTTAAAACGTAGCAATCACTTTGTTGGAGATACCTGGAGGAATACCTTTTCTCCGATATTAAATTCAATATCCTTTCTCCGATTATCAGCATAACTCTTCTGCCTTGATTGGGCCGCCTTGATTTTCTCTCTAATGATATCTACCTTGTCACAGGTTGCTTGTATCATCTCTAGCCCGAGATATTTTCGTTCTCCAACCTCATCCCAATACAACGGGTTCTGGCACTTTCGACCATAAAGAGCTTCAAACGGTGCCATGCCAGTGGTGGAGTGGTACTATTGTTGTATGCAAATTCCACCAAGGGTATGTGGGCATCCCAACTGTCGTTCATTTCCAAGACACAGGCTCTGAGCATGTCTTCCAGAGTCTGGACAGTTCTTTCAAATTGTCCGTCCTTCTAAGATTTAGCTGAGATCCCAGTGCCTATTATAAACTTCTCCAAAACCTTGAGGTAAATCGAGGATCCCTATCAGATACAATACTGACAGGCACGCCATGCAAGCGGACTATATTTTCAATATACAGTTGGGCAAGCTTCTCCATTGAATAACTTATTTTGATTGGTATGAAGTGGGCTGCCTTTGTCAGTCCGTCTACAATCACCCAAATTGCATTCATTCCCTTCCTGGTGTTAGGTAGATTTGTCACAAAATCCATAGTTATCCTTTCCCACTTCCATTCAGGTATAGGGACCGGTTGCAACAATCCATACAGTCGGTGTCTCTCCATTTTAATTTGTTGGCAGGTGAGGCATTTGGACATGTATATTGCTATGGTCTCCTTCATCCCAATCCACCAATAGTACTTCTTCAGATCTTTGTACATCTTCGTGCTTCCAGGGTGGATTGAATAGGGTGAGTTGTGTGTCTCTTTAAGGATTCGGTCTTGGACATCATAATCATCAGGCACGCACAACCTGTCTCTAAACTTCAATGCCCCATCATGGGCCAATGAAAAATCTGGGTCCTTATGGACTCCTTGTTGCACTTCCCAGATTATTTTGGCCAACTCGGGGTCCAATGGTTGCTTCACAATTACCTCCTCTCGTATCGATGGCTATAAATCCATAGTTGCTAATTGTATAGCCGTCCCTTCGATCACGAGTTCTAGATCAAACTTTCGAGCTTCTTCTATCAACTACTCGCTTATGACCAAGGAAGCGAGGGATGCAGTCTGAGATTTCCTGCTTAACGCATCCACTACAACATTGGCCTTGCCGGGGTGGTATTGGATCTCACTGTCATAATCCTTCACCAGTTCTAACCACTGCCACTGTCTCATAATCAGCTCCTTCTGGGTGAAGAAGTACTTCAAACTTTTGTGATTGTTGAAGATTTCACTCTTTTCACCGTATAGGTAATGTCGCCATATCTTTAACGCGAAGACTACCACTGCCAATTCTAAGTAATGAGTGGGGTAGTTCTTTTCGTGTTCCTTCAGTTGTCTTGAAGCATAGGTGACCACTTTTCCTTTGTGCATTAAGACGCCACCCAATCTCGTTCTGGATGCGTCAGTGTATACCACCATTCCACCAGTGCCATCTGGAGTGGTCAAAACTGGTGCTGTTACTAGCCAGTCCTTAACTCTTGGAAGCTCTTCTCGCATGCTTCATTCCATTTAAACTTTGCGCCCTTCTTTGTTAGCTTCGTCATGGGCGGCGAGATGCGCAATAAATTTTCAATAAACCGGAGGTAATACCCGGCCAAACCTAAGAAACTTCGGATCTCAGTGGCACTCTTCGGAGTCTCCCACTCGAGAACCCCTTTCACCTTGTCTGGGTCCACTTTAATGCCATCCTTGGTGACGATATGCCCTAGGAATCCAATCTGGTGAAGCCAAAATTCACATTTGCTGAACTTGGCATACAACTGGTGTTCCCGCAGTCGCTACAACATGAAGGTAAGGTGCCGTACACCAAAATGTCATCAATAAACACAATGAAAAATTTATCCAACACGTCATGGAATACTCTATTCATCATGTCCATGAACGTTGTCGGGGCGTTGGTTAACCCGAACGCTAAAACTAGGAATTCATAATGTCTGTATTGAGTTCTAAACGCCGTCTTGTGAATATCGCCGCTCTTGATCTTTAACTGATGGTATCCGGACCTAAGATCAATCTTGGAGAAAACTCTTGCTCCCTGCAGTTGGTCAAATAGGTAGTCAATGCGTGAAAACGGGTATCGATTTTTTATGGTCAGCTTATTCAGCTCGCGGTTGTCGATACACAACTGCATGCTACCATCCTTCTTCTTTACGAATAGCACGTGTGCTCCCCAGGGAGACACGCTGGGTCGTATGAAACTTTTCTTTAGCAGGTCTTGTAATTAGACCTGCAACTCCTTTAACTCAATAGGTGCCATCCGATATGGTGCCTTGGATATCGGTGCTGCACCAAGGGTCAGATCAATTATGAACTCGGTCTCGCGATTAGGTGGTAGCTCGATCAGATCTTCTGGAAAAACATCAGGAAATTCTCTGACGACGTCAAGTTCCTCCAAGGGCTTTATCCTTGCCTTGGTGTCCATTACAGTGGCCAAAAAGCCTTGACATCCTTTGTCCAGCAACTTTCGCTCCTGGAGGGCGGATAAGGTTATCCTTTTGGATTTCCTCATTGGTTCCCTTTGATAGGTGAAAATGGACCCATCCTTCAATTTGAATACTATCTTCTTTTCTACACACATGACGTTTGCTCCATAGGCGGATAGCCAATCCATGCCTAATATCATGTCAAAGTCTTTCATATCGAGCTTTATTAGCCGTGCGGTCAAGTTCCTTCTACAAATTTCTACCTGGCAGGGGTCGTAGACTTCTTTCAAGCTCACGACACTACCCATTGGTGTGCTGACTACTAAATCGTTCTCGATGTCTGTCGGTTGATCTTTCATCCTACTAGCAAAGGTGGTGGAAACGAAAGAGTGGGATGCGCCCGAGTCGAATAGCACTCGTGTAGAGATGGTTGAGACACTCAATGTACCTAGGGTTTGTATACAGTTTAGGTCACAATATACACTAGTTTCCCCTACAATTTAGTAGAGTTTAGTGGACTTACTTGTCATTACATCAGGGTTTGCTTCAGCTTCTTCATTGGTTAATGCAAACACCTTTCCTTGCATCCGATTGTCCCATGGCTGAAAAGGTCTAGGGTAGGACTGATTCGGCAAGTTATTGTCATACCCATGCTGCCTGCATTCTTTGGCCATGTGTCCTTCTTTGTTGCACACATAACACTTATAAGGTGGAACAACTGGTGTTGAGACTTGGCCCACTTGACTTGTGGCTGGTCGGGCTGACGAAGCTGCTGTTGTCGCTTGACTCGTAGTCGGTTGAGTAGGTCGATTGAAAGGGGGGCGGAAAGGATTCTGACCCACATTCGGCTTTCGGTACAGAGTCGGATTGGGGTTTGAACTGGTTCCTCGAAAAACCTTGTTTGGCCAACCAAAGGTCTGGAAGTTACTTGGCCTTTTTCCCAACCCAGGCGATGTCATAACCTTCTCTTTCTCTTTCTCTTTCTCTTTAAATCTGTCTTCCATAGTCTTCGCCTTGTCGACCATCTGAGCATAATCTCAGATGTCCATAATTGACAGAACTGACCCAATCTCAGGTTTAAGTCCCTTCTCATACTTCTTCGTCTTACTGATTTCCCCTTTCAGGTATTCTGGAGCAAAATGGAACAGATCTTCAAACCATTGTTGATAGTCCAGCACTGACTTGGTTCCTTGTACTAGTGCTGAGAACTCAACTTCTTTTCTATCCATAAAGCTCTTTGGAAAGTAGTTCTTGAAGAAAACTTCCTTAAATTGCTCCCACGTGGGATTCGGATGAGCGGCTTCAAGATTTGGCTTAGTAGCCTTCCACCAGGCTTCAACCTCATTCTGTAGCTAATAACCCGCACATATTAGCTTTTGTGCATCTGAACACTCGAGCACATCAAATGCCTTCTGTAATGCGCTAATCCACCAGTCCGGCTGCATTGCCTTGGAATTTAACCTAGAAAACAAGGGTGGTTAGAGTATCTTGAATCTCTCCATTACCTTAGTGGTAGAGTTTTTCGCTAAGTGTTGAGGCACAAGTGGTGGGAAAAGTACAGGCCGGTTGGGTGGTAGAGGTGGTACTGCACGCTCATGCATCATGGCCGCAAATTACGTACGCATTTGACCCAGCAGTTCTTGTTGTTGCTACATGGTCCGTATCATAGTAGTCATGAAAGCATTCACCTCACCGGCTGCTATACCCGGCTGAGGTGCCGCAGCAGTGGCTTGAGCAGCCGCTAGTGCCCTTGACGAAGCAGCCGATGCTTCAGAATTTAGGCCTCAGTTCCATTCGGCAGTTCAACCTCCGGTATAACGTGAGGGTGTTTTCCTCGACGACCACCTCGAGAACTTCTTGTGTTGACCATGGTTGCTTTTCTGAAAAGAGCAACATGTTCAATAATCCAACACTCCTTATCGAGGCCAACAAATAATTCCTAGTTAATACATGTACATACCTATTCCACAGTTCTAGTGAATTCATGTAGTCATACCAACAAGGTGTGTTTTATTGGCTTATTCATTCAATTCTTACTTTTATTTGTTTTGTGTCATGTTATGGCATGTGGTTTGCTTGAGTTTTAAGAAAAATTTTAACAGTAATTCTTTTAATTATGTAGCTGTGCCTAACAGGCAAGTCTCTGTAACTGCCAACTAGTGATAATGCTCTGCACATAAAGGTAGGCTATATCACCTCTAACCTCTTCTGCTAGGGATAGGTAAATAGCTCGATCCACAGGTCCACTTGCGTTCGCAAGAGCTAAATAAACTACTAATTGGTTCTCGGCATGGGCTTGTATCTCACGTATCCTGATTAGTCTTCTCCTCAGTTGCCTAATATATCGCATGTTGCTGGGGACTCCAGGCCTGTATAACGTAGTAAGGTCCTGTCATGAAGAGGTTCTAAGTATCAAGTCACTATAGATACTTAATTAAAAGAATTAAGTACATGCCTATAGGAATTTAAGTAGTCATAAGTAGGAGAAAATAAATGGGTTGGCTCGAGGCATCTTAGCATCTAGGGGGTTCAATTTGACTGGACAACCTATCGGATCCTGTTCTTGGTTGACCTAGGTTGTGTGCAGGGTGAGATCTACGCTCCCTAAAATCTCATAAATACATATTACAACATACCTAAATACCTATGTTTAGTTTGCATAGCATCACTCCACCTTGGTTCATACACACAAGGCAATAGGCACATAATATTAAATAATTAATTAAACTCTACTAATTTATAGGTATAGACATAATTGTTCATCATCATTCATCTTAAACAAGGAAAGAAATTTCTTAAATTCTCTATGCTTCTTATTTCACCATGTTTGCCCGCAAGCATTGCCTTATCTAATCATAGATGTATTTTTAATTAAATTAAATTTAAATTTTATTATTATTATTTTATTATTTTCTTTATATCCATACATTTGTAAAATTTATATTTTTGTGTTTACTATCCATTTCTAGGCAAAACTCGCAAGTTCATAAGTCTGTATGCAAAACAGCAAAACTTCCATTCTCTGGGCGATGTCTCTGGGCGTTAGATGCATCGCCCAGAGAATCGGGGCCCAGCTATAATAGTCCGAGAGCGATCCAAATCATTTCATTTGTTCTCTAGAGCTTCCCAAACACCTAGGGCAGAGCTCCAAGGCATAGTGTGACTATTTCCACACCATATCCACCCATTTCCATGGGTCCTCCGCGATCCTACGTGATCTTGGGTAAGATTCTTCAACTTTTTCTCTTGTTTTAGGTCATTTCCCATGTCTTTCTTGTCTTAGTTAGGGTTTTACTAATTTTTCTCTTGCCCTAACTAATTCTATCCTCTCCTTTTTGCAGCCCTATGTCTACTAGTCATAGAACGGCAAGGAAATCAATAGCACGCAAGAGGCTACGGTCCAAGAGCGAGCATTCCTCATCTTCCTCTGTGCCACACACCTCATCGAGAGAGGATTCTTCATCACAGGAGCCGGATTTTGATCGGTTCCTATTCCTTAGGTATGAGCATTCTCGAGATTGGGACAAATTTAGGTCCCTTAAGATTGTGAATGAGAGGATGGTACAGGTGGACGACTTCCACCAGTACAACTTATATACTAGGTTCAATATCCTAGGTTGGGCTTCTATGTTGTCACCCACTGAGCCATGTTACCCTAACTTGGTTCGTTATTTTTACTGTAACCTAGTGCCATCTGGGGCACAGGAGTTTGGGTTGGAGAGCAGGCTTAAGGGGGTGGATATCAGACTTACCACTGCCACCTTAGCAGAGATCCTGGGGTTGCCTAACACAGGCGAGAGGTGCTATTATAAGCCCAGGATAGACATTTCGGATATGTTTTCCTTGGATACCAGGAGGAGGGTCTTCAAAGCATTGACCAGTTCAGAGGGGACTCCTAAATCTGAGGCTGCCTATAAGCCCAGTGCACGGGTCATTAGTAGATGCGTTTCGTATAACATTTACCCGAAGGGCAGGAACAGAGGCAGTATTTCTATGTTGAGGGCCTACATCACTTATTTCTTGTTGGGTGCGGGCAAGGAGGGTCCAGTTATAAATCTCCCATATCTACTACTTCAGGCCATGTTGTATCACGCCCAAAACTCTTCTGATTGGAACCTTCCATATGGGAAGTTCCTAAGTTTGGTATTTAAACACTTTGGTGTTCCCTTGGGCGGGCGAGTATATGGAGAGGAATAGGTCTAAACCCATCAACAAGACCTCGATCCTGAAGATGAAGGTACTAGGGGAGCCAGTAAGTGATCCAGAAGAGGGTGATTAGATGGAGCAGGGAGAGGAGTAGGGAGAGGAGGGCGACTTGGAGGGGGTTAGAGCACAGTTTACTGAATTGGCCCCCTATGAGGCTACCAGAGCCACCAGTTCACAGGTGCCAGAGTCCTTTGGGTGGTCTCAGATGATGTCGCAGTTTCAGGGCCTCAGCACCCAGCTCACTGACATGTCTACAAGGATGGATCGGGGCTTCTCGTCCCTGGAGAGTAGAGTGGGGTCTGTAGAGTGACGCCTGGACTTTTCGGACACATTCTATCTCGTTGATTCACGCCAGTCTCAGCCTCCATCGGGTGACTTACCTCTGACAGAGTAGCATCCCAGCCAGCTTCCACACATTTAGTCTTACTAGTTGGAGTTTTCTATAGGCACCTGCAGTGAATAGGTCAAAGTAAGCTTCTTGATAGCCCAAAAGGCCTTGTGCTTAATCTCTATAGGTAAGTGACATGCCTTTCCATACACTAGACGGTACGGAGATTGACCAAGATCGGTCTTAAAGGCTGTCCTATGGACCCACAACGCATCAACCAACTGGTTAGACCAATCCTTGCGGTTTAGGTTGATGGTTTTCTCAAGAATTTGCTTGATCTGCCTATTTGAAACCTCAACCTGGCCACTGGTCTAGGGATGGTAGGGTGTTGCCAACTTATGGATGACACCATACTTTCTCATGAGGGCCTCAAAAGGCCGATTACAAAAATGCTTGCCCCGATCACTAATGATAGCCCGGGGAGTATCAAAACAGGAGAAGATGTTCTCCTTCAGAAATTTCACAACCATCTTGTGGTCATTGGTCTTACAAGCAACTGCCTCAATCCATTTGGACACATAGTCCACAACAAGTAATATGTACAAGTTACCAAAAGAGTTAGGGAAAGGCCCCATGAAATCAATACCCTATACATCAAACACCTCAACCACCAGAATTGGGTTGAGGGGTATCATATTCCTCTTAGTGACATGCCCTAAGGATTAGCATGAAGGACATGCCTTGCAATAAGTAAAAACGTCTTTAAACAGACTAGGCCAATAAAATCCACACTGTAAAACCTTGGCCGCCGTCTTATTGGGCCCAAAATGGCCTCCACAAGTTTGATCATGGCAAAAAGATAAGACAAATTGTTGCTCATGATCAGGAACACATCTCTGGATTACCTGATCCGGACAAGTCTTAAAAAGATAAGGATCATCCCAAAAGAAATATTTAACCTGTGAAAAGAAATGATTCTTATCTTGGGTGGACCAATGTGCAGGTGTCACACCCGTAACCAGATAATTAACAATGTCAGCAAACCAATGTTCACTAGACACTATCATCAAATACTCATCAGGAAAGTTCTCGTTGACTGGAGAGTCGATAGTCAAAGAATTAGATAGCCAGGATAGATGGCCTGCAACCAAATTTTCACACCATTTCTTATCCCTAATTTCAAGATCAAATTCTTATAACAAAAGGACCCACCTAATGAGGCGAGCCTTGGCATCTTTCTTCTGCATAAGATATTTGATAGCTGCATGGTCAGTATAAACAATCACATGTGATCCAACCAAGTAGGGCCTAAACTTCTCTAAAGCAAACACAACAGCTAAAAATTCTTTCTCAGTGATGGTATAATTAAGCTGTGCATCATTAAGAGTCTTACTTGCATAATAAATCACATGGGGCAATTTGTTGATTCTTTGTCCAAGAACAGCCCCTATAGCAAAATCAGAGGCATCACACATAAGCTCAAATGAAACTGTCCAAATTGGAGCTTGAATAATGGGGGCTGAAGTCAACGCTCTTTTCAATTGCTCAAAACTATCATGACACTCAGAAGAGAAATCAAATGGGCAATCCTTTGCCAAAAGAGAGGTGAGAGGTCTAGCTATCTGGCTAAAATCCTTGATGAATCTTCTATAAAAACCTGCATGGCCAAGAAAAGATCTAATGTCCTTCATACTTTTGGGTGGTGGTAAATTAGCAATAAGGTACACCTTAGATCTATCAACCTTTATCCCTTCTTTGGACACAATGTGACCAAGAACTATGCCTTGCTTCACCATGAAGTGGCACTTCTCCCAATTCAGGATCAAGTTCTTTTCTATGCATATTTTAAGAACCAAAGAGAGATGATGCAAGCAATGAGAAAATGTAGAGCCGTGAATAGAGAAATCATCCATAAATACCTCTAGGAAGTGCTCTACCATATCAGAAAAGATACTCATCATGCACCTTCAGAATGTAGCAGGGGCATTACAAAACCCAAAAGACATACGCCGGTAAGCAAATGTTCCATAAGGGCATGTGAAAGTGATCTTGTGTTGGTCCTCTAGAGCAATAGGGATTTGGTTATAGCCTGCATAACCATCAAGAAAATAATAATATTCATGACCAGCTAGTCTCTCTAACATCTGATCAATAAAAGGCAAGGGAAAGTGGTCCTTCCAAGTTGTCGCATTCAATTTTCTGTAGTCAATGCACACTCTCCATCCCGTTGGGATAAGGGTTGGAATCAATTCATTATTGGCATTCTCAACTACAGTAACTCCTCCTTTCTTAGGCACAACCTACACAAGACTCACCCATTGGCTATCAGAAATAGGATAAATGATGCCATGATCCAAACATTTTAGGATCTCTTTCTTGATTGCCTCTTTCATCATAGGATTAGCCCTCCTTTGGGGTTCCCTAGAAGATGTGGAACTCTCCATCAGATGTATATGATGTTGAACAATGGAGGGGCTAATACCTTTGATGTCAGATATGGTCCAACCTATGGCTTCCTTATGATATTTTAGAAGCTTAATCAACTCTTCTTCCTGAATAGAAGTCAAATCAGAAGCAATAATAACAGGAAGGGTATGATCATGTCCTAGGAAGGCATACTTGAGGTTGGAGGGCAATGCCTTCAACTCTAATGTGGGGGGCTCAATAATAGAGGATTTGGGGATGGAAGTGGATAGGGGTCCAAGGGGCTCTAAAGGTGGTTGGATGCTCCAGACCTCAGATAAGGGAGTATCATCAACACCCTCCAATTCCTGCATATATTCTAGAAATCCCAAATCAAAATCAATCTCAAAGAACGTATCAATATCATCGAAAAATCCTTGAAGCATATGCACCTCTTCATCCATGTCAGGCTGCTTGCCTAACCTAAACACATTGAAGTCAACAGAAGTATAGCCAAAAAGATAATTTCATGAGACCATTCCTACAATTGATTAAAGCATTACTGGTAGCTAGGAATGGTCTACCCAATATGATTGGGATTTGGTTATTGAAGTTGGCAGTGGGTTGGGTATCTAAAACAATAAAATCCACAGGAAAAATAAATTCCCCAACCTTCAACAGGACATCCTCAATCATTCCCTTAGGAACTTTAACCGACCGATCTGCAAGGAGTAATTTTGGTCGATTTCAGTTCTCCCAATCCCAGTTGTTGGTAGACATGAAAGGGTAAGAGGTTCACACTTGCACCAAGGTCCAATAAGGCATGATCAATAGTGGTATGACCTATAGTGCAAGAGATGGTGGGGTTTCCAGGATCCTTATGCTTGGTTGCTACTGGCTGTGAGATTAGAGAACTAATGTTAGCAGCCAAGAATGCCTTTTTGGGCACATTGGTGATCCGCTTTTGGGTGCATAAGTCTTTGAGGACTTTAGCATAAGCGGGGATCTAGGCAATGGCATCCAACAAGGGGATATTCACCTGAACCTGTTTGAACACATCCAATATTTTTTCCATAGAAGGAGACTTCTTGCTAACAAACCTATTTGGGAAAGGGGTAGGTGGGGTATAAATTCTTTCAGGGTTAGTCTTTTTAACTTCCTCAACAGAATCCTCTTTGGTTTCCTCAACCAAATCATCTGGAATATCTTCAGGTTCATCAGACGAACCTGGAACAGTAAGCACTTCAATGGCCTCTTCAGAAGGGGGAGAGTCAACAGGAGTATGAGATGGTAAAGACTGAGGTGCACTAGCCTGTTGACACTCACGACCACTCCTTAAAGCATAAACAACATTTACCTGTCTGGAGGGCCCTTGGTGCTGTTGGCTTTGTGCAACATTGGTTGGAGGAGCTTGGGTACCTTGCTGAATATGAACCTGATGCCTAGGATTTGGCTCAGGTTAGCTAGGTAACTTCCCTGTTTCCCTCTCATGCAGGATTATGATAAGCTAGGTGAGTTATTTTTCCATGTTATTGTGGTTTGTCATGAGAAGAGCTATCTTGTTGTCCATCTCATTCAGTCTTGTTGCCTCTCCTGTATTGGTAAACCCTGGGGGTTGCTGATAAGGTGCAAGGAGAGGAGGCCTAGCAGAATTAATAGGAGGTCCTGGATGAGGACGAGGAGGAAAGGGGTTGGGAGACATTCCTTGGCTTTATGGTGCATAGTTGGGCCTTTGGGCACCAAGCTGGCCTTGATGGTTAAAGTTGGATGGGCCTGCTTGGTTCCCTTGATTCCAGGAGAAATTGGGGTGATTTCTCCATCCTGGATTGTAAGTATTGCTATATGGGTTATTTTGGTAGAGAGCACTTACATTCTCAGTACTGGAATTTCCCACCAAGGTGTTGGGGCATTCCTCAGAAAGGTGTCCAGGGGTTTGGCACCAACTGCATACCGACACATGGTTGACCTGGTTGACCAGATTAACTGGTATAGACTCTTTAAGAACTATGGACTCCAACCGTTTTATGAGGCTGTCAAGTTTGGCCTCCTTGGCTGGCATACCCTCAATGAGATACCCCTTAGTGGTCCTTTCAGCCTCTTGGGAGGATTCCCATTCCCTAGTCTTATCAGCCAAGTTGGTTAAGAATGTCCATGCATCATTTTTCTCAGAAAAAGAAGTAAAGCCTGCAGGACACATGGACTCTACAAGTTGCTTGGTCTGATAATCAATACCCTCATAAATAATTTAGCATAGCTGCCACAAGTCGAAACTATGGTGAGGGCATTCTAAGAGGAGGTCCTTGAATCTTTCCATGAACTTAGAAAAGGACTCATGTGGTTTCTGCCTGAACTGGAGGATGTCACTTTTAAGCTTATTGGTCTTGTGAAGAGGGAAGAATTTTCTCAAAAAGACAATAGTGAACTCATCCCATGTATTAATGGAGTTTGTTGGCAGTCCATAGAGCCACTTCTTGGCCTGATCTTTTAGGGCAAAGGGTATAAACCTAAGCCTAACTGCATCAGCAGTCAAATTCTGGACCTTAATTAGAACACAGACCTCCTCAAATTTCCTAAGGAAGAGATATGCATCCTCATTAGCCATCCCATGGAAATGGGGTAGCATGCTGATGAAGTTGGTCTTGAGTTCATAGTTATTCCCTGTAACAACAGGCAGACTGATGCATGAGGCCTGTGCAGCCCTGGTAGGGTAAAACCTATCCTTAAGAGTCTTGGGTTGTTGGTCACCCATGGTCAAAGGTGGGGTCAAGGGTAGTGGAGAAGGTGGTATTCTAATAAGACGATTAGATGAATCATGAGTCCACACCATAGCCACCTAAACAAATATGAGGTCTCCTTTGAAAAATTAAAGAAAAAAAAAAGACTTAAGGAAAAAAACATACTAAAAATAAGAGGGAGCCTAAGGTATCTAAGTGCATCTATCCCTAAAAAATCGAAACAATGGTTCCAAAGCTGTAAGGATGCCATATAGGTTGACAGCAAAGGAACCCGTATAGTCTTCTATAACCACCTACGGGTGACTCCAAATGGATTCTGATGTAGAGTGGAGGATTACTATACGTTTATGTTTCCAACACTCTCACTATGTCGCTTTCCTGTTATCAAGAGTGGCCACCTCCAAAGATAAGTCACATGCCAATCCACCCAACCAAGTCAAGATGTAGCGTCATAGGTAACTTAATCCTATGAGGGACACCAAAAGATGGAGGGTTGAAGCATATGAAGGACTTTAGACTGGGAGCACACTATTTGAAATAGAAGAGAAATAAGAAGAGGTTTTCAAAAATTGATTTTTTTTTTAATTATTTTTTTTTTCAGAAAAAGAAGAGAAAATAATAAACTAAAACACTTCGAACTACTTAAAAATCAGATAAATAAAATGGACAATAATCTCCTCGGCAACGGCACCAAAAACTTATTTGAGTTAAAATAAAACCACAAGCGTACAGGCCAATCGTAGCTACGGGTCGAACACGAGGAGATATAAGCCACTCTATTTAACTAACTTAAAAATAATGCAAAGTGAACCGAATCAACCGAATCAATTAAAGTACTAAATTAAACTAACAGATCCTACTCATAAGCATCTAACCTATTAAACTAAAGCGAATTGAGAGGAATAAAGGAATAAAAGAAACCAAACAAACTAATGCAAATTAGAAGTAATAAAAATGCAGCCACATATCTACATCCACACAAACAAAATAATCACATAAAAGAAAAATAAAAGAAATAGAGGGAGAAGAAGAAGAAGAGAGAGAGAATGACATAGAGGAGAGGGAGAATGAGATTCAAAGTTTAGAGAATGTGAACCTAGATGTGCTTGAACTGGATTAATTAAAGAAGCTTGAATGAATACTTGCATGAACTTACCATGGCTTCCTCTTCTAAATCTCCAAGTCTTGTCATCAACATAGGAGCTTAGACTAGGAGGCTTTAAACTAGAACTATCACAACCATTAAACTAGGCTTAAGAAATTAAAACTAAGAACATGAAATCAAAACTAAGAACTTGAAAGAAACTAATCTTATGAAATTAAAGCTAAAAACTAAAAAGCCAAAAATCACAATTTAGAAAGCAAAGAAGAGAAGAAAATTTTACTAAGTGAATGAATGAATTTTACAAGAGAGGTAGGGGTATTTATAGGGGGAAGAGAGGAGAAGAGAGAAGAGGGAAGTGTAGGAGAAATATTTCCTAAAAAAAGAGAATATTCTTTTCTCCTTCCTCTTTTACAATGCCTTGGCTCCTAAGAAAAAGAAAAAAAATAGAAAGAGGGAGAAAAGATAATATTGTTTACATAAGCCTTCTATTTCTAGAAAAGTAAACTTCCAATTCTGACAAGTGTTTCCTTTTCTTTGTAGATATCTTCTCCAAGCAATAAAATCAAAGCATCTTCAACCTTCCATAGATGAGAAAATATCTTTCAAAATAAATCTTTCCCAAGTGAAATTCCAGGAATGCCCTTGAAAAGTTGGAGGGGAGAGAGAGAGTGATGACTAGGATAGTGATGACTAGGATTTCCACTCAACAAATGATAAAATCCCCAATGTGTCCTTTAAAATTCGTGGGGCATTAAATGCAGCCCAATAAAAATCGTGGACACCTTGTGGGCCTTAAAAAATGTGGAATCTAGTGGCAGTGTGGGTCCCTCCATGTGGGTAGCAGTCCTTCTCTCTCTTCAAGAATGCAAAATTGTCGAAACAGCCCTGTACTTGCAGTAGATCTCCACCATTGCTTAGAAATATCTTCTACAACGTAAAAAATGTCCTTGGGCAGTGGTAGAATGACTATGGGCTTGCATTACAGCTCCATGCTGACCCATTATCCTTTCTTGGGCTGAAAAGAATAATCAACTGTACGGTGGGCTAGACGAATCCGTACTTGCGTTCCGTCACGTCCAACTTGCTCCAAATTTAATCCTCTTTACAGCCATGGAAAGAAAAATGATAACTTTCCGTGTAACTTGGAACATGCAGCTCTCGATAGTCCAGAATAGCCCAAAATAGCCCAGAACCTAAAAAACATAAAAAAGCACCAAAGTAACTCCGTCCAATGTGGTAAAATGTATGCTTTATGACCTAAGATTTCACACATAAATGTGCTCATCACCTTTGTTTTGGGGAAACATCCGTATGGTGCAACTCACCATTATGGTCAGATGACCATCATCTTTGATTTGGGAAAACGCCCCTATGGTGTAACTTATCATTATGGTCGGGTGACCATCGCCTTTAATTTGGGGAAACACTCCTATGATGCAACTCACCATTATGGTCGGGTGACCATCGCTTTTGATTTGGGAAAATGCCCCTATGGTGCAACTCACCATTATGGTCGGGTGACCATCGCCTTTAATTTGGGAAAATGCCCCTATGGTGCAACTCACCATTATGTTGATTGATGGCACATCATTAATAACAAAAATAATATTGCAAAGAGTCCTTATGCTTGCCATTAACTTGCTTGATTAATCATTGATGTCTCTATTGGCCGTGGCCTGAACTTTCAACAAATAATAATTTTGGGATTCAAACAACCGGGAACTAACCTTTATTGATAAAATTTTCGTAAGTTCTTTGCATTCTAGGATCGTGGTATTGGTATCCCCTCCTGGGGCTACTTGTTTGGAGATTCTGTATGGTCCTTCCCAGTTGGGTGATAACTTTCCCATGGATCTCGGGTCTGAGGCTTCTACCTTGCGTAGGACCAGCTCTCCTTGGTGGTATTTCTAGCTTTCAGCTTTGTGTTGTAGTAGCGCGCTGTCCACTGTTGGTGTACTGTATTCCTTACCCGGACTGTTTCTCTGATTTCCTGCAACAGGTTTAAGTTTATCCTTAATTCTTCATCGTTAACCTCAGGGTCATAGAGTTGCACCCTCAGTGAGATTTCTCCAATCTCCACCGGGAGTACTGCTTCTGTTCCATATGCCAGCATGAAGGGTGTTTCGCCAATTGCCAACCTCGTGGTTGTCCGATATGCCCATAGAATGTTAGGCAGTTCTTCCACCCACAAACCTTTGGTCGTTTCTAGTTTTTTCTTGATCCCATCTAATAGAATTTTGTTCATCGCTTCTGCCAGCCCATTGAATTGGGGGTGGGCCACCGAAGTCTTCCTTAGCTAAATTTCATATTGGTCACTAAATTCTTTGAACTTCTGCTCAAACTGCTTGCCATTGTCAATAATGAAGGTTCTCGGGATTCCATACCTATAGATAACTGAATGGAGGAAGAATTTCCAAACCTTTGCTGCGGTGATTGTTGCCAAGGCTTCCGCTTCTACCCATTTGGTGAAATAGTCAACGGCCACCACCACAAATTGTCTGCCTCCAGATGCCTTGGGGTAGGGTCCCAGTATGTCCATTCCCCATTGGACAAAGGGCAATGGACTTGAAATTGAAGTGAGCTCCATTGCAGGTTGGCGCGTGATGGGTGTAAACTTCTGACATTTCAGGCATTTGCAGATAAAACTCATTGCTTCTCTGCGGAGATACAACCAGAAGTATCCTTGTCTAATGACCTTATGGGTGAGTGCCATGCCCCCCAAGTGTTGTCCACAAATGCCTGTGTATTTCCCGAAGAACATACTTTGCCTCAGATGGTCGGAGACACTTCAAATAGGGCATTGCAAATGACTTTTTTATATAGTGTTCCCCCTATCATCGTGTACCTGGTAGCCCTCATCCTGACTTTCTTTGCTTCTTCCTTGTCGGTGGGCAGTATGCCCTCTTGAAGGTAGTTGACTAAAGGGTCCATCCAGTAAGGCTCCACCTCGATTGGTAATACTTCCTCGGATTGCTCTATACTTGGAGTACCGAGGACATCTAGGTACACTGTTCTGCCCAGGTCTTAAAAATCTGAGGTGGCTGAGGGCATCTGCAGATGCATTTTGTGTCCGAGGTACCTGAAGTATCTCAAAATGGCTGAACTTTGTGATTAGGTCCTGTACTCTTCTCAGGTATTGGGCCACTCGTGATTCTTTTACCTCATATTCTCCCTTGACCTGATTAACTATCAGTTGTGAATCACTGTGGACGGTGATACGCTTTACCATCAGACTTTGCCCCAGTTTCAGTCCTGCAATCAGGGCTTCATATTTTGCCCCATTATTGGTTGTCTTAAATTCAAACCTCAGAGCATACTGCACCAGGAACCCTCCAGGACTGGTTAGTATCAATCTTGCCCCACAGCCTTGTGTGCTGGATGAACCATCCATGTACAGTGTCCACTCTTCTACCACTTCTTCAGGTTCTGCAGTGGTGGGGATTTCTTCTTCAGGGAGTGTGCACTCCACCACAAAATCCGCTAAGGCCTGTGCCTTTATGGTAGTTCGGGGCTTGTATCAGATGTCGAACTCTCCCAACTCTACGCACCAGGCTACCAGCCTTCCCGAGTGGTCGGGTTTGGCCAATATCTTCTTCAAAGGCTGGTTGGTGACCACTTCGATGGTGTAAGCTTGGAAATATGGCCTTAACTTTCTAGCCGCTGTAACCAACGCGTAGGCGATTTCTCCACGCTGCTATACCTTGTCTCAGCGTCCAGGAGTACCTTGCTGACATAATATATTGATTTTTGGACCCGCCCATCTCCTTGGACCAATACCACGCTAACTGCAACAACGGTAATGGCTAGGTACAACTGTAATATGTCCCTTGGTTCCGGCTTGACCAAAAGAGGGGGCTGTGCCATATATCTTTTTAGCTCTGTGAAGGCTATCTGGCATTCTTCGGTCCACTCAAAGGTGAGTTTGGCCCCTTTGGTCTCCCGTTCATTTGCTCAGTTCTTGAGAGCCTTAAAGAAAGGCAAACAGCGGTCCCCCGAAGTCAAGATAAATCTCCCGAGTGCCGCTATTCTTCCTGTGAGCTCTTGTAATTCCTTAACTCTTCCAGGTGGATGCATCTCCAATATAGCCTTGATCTTTGCTGGATTTGCCTCTATCCCTCTTCTCGAGACCATGAAACCGAGGAACTTTCCTGATGTGACCCCAAAGGTGCATTTGGCCTGGTTCAACCTCATCTTGCTTTCTCTTAAAACCTGGAATGCCTCATTCAAATCTACAATGTGATCTTGTGCTTTCAAGCTTTTTACCATCATATCATCTACATATACTTCCATATTGCGTCCTATTTGGTGCTTGAAAAGGTAATTTATCAAGCACTGGTAGGAAGCTCCAGCATTCTTTAATCTGAAAGGCATGCGAATATAGCAGTATGTATCCCTCCCCGCGATAAAAGAAGTTTTCAAGATATCAGGTTCATACATCCTGATCTGATTATACCCTGAGTAGGCATCCATGAAAGAAAGCATTTCATGGCCTGCCGTGGCATCTATCAACAAATCAATACGAGGCAAAGGATAGTAGTCTTTTGGACAATCTTTATTCAAATCTGTGAAGTCAATACACATTTGCCACTTGCCATTAGGCTTGGGCACCATTACAACATTAGAAAGCCATTCTGGATAGATAGCCTCCTCGATGAAGCTGGCGTCAAGCAGCTTGGTTACCTCCTCGATTACTTTTTCCTATCGCTCAGGAGTAAAGGTTCTTTTCTTCTAAAACACTGGCTTGGCAGTGGGGTAAACGCTGAGCCGGTGTTCAGCTATTTTCTTGTCTATCCCTGGCATGTCACCAGCAGACCAGGCGAACACGTCTACATTTGTTCTCAGGAAGTTTATGAGGGCGGTTTTTCTTTCGCCGTTCAAGCCTGCGCCTATCTGGACGATGCGCGTTGTGTCCCCTTCTACTATCTCCACGGGGACTAACTCCTCGGCTGGTTCGCTCCTTTCCTGCTCCCCGATATCTCGGTTGTCATCCAAATGGATTAGATGCATTTGGGGCTCCTTTCCTTTAGTTCTTAGGTATCCTTCATAGTAGCGACGGGCCGCCACCTGGCTTCCTCGACATTCCCCTACCCCATGGTCAGTTGGGAATTTTATGACTAGGTGTGGGGTTGAGACCACCGCCTGCAGTGCATTGAGTCCTGGTCGCCCCAATATTCCATTATGTGTGGAATTCACCTTTACCACCAGGAAGTTCATCATCACCATGGAGAGTTTGGGTTCTGTCCCCACGGTAACCAGCAACTCAATTGATCCTTCCACTTGTACCAGGGCCCCATTGAAACCGTATAGGGGAGACTCCACTCTTTTCAGCATCTCGGGTTTCAGGAGCATCTTTTCGAATGCATCATAGTATAGGATGTCAGCTGAACTCCCATTGTCCACCAGGATCCTTCCCACCGTGCAGTTGGCAATGACCATCTTGATCACCAAAGCATCATCATGGGGAGATTGAATATCTGCCAGGTCTTCATTGGAGGAGATTATGTGGTAATCGGTTCTCCTTTTTTTGACTGTCGTCTCGGCTTGGAGTAAATTCCGAGCGTGTTGCTTTTGGGAATTTGAGGTTTCTCCTCCCATGCCAAGCCCACCAAATATGGTTGTTATTTCCCTCAAGGGTGCATTCTCGGTGTGGGGCTTACCTCAGTGTAGTTCCTCTTTATCAGCTCTGGGGGGTGATCTTTGTCTCCCCTCTGGCTCCCGAGAACGATAATCCGTTCTCTGGTCGTTCCCTTCTTTCTTGATGAATCGGCCCAGGCTCCCTCTCTGGATGAGAGCCTCTATCTCATCCTTCAGTTGTCTGCACTCCTTGGTATCGTGACCGTGGTCTTGATGAAAGCAACAGTACTTGTTCTTGTTGCGCTCATGCGCCGGCTTGACCATCTTGGTTGACCACCGTAGGGTCACCTGGTCTTTAATTTCATTCAATATGTGTGCTCGAGTATGAGTCAGGGCCGTATACACCGGCTTGGATTCCAGATCTGCAGCTTTGGGGACCCAAGCTTTCCTGTCATCTTTCTTTTTTCTACCGTCTTTGTCATCTCGACTGCGTTTGGCGCCAACTTCTCGGGGGGTCTCCTCTTTCTTTTCCTAGGTTTTCTTCTCGATTTTATCTTCTTTCTCGACCGCAAGAACCTCGGCCAAGTTGATATACTTTTCACATCTTGAGAACAACTCATACATGTCTCCTGGTTCGTCCATAATTAAGGACTTTTTCAACTCAACATCTCAAATTCCACTACGCAATGCCTAGAACTTCACCATTTGGTCCAAGTTTCGTACCTCCAGGGCTTCTTTATTGAACCTTGTGAGAAAACCCCTGATGGATTCGTCGGGGCGCTGCTTTATGGCCAGAAGATTGGCGACTATTTTTTTATGAACTCTACTGCTCACAAAGTGAGCCAAGAAGGCCCGACCCAGATCTATGAAATTGGAGAGAGATCGTGGAGGGAGCCGAGAGAACCACTGTCGCGGCGCTCCCTTCAAAGTGGAGGGGAAGGCCCAGCACATTATAGCGTCTGAAGCGCCTTGAAAAATAGGAGGAACTTGAAAGTTTCCAAGTGATCCTCCGGATCCGTAGTGCCTGCATATTGCTCTATGGTTGGCATCTTGAACCCTTTTGGGAGGGGCTCGAACCGTACCTCATCTGTAAACGCTAAATCCGTAGTGAAGTGAAAGTTGTGAATCGGGGCTTGGTTCTTTCCCCTTATGACTTCTTGAATTTGGTCTTGGCGTTTCCTTGCACCTCCTTATTCCTTCGTCGGGTGTTGTTTGCATTGCTATGGTTCTCGCTATGCTCCGGTGAACGAGATCTTTCTCTGTTTGGCGGTGGAGGTGGGGGTATGGGGATCCCCTGTAGGAGACCGCACTGCATCTCCAACATCTGCTCCATCTTATCATCCCAGCGGGCCTACATTGCGTCAAACTATTCCACGGTTACGTAGCGTGGTGGGTCCCCTGGGAGCCTTGGCTGAAACTCCTCTTGGCGCGGTAGCTCCTGGTCTTCTGGGATAAGATCTTCACCTTCTTGCCGGGAAGTAGTCGGACGGGCTAAGGCGTCTCCCTATCCAGCGGCAGAAGGTCCTGGGGGAGGAATAGCCGTTGCGACAGTGGCGACCAATCGAGTGATCCTTGACTGGTTTCTTATGTTAGTCATAGTGGGATCTTCGTAGGTTTTCATTCTTCGGTTCCCACAGACGGCGCCAATTGTTGTGCAAAGATTTCTGCCGGAGAGAAATCCATCGGGGGCACAACTACTATGCTAGCCAAGAAACTAGATGGAATTGGGAATAACGGAGAAGAGACTGCGAAATACTCCTACTTTATTGAATATTGAATATTGTAAATTGAGCCCTCTTTTACATGAGGTTCTGGCCCTTTATTTATAGTGATGGATGGGATCTCGGGCGATCCTTCCTGTTTCAGTAGTTTCCTTTTCTGGTTGCACGATTTTTGGAAGCTCTCATTCTGGTTGTGATCCCCTGCAAATCTTGGGATCTCCAGGATTCTTGAGGCATGTGGGACCTTCCCTTGGTGGTTACGTAACTACCGCTGTGGGCCACGCTTCATAGCCGTCATGCGCGTGGGATTCTCCAAGCACGCCCCCAACTTCCTTTTGTTTGCGAACCTGAGGGGTCCACGTGTAAGGCCAGGATTTGAAGTACAAATTATGGCGTATCACTTCCCTACCCTCTCCTTTTCAGCTTAGGTTTAGATCGAAGGTTCCCTACCCTGAGGTGAGTCAAACCGTAGAATGGAATGCTTTGATATCACCTCTACTGTAATATTGAATCAGAAATCAAGTCTAGTTCGTACTTGTGGCTGGACCTGAGTTGTAGTTTTCTTTTCCTTCAAACTTTAGGTCTCTATTTGAGTGGAGTCAACAAGTCTACTTAAGCTTAGATTGAAGGTTCCCTACCCTGAGTTGAATCAAACCTTAGAATGGAATGCCTTGATATCACCTCTACTCTAAAATTGAATCAGAAATCAAATTCTGGTTCGTACTTGTCGCTGGACCTGAGTTGCAGTTTTCATTTCCTTCAAATTTTAGGTCTCTATTTGAGTGGAATCAGCAAGTCTTTCAGTTTTTTACCTCCACCGAAGTTTCAGGTGAGTCTAAGGTGGTACCGATGAGTTCCATTGCTCAAAATCGAATCTGGTTTTCTGCCTCTTCTTTTTCCTAACGTGAGGTTGAAGGAGACAGTCGATTCATTTATGTTTTAATCCATTAAACCTCATCTTCCAGAAATACCCTCCTTTAGGGTAATTCAACTTTATCCTAATTTTGCCTTCACTCTGAAGTTTACCCTCTTACAAGAAATCTTATTTCCTTTCATATCCTATCACCCATTTAAAACTACCAATTACCCCTTTGAGATTCCGTTTAATTACTATACTACCATATTATTATAGACTTATGTTTATTTATAATTCTGCCATTGGTTATATGAACTTCCACATATTTATAGAATTGCCATCGTTCCTTTGATTTGGCTATTGCATGTTTTAGTGGGCCCACAAGCAATCTGACTTCAGTCTTCTAAACCCTGGATTTGCATTATGAACAATATATCCTTCCTAAAAAATCTCTTCGTTGTCCATATGATTTTGGTTACTTCAATATTCTTATTTTTTAATATTATAACCATTATAAACATAGCTACTGCGACCTTTTTGCCTTTTTTATTTACCTATATAACATAAATTCTTCTAACAAATTATGTCTTTTACAGGAAGAATGACAAATATTGTCAAAATAAATTAATTACAAGTCTATAAAAAAGATTGGACATTAAAGGTCATGATAGTGCACAAAAGCCAAATCAAAGACTATAATAATCCAAAAGGATCGGGCAAATTACAGAATGTAACTTTAATTGATGATGAGGTACAAAAAAAATAATATTTAAATATTTTTATTTAATCATTTATATATTGATTTCAAATTAATTTATTAATTTTTGAATCAAAACTTGAATTAATTAATAAAAAATTCTTATTTTGCAGGGATCGAAAATACAAGCTGTTATGTTCAATGACACTATAGATAAACTTGATGAAATACTATTTATTGGGAAGACCTATTTTATCAGTAATGGCTTAATTAAAAGAGCAAATCCAAACTTCAAAGCGTGAATACTGAATATGAATTGACTCTAAACAACACATCAGTTGTTGAAGAAGTTGAGGATTGTATGAATGTTACAAACATGATTTATAATTTCGTTAAGCTAAGCGAATTGAAAAATCATAGTAACAAAGATGAAAATTTATTTGGTAAGTATTTATAATATTTATTATATTCACATAATATTTATTATATTGTATTTATTAATGAATTACTAAGACTAATATTATTGAATTATTTCTATTATTTTGCAGATGTTGTTGGAATCATTATAAATGCTAAAAATTTGGCAAGCATAACAACGACCAAATACAATGACAGAAAGAATAAAAGAGAAATTGAGATCATTAGCACGGAGTAAGTTTTTACAAATTTTAATCATTTTATAGTATAATTTAATATACTTACAAATAATATTATTTACTTATACTGATTAATAATAGATCTGAACCAATAATGTTGACTTTGTGGGGAGAATATGCAACCAACGAAGGGAGTCAATTAATGGATATTCAATCAGAAAAATCAGTTGTTGCATTCTCATCAATTTCAGTATCAAAATATCAAGGTAATATCTATACAATATTTTTTTAAAATAAAATATTACAATATTAAAAGAAAAGACTAATAATTTTTATTTTTCAGGATTCTCTCTTTGTACAACTGGATCAACGATCATTCAGATAAATCCTGACATTTCAGAATCAAAAGAATTACATAAATGGTAAATTTTAATTTATCAAAAAAATAAATAATTAAATAAATATATTTATATAAATATTTTTTTTATTTATTCTAACAATTTTTTATATGATACAGGTCAACAATAGAAATTGGAACTATGAAAATAAAGCAGACAAAATCAAGAGATACAAAATACACAGAAGCAGAGCATGTTAGAATGACAGATTTAATAGAGAAACAATTTTTTCCAAATCCAATAATAAAATAAATTTCTACTCATTTATTAAAATATAGAATAAAGTATTTTAATTCCAATATAATTTGTATATGTCTAACAAAAGCAAAATTGCAGGACAAGTGGTTCTACATTAAAGGAATGATAACAAAGATCATGAATGAAGAAACATGGTACAACGCATGTGCTAATTGTAACAAGAAGATCCAATCAAGAGGAAATAGCGTAACATGCGATAAATGTGAAAAGAAAGATGTACAATGTAGACCAAAGTAAGAACTTCTTTCCCAAATTTCAAAAATAACAAAATGTTTAAGTTAAACATATTTTTAATTAAAATAATTTTTTTTATTCACAGGTACTTGATAAGATTCAGGGTTACAGATTCATCAGACACTATAACTATTACAATATTTGATGATATTGAAACAGTTATAGGATGCTCACCAAGTGAATATGTGGAATCAACAAAGAAGGTAAAAACAAATTTTGGAATAAATACTTAACTTAATTAATACACTTAATATTTAATTTACTTTAATTTAATGTTTATTCTCTGTTTTACAGTACAAAAATAAATTACATTCTTGCGTGTCCAAGATTTACTATTTCTACTTTAAATTGGACAGCAGAAACAATGAAAGTAGAATATCAAGAAGAATTGTTGCTGAAAAAATCAAAAAAGAAGATGCGGAAAAGAACAAGATCATTGATTTGGAAGAATATGCAGACAACAAAAACAAGAAAATTAAAATAGGGAAGGATTACCTTTAATAAATAGTTTACATGATTATGAAACTATTAGAACAATGTCTGATTTTTGGGTTGAACAAGTTCGGCTACTTGTTTTAAGAAAATTCCTATTTACACTGTTTTGGAACAATTTACTAAGTCTTTAATTCCTCTTGATTAATTTGATTTTGTACTTTTACAAGACCAAACTTTAGCAAGAAGAAAATATTATAACAAGCGACCCTCCCCTATAAAAAATCTCTTTTGGATCTACATATGGTCACATGTGCATTTGCACGTGGGGACAAGATAGAGAGAGGAGACAGAATGGCAAGGGGAAGGCGCAAGGGAGAAGGGCAAGGAGGAATAGAGATTAGATAGGGGAGGGGCACATGAGGTTATATGATTGGGGCAGGGGGAGACTGTGAAGAGAGGGAATGAGAAGAAACTTGTGAACAGAGAGAGAGAGGGTTTTTGTTAGTATCCCTTTGTTGTTCTTTATAGTTTTCTTCTTCCTTCTTACTTGTAAATTAAATAACTCTAGGATCAGTTACAAAGTTAATGAGAAACATTTGGTTTTATTTCTCTTGCTTTAACAATGTCATTCGCTTGGTTCAATCTCCCTTTAGTACCCCTATAAAATTACTTCTTCTTGCTTTACTAATTCATTTCCATTTTTGTTACACAATTTAATTGCTTACAAATTTTTCAAAGTAGAATTAAAGATGGTCACAAAATCTATTGAAAGTGTTGTAAAGATTGCAAGATAGAAAATGTAGCAAGATAAAAACATACCTGGTCATTTGATTGGAAGGAGAGTGACAGTCCGTCCTTCCAACAGTTCCAAGTTAGAAAACAAACAATGGATTTATTGTGCAAACCAAGTTAGATGTTATCGATGTAGGCCTCTTGATTAACAGAATTATTGTATTCATGGCTCAAGGACTGATCAATCATTTTTGAATTATAGGGTAATAAAACAACTCAAAGCACCAAAAGCACAAAGAATAGAGAAAGGGAAGGGCTTAGTTACACCATAGGGATACTATATTACATTGTAGTGAATTGCTTTGTAGCATTTTCCTTGTAAACCTTAATTGAGTTTTTCTTTTCAGCACAACACGTCATTTATTAACTGTTTTTATGGTTCATATTTGAGATGATAGTATAAAGTATTCTTCTTAACCTTAAATTCATGAAAGATGTGTCCATTATTGCCATAAAGATCACTTAAAATAATCTATATTTATTATGAAATAATGAGAAAAATATAAAAGAAAGGAGGTTCAAATAATGTCAAACAAGAAAAATTTAATTATGGAAAATACAATTACACATTACAATGCATAAATAAATAATAGAGCAAGATAGAATAGTTGAAAACAAATTAAAACATTAAAAAGGGGGGGGGGAAAGTGCATGAGCCAACTTTGGAATTGTGGTCTCCAAAGAAAATAAGATATATTCATGATTTGGTAGAGGGAATGAGAACTCTATTTTTGATGATAAATTTAATGATTTAAAACAATATCTCATGAAGCTTTGCTTCAAGGGTAGCTTGGCGCTTTTCTTTGACATAGTTTTTGTAATAACTCTGGCGAAACATGCATTAAAAATGCCTCAATATGTTTACATTAATATATGCTAAATCCGTTATATAGATAACACATTAATTTTACCTACTGGATCTACTACCGTTTTGGAGTGATGAGACTCATAGGAATGTGCTTTTGGGTGTTGTTCCACATACAAATTGATACTTGGGAGTATTGGACAAAATGAACTTCATATGTATAATCATGATTTTCTGAAAAAAAAACAATCTGAAAGAAATTTAATCGAATCTCAGTTGTTCTCTATGTAGAACCACATAACTATACACTTGTTGAAATATTAAATCTACTGTGCAATTTCTAACATAATTTTTGTCAATATTCACAAGAGATATACTGTCCAAATTATTAAAATAGGACCTCACTGTCACTACATTCAATTTTAGCATAGAATTTTTTCATAAAATAAGTGCAAATCCTCCCAAGCTCCCTTTTGCATCTATTAGAATTAAGAGCAAAGACCAAGATAGATTGTATTCTTAAGTTATAGATGTGACATAATGATGCTACTATAATTTACACTTCTCTTTCTTTGATGGGAGTGGCCTCTTCCTAATATGCCACAACACTATCTGATCAATCTACTCAAGGCCTAGACAAACGGACAAAATAAAAGAAAACAGAGAGAATTCCAAGTTAGATCTCCACAAAAAGAAGAAGCAGAAGAACAACTCGCCAATGTCCCCTAGTGAAGCCTCAATCAGGTTTTCACATGCCCTAGAGCAGCAACTTCAGCAGACAGCCATTTCTCAAGCAAAGCAAGATGGGCTTCACTTCCAAGAATTGGGTTGCTATAATCTTGGAAGTGGATCTCTGGTGAGAAATTGATTGTATCATCCACAAGCACTGGTTGAGAGACATAGGTTTTAGGACTACAAATCGAATAACTCAAAATCATCAGGCTATACAATGTCGTTATTAGCCGCAGTTGGGTACCTTCACTACAAGCTGAATCATTTCTAGACACATTGTTGGAGTAGTTTTGAGTGATCTTTGAGGTTATCTTATAAGATTTTGGTGAATTCCTTATCCATCCTTTGAGCAATATTCATATCTTCTAAGTGCTTGAAGCACATATTGATGTCTGGGATGGTCACATGTAATAGTAGTAGCCATTGCAAGGCTTCAAGTTGGACAAATAGTTTGAATTCTTCAAGAACAATGACTCACATAGAACCTGCCAAGCCATGGATGTCCATTTGAAGCCTTCTCTTGTTAGAAAAGGAAACCCAATGGAGAGAATATTCATATTCACTCAAGATTGGATTTTCTTAGCAATCCATGTCTTTCCTAATTTAGAGAAAGATTGCTTGGGAGATAATTGAGTCACTTATAGTAACTCAATATATCTATCCCATGTGAGCTTGCAATATGGGGATTTTATGAGAGAAATATAAATATTCATGAGATCACAAAATCACACAAGACAAGGAAATCCATTAGCAAAAAATCGCAGAGCTCTCTCTCCCTCTCTTGTTCTCTTGGTGTTTGATCCTAGAGGTGGTCCAAGCTATTATGTTCTTGGAACTGTGGAGGAGTAAGCTTAACCGTGGTGGGAACGCAAAGCTTGCATAGTGCGTGGAACGATTGAGAAAGGGCTATCATCGGTTGGAGGTCTTGCACTTGTGAGGCTTAGGTAATGATCGATCCCTGCTTCATTCTATTTTGAATGACTTCTCCATCGATACTGTGATCCTATTTATGCTTCCGTTGCGATCGCACTAGCGATGCCTTCAGTGGCATCAGAGCCTCTTTATCGATGGGGTTGTTTTCAATTTTATTTGTTCATTATTTTATGATGCTCATAATTTTTATTCTGTTTATAATAAAATTAAAAAAAATTAAAAAAAAATTTTGGAGGTGAGATGCATGTGCGCATAGGGGCCACGGGCTGGCTGGCTGTGCGCGCCCCTAGCTGCATGCACCCCACCCCTTGGATAACCCATACCCCCTAGCCGTGTGCACCCTACAGCTTGCAGCATGCGTGCAGGGCTGCCAGCCGCATGCGTGCGAAGGCAGCCTTCTCGCATGCATGCGCAGGCAGCCTTGCCGCATGTGATGCTATTGTATGAATGTGCACTTGTTTTTCCCTCTTGTTTTGCTTCACTTTGTGTTGCAGGTTTTTATAAATTAAAAAAAAAAATTTTGGTTTCATTAATGAAAGGGATTTTCATTGGAGAAGATGGGTGGGGAGATTCTTCCCTTCACCCACCTTCCCCAATTTGGCATAATGGCTTACTATAATTGTTAGTTTTATTTTAAGCATGTATGTGATGGCTTTTTGGGGTATGTATCATGACCATTATGACATAAGTTGTCATGGTAATGGCTATGTGATGTGTATGATCATAGTGACATTGGATTGTCATGGTAATGATCATGTAATGCACATAACCATTATGACATAAGTTGTCATGGTAATGGTTGCATGATGGATGCATTGGATGCACTTGATCATAATGGCTTGAATTGTCATGGCAATGATGTTTTATGTGTTTTTGGGCAATTTTCACATAAATGTTGGAATATTTTTTTTGAGCATCATGTAAATAATGTGGACCATGGTTATGGGATGAATAAAATTACATGCATTAGATGTATGTGTGTGCTAGGCATGGCATGGTTGTGATTTTACATGTAATTTCCTTTATTATTCTCCAGGCAGTCCAATTTTGGTGGACTGATTTCCTGTTATGTAATTTTATTTTTTTGGAAAGGGTTGTAATATTTTTAGCTTAGTTTGAAAATATTCATTGCAACCTCGTGGATTGTGGCTCATGGATCATGGATCTTGAGTCAAGAATCATGGATCATGGATTATGGATCATGGATCGTGGATCGCAAATAGTGGATAATGGATCAGGGATCTTACCGGTTCATTGGAGACAAGAATGAAGGAAGGACTTGCTCACTTGAAGTGTCCTTAATTATTACAGTTTTCCTGTAATAGATAGTTGCATATGCATTATCACACTATAATTGCCATGGTGGGAGTGACATATGAGGCTATGATTACTCCCATCCATTTTTAGTTAAAGTGAGTTATGAACTCACATTGATTAAAGATGCTGTCCCATAACCATTGGTATTTATGTGTTTATAGTTTTCCTTGGATGGTTGTGCTATTTTGTTTATACATTGGATGTATGCTTGTGGTTTAATATACGTTCCCGTTTTTCCTCATTATAATACAAGTGTGATATGGGAAGCCCTGGTTGGTGGGATTCTCATAGCCTCCCTTAGTTGGTGAGTGCAGAAATATCATTGATCCACCCTTGTAGATGTAGATAGGATAATATTAGGGTGAATTGGTGAAATTGTCTGCACTCATCTCACATGTGATAGGTAGAGAATATGGTCAGTGGTATGTGTTCTATGATAATAGGCATTAACCCACAAACACCATAGTTCCCTCCGAAATTAAGGTAAACACTTGATTTGAGTGTGTGTCAGCCGATAGGAATGGGCATGACACTCAGGTGGCCAAATACATTGGAAGTCTAAGTGACGGGCAGAATAGTCCACCCAACCAAGATGCGAATGATGAACTCCGATAGGCTAAGTCAGGAGCATGAGGGTTGGTCGTTTCCAATTCATGCCCTACAAGCTAGAAGGAAGCTTGGGGTGTGACTGACCATTGATTGTTCTTACCCCAGATATTTCAATGGTTGTAGATCATGCTAATTAGTAATTTTTGTACATCATGTAGATTTTAAAAATGTCAACCCAAATGAACTATGCCGCCCTTATCAAAGACCATGTTTTGACCGGCCCTAACTATGTTGGCTGGAGGAGGAACATTAAGTTACTCCTGTCTGTGGAAGGTCTAATGTCTGTCCTGGACGAAGATGAGCCTGAATTCCCTAATGAGGAGAACCCTGAATCGAAGCCTGCCTATGAGTTGTTTCGACAGAAAAACTCTAAGGCAAAACTCCTCGTGTTGAGTTCTCTGGAGAAGACCATCGCTGATTCGGTCAAGGATCTGTACTTGATCAAGGACATGATGGAGGAGTTGAAGGAGATGTATGGGAGGGAAGAACGTCATGCCCATCATCAACTGGTGACACTCCTCCATGGCACGAAGATGGCTCAAGGTACTCCGATTATTGACCATGTCATGAAACTGAGGAACTTGTTCCTGGATCTGGAGAACCTTGGGACTTCATTCAAGTTGAATTATAAGACGGATGTCATCTTCCACTCATTGCCTCAGGACATCTACGGATCGTATATTGTCAATTACAATATGAATAAACTTTCCGTGGAACTCCCTGAGCTGGGCAACATGTTGCAAGAGGTGGAAGCTGCATCCAAGAAGTAGAAAGTGGGGGTCTTGACTACAGAGGACAAGTCTTCTTCCTCAAAGCCCAAGGGCAAGAAGAAGAAGAAGAAGGCTAACAATGGCAAAAACCCTAAGGTTGGCGATAAGAGAATTCAGAAGAACAAGAGTAAGGGGATTTGTTTCTATTGTAAGAAGGACGGACATTGGAAGAAGGAATGTCATGCTTTCCTGGCTGCTCAGAAAAAGAAGCAGGAGAAACAGGAAGAAGGTATTTCTGAAACCTTGGTCCTTTATGAGTCTAATTTGTCAGAGGAACCTACTAACACATGGTTGGTGGACTCGGGGTCTACCGCCCATATTTACAACTTGTTGCAAGGGTTCAAGCTGACAAGAAAACTGAGTAAGGATGAAGTTCGATTGCAAACGGTTATGGGTGCTGAGGCCGCTGCTGAGGCTGTTGGAGATTTTACTTTAGTTTTTTATTATAGTACTTTAGTTTTGAGAGATTGTTTTTATGTTCCTCATTTTAGGAAGAATATTGTTTCTGTTAGTAGGCTTGTTATGGATGGTTATACTTTCCTCTTTGGTAATAAATTAAGTATTCGATTGAATAATTCTTTTATTGCTTCTGGCCTACTGGATAACGGGTTATATCTCTTAAAATCAGTACTAGAGGTGAATGAGATCTCCAATAATTCTTTAAAAAGAAAATCAGCCCAAGATAATTCTACATACCTTTGGCACTTGAGGTTAGGTCACATTGGAGTAGAAAGGATAAACAGGTTGGTGAAGGATGGGCCTTTGGAATCATTGAAGGTAGAACCTTACCCAACCTATGAGTCGTGTCTACAAGGAAAAATGACCAAGAAACCTAAGAAGGGAAGAAGAGCCGAAGCAGTGTTAGAATTGATACACTCAGATGTATGTGGACCCATCAATGTTCAGGCAAGGTATGGTTACGAATACTTCGTGACCTTCATTGATGAATACTCTCGTTATGGATATATTTACTTGATGCACCGCAAGTCGAAAACCTTTAATAAATTCTAGGAATTCCGAGTGGAGGTTGAAAAATAGTTAGGAAATTGCATCAAGTGCCTTCGATCTGATCGAGGAGGAGAGTACTTATCAGATGAGTTCAGGGACTATCTGAAAGAAGCTGGGATCATAATCCAGTTGACAGCCCTGGGAACACCTCAACAGAACGGAGTTTTAGAAAGGAGGAATCGAACCTTGTTAGACATGGTGCGGTCCACGTTGAGTTATTCGGAAATGCCATTGAGTTTTTGGGGTTTCGCACTGGAAACTGCCATCTATATACTGAATAAGGTACCAACAAAGTCTGTGACCAGAACACCTTTTGAGTTGTGGTATCGGCGTAAGCCAAGTCTTCAACATCTCAAGGTGTGGGGTTGTATAGCGCATGTAAAGAAACAACAGACGGATAAGTTGGAATCCCGAACAGATAGATGCTATTTCTTGGGATACCCTAAGACTACAATAGGCTACTACTTCTATGACCCTGCTAATCAGAAAGTCATAGTTAGTAAGCATGCAACTTTTCTTGAGGATGACACGATCTCACTGAGATCAGATTCAGTGGTCATTAAAGAAATAACTGATGACCAAGTACCTTCAGCATCGACAGAGGTTCCAGTTGACATACCCATAGTTGAGCAACAGCCTCAAGAGCCTAGGAGGAGTGGGAGGTCTATCAAGCCACCAACTCGTTTGAACCTTCTCACGGAGGAGGATTAAAAGGTGGAAGAATTCCACATGATGGTGTCTGACTGTTCAGACACAGATCCTTATACTTACGCTGAGGCTCTTAAGGACGTTGACTCAGTGAAATGGCAGGAAGCAATGCGTAGTGAAATAGATTCCATGGATTCTAACCATGTCTGGACTCTTAAAGATCTGCCAGTTGGGGTAAAACCCATAGGGTGTAAATGGATCTACAAGAGGAAGAGAGGTGTGGATGGAAAGGTGGAACGTTTCAAGGCAAGGCTGGTGGTGAAGGGATATACCCAGAAAGAGGGTGTTGACTATGATGAAACCTTCTCACCTGTAGCGATGATTAAATCCATTTGGATTCTATTGTCGATTGCTGCATACCATGACTATGAGATCTGGCAGATGGATGTGCAGACTGCTTTCCTTAACAGTTATCCTGATGAGGTCATATACATGAATCAGCCAGAGGGTTTTGTCTCTCCAAGAGAGGAAAACAAGGTATGCAGGTTGTTGAGGTCTATTTATGGACTAAAACAATCTTCCAGATCATGGAACATCCGTTTTGATCAAACTATTAAGGATTTTGAGTTTGAACAAAACATCGATGAGCCATATGTGTATAAGAAAGTCTGTGGGAGTGCCGTCTGTTTCCTAGTTCTATATGTGGATGATACATTGCTCATTGGGAATGAGGTGGAGTTACTTTCATCTGTAAAGATGTGGTTGTCCAAAATATTCTCAATGAAGGATCTGGGTGAAGCCAGCTACATCCTAGGAATTAAGCTTGTGAGAGATCGCAAGAAGAGGATGTTGGGATTATCACAATCCACCTACATTGACAAAGTGCTTGAGAGGTTCAACATGCAGGATTCGAAGAGAGGTAGTGTGCCCCTCAGACATGGAATCAGTTTATCCAACTCACAAAGTCCTCAAACTCCTGAGGAAATTGAGACTATGAAGAGAGTTCCTTACGCTTCGGCAGTAGGAAGTCTGATGTATGCCATGTTGTGTACCAGGCCAGATATTTGTCATGCCGTAGGGATTGTGAGTCGATATCAATCCAATCCAGGACAGGAACATTGGATAGCTGTCAAGGGGATCCTCAAGTACTTAAGGAGGACCAAAGATTACTTCCTTGTTTATGGTTGTGATCAGTTGTCAGTGGTTGGATATACGGATTTGGATTTCCAAACTGACAAGCATGACAGAAAGTCTACCTCTGGGATGGTTTTTATGATTGGTGGGGGTGCATTAATTTGGAGGAGTGCCAAACAAAAGTCAATAGCCGACTCCACGACAGAAGCTGAGTACTTGGCAACTAGTGAAGCAGCTAAGGAAGGTGTCTGGTTCAAGAAATTCTTGACAGACCTAGGGGTGGTGCCTGAGCTAGTGGAGCAACCCATACAACTGTTATGTGACAACAGGGGAGCTATAGTACAAGCGAAGGAGCCAAGAGCTCATCAGAGGAACAAGCATATGGAGCGGAAATATCACTTGATCCGTGAGATTATTCTGTGTGGCGATATAGCCATAGCTAAGGTTGACACTGCAGATAACCTATCTGACCCCATGACGAAGGCGTTGCCTCCTAGTGTTTTTGAGAAACATGTAGGAAAAATGGGGGTGAAGTCCATGGGTGACTGGCGCTGATATACAAAACTCCTTCTATTTGATTCTTATTTTCATTAGCATGATCAGTTGTTGAGTTCAGTTATTATCCTTAGGTATTCATACCTAAAACTGTTCACCACGAGGGATGGAACTGGACATCCCATCCGGCATGGTGGTCACATTGTGTGTGCTTAGGGAGGTTATTTTCCAAGACACAAATGTGAGTGCACATTTGGTGTGTGCATTGGACTGGATCATTGAGAATTTCACATGTGGTGTACTGTCAATATAAAGAAAATGAGATTCTCTTAAGTAGTTCACGATTGGTCCCTTGACCTGAGGGGTCCTTATCGACGCATTCATATGTTGAGAGTTTTGGTGTACCAACGGTTGATGTCTCTCTCTAACTACATATCGGTGCGCTGGATTCTCAGTGTCTGACTGTATTCGAAAGAGATGCCCAACATGGAACCCATAACCCATATGTTGGGAATATGTTGAGGAGAGTATTCTATACAGGATTGGACCCAAATCCGGATCTGGTGGCATCTTCAAAATGTTTTTAGTCATATATAAAACATTATCTATTTTCTTGAACATTTTGTTTGAAATGTTTTCTGTTGGTCCGATCAAGGTAATTGAATCTCTCGATCGGTGTATCGGTTCATTGAGGATTGACAGTCTCGTACACATGCCTTATATTGAACCATGCAACATTGTTCTTATGGGGGACTAATGCGTGTTTTAACTATTTACCTTGGGCGTAGGTTATTACATCTGTTTAGCATCTTCGATGGCCTTTTCTTAGAAGCTAAGTGGTATCCCATTGCGATCCTACCCCTTTCCTTTCAGTTCCATTCATCTACGCGGTGACGATTGATCGTGATGTCCTTTTCATGATCCTCTTGTAAGATTGGATCTTACAATAGGATGGAGGAGATTGTTAGAAAAGGAAACCCAATGGAGAGAATATTCATATTCACTCAAGATTGGATTTTCCTAGCAATCCATGTCTTTCCTAATTTAGAGAAAGATTGCTTGGGAGATAATTGAGTCACTTATATTAGCTCAATATATCTATCCCATGTGAGCTTGCAATATGGGGATTTTGTGAGAGAAATATAAATATTCATGAGATCACAAAATCACACAAGACAAGGAAACCCATAAGCAAAAAATCACAGAGCTCTCTCTCCCTCCTAGAAAAATCATCTTCTCCCTCTCTTGTTCTCTTGGTGTTTGATCCTAGAGGTGGTCCAAGCTATTGTGTTCTTGGAACTGTGGAGGAGTAAGCTTGACCGTGGTGGGAACGCAAAGCTTGCGTAGTGCATGGAACGATTGAGAAAGGGCTATCATCAGTTGGAGGTCTTGCACTTATGAGGCTTAGGTAATAATCGATCCCTGCTTCGTTCTATTTTGACTGACTTCTCCATCGATACTGTGATCCTATTTACACTTCCGTTGCGATCGCACTAGTGATGCCTTCATCTCTCTCTAGTATTGCTATCAAGGCCTGTCTAGAGAGCTTCTTGAGCTTCTTCTCCCAAAGGATATCTAGTAATTCTTGATGTTGTTGTTTGTTCTTTGAGGAAGGTAGGAAACTATAGCAACCCATTGGCATTGAAATCAGATCTCTATTAATATAATAAAAAACAAATCTAATACTAAAGAATACAAAAAATCAACATTTCATCTGCAGACACGTTTACAATTCATATCTCTTGTTATCTGCAACCAATCATAGCTGTTAGAATGAATCGCGACAGCCCTTGCAAGTCCTTTGCATCATTCCCAATATGGATTCCCAAGCAGATCAGCCAAAAGGAAACCATCATTTTCATTTCAATTGCTGAAATCTCAAGAAAAAAAATCATAAATACGGGATTTATAGCTACAATCCAATCCATGAGAACTCTTAGGGGAATAAATTAAAAACCCCAAGGGGGTATCTCAATTGGCAAGGACCAACATCTCACAAGAAAAAGGTCATGAGTTCAACTCTCCTTTAATAATATATAGACAATCCCATCGGTCTTCTTTACAATGGAGAAATTCATGTTTTCAAGTAGCCAATTTCAGATCATATCAAGAGTGCATCAAAGAGAGACACGCAGAAACCAATGGTCTGTCTAGTGAAAAAGAGAACCATACCTGAGTTGAGTGATGAAAATTCGATGGACATTTCCTTGTATTTTTGAAGACATGAGAGAGGCAATTTTGTATATTTTCTTTGTTTTGCTTGTATGGTGGAGTATTTAAAAGTTTGATGATGATAAGAATTAGTGTTACAGGGGAGAGAAGCAACCTTAATTGGGGGAGAGGAGAGAGAGAGTGGTGGGGAGATCACATAAAGAATGCGAGAGTTTAGGAGGAAGAAAGAATGAAAAGAGAGAGAGAAAACGAGAGAGGCGTGATAGAGTGACAGGGGAGGGGAGAGATGTGCAGAGGAGATATGTGACAATATTTTTAATTCAATTAAAACATTTACCCCTTTTTCTTTCATTGATGCAGAAAATCTCCTACTTTGAAGAACCTGAAAGTAATTTTAACGTTGTACTTTTCCCATGTCTTAATTTTTCAATAAAGAATATTACCAATCAATGGTTGTCCAAATAAAAATCACAAGTATATATATACCTATAAAAATATAATGCAAAACTGTAATGATGATTTGCTTTCTTGAGCAACATCCTAGATCCCTCTGTAAATGAGGATGTCCAACTGTCCAAGGATGTATAAGAGATTGAGATCTATAAATACCTCAAGATTTCGAAAAAACCAAGATATCCATGAGTTTTAATATGTCATATAGGTGTGCCTTAACAACATTTGGTAATGTATGTTAAAATAAAATGCTGTGCAATCTGGTATATGGGTGATGACAACTCTTTTGTTGGAGAGATAATTACACTCACAACCTATAAAGACAAACAGTGCCATTCTCATTCAGAACAAGGATACATACAAGTAGAAGTAAAGAAAAAGGAAACAAATCGACCTTCACATAAGTTGGTTGGAAGTATCTGAAGAGAAAATAGCCAATTACAAGTCCTATGGTAATCCCAACACCAAAGCTGAAAAACCCAAATATAGACTGAAGCAACCCACCTCTAATCTCCTTCAAAAAGTCTCAAAGGGAGGATCCGAACAGAAACCCAATTTTCCTTGCTCTGCTATGTGCATCACCTAACATCATAACAAAACCGAAACCGTAAATGAAACCTCTAAAATTGTTGATAATAGAGAACAAAAGGAACACAAACGGCCCACGTGATCTGTTCGATCAAAATTCAGTATATTGTCATCTCATGAAATAAAAGAGCATTTATTCAGCCCAATCTTCCCTTCTACGTCCCATGGGATCAGGCATAGACTACACTAAAGAAATCCAAACACACAAATCTAGAATTGTCGGCAACGCTTGTGTGATGATTGCAAATGCACATGTGGACAAGAATATGTGGGTGTGTTTACGGTAGAGAGAGAAAGAATGGAAAGGGACATCAGAGAGGGATGGGGGGAGTGAGAGATATATGCAAGCGAGTGATCTTAGAACAGAAACAATGTTTGCCAAATTAATGGTCTAGTAGGTTTACTTCTTGTGACTGAGTGTCCCCATAATGATACTCTAAGAGCAACTTAGGAAGGAATAATTAAAGGGAAAATAAACAAAGTTTGCACTAATTAGATGTCATATCATTCTTCACATTGTTTTCAAAGGAAAATAAAGCTTTAATGAATCTAAGAACAATTTATGTGATTAATCTAATTAGATCATAATTTGGCATAATTCATTTTTTTGACGGGATTCATTACAACTTTAGCTACTTTAGCAGCTTGGCCAATTACTCGAGATTCCCGATTGTTCCATTTCTTGATGTTAGCAATGTACAACGGTCAAATAGGATCATCATCTTCTCGAGACCTTTTTCTTTTTTTCATCATGTGGGAGTTAGAATTAATTCCCGTTTATCTACTTCTATTCATGTGGGGCGGGGGGAAGAAACGTCTGTATTCGACTACAAAGTTTATTTTATACACTGCTGGGGGTTCTATTTTTCTGTTAATAGGAGTCCGGGTATGGGGTTATATGGTTCCAATGAACCAACATAAAATTTTGAAACATCAGCTAACCAATCATATCCTATGGCATTGGAAATTTTATTCTATTTTGGATTTCTTATTGCTTATTGATGAGGCATAAAACACCCCACCTATCAGAGGCTGCCACGTGGCCGACCCGACCTCAGTCCGAGAACCGAGTTGGGCCGAGTAGGAAATTGGGCCGACCCCATATCCGATAAGTCACCAGACAAAGCCTGGTTTGAGCGAGTTGGCCGGCAGCTGAGGCCGAGATTATACGGGTCAGCCTTAGACTCCTAGCCGACCTCATGGCCGAGATCGACATCCTCCCGGGCCGACCTCCATTGCCGACCCCACGGGCCGACCTCGTAGGCCGAGCCCTCCTCCATGGAGGCACTCATAGCACCCCACCGGGGATCTCCGGGCCACGTCAGCACATCCCGAGAATCACGGGATAAGGATCGAGCCACGATCCCAACGCAACACGGAATCACACTCTACATGGACTCTTACCTTAATAAGAGTCCGACCCCGAAAATAACTCTCCACTCCGCTCTACGCGAGAGAACCTTCCGAAAGAAGGACTCCTACCATACTAGGACTCTCCCAGCCGTCTCATCTCCTCCTTACTCTATAAATACCCAGGTATGTAGCTCTATTCGGGGGTTTGCTCTTTAATACGTAGTTACGCTGTCGCGTTGAAGACCTGACTTGAGCATCGGAGAGTCCTAGGCCGGAGCCACACCGGCCCTCCTGTGCTCATTGCTTGGTTTTTGCAGGTTCATCCATGGGCGAACCAACTACCGGAGGTTTTCATACGCAACACTTATGCTGTCAAATCACCGATTATACCCCTACATATATGGTTACCGGATACCCACGGAGAAGCACATTACAGTACATGTATGCTTCTAGCCGGAATCTTATTAAAAATGGGAGTGTATGGGTTGATTCGGATCAATATGGAATTATTATCCCATGCTTATTCTATATTTTCTCCCTGGTTGATGATAGTAGGCACAGTGCAAATAATCTATGCAGCTTCAACATCTCTCGGTCAACTGTTGGATTCAAACAATTAACAACCTGGACAAGACACTAATAGGTAAAAAATCCACATTGAGATGTATTCTATCCATAAAACCAGAGCTCCCTAAAATTAGAGTCAGTAGTTTTTAACTCTCAATTGTAGTTGAATTTGGAAGCATGAAGAGGTCTGTTGAGCCTATGAACATGAGCAATGGAGACCTATGTTGGCCATTTCTCTAACTCTAAATGGCAGTAAAATTTAGAAACAGTGCTCCATAATATAAAGGGCAGTGTTTACTGCCAAATGGCACTCTCACATTCAGAGCCAGTGTTACTATAAGGTTGCATACTTATCTAGTAAGGAAAATAACAGAGAAGATGCTGCCATATTTAGACAGAGGCCCAAATCAACTAACCAGGTGTTTCATCAAGGGCTGGAATTGATATTTTGTGTGTGAGATGGAGAGAAAGAACGAAAGGGACATAAAAGATGGATGGAGGAGAGAGATGAATGCGAGCTATAGAGGGTGAATTTGACTCGAGAAGTTTCTCATGATTAAATTGGTTAAATTGTATTTAATTAATTGGCAAATTGTTACCTATATGTCGGGAATATGATTTTCCATCACAGCATAGAGGAATATGATTATCATACATATACATTGTTTTGAATAAGTTTGGCATGCTGAGCAAACATCAGAGTACTTAATGGTTCATTTACAGAGCCGCAAAAGAAGTAAAAAACAATGAACAAATTGATGGGTCTTCGGAAGACACATGGTTTTCCAAATTATTTTGATGCTTCAATGCAAATTGGTTATTGCATTGAGAAAAAGAACTTCAGTTGTTCACAGCCAAGGACTGAATACTTTGAGGTACTGCATTTGTTCTGTATGGGGACACCATCATATCAATGATTATTTTCCAAACGGTTATGACAGAAGTATGGGAAGGAAATGATCATATCAGAATATGGATGGCTGAGGAGGTTAGACAAACAATATAATTAAGAAAGATAGCCCTCGACCAAGAATTGACCTAGAAAACCCACAAGATAATGTGAAAATAAAAAGACAAGAGAAATTGAGAATTAGATGATTGGATCCTCTAAAAATCAGATCTAAAAAACCTCTGTAAAGGTAGCATGACTGGGGTCATGTCAAGTCATGTCCCCCATCAGCAAACACTACTAAACCCAGTCAATTTGGTTCATACTTGGTTCGATTAAAAGTATTATGCAACTGGTAAATCAAGCATCAGAAGCAGCATTCCCCCTTTCCTCTCCCAACCAAAAATAAAAAAAATAGAGGCAGAGAGAAAGAGCTGGATTGGATTTGTGAATTTGGATCTAGTGATGGCACAGGATGTAGCAGGGCATCCATATGAGTGCATGTTGATGTGGCAGTCCAAAGAAAATATGTCGTAAACCAATACATGCCTAATGGATTGTTTTGTAGATTTTTATTGTCTGTGTGAAATTGGTGTCACAAAAGAAGCTAAAGTTTAGGTAGTCCAGATTAACAATCGACAAATGGCCAACCACCCTTTTCTGTGGTGGTTAACATGCACTTCTATGATGTAAAATTCATTGTCTGAGAAAGAAAAAGTTATATAGTTTTCAAAGTACAAGCACAGATAAGAAACTACGAGATTGGCCAACACGTACACCAAGAGAATCATACATGCTTTGCAAGGTGTGAGATTCTTCAACCTCAACCAGCTTCATTGTGTCCCTGAATCCTGAAGTTGAAGGAGGTTGACAGGCCCACATTGGAGATCCTGAACATGTAGGTTTTACCTGAAAGCAACATTAGGATAACCTAGATCAGATATATTTGGAGAGTCTGATGCCTTCGAAAAAAACAAAAAAAAAAATATATGTATATATATATATATATATATCATATATCATACTATTATATAAAAGCACGTTGTGATAAATTGTTCAGTTACCTATTCTACCCTTCATTCTTATCTACAATTCTATTATTCAATTCTTAATCTTTATGTCATTCTTTCTTATAACTTCATAATCTTAGGTACCCTTAGTATTAATTATTATTGTTTTTAATTAGTGGCAAATCTTTCATTTACTTATTGAACCCTTCAATCTTATCTAAAATTCCATTCTTCAAATCTTAATCTTTATGTCATTCTTTCTTATAAATTCTTAATTTTAGGTACCCTTAGTATTAATTACTGTTTGTAATTAAAATTAATTAATATTAATAATATTTATTATTATTTAAAGCAAATCTCTCCAATTCTCTCCATAAAATTAGATTTACAAAAAGAAAATCGGTTAACAATTATGGAGAGAAAATCTCTCCAATTCTCTCACATAAAATTAAGGTAATAAAAAAAAACCTTAATTAAATAAGGTAGATATTCATTCTCTCTCTATCTCTTTTGCTTGCTGTTTTTTTTTTCAAAAAATTCTTCTTTATTCTCAACGATATCTTCCCTCTCTCTCTCTATTTGAATCCACAAAATCTCAAAACGTTTCTTGTTGTTTCTTTTTTTTAAATATCTTTTTTTATTCTCATTGATCTCTCTCTCTCTTTCTCTCTCTCCAATTCCTTAGCAAATACCGACATCGATTCCTGGCCGATCCCGTATCAATGGGTTGGTACTAACAAGGGTGAAAATGTAAAAAAAAATCTAACCTATAGATCGATTTAGATCGGTATCGGCTGAGATCAATATCGAATCCTGGTCGATCTTGTATCGGTGGGTCAATATAGTCAAAGGTAAAAATATATTTTAAAAAAAAACTAATTTTTTAGAAGAAAATAGGGTAACCTAATCGATGTAGTCCGATAAATACGGTCTTTGATCGGTATTGGTGGAGATGGAGATCGATACTGATTCCTGGCCGATCTCGTATTGGTGGATCGATACGAACAATGAATAAAATGTAAAAAAAAAATATAATTTTATTTTTAAGAAAATAGGGGTAAACCTAACCGATCCCGACCAACACGGATCGGTCTGCATCGGTTAGATTACCCTATTTTCTTCCCAAAAAATTATTATTTTTTAAATATTTTTACCTTTGTTTGTACTAATCCATCGATATGGGATTGGCCAGGAATCGGTATTGGTCTCAGTAGATACCGATCCGTGCCGATCGGGATTGGTATTGGTTAGGTTTACCCTGGTTTTTTTTTTTTTTTTTTTTAAATTACATTTTTACCCTTGTTCGTACCGATCTATGGATACAGGATCGGCTAGGAATCGATACCGGTCCGGAACGATATGTACCAGATTGCATCGGTTAGGTTACCCTATTTTCTTCAAAAAAAGAAATTCTGTTTTTTTAATATATTTATACCTTTGTTTTAAAAGGTATTGGTATTGGTCTCAGTCGATACCGATCCAAATCGATTTGTCGGTTAGGTTTACACTTTTTTGTTCAAAAATTAGATTTTTTGGTACATTGTTAATAGATTGATTTAGATCGGTATCGGCTGAGACCGATACTGATTCCTGGTCGATCTTGTATCGGTGGGTCAGTGTAGACAAAGATAAAAATATATTTAAAAAAAAACTAATTTTTTGGAAGAAAATAGGGTAACTTAACCTATGCAGTCCGATAAATACGATCCTCGATCGGTATCGGTGGAGATGGAGATCGCTACCGATTCCTGGCCGATCCCGTATCGGTGGATTGATACAGACAATGAAAAAAATGTTAAAAAAAAAATCTAATTTTAAAAAAAAGAAAACAAGGGTAAACCTAACCGATCCCGACACACGGATCGATCTGTATTGGTTAGATTACCCTATTTTCTTCCAAGAAAATTATTATTTTTTAAATATTTTTACCCTTGTCCGTACTAAACCATCGATATGGGATTAGCCAGGAATCAGTGTCGGTCTCAATAGATACCGATCCATGCCGGTCCGAATCGGTTAGGTTTACCACTATTTTCATTTTTTTTAAATTACATTTTTACCCTTGTTCGTACCGATCCACCGATACAGGATCGGCTAGGAATTGATACCGATCTCCATCTCCACCGATACTGGTCTGGAACAATTTGTTTCGGTAAATTAAGATATTGTAACTTAAGTTAGTAAAATAAAAAATATAACAACTGTTTTCAATTTTGCTTTAAGGATTCTAACATATACTAATTTGCAGAATAAGTTTTATTATATTAGAGAAATAATCTCAAAAATTGAAACTAAAGAACCATGGTACAACACGTGCACAAATGTATAAAAAAGGTACACCTTAAAGGAGCAAAAATAACATGCGAAAAATGTGCAAATGATGATATAGAGTATACACAAAAGTAAGATTCCAATTTACCAACAAATCAATACAACAAATATTTATTTTAATAGTATTTTAAATTAAAAATTATTTCACATTCACAGGTACTTAGTAAAATTCAGGGTCTTAAATGACATAAAAACAAAAATTGTGACAATATTTAATGATATTGAAACAATTATCGGATTATCAGTAGTTGAATATGCAAAATCAACAGAAAAGGTAAATAAATTATATTAATTTTTTAAAATAAATTTACTAAAGTAAATAAATAAATTACTATACTTAAATATATATTTAATGTTTATTTTCTATTTTGCAGCATAAAGAGTCTTTAAAGTCTTGCATATCCAAAATATATTGTTTCTACTTCAAAATTGATGTCAGGAACAATTCAAGTAGAAAATCTAAAAGAATCGTTGCAGATACATTCAAGAAAAGAAATGCGAAAACAAAGGAAGTCATTGAGTTAGAAGGCAATGAAGATAAAAACAAGAAGAAGATAAAAACTAAGAAGGAATAGACTTGGAAAGCTAAAGGGCATAGCTACAAAGAGTGTATTTAGAAGTTATTTAAGGATTGATGATAATGAATAATGTAAATATTAATGATAGTAGCGTTTTAAATTTATTAATCTTAAATTTTAATTTAATTTCTTTTTTTAGAGAATGATTTTAACTTCAAAATAAAACTAATAATAGAATCACAATAACAAAATATCAAGAGTTTTATTATTCTTCTATTTCATTTTAAGCATCTTTCTTTAAAAACAACATCTAGAATTTAAATGAGTCTTAATTAACTAAACTATAATAAAACGTGACATTATACAAATTATTATAAAACAAAACAGGATACAACAACCACTACATCAACAACACAACTATATTTTCATTTAAAAATCACCAGTAGTGTAAAGAAAAGTATATCATGATTATATATATATATATATATATATATATATATATATATATATATATATATATATATATATATATGAGAGAGAGAGAGAGAGAGAGAGAGAGAGAGAGAGAGAGAGAGAGAGAGAGAGAGAGAGAGAGAGATGAAATATGATTTTATTCAATTTAGTAATATGTAGGTGACATGAAAAAAAATGGAAATGAAAACAACCTATAAAACTTCAATGTTCCAACTTACTCCTTGAGAAAATATATTGCCCTAGGCATGGAATGAGGTATCAGTGTCAGATCGTATTGGTATTGGCCTACCGATACCTAGCCAATCTTGAATCAGGAAATCAGTATCGGAACAAAGGTAAAATCGTAAAAAAACTCCATTTTTAAATGAAAAGTAAAGGTAAAATTAGTCGATCCTGGCCAATATGGATCGGTATCAGTAGAGATCAATACTGTTACTGATATTGATTCCTCAATCCTTGGTGTTGGGATTCCAACACAAAAACACCTATAAGAAGGTACATATAGATTGGTAGAACAAAAGAAGAAAAGATATTAATAACAAAAGAGGAAGTCGAATTATTCGTAATTTGGATTTGTCCAAATAATTCATTGAGTTTTCAGTTCGGCAATTATTCGACAAATTAAACACTTATGATGGCAGGTGAGGAAAAAGGGGAGAGGGGGATTAGGGTTTGGACAAATTAGGTGATAAACACCAAACCAATTGGGCAGTCTGCGGTGGCTCACACAAAATAGTCAAAACCAAACAGTTAGTCCTATTTATCAAGAAAGTTTGCCGGTAGGCTATGCCCGTTTGTCAAGAAAATGGAAGAAAAAAAGAGAACAATTGGACCTAATTGGTACCCATAAATTTAGGGCCTTGCATCATTACCGTAATCGGGCCTCATAGGTTAGGCATGGACACATATATATTCAGTCAGTCGATTATCGGTTAGTAATCAAGGTCGAGTTAATGGGGCCAATCGGTTTTTAAACAGGAAGGCAAATCCATTACGTGAAAGGGTAACACTCTCTTTAGAATTTCGATTTCAAATTGGATTGTTAAAACAAGTCAAAAAGATGGATTTTGTGTCAAGAAATCCAAATTATTTGCTTGCAGAAAATAAATCCAACCAAAGAGACTATTAGTGAGGCTATTCATAATTAAATACTAAGTCATAAGCTTTGAAACAACCACTTCCGACAACCAGCAAGAAGAAAATCTTTAATCTACAAATAAGAAATAAAAACCCAAACAACTCTACCGAGAAGCACATATAAGTGACAAAATTGATTAAAATAAAAAACAAACGAAAACAGAGCTTTCACGAGTAGAATCCATGAAACACAGGTAAAGAGTGATTTTGAGACAGCGCCGTTGACAAACAAAGTGAAGGCCAAAAAGCTTACTCTTGGCATGCAGAGAGGATGAAGATGGAAGCAAAGAGAACTCTTCCCAAGACCGAAGCGAAACCCATTTCTGTACGGACTAGTGGTATCTAGGAAAACTCCTTCACCCCTGAATCTAACATTTTTAATACAACCAATTCCTAATTGAAATGAATATGGATAAACCATGTTCCACTCAAATTAAGATAGAAAAATGTGTTGATATACTCAATCAACTATCCAAAACAATATCTAAATTCCCAACAATAGTTAGTTTGAAATATTAGTCTTGATAAACATGATCATTTGTGTTGTTGTAAAAATAAGGAGGGGCCGACTAAGATAGTCCCACATTATATGGGTTTCGAGAGAGAGCTGGTGACTTATAAGAAGGGACCAACCCCTTCCATGTAGACACATTTTAAAACCATGTAGGCCTCAGCCCAAAGCGGAGAATATACCATAGACTCTCCCAGGCCTTAACATTGGCGCCGTCTGTGGCAACCCTAGGCCATACACAATAAGCTCCCTAGATAGGGAGGCGTTTTTTGTGGTAAAAATAAGGAGGGGGTGACTAAAGATAATCTCACAACGTTGGGGTATCGAGAGAGCTTGTGGCTTATAAGTATGGACCAACTGTCAAACCCTACCCCTGACTGGCTAGAATTTTGATTGAAGGACAGGAAGCCCTGACATGGCATCCAAGCACACTGTGGAGTATCACCCCAGTGATTGAATTTAATGGAGAACCCCCAAGGATGTCCTCCTACATACCTGTCAGAAGATGGATTGTAGATCCCTGCAATTGCATAGCCCACAGCATAATGTACTGCTTGGACTCCAGGTACTCTCTCTCCTCTCCATAAATATGGGTCCCACCCCTAAAAATAGGTGTAAAAGGCCTTGAGTGGGATGTGGGTCCAAGACCCTGACCCTGGGTCAAACCCCTATGCAAGCCCACAGAGAAACAGCCTTGCTGAAATCTCTGGGTGATGCAGACATCACCCAGAGTGGAAAAATGTAATATTTTAATGATTTAATCTATGGGGACCACCCATATTGGACATGGGCACCCTCCATAGGTCGAGGGGAGTTTGAGGGACCACCTCATACCCATAGATCCCTGTGGACCCCATCGAGTGCCCAGAATGGCAAAGAATCAGGTTAAAAACACATTTTCAAAAGGGGCTTAGGCAGGCAAACAGGCTTCAGTTAGAGGCTGTTCTATAAATAGGGGTGCCTTAGGCTCATTTAGAGCTCTTGGCACTATTGAAACCGTGGAGAGGAGGAGAAGAAAGAAAAGAGAGAAAAGAGAAGGAGAAGAAGAAGGAAAGAGAAGAAAGAGGAGGAGACCTCACCTTGGCTCAGAACTGCTACCAGACCTGCTTCAAGGTATAAAAATCATATTTCTCATACTGCTATGCTGTTGTCCGCTATTTATCTCCATAAATCTCTGGTGTTTTGATGCTTTTATGGCTATTGGCAGCCCAGAACAGCTGCGAACTACCATGGGCCATCTCAGATCCAACATGCAAGCATGGTGCGTGAAGGATCTGAGCATTTTGAGCCTATTTTGATGGCTATTACAAGCCTAAGATAGAAACCCAGGCTGTGCCAGACTGCACTGCACTGTTACACCAAGAACAGACAGTCTGGGCTTCAGATCTGTGTGCCCTGGCTGCATGCAGCCTAGCCCTGAGCTGTAATAGCCTTGATCACTGTATTATACGTAAATTAAGCCTTGTATGCAGCCAAATCTATGATCTATAGTTGAAGATATGTTGGGTTACTATTCACTGGGCTGTCTGGGCAGCTTCTGGCAGCCAAGTGGTGGGCCCAGGTGAAAATCCATGGAGCTTAGTGTAAAGAACACCCCTGGGGGTCCATGATGACCTAACATGCATGGGGGAATGATGTGGCCACTGCCCATGGCCAAAAACCTAGGAATCTCAGCCTATTTTCGTGTATACAAGCTCTGGGCGATGCACTAGGTGATGCAGACATCACCCAGAGACATCGCCCAGTGAATGAAAACTTGTAATTTTATTGATCTGACTTGGGGATCTTCACCCATGGACCACAAATCAGTGTAGGGAGGAGGTAAATGACCAAAATACCCCTCCCCACATCTGTCCACATGAATGAATACCTTGGGTACCCAAGTGGGAACCACAGGGCTTGGAAACCCTGTCTGTGATGGTCCTGCTACACTGCCAAGTTGGGGACAGTACTCTGAAGCTAAAATAACCTAGAATTATGTACAACAGTGGTGAATGACCATTCTGCCCCTAGGCCACAATCTCTGGATGATGCACCGGGCTATAGGCCTAAGGCCCAGTGCAAGTGTCACGCCCCTATCCCGATGTAAGATATTTTGCCACATAGGGGTATGACTGGGACAATCACACATCATCCTAACACCTACCAGGATCGCAGATACAGTGTCCCGAGCCACAGTCCACCTTGTCATTACCATATGATGACAGAAAGGAACATACCGAAAGGAATAAATCATTCTAATTATAGAGTTAGCGGAAGCAAAATTCAATTCAATTATGTGAAATTATAGAGCATCGGTTCTCTAATGATAACACATAGTACAATAACAAGCTTCATAACCATTCAATCTCTCCTAATAAGTAAGCAGACAGTTTATACATGATTGTGGGATGATGAGCACATTTATGTGTGAAATCTTAGGGCATAAAGCATACATTTTACCACATTGGACAGAGTACTTTGGTGCTTTCTTATGCTTTTCAGGTTTTGGGCTATTTTGGGCTATTCTGGACTATCGGGAGCTGCATGTCCCAAGTTACACGTAAAGTTATCATTTTTCTTTCCATGGCTGTAAAGAGGATTAAATTTGGAGCAAGTTAGATATGACGGAACGCAAGTACGTATTCGTCTAGCCCACCGTACAGTTGATTATTCTTTTTAGGCCAAGAAAGGATAATGGGTCAGAAAGGAGCTGTAGTGCAAGCCCATAGTCATTCTACCACTGCCCAAGGATATTTTTGACATTATAGAAGATATTTCTAAGCAATGGTGGAGATCTACTGCAAGTACAGGGCTGTTTCAATAATTTTGCATTCTTGAAGAGAGAGAAGGACCGCTACCCACATGGAGGGACCCACACTGCCACTAGATTCCATAGTTTTGAAGGCCCACAAGGTGTCTACGATTTTTCTGGGCTGCATTTAATGCCCCATGATTTTTAGAGGACGCATTGGGGATTTTGTTATTTGGTTGAGTGGAATCCTAGTCATCACTTTCTCTCTCTCTCCTCCAACTTTTCAAGGGCACTTTTGGAAGTCTACTTGGGATAGATTTATTTTGAAAGATATTTTCTCATCTATGGAAGGTTGAAAAGTCAAAGATGATTTAATCTCATTGCTTGGAGAAGATATCTACAAAGAAAATGAAGCACAAGTTAGAATTAGAAATTTACTTTTCTAGAAATAGAAGGTTTATGTAAACAATATTCTCTTCTCTCCCTCTTTCTATTTATATTTTTTTCTTGGGGATCAAGCATTGCAAAGGAGGAAGGAGAAGAGAATCTTCTCCTATTTTTGGATTCCCTTCTCACACTCTCTCTCCTCTCCATGATTTTTAGAAGGAGAGGAGCTCCAAAATCGTGGAGCCCCTCCCCCTCTTCTCTCTTCTCTTATTTCTTCTCTCCTTCCCCCTATAAATACCCCTAGCCCCTCTCTTGTAAAGTGGTTAAATTTTTAGTGAAATTTCTTCTCTTCTTTTCCTTCTAAATTGTGATTTTTTAGTTTTGATTTCATAAGATTAGTTCTATCAAGTTCTTAGTTTTGATTTCATAAGTCTAGTTTAATGGTTGTAATAGCTTTAGTTTAAAGCTTCCTAGTCTAAGTCCTATGTTGATGACAAGACTTGGAGATTTAGAAGAGGAAGCCATGGTAAGTTTATTCAAGTATTCATACAAGCAAGTTCAATCCGGTTCAAGCACATCAAGGTATCTCATTCTCTAAACCCTTAATCTCATTCTCCCTCTCCTCTATCTCTCTCTATCTTCTTCTTCTTCTCCCTCTATTTCTTTTATTTTTTTTTATATGGTTGTGGTTTGTGGATGCACTTTTATTTCCTTATTTCTTTTTATGTGGTTATTATATGTGGCTGCATTTTTATTCCTTACAATTTGCGTTAGTTTGATAGGTTAGATGCTCATGTGTTAGGACACCAATTTAATCCCTTAATTTTGTTAGATGCTTATGAGTTAGGATGCATTAATTTTTATTAGTTTAATTAGTTTAATTTAACACTTTAATTTGGTTCACTTTGCATTACTTTTAAGTTAGTTAAATAGAGTGGCGTATATCTCCTCGTGTTCGACCCGTAGCTACGATTGACCCATACGCTTGCGGTATTATTTTAACTCAAATAAGTTTTTGGCGCCGTTGCTGGGGAGATTATTGTCCACTTTATTTTTCTGATTTTTAAGTAATTTGAAGTGCTTTATTTTATTTTACCTTTTCTTCTAAAAAAAAAAAATCAGTTTTTGAAAACCTCTTCATGTTTCTCTTCTGTTTCAAATAGTGTGCGCCCAATCTATTGTCCTTCATATGCTCCAACCCTCCGTCTTTTGGTGTCCCTCATAGGATTAAGTTACCTATGACGCTACATCTTGACTTGGTTGGGTGGATTGGCATGTGACTTATCTTTGGAGGTGGACCACTCTTGATAACAGGAAAGCGACATAGTGAGTGAGTTTGGAGATAAAAACGTATAGTAGTCCTCCACCCTACATTAGAATCCACTTGGAGTCGCACGTAGGTGGCTATAAAAGACTATACGGGTTCCCTTGCTGTCAACCTATATGACATCCTTACAGCTTTGGAACCATTGTTTCGATTTTTGAGGGATAGATGCACTATCTATCTTGGACTCCCTCTTGTTTTTGGTGATTCTTTCTAAGTCTTTTATTTTTTTTTAATTTTCTAAAGGAGACCTCATATCTATTTAGGTGGCTTCAGTGTGGACTAGTGATTCAAGTAATCGTCTTATTAGAATACCACATTCTCCTCTACCCTTGACCCCACCTTTGACCATGAGTGACCAACAACCCAAGACTCTTAAGGATAGGTTTTACCCTACTAAGGCTGCATAACCTTCTTGCATCAACTTACCACCTGTTACAGGAAACAATTATGAACTCAAGACCAACTTCATTAGCATGCTACCCCACTTCCAAGGGATGGCCAATGAAGATGCATATCTCTTCCTTAGGGAATTTGAGGAGGTCTGTGTTCTAATTAAGGTCCAGAATTTGACTGATGATGCAGCTAAGCTTAGGTTTATACCCTTTGCCCCAAAAGACCAGGCCAAGAAGTGGCTCTATGGACTGCCAACAAATTCCATTAATACATGGGATGAGTTCACCTTTGGCTTCTTGAAAATTTTTTTCCCTCTTTACGAGACCAATAAACTCAAGAGTGACATACTCCAGTTTAGGCAGAAACCACAAGAGTCCTTTTCTAAATTCATGGAAAGATTCAAAGACCTCCTCTTAGAATGCCCTCACCATGGTTTTGACTTGTGGCAGCTATGCGAAATTATTTATGAGGGTATTGACTTTCAGACCAAGCAACTTGTAGAGTCCATGTGTCCTGTAGGCTTTACTTCTTTTTCTGAGAAAAATGATGTATGGACATTCTTAACTAATTTGGCTGATAAGACTAGGGAGTGGGAATCTTCCTATGAGGCTGAAAGGACCACTAAGGGGTATCTCATTGAGGGTATGCCAGCCAAGGAGGCCAAACTTGACAGCCTCATAAAAAGGTTGGAGTCCATAGTTCTTAAAGAGTCTATACCGGTTAACCAGGTCAACCAGGTCAATCATGTGTCAATATGCAGTTGGTGCCAAACCCCTGGACATCTTTTGGAGGAATACCCCAACACCTTTGTGGGCAATTCCAACACTGAGAATGTAAGTGCTCTCTACCAAAATAATCCATATAGCAATACTTCCAATCTAGGATAGAGAAATCACCCTAATTTCTCCTAGAATCAAGGGAACCAAGCAGGCCCATCCAACTTTAACCATCAAGGCAAGCTTGGTCTCTAAAGGCCCAACTTTGCACCACAAAGCCAAGGTATGTCTCCTCATCCCTTCCCCCCTCGTCCTCATTTAGGACCTTCTATTAATTCTGCTAGGCCTCCTCTCCTTACACCTTATCAGCAACCCCCAGGGTTTACCAATACAGAAGAGGCAACAAGACTGAATGAGATGGACAACAAGATAGCCCTTCTCATGACAAACCAAAATAATATGAAGAGACAGCTCACTCAGATTGTCATAATCTTGCATGAGAGGGAAACAGGGAAGTTACCTAGCCAACCTGAGCCAAATCCTAGGCATCAGGTTCGTATTCAGCAAGGTACCCAAGCTCTTCCACTCAATGTTGTACAAGGCCACCAGCATCAAGGGCCCTCCAGCCAGGTAAATGCAATTTATGTTTTACGGAGTGGCCGTGAGTATCAATAGGTTAGTATACCTAAATCTCTATCATCTATTACTCCTGTTGATTCTCGCCCTTCTGAAGAGGCCGTTGTAGTACTTTCTGTTCCTAGTTCGTCTGATGAACCTGAAGTAATTTCAGATGATTTGGTTGAGAAAACCAAAGATGATTCTGTTGAGAAAGTGAAAGAGACCACCCCTAAAAGAGTTTATACCCCACCTACCCCTTTTCCAAATAGGTTGGTTAGCAAGAAGTCTCCTTCTGTGGAGAAAATTTTGGATGTTTTTCAATAGGTTCAGGTAAACATTCCTCTATTGAATGCTATAGCCCAGGTCTCCGCTTATGCTAATGTCCTCAAAGACTTGTGCACCCAAAAGCGGACCATTAATGTACCCAAAAAGACATTCTTAGCTGCTAATATTAGTTCTCTCATCGCACAGCCGATAGCAGCCAAGCATAAGGATCCTGGAAGCCCCAACATCTCTTGCACTATAGGCAACACTACCATTGATCATGCCTTATTGGATCTTGGTGCAAGTGTGAACCTATTGCCTTATCATGTCTACCAACAATTGGGCTTGGGAGAGCTGAAATTGACCAGAATTACTCTTCAACTTGCAGATAGGTCGGTTAAAGTTCCAATGGGGATGATTGAGGATGTTCTATTGAAGGTTGGAGAATTTATTTTTTTTGTGGATTTTATTATTTTAGATACCCAACCTACTGTCAACTTTAAGGACCAAATCCCTATCATCTTGGGTAGGCCATTCCTAGCTACCAGTAATGCTTTAATTAATTGCAGGAATGGTCTCATGTAATTATCTTTTGGCAATACCTCTGTGGATTTTAATGTGTTCAGGTTGGGCAGGCAGTCTGATATGGATGAAGAGGTACATGTGGTTCAGGAATTCCTAGATGATGAGACTCTCTTTTTTAATTTTGATTCAGGATTTTAGGGTTGTACGGAGGAATTGGAAGGTGTTGATGATACCACCTTATCTGAGGTCTAGAGCATCAAACCACCATTGGAGCCCCTTGAACCCCTATCCACCTCCATTCCTCAACCCTTCATATTTGATTCCCCCATTATTGGCCCGTATGTTGATTGGTCAAAACCTCTTCGGTTTAATGATTTTATTGAAGAGGACAATATTAGTCATGATGCTCCCCAAGCATATTATCATGATCCTGATTTGAAAAACCAAGTTATGCAAAGGGCGGATAGTTTTATTGCAAGGATTGATTTAAGTAAATCTCCAATTTTTTATGATTATTTTGATGAGGTTATTCATAATCCTTTTTATGTTTACTGTGATCCATTCTTGGTTGGTTTTTGCGATAATGACATGCATTCTATATTAACCTTGGGAGAAAATGGACGGATATATGGCATGTGTTTTAATGCTTTCATTTTCCACTGTCTCATGTGGATAGAGTTTACTGTTGGGTATTACTCATGTGTGCTTAACCTCCATGTTATTTCTCGCTTTACTAAAATTCATGGTCGAGTATTTTCTGATTCTGAAGCTCTTTCTACATTTACTGGCCATGAACTGAGGTTTCTGTTGCTACCCCTAGTACTTTTTGTAGAGCTCATGACTCTTCATGATTCTCTTTGTTGATTATATCTGGTAAGTCCCCTCATCTCCTCCCTTGTCCTTATTCTTTATTTTCTGCATGCATTGAGGACACTGCATGAATTAAGTGTGGGGGGGGGGTGTTGGGCTTAATTGGTGAATTTTATGAATTTTGATTGTGGTAATAGTTTGGTTATGTGCATAAGTCTCTTTGATTGCAAAGCGAGAGAAAGAGGGAATTAGGTTCCCTAGCATGCAAAATAATAAAAAAATCCTTTTTCAAGGATGGTAGTTGGTATGCATCCGATGAGAGGGATTGAGTTGGAAAATATGAGCATTATTTCATTTGATGGCTAGATTCCTCTATGTGTTTTATGGACCCTTTGATCTTTTGGCTAGTAGTTGAGACCAATTTGTTTGTGGCAAGGCAAGGCATGGAAATGAAAGTGAATGAAAAAAAGTGAAAGAAAAAAGAAAGAAACAGAAAAGAAAGTGGAATTCCTTGGGACTAGACAGGGCACTATGCCTCATGAAGCAGGGTGACTTGATCGAAATTCCTTGGAAGGAAACTCAAAAAAATTCTTGCATCAATGTCTCAAAATCTTTATGGATATATGCAAAAAGAGAAGCTACCAAGTATTTGGGTGTCTGGTGTATGCTCCACTATGTCATTCAGAGAATAGTAGTGGAGCAGAAATAGAGTTTACTATTGTGAAAGAAAAATTTCTGCCTTAATGCCTGAAAAGCCTGAAAAGAAAGAATGGTAAAAAATACTCAAAGCCTAAGTCTTTGGTTCCATCGATGCTTTGAGTGGTTTACCTGAAGGTGAGTAGTGTTCAGAAAATATGAGGAGATCCCTTAATCTTGATGCATGCTTGCTTGTTACTTGAATTGATGTGGGGTGATAAAATTCAAGTGTGGGGGAACCTTTGGCTCCTTGATCTTTAGTTGAGTATTTCTTTGAGATTGTGTGCACTATCTTACTTATGCCATTAGAAAAATTTACATCATTCTTTTTGATTTATTGAATTTTGGGTGTATATTCACTACAAACACCCACAAGACAAAACTCATCCACTAGGGGTAACCTAAGGGTTCAAAGGCTTGTTGCACATGCTAAGTGCAACCGTGATTCCTATGAAAGTGAGTTAGGATTTTCTGTATTCTAGGTTAGTTTTTCTTTTGCTTTACTTGAGGGCAAGTAACGTTCAAGTGTGGGGGAATCTGATGAGCACATTTATGTGTGAAATCTTAGGGCATAAAGCATACATTTTACCACATTGGACAGAGTTACTTTGGTGCTTTCTTGTGCTTTTCAGGTTTTGGGCTATTTTGGGTTATTCTGGAGTATCGGGAGCTACAGGTCCCAAGTTAGACGTAAAGTTATCATTTTTTTTCTATGGCTGTAAAGAGGATTAAATTTGGAGCAAGTTGGACCTGACGAAACGCAAGTACGCATTCGTCTAGCCCACTGTACAGTTGATTATTCTTTTCAACCCAAGAAAGGATAATGGGTCAGAAGGGAGCTGAAGTGCAAGCCCATAGTCATTCTACCACTGCCTAAGGACATTTTTGACATTATAGAAGATATTTCTAAGCAATGGTGGAGATCTACTGCAAGTACAGGGCCATTTTGGCAATTTTGAATTCTTGAAGAGAGAGAAGGACCGCTACCCACATGGAGGGACCCACACTGCCACTAGATTCCATAGTTTTGAAGGCCCACAAGGTGTCCACGATTTTTCTGGGCAATCCAAAATCCAAAATCCCAAAACCCTAAGCTAGAAATTAGAGAAATAGAGAGGGAGAGTTGGAAATACCACTTACCACCAGTAGGGAAACAAGGTCCAAGGCTAGGTGAGCCCCCTTGAACTCCTTCCTTCTTCTCCCTTCGCTTCTCTTCTTCTTCTTCTCCTTCTCTATGGTTTGGATTCTAATGAGAAATGAGGAAAACTCAAGAGATTCCTCCTCTGTTACCCTCTTAATGCCAAATTAAACAACAAATTGTAAACTCCCTAAATTACCCTTACCTTTATTCCCTTTTCCCTACAACAGGCCATGGTCCACTTATTGGGCCAAGATTAAACCCATGGTCCTTGAACCAACCCAACTTCTCAAACCTAAAAAGAACCTATTGGCTATAAAATGAAATGGGCCTTAGGGCATATTTGCCTAGGTCCTTAAAACCCAAAACCCATTTTAACTTAAGTTAGGCCTCAGGGCCAGTTTGGTTTCTCTTTTAAGACCCTAAGTATTAAGGTCCGTTTGACTTTTCTTTAAAACCTTAAGTGTTAGGGTTTTAAGTATTGTTTGGTTTAGGCCTTTAACACTAAAGCTCATTAAAATCATATTTGGGCCTTGTGGGCCCCATGACATAGCAAAATCAACATTCAAAGGTTAAGGGTGGGGTTCACCATGTCCGAGGACATAGCCATGATGTTTGGAGCACAGGCGTGGCCCCACACTAGAAAACATATAAAACCAACATGACAACACGGATGGATTATCGGTCAGATTCACCAGCAGTGGATCCGGTGTGGGTCCGTTCCTACTGTCAAGGCCGAAATCAACAATAGGTATGTGGGGCTTTGGCCCTCATATCCAGGACTTTGAGGGGATACTTATAATAATATTTTAAGTTCACGGTCATAGGTGTTGACCATTGCCACCATGGCATTACCCTTTGGGTAAAGTCTAAATTGCCCCGGGGTATTAGGGTATATTTCGGGTGCGGGTGTAACATCTCCCCAACCTTATTAAAAATTGTGTCCTCAAAATTTGACGTGTCTGGGGATCCGAATAGATGAGGATACTCCTACGGCCTTTCAACTTCTTATCACTCAGACGCTCCTTCTTCCGAATGGTTATACCACTTCACCTTCATGTAGTGGATGGGTCAGTTGTGAAGGTGTAAATTCTTTCCATCCAGAATCTTCCCGGGCAATTCCTTGTAGGGCATATCTGTTGCGAGCTCCGGCGGTTCCTGAGATAGAACATGGCTTGGGTCGTGGACGTACTTCCGCAACATGAACACATGGAAGACGTCATGCACACCACCTAAGGATGGCAGGAGTGCCAACCGGTAAGCCACCGGCCCGATTCCTTGCAAGGATATCCTACGGCCCCATAAATCTCGGGCTTAACTTGCCTATCTTGCTGATCCGCATCACACCTTTCATCTAGATTGGGCTGCCTTGATTCGCTCACGAATCAAATCCACCTTCTCATTTGTTGACTGGATCAACTCAAAATCAAGGATGCGACGTTCGCTCACCTCATCCCAATAGTGGCTTGGTAACTGTTGTTATAAGCAACCTCAATGAGTGAGATGTGCTCATCCCAACTGACTTGCATGTTAATAGCACAGGCCCGAAGCATATCTTCCAAAGTCTAAATGGTTCTCTCTAACTGTCCGTTTGTCTAAGGGTGGAAGACCGTACTAAAACTCAACAAGGTACCTATTGCCTTCTGAAATTCACTCCAGAACTTTAATGTAAATCTGGGATCACGGTCAGAGACGATACTAACTAGTACTCCATGGAGTCAAATCACACTGTCAATATACAAGCAAACTAGCTTGTCCATCGAGTAAGTGATCCTCATAGGGATGAAATGAGCTGTCTTTGTCAATCTGCTAACTACCACCCATATGGCATCGACGTCTCTAGGTGTACGGGGTAACCCAGTGACGAAGTCCATGGTAACATGCTCCCACTTCCATTCTGGAATGGGTAATGACTGTAAAAGTCCATGAGGTCACTGCCTATCTGCCTTCACCTGCTGACAGATGAGACATCTCGCCACAATTTTAGCTACATCTCTTTTCATCCCACTCCACCAATAGCGCTCTTTCAAGTCTCGGTAGCTACCTGGGTGAATTGGATAAGGAGAATCGTTGGCTTCAGATAACACTCACTTCCTTAACTAAGCATCACTAGGTAGGCACAGTTGATCTATAAACATGAGAACACTATTCTTAGTCAGAGTGAAGTCCAGTTCTCGCTGCACGTCTTCTTTGATTGCCTCACTTATCCTTTGAAACTCCTTAGCGGAAATCTGGGCCAACTTGATCCTTTCCCTAGTGTCGACTATACTGATAAGGCTGCCATAGACAAGGTAACACCCTCTACCAGTAACTCTAGGTCCTCTCTTTCTGTAGTGATGTAACTCTTTTGTCTGGTTTGAGTTGTCTGGACTTAGGTTTCTAGCATCATTCACCTCTAACGATGTAGTTTAAGACGATCCTGGGACCTGTGGGTTATAGGTCAACACACATAAGAGCCCAAGAGGTTTGACTTTTGGACACAAACCATAAGGAAACAAAAGGTCTAACTAACCCTCTGGATCATGCCCAAAGTCATACTTCCATTATTTGGGTTGCAAGATTAGGTTTGTACTACTTTCTTATAAGGCTTTTGTTCTGAAAACTTTCACTTCAGGTTCTCCAATACCTAGCTCAACTTTAGAATGAATTGGAATATTGATGGATCCCATGCTATTCGCTCCCAATAACGGAGGGGACATTTGGTGACCCATTACTCCACTCATACCCATTGTTGAGTAAAGTTTTGTCAAATCCTTCAGTTCTAGTTTCCATTTTCAACCTCGACAGAATAAACTATGCTAACACACTAGATAAACACTCAACAACGCAAAAACACAGACTATACTCACTCGCAACATCAGCAAAACATTCATAGAAAGAAAAAAAGAAATAATAATAATAATAATAACATATAAGCAAATATGCCAACTAACACATAATTAATTAAACCTTGTGCTAAGCAGGTAAGGGAACACAAATAGAAGCATGAACAGGTATGGTGGGTCATGTGATATACCTGCCATCATGACTGGGTTTATCCTTATGGGCAGCTCCTGGACTTATGACCCAGTTGATTACAGTTGTTGCAGTGAATGGTTGATCGGGATCGCACATATGGTGTAATCACAGACTCGCCTTGTGGACAACTCTTGGATATGTGCCCTAACTCGTGACAAGTGTAGCAACGAATGTTTAGTCCATACAACGATGGTGTCACCATGGGTGCAGGTGACTGAAATGTCAGGTCCACTTCTGCTGTGCTGCTCAGTATTGAAGTTCAGCAGAGGTATTGCCTCTCATGTGCCTCGCTTGATCCCCTAGAATCTGGGAACGACACTGGCCTTTGACGTGCCATCTTGAGAGCACGATAGTTCTCTCGCTACTTGTCCTTAATCACTTTAGCAGCCTGGACCACTTCTGTTTAAGAGGGGAGATTGTGCAACACCACAAATGTGATAATACTAGGTCTCAACCCCTTCTCAAATTTCCTGGCCTTGACGGCATCAAGCTTCATATGCTTAGGAGTAAAGTAGAAGAGCTCTTCAAAAATCTGCTGGTACTCAAGGACTGACTTGGGTCCCTAGGTCAGGCTCATGAACTCAACCTCCTTCTGATCGTGAAAGCTCTGAGGAAAATAGTTTCCCAGGAAGGTCTCCGTGAACTGACCCCATGTAGGGTTGGGATACAGTTGCCTGAAGTTGTCTTCAGTGGATTGCCACCAAGAATCAGCCTCGCCTCTAAATTGGAAGGTAGCACACCTGATCTTATCTTCATCTACACATTGAAGAACCTCGAAGATTCTCTCCATATCCCTTATCCATTATGCTGGATAGAGGAGATCAGTGGTCGTCCTTGTAAAAGTGGAGGGGTTAAGTTTCTGGAACATTTCAGTCAACTTTGAGGCATCAACCCACTTGGGTGTTGGGGCTACTGGTTGCCTTTCTCTCTCTTACACAATAGTCAATAGCTGAGTACCCCAGGCTTACATGAATGTCTGATTCTCTTGTTGCGTATTTCACAGTAAGTCTCCTAATATCGTTGCCCTGCCTAGATTGACTTGGGCCATAGGGACATCCGATCGAGCTATGTCTGAAGGGTCAGCATTATGCTCGCTCGGAGGAGATGGGCTCCTACTTGAACGGGTGTGAGCCATAGCGAAAATCCTGCCAAAGACTTGTACCAATAAATGAGCATAACATATATCATAGGTATAGCATGCATAGAAGAAGTTCCTATGCAGCGGAGTGGTGGTGTCACTTGGCTCTCCAATTTATACTAATGTTTTATGCTATTTTCTTTATGTAATTCTTTGTTTCTAACAAAGTTTTAGTTATACTTTCCTTGCTGTCCTTATGTAAGTTTGCACTCAAAATAGTAAAACCTATGTTTGTTGCTATAATGTAATCAAGAATATCACTGCAAGCAAGGTGTAGTTTTATACATATTGTTCCTATTTTCTTTACTATTGTTTAAGTTTGTTGTTAAGACTTTTAGTATAAACTAGTGCACCTAAGGTTCAGCCAGACTGTGAGTTAAGCGAGAACATCAATGCTCGGATACCATATTTGTCACACCCCCATCCCAATAAAGGATAAAATATTATATAAGGGGTATGACTAGGATGCTTACCAACATCCTAATCACCACCAGGATCACGGATGCAGTGGCTTACCTGACAGTCACACAGTCGTGAATCAGGGTTAATATCAGAATAGCAGAAGACTTGTAATAAATGCCGCTGATTCTCATTTAGGAAAATAATTACAGTGATATTACATATACAAAAGGTTATCTTTGAGTACAAAACTTAGCCTAAAAGTTATTACATTAAAAGATGATTTAAAATATAGGGAAAGGAGAAACATTACATCCAAATGCAATAACACATGCTGCATGGAATAAGGAAAATATTTAAAGTATCAACATCCATAATCCAGCTTTCGCCTTCGCATCATCCAAGTCCTCCATCACACCTCTATAGTACTACCTGCATCACAATCTAAAAAGAAGGGTTCCCCGAGGGTTGAGCTTCCACTAGCCCAATGAGTAGAAAGTTGAACCACACACACAACAAATATCGGACTGCAAGCTGAACCTGATGAGCAAACATCCTTGACGTCCCATGCCACCAATGATGACTTGCACATCAGATCCAATTTACAGTCATGCAACATACGCAACAATATGATATGCAATATGAATAATGATGAATGATGATGAGATGTAATGTATACATGAATGCTATGTTGTGTAGAGTAATGGAATTGTATCCCTAGTACCGAAACACACCCTCGATCCCCAACGATACAACACCATTAATCTTCGACATAGTAGGGCCATATCCCTGGTACTGGAACACACCCTCGATCCCCAACGATATACCCCTAGCTATGTCGGTGGAAGCCTGTCGATCCCAGAACACACCATCGGTCTCCCAGCAAGCCTCCGATAATCTCAACCACAATACCGGAACACACCCTCGATCCCTGGGCAGGATTACCAATAAAGCGATCACGGTGTAGGAACTTACACATCTACCTATCGTGTCCCTTTTTAACACAAAATTACAAATGCAATATTGTGCAAAATGCTATATGAATCTATCGTATCGAGAGGTATTTCGGGTGCATCAACGTCCCATTCCATCTATCACCCGATTATCAGCACAATATGGCACATAACAAGCCAAATATAACATACGATAAGAACATTAAACAACCACATTATCATTTCATCTATGTTCAATACAATCACAACATATAGCTATCAATTGTCATATACATAAACATAATCATAGGTAAATAATGGATATATGCATTATGCATGAAGTATGACAAGTAAATTGATTGCAAATGAAACATATCATATAAACATTGAATCAATCAATGAACAAACAAAGTTCAACCCTCACTCACAGTTTGCTTGCTTGTCATTTGGTGTGTTTGATAAGATTTGCCTTAGTGCACGTACTCCCATACTAGTTATGAAGTTTGATAATGCGTGAGAATATTGTTAGAAATGTATAGGTGGGTCCCAATAATTTATTTAAAGTTTGGGTCAAGACAGCAAGGGCCGATGCAGGAACGGAGGCAGCCAGGTGAGTCCGGTCGTGGATCCGTCCAGGCCATACCCATAAAATACATGGAATGGACTCACGAGCGAATGTGGAACATGGATCTGCTCGTGCATTCGTCCAAACCCTGAGATTTTTTCTAGAGCGACCTGAGCTACGGGTGGATTTACCAAGTGGGTCTGCTCGTGGCTCCACCCCAGGTTAAACAGCCAGGTTATACTGGATAGACTAGCGGGTGGATACACGATAGTGAATCAAGTCGTGCGTTTGTCGCCATTATTTTGAAAGCTGTGAAGATCTCCACCTCCAGATCTTCATTCATGGACCCATAAAGGTCCTAGGGTTGGGGAGGTGAGTCCAATCCTTCGTTGGAGGTCCTAAACATCTAGCCCTCTAAGAAACCTAGGGGATTTAAGGGATTTAGATCCTTCTTCAAGGTTTTTCCCTAGTGTTACTATTGTTAAGTTTGACCAAATACAACACAAACTTCCTAAGTCAATCACTTTCAATAATCACTCCTATAGGTGTTATGGCTTTTAGGACCCCAAAAGGATCACTTTGAGTTCCAACAAGACCACCAAGGCCTAGTCTAAGCATTAGTCTTGGGATTCATGGGTTTGGAATCACTTTAGGATTTTCCAATTCTAGGATGAGGTCATAAGTCCCTTAGGACAGTAAAGAGGTTTTGAGGGCATCAAGGATAAACCTTGGCACCTCGATAGGTCAATTAACTAATATATTAATGGGGCACCTTAGGTGAAAATTAACCCCCAATAAGATTTATTAAGTCTTACACAAGCAACCACAATGTGGGCGAGGTTACCGGATTACAATCATGTTCCTAAGTTGCTATCAAAACATATCAGCTAGGTTAGGGCCCACTTTTTAGGGTCTTTTATTTATATTGGGTCAACATTTCCTTCATAATAAATATATCCTTCAAGTCTATTTTACAATGCAACTTGAATCACGTCAATACGATATGTATAGACAAAGTTATGGCCAAAACACTAAGCAATGGTCATGCTGTCAACTACGGGCGGATTCATGAATGGATGGGCTTGTGTGAGTCCGCCCATGCATCCGTTTGCACCCTGAGACACACCCGAGAGGGGGGGATCCATGGGCGGATGCACGATTGTGAGTTCGCTGCTGAGTACGCTCGCAGCTGGAATGAGTTTTTCAACTCCGAACTCCATCCAAATTGGTTCCCAAGGCCCCCAATGCCTTCAAGGGCTTGTAGGGATGGTTCCTAAAGTTAATTAGGGTCCTAATAACCCTAATGACACAATGCATTGAGCCATCTATGGTCTATATCCAATTCCTCAATCAAAACTTGGGTTTTTGGGTAAAATCCCTAAGTTTTCATGGCTTGGGTTGTATAGTACCCCATTGGGAGGATTAAGGGTGTACAATGGCACCCAAAGGGACTAGGATCATGCCCTCAATAAGAGCATTGGGTCCTAAGTGGAACCCAAGCCAAATCCAAACTCCAAAATCCCAAAACCCTAAGCTAGAAATTAGAGAAATAGAGAGGGAGAGTTGGAAATACCACTTACCACCAATAGGGAAACAAGGTCCAAGGCTAGGTGAGCCCCCTTGAACTCCTTCCTTCTTCTCCCTTCCCTTCTCTTCTTCTTCTTCCTCTTCTTCTTCTTCTCCTTCTCTACGGTTTGGGTTCTAATGAGAAATGAGGAAAACTTAAGAGATTCCTCCTCTATTACCCTCTTTAGGTCAAAATAAACAACAAATTGTAAACTCCCTAAATTACCCTTACCTTTATTCCCTTTTCCCTTCAACAAGCCATGGTCCACTTATTGGGCCAAGATTAAACCCATGGTCCTTGAACCAACCCAACTTCTCAAACCTAAAAAGAACCTATTGGCTATAAAATGATGGGCCTTAGGGCATGTTTGCCTAGGTCCTTAAAACCCAAAACCCATTTTAACTTAAGTTAGGCCTTAGGGCCAGTTTGGTTTCTCCTTTAAGACCCCAAGTATTAAGGTCCGTTTGGCTTTTCATTAAAATCTCAAGTGTTAGGGTTTTAAGTCTTGTTTGGTTTAGGCCTTTAACACTAAAGCTCATTAAAATCATATTTGAGCCTTGTGGGCCCCATGACATAGCAAAATCAACATTTAAAGGTCAAGGGTGGGGTCCACCTTATCCGGGGACATAGCCACGATGTTCGGAGCATAGGCCTGGCCCCACACTAGAAAACATATAAAACCAACATGACAGCACGGACGGATTATCGGTCGGATTCACCAGTAGTGGATCCGGTCATGGGTCCGTTCTTGCTATCAAGACCGAAATCAACAATAGGGATGTGGGGCTTTGGCCCTCATATCCAGGACTTCGAGGGGACACTTATAATAATATTTTAAGTTCACAATCATAGGTGTTGACCGTTTCCACCATGGCATTACCCTTTGGGTAAAGTCTAAATTGCCCCGGGGTACTAGGGTATATTTTGGGTGCGGGTGTAACAGTTACCTTCTTCCAACAAGGGGGTAGGGGTGTCAATTCTAGGCCTGATTGAGCCCGTTTGGTTAAAGCCTAGTCTGGCTTGATTATTAAACGTGTTATGCTCGACACGTTTAATAATCAGGCAGTCCCAGTGGGGTCCTAGCCCCTCCCGATCAGACCTACTGATTCAAGGTCCGACCTAGCCCAACCTAGCCCGACCCTTAAACTTATAAGTTTCTTTGATATGGGCTTGGGCCCTGTTTGATTTATTGGCTTAAATCTGTTTATATTATCGAAGTTTTTTATGACATTAACTTTCTGTTGGGCTGAGCCTGTTAAATGTCTAATATGTCACTTCATTTAAATTTGAACTTAAATTTATAGTACTATTTCTAATGAATCAGACATGTTCAAACAGTTAGAATATTCAATTTTAATGGGAAAAGGCAGAAAACAGGTGGCAAAATGGTACACCTCTTTGTAAAATTAAAATATTCAATTTTAATGGGCTACACCATTTAAAGCCCGTTTAGATTTAAACATGCCCATATCCCAGTTAAGGCCCGATTCAAGTACCCGATTATAGCCCGAGCCCGACCGAGCCCATCAAGGGTCGGCCTGAATACTTAAAATGTGCGATCACTGTGCAAGCTTCAAGCTTAGTGAGACCCGGTAAGGCCCAACTAAGCCCGACCGGTTGACACCCTTAAATTTAGGAGATGACCCTTTGTTTTGGTCGTTGAATAAAATTTCCCCTTTTAGTGTCTAGGCCATTTAAAAAAAGAAAAAAAAGGGGGGTGGGGTCAAATTTCACAGCGATTTTTGTTGGTTTCAGTCTTCCCACCTTTGTTGATAAATACTGTTTTGAATCAAAACCGTTTGTCTGCTCCTACAATATTTTTTTGTTGTCTAGTCCTCTTTTTTTTTTTCTTTCCTTTTCAAAAGAAACTGGCATTTGAAGGGTCATCTCCTCTGAAGCTGGTAGGGAGGATGTGCATGAGACACCAGGTGCTCAAGGGTGGGAAGTGGTTGTTTTTTAGGGTGCTGCAGGTGCTGCTAGGGGTGCTTTGCCTGATGGCTATTCCCAGTCGCTGACCAATGGTCATTCCCCATTTTTTGAAGGCGCTGCCAATGATGTTAGAGCTAAGGATGATTCCCATGTGCCCAGTCAGGCAGAGATGCCTTCCTTAAGCCGCGAAGCTCTGTTAGAAAGCTTCAAGTTATTTAATGCAGCCATTGAGCGTTGGATTCAAAAAACTCTGGATAGGCTAAGGGAGGAAGCTCCTACTACTACCCTGGCAGGCCACCGTGGAGGGAGGCGACAGTCTTCTCGGGCGCTTTTTCTAGGTGCTGCCAAGGTATACAAGAGGAAGAAAATAAGGAAGAGCAAAAGGGGGAGGCCGGCTAAGGAGGGATCCATGCGGCGTGTGACAAGATCGATGCGATCCCTGGCGTCTCTGGGGCACTTTCCTTAATGAGCTGCTTGTTTTGGAATGCCCATGGTATTGGGAATAAGCCTACTTGTAGACGTTTGAAAACTTTAATAAGTATGCACAAGGTGGACATAGTGGCTATCGTGGAGCCAAAAGCACAGGCCTCTAAGGCTTGGGTGGTGTCAAGGCAGATTGGGCTGGATTCGATGCACACTGGCAATCGGATCTGGGTGTTTTGGAGTTCTTTGATGCAGGTCTCTGTGTTGGAGGAGCACCGTCAGTTTGTGACACTGAAGTGCAAGGATGTCAATGCAGGGGTTTTTGTCCTCACTTTCGTCCATGGTCTCTGCTCCGTGGTGGAAAGGAGGGAGGTGTGGGAAAGTCTTGTTAGGTTCTCCTGCTCTACCACTCTCCCTTGGGCGGTGGGAGGGGACTTCAACGCAGTGGCGTCCCCATTGGAGAAGATTGGTGGCAGCCCTGCCTGCTCTTTATCTCTGGAAGAATTTGGAAACTTTGTGAGTGGTGTGGGCCTGGTCGATGCAGGCTATGCAGGGAGTGTGTTCACTTGGACAAATGGTCGTCTGGGTGCGAGTAGAGTCATGGCTAGAGTGGATCAGTTCTTGGTGAATCCAGCTTGGTTAGGAGCCTTCCATAGGAGCTAGGTGGCGCATCTCAATAGGACCTATTCTGCCCACGCCCCTCTATCGTTCTCTTTTTTAGCAGCTTGCAACCGCCCAGTCTCTGCATTTAAATTCCAACAAATGTGGTTGCTCCACCCAGGTTTCATGGAGTTTGTCAAGGGAGAGTGGGAGGAACCGGTGGCGGCAGGCCCGCCTCTTCTTGTCTTGTTCTTGAAATTGAAAAGGCTTCAGGGTACGCTTCGGAGGTGGAATAGGGAGGTTTTTGGGAATGTTCACCAGAAGGTAAAGGATGCTAAAGATTGTGTTTGCAGAATGGAAGTGGCCTATGATCAGAGGCCTAGTGAGGGGGCTAAGGAGGAACTCGAGGAGGCCAGGAAAGTCTTGGAAGGGGTGCTACTCCAGGAGGAAATTTTCTGGAAACAAAAATCCAGGGTTTCCTGGCTCAAGGAGGGGGATCGCAATACTAAGTTTTTCCACTCTATGGTGAATATCAGAAGAAGACTGGCCAGAGTTGACAAGATTAAAGGGGCGGAAGGGGAGTGGATCTATGACCCTAAAGGAGTGCAGGCTGATGTGGTGTATCATTTCTCAGATATCTTTTCTTCTCAGGGAAGTATGGTTAACGAGGATCTTTTGGCATTGATTCCCACTGTAGTAACGGCGGAGGAGAATGCTGGTCTTTTACTCCCGCCTTCCTTGGAGGAGGTGAAGCAGGTTGTTCATTCTTTATCCTGTGACAGTGCGCCAGGCCGTGATGGCTTCTCGGGTTATTTTTTCACGGCTTGTTGGGAGGTGGTTGGTGCTAATGTGTGGGCTGCAGTTGTTGATTTTTTTGAAGGGGGGCCCTCCCTAGAAGCTACACCTCTGCTAACCTTGTGCTTGTCCCCAAGAAGGAGAACCCTGAGATAATGGCTGATCTCTGTCCTATAAGTCTTTGCAATTTTTCTTACAAGATTATTACCAAGATCATTGTTTCTAGGCTGGCGGGTTTGCTTTTGTCTCTTGTGGAAGAGGAATGGGGTGCTTTTGTGCAAGGCAGGTGCATCCCCAACAATATCTCCATTGTCCAGGAGGTTGCTCAGGACCTAAATAGGAAAACTCGTGGGGGAATGGTGATCCTAAAGCTTGATATGGCCAAGGCATATGACTGGCTTGAATGGCAGTTTCTTTGGCTCGTTCTCTCTAAGTTTGGTTTTAGTGAGGCCTGGATTGACTTGATCAGGAAAGCAATGGAGAATTGCTGGTTCTCAATTGTGCTGGGTGGCAGACAGTCTGGTTTTTTTAAATCCTCTAGGGGGTGAGGTAGGGGGATCCTCTGTCCCTAGCTCTATTCATTTTGGCTGAGGAGGTGCTAAGCAGGGGCATTAAAAACCTTTTTGTGGAGGGCCATGCTTCTTACTACAGGTTGCCTAGGGGATGCCCTAGAATCTGTCATAGCCTCTTTACGGATGACACCATTATCTGCACCAGGGGCCTGAAGAATTCTCTCAAGCAGATTATGGGGTTCATTGGCAGGTATGAAGGTTTCTCAGGGCAACTAGTTAACAGGCAAAAAAGCTGCTTTGTGGTAGGCAGGAGGGCCTCCTTGGCGAGGGTCCATATGATCGGAGTGGTGACTGGTTTTACTAGAAAGGCTCTGCCAATTACAGATTTGGGAGCTCCTCTTTATGCGGGCAGGCTCAAAATTTGTTTCTTTGATGAGCTTATTAGAAAAATAAGAAACAAAGTGGTGGGTTGGAAGGGAAGGTTGCTTTCATTTGGGGGTCGTGTTACGCTGCAAAAGCATGTCCTCTCCTCTATTCCTATTCATGTGCTTGCTACGCTGGTTCCTCCTAAGGCTATCATTAGAAGACTTTACGGGATATTTGTTGATTTCCTATGGGGTTGTTCTGAATGGGGGAAGAGAAGACATTGGGTGTGCTGGCGCAAGGCCTGTAGGCCCCTCAATGAAGGGGGCTTGGGGGTTTGGCTGATGGAAGATGTAGGGCTCTCTCTCAGGCTTAAGGGGCTTTGGAAAGTATTCACTGAAGACTCTCTGTGGAGTGGGTTTTTCAAGGCTAAATATTTTAGACACTCACATGTCGTGCTGGCCGGGACGCAGGGCGGGGGTTCAAAAGCTTAGCGTAGTACTCTGGCCTTCAAAGAGTTTTTGCTGAACAGGTCAAGATGGCTGCTTGGTTCTTGTAATGCTTTTTTCTGGTTGGATGACTAGATGGGTGCTGGTCCTTTATTAGATCATGTCAACAAGCTACTGCAAATTGATCTGAACCTGATGGTCAAGGATGCCTTAGATGATGGCGGAGCTTGGAGGCAGGAAGTTTTAGATGCCATGGACTCAGAAGCTGCCAGAGAAAGTGTTGTGCTACATAACTTTGTTCTGAATGTTAGGGATGATGTGCTACTGTGGACCCCTTCTGTGGATGGGAACTCTCAACCAATTCGGCCTGGCAAGAAGTGAGGAGTTCTAGCGTGGTGGTATATTATGTGAGGTGGTTTTGGAACCAGACGGTGCCCCTTAAGGTGGCGTTCTTCTCATGGCAGCTCCTCAATGGGAAGAACCCCATTGATGAGTCCTTAATGTCGGTTGGCATTCCCCTGGCGTCTAGATGTGTTTATTGTGGAAGCCCTCGGTGCGAGACCATTGATCATTGCCTGTGTCACACCCCCATCCCAATAAAGGAGAAAATACTATAAAAGGGGTATGATAGGATGCTTACCAACATCCTAACCACTACCAGGATCTCGATGCAGTGGCTAACTCACAGTCTTAAACTAATATTAAATTACAGTAATATTAGAATGCAGAAAGTAAAGGAATATTTCATTCCAATAGATCAGAATTGGATGGAAGCTTTACAAATACAAAGGATTCAAAGTCTACATGATAGACAGTTTAATGTTTTACATTTCGACCCAAAAGATTTACTAGAAACTGAAACAGTAGAAATACTATCAAATATATACAATACTCATGATAAACAAAATAACAAAAGATATAAATTGTGCCCCAATGGCACAGACCATGAGTGTACGCTATCATCAAGGTCCAAAATCACGGGTTTTGATCAGTCCACACCAAAAGAGGATCACCATCATAGATCACCTGCATACAGCTAAAAAGGGTTACGCAATGGGGATAAGCTCCACTGAGCCCAGTGAGGGGATGGGGAATGCACATACACACAATCACACATAGTCCATGTTGCATGTAATGTTAAGTATATTTTCCCCCTAACAAACAGTCTAAGTCATGGTATATGCTACTATGATAACTCGGGAGGGACTGAGTGTCACTTATCCTATCGCCCCAGTGAAGCCTCAATTATCACGAGGGAACCTATGCTGGTAGAAGCCATCAGACCACCCACTGGCAGACCTCGATAGCCATCACTACCCCTGACCTGGCCTCTCCCACCTCCACAGGCATCAGGTGCTTAGACTATCCAACACATAAATTCCTATTGGCAAGGGTCATAGCATAAGGGAGCATAAATCCTAGCCACAGATATACTACATGCAATTCCTATCATCCCGAGAGGTATTCCGGGTGCATCAACGTCCCATTCCATCTAGTACCCGGGTACCAGCACGACATGGCGCTTACAAACCAGGATGGCAAGCAATGAATATAATAAGAATTTTTGGGGTTCTGGCACTGACATACCCGACATCGTAACCCAATACAATAATATAAAGTAAACATGCTCGTATTTCATCAATGCGTAACCAACATAGTTCATATGCGAGAATGCAACATGTTAAGAATGAATGCAAGAATAAACACAATTACATAATCTATATAATTATATGTATATATATAACAAGCCCAAACATCACCCAAAACCCACTCACAGCTTGCTTGCTTGTTGTTCGGTGTGTTTGGTAAGGTTTGATTTGATGCATGCACTACCGTATAGATTTCAAAGTCTGAGGAAGCGTGACAAAAATTGTTAGAAGTATATAGGTGGATCCCATGAAGGACCCCAACAATTTATTTAAAGTTTGGGTCAAGACAGCAAGGGCGGATGTAGGAACGGAGGTAGCCAGGTGAGTCCGATCGTGGATCCGTCTAGGCCAAACCTAGGAGTTATATGGGACAGACTCACGGGCGGATGTGGACCATAGATCCGCTCGTGCATTTGTCCAAACCCTGAGACATTCCTGAGAGCAAACTATGCTATGGGCAGATTTACCAAGTGGGTCAGCTCGTGGCTCCGCCCTAGGCTAAACAGCTAGGTTATACCGGACAGATTAACAAGCGGATACACGATAGTCTATCCACTCGTGGCTCCGTCGACATTCCTTTGAAATCCGAGAGGATTTCCACCTTCAGCCCTTTATCCATGGAACCATAGAGGTCCTAGGGTTGGGGAGGTGAGTCCAATCCTTCGTTGGAGGTCCTAAACATCTAGCCCTTTATAGGACTTAGAGGATTCAAAGGATTGGATCCAACTCTAAGGTTTTCCCCAAATGTTATAAACTAGTAATTCTAAATATGAAATCCTTAAGTCAGTCTGATTCCCAGCCTTCTTCTTGAGATCCAACAGCCTCATGAGCTAGGGGAGGGTGTCCTAAACCTTCATAAGGGAATAATGTCTCATATCATTCATTGGCCTTGGGAGATCCCATGGATTAGTCTCTCCTTAAGATTTTCCATTTCTTGGTTGAGGTCACAAGTCCCTTAGGACAGCAAGGGGTTTTGATGGCATCAAGCGTAGACCTTGGCACCTCGATAGGTCAATTAATTAATATATTTAGGGATAATTTAGGTGATAAATAATCCCAAATAAGATTTATTAAGTCTTACACAAGCAGCCACAACGTGGCGAAGTCACCGGATTATAATCATGTTCCTAAGTTGCTGTCAAAATATATCAGCTAGGTTTGGACCCACTTTTAAGGGTCTTTTATCTGGATTGGGTCCATGGTTCCTTCATAGAAAATGTATGCCTTTGAGTCTATTTTACAGAATAACTTGATTCATGTCGATACGATATGTATAGACAAAGTTATGCCCAAAATACTGAGCAGTGGTCATGCTTTAAACTGCGGTCAGATTCACCAACAGATCCACTTGTGCGAGTCCGCCCGTGCATCCATTCGAACCCTGAGACACACCCGAGAGGGGTGGATCCACGGGCAGATGCACGATTGTGAGTCCGCCGTTGAGTCTGTTCGCAGTAAGAATGAGTTTTTCAACTCCGAACTTCTTCCAAATTGGTTCCCAAGGCCCCCAATGGCTTCAAGGGCTTGTAGGGATGACTTCCAAGGTTCATTAGGGTCCTAATAACCCTAATGGCACAATGCATTGAAGTATCTATGGTCCATATCTAATTCCTCAACTCAAACTTGGATTTTTGGATAAAAATCTAGGTTTGCAAGGTTTGGTTCAATGGCTCTTCAAATAGAGGTGCAAAGGTGTGCAAAGGCATCCCAAAGGGACTAAGAACAAGCCCCCACACAAGGGCATTGAGTCCCAAGTGGAATCCAAGGTCATCCCTAACCCCAAAATCCAAAACCCTAAGCTAGTAAATAAAGAAATGGAGAGGGAGAGTTGGGAGTTTCACTCACCTCCAATGGAGAACCAAAATCCAAGGCTAGGTGAGCCCCCTTTCTCCTTCTTCTCCTTCTTCTTATTCTTCCTTTCCTTTTCTCCTCTTCTTCCCACGTTTTGTTCTTTGGAGAAATGAGGAAAAGCTTAAGAGTTCCCTCCTCTATTTACCCTCTTAAGGATAAAATAAACAACAAAATCTAAACTCCCTAAACTGCCCTTACCTTTATTCCCTTTTCCCTACAACAAGCCATGGTCCAACTATTGAGCTAAGAGTAAACCCATGGTCCTTGAACCAACCCAACTTCTCAAACCTAAAAAGAACCTATTGGCTATAAAACAAAATGGGCCTTAGGGCCAGTTTGATTGGCAACCCAAATCTCTAAAATTCATTTTAACTCAAGTTGGACCTTAGGGCCAGTTTGGCTAAGGTTATTAGGTCCGATTAGCTAGGATGTATTTGGCTTAACTTAAGGCCCAAAAATGTATTTTAGTCTAGGGCTTGTTTGGCTAGGCTCTGTGAGTTCACCTAGGGGGGTGAATAGGTGAAGGTAGGGAATTATAAAAACTATGCGAAAATAAAACAAATTATCAATGTAAAGACAAGCAATAAATCAAAAGTGACACAAGAGATTTATAGTGGTTCGGCCAACACTTGCCTACGTCCACTCCTCTCACTTTAGAGAGAATTTTACTATGACAAATCTTGAGAATGAGCAAGAGGACTCGTACAAATCTTGAAAGATGAGCAAGATGACTCAACAACAACTAATCTTGATTTAATGAGCAAGAGGACTCAACCTGCTCTTGATTCCGAGCAAGAGAACTCAACCTACTTACAAAGTAAAAAATGTACTAAAGGATTAGAGTTACCTCAATCTTTAGTATAGATTTGTTACCTTTCAATCTTGAACTTTAATGCAAATTGAATGAAGAAAGCTTGTAAGAGTGAATGCCTTAAATGAATGCTTGAATTTTCACTTCATAGTAACTTGTATTTGAGGCTCTTAATTATGATTAGCAATGATGCTTAGAGCCTTAAACAAGTGGGTATTTATAGGCTAGATGGCTTAATTTAATTAGGATTCTAAATTAAGATTGGATTTCAAAAGCCATAAATAATCTGGTATGCCGAATTCTAATCCGGTATGCTGGATTACCTAATTTCCATATACAAGAGAGGAGTAACGATCAAATTAAAATAATCTTTTATTGATCCGATATGCTGGATAGTTATCCGATATGCCGGATCAGGGTAGTACATAGGCTAAATGTGATCTGGTATGCTAGATCATCATCCAGCGTACTCCGAAAGCCTACTGTAGGCAATTTCCTAAGATTGCCATTAATCCGATATGTTGTTTTGGGAACCGGTATGCCGGATTGGGCAATTTCTGTGGAAATAAGCCAATTCCATTAAGGGGTTGTTATGGGGGGTTTCAAAACTAAATGGTCATATGTCTTAGGGGTTCATTTTACCTCCTAAGGTCCATCTAAATGAATGCATGTTTGTGTGTGTGCATTACATCATTTGTGACTTTATATTTACAAATAGATGATTACAAAGTCTTCAAATATCTTCAATCTTGATAATAAGCTCTTTTGTTTAGCCAAGGCCTTTTGTCTTCAAGGTTTGACTCTTCGACTTGCATGTCTTTGGAGTCATCTTGAGCAGTAGTCTTGTATGCATTTGTATACGCTCTTATGTACGGTCCCCCTCACTTGGTGCTACGCTTTCATCTAAACATCTTACACAAATGTTAGTCTAAGAGAGGAGAGGCTTTATTTGTTATCATCAAAACATGACTTGGAGTGTATGAGATCTTTTCCTCAACAATCTCCCCCTTTTTGATGATGACAAATAATCCAAGTAAATAAAATAATAATAGAGAAAAAAATAAAAACACATCATAGAATTACATGCAAAGAGTTCCAAGCAAATGCATTTTCAATTCCAAAGCATAAATATTCCAAACATAAACAGTCCAAGCAAACAGTCCAAACATTACATTTTATTCTCATATACTATACTCTTCCCCTTTGTCATTGTCAAAAAGAGGGTGGATACAAATCATGGATTTGGGTCAAAGGGTGGAATATATGGAATTGAGCTTGATGCACCAAGAAAAGGTGGTCTAAGTCCTTGAGGTGTTGCTCCCGGTGTATCAAAAGGTAGATGACCAAGATTGAGAGAGAGTTGATGAATGGCATTTAGAATTCTATCTTGGCGAGAGTTGAGGAAGTCAAAGCCAGTCTTCACTTCATTGCGAAGAGTGGTCACATCATCTTGAATTCTTTGTTGACCAAATTCAAGTTCCATGATCCGGTTGTTGCCTTCGTCCATGTACTCATCAATGCTAAAAACCCATCCTTGTAGAGATGCCGGTATCCCTTCTTGTGCTTGACGAGGAGGGGGCACTTTATCATCCAAGATTTCTTCTTCTTCAACAAACACATCGGAAGGAAGAGGAATAGCAATGGTGTGAAAGCTATTGCGGGTGATGTGTTGGTAGGACAAAGTAGATTCTTCCTCACAATCAAGATCAATATTAAAGGCCCAGAATAGGCGAGTGAGGAGCCGTCCATAAGGTAGATTAGTGTGCTTGCGAGGGTGAGCACACAATTCCATATACCTCATAATGAAGTATAGAAGACAAGTAGGGGTGTTGGTATAGATACAATAAGTGATATAAGCTTGTAGTGTAAGACACTTATTTCTATCACCACCCCTAGGAATGAGATTATGTTGAACGATGTAAGAGATGACATGAGGAATGAGCCTAAGTCGTTCGGTGACAATGGTCGCCGCATTAGGATCAAATTTCTTGAGATTGGAGGAATATACTTCTTCTTGGTTTATCAAATCTCCAAAGTTAGTGTTCTTCGGAGTCCAAAAAATGCAAAGCCCATCATTAGGAATTTGAAGAATGCGGGCAAGATCATAAAGAGAGAGTTCTATGTGAGTACTTTTCACATAGGAATGAAGTTTCAAACCTTTTTCCGTCCCGCTGAAGTAAAGGTTAGCATAGAAGTATTTGACAAGATAGGGATAGTAAGGGTCCGAAATGCTGAGAAGAGGTTCCCAACCTATGTCTTTGAACCTTTCTTCAAGCCGAATGCTATTGAAGGAGAACACGTCAATCTCACGACCTTCTTCTATTTTTCGGGTAAGGTAGAGATGCCAATTTTTACAGCATTCCCTAGATCGAAAGAGTCGATCTTCTCCTTCGGCATAAGGCTGTCTTGAAGAGCCTCCTCTTCCTCCGGTCCTTCCTCTTTTAGAAGGTTGATTCTCGGCCATTGTCTCCTTACCCCTTTGACTCATTGTGAATGATAGAGTTCAAAGAAAGAAAAGAGAAAGAATAGAGAGAGAAATGCTTGACAATGTGTAATCAAAGTGTAAGGCAAGTTTAGAGTGAACAGTGAATAGGAAAATGACAAAAAATGAGCTCTATATAGGCATAAAAATCTGTTTAACAGTCATAAAATAGTCATAAAAACTAATCCGGTATACCGTTTTAGGTCCAACGGTTATAAAATAGCCAAATTTGTTGAACCAGCACCGTTTAGCAATCCGCTATACCGTTTCAGCAGAAACAATGGCAAAAACACAATTAAACAGTATGAATAATTTATGCAAAGGGGTCACAAATTCCTAAGTCTCTTCTAAGGGTGCAGAATCTTTCTTCACCTAAAGGTTTTGTAAAGATGTCCGTGAGTTACTTCTCGGTCTCAATGAAGTCAAGTCGGATTTCACCTTGTTGTACTGTGTCACGTAAGAAATGATGATGGATATCAATGTGTTTAGCTCTTGAGTGTAAAATCGGATTCTTGCTTAAGTTTATTGCACTTGTGTTATCACATTGGATAGAGGAAGTTTTAAACTTAACTCCATAGTCTTGGAGAGTTTGCCTCATCCATAGCACTTGTGCATAACACCGTCCGGCTGCAATGTACTCGGCCTCGGTGGTAGAAAGAGCAACAGAATTTTGCTTTTTACTAAACCATGAAACCAAACATGATCCTAAGAAGTGACAAGATCCACTTGTACTCTTGCGATCAACATGACATCCGGCAAAGTCAGCGTCGGAGAAGTTAACAAGGTCAAAGTCATTATCCATAGGGTACCAAAGTCTGATACTTAGGGTTCCTTTCAAGTATTTAAAGATTCTCTTCACAGTACTCAAATGGGATTGCATAGGTTTGGCTTGAAATCTAGCACAAGCACAGACACTAAACATTATGTCAAGTCTATAAGCCGTTAGGTAGATTAAACTACCTATCATGCCTCTATATTTGGTCGGATCAATAGGGGTTCCATCTTCATCCTTGGACAAAGTTACAGATGTACTCATTGGAGTTCCAGATGACTTTTGTCCATTGATGTCAAACTTCTTTAACAATTCCTTAAGGTATTTTGTTTGAAGGATGAAAATCCCATTAGGGGTCTGTTTTATTTGAAGTCCTAGAAAGAAATTTAATTCTCCCATTAGACTCATTTCAAATTCACTACTCATACATTTACTAAATTCATGGCAAAGTGCTTCATTTGTAGAACCAAAAATAATATCATCAACATAGATTTGAACTATAATTAAGTCATTATCCTTATGTTTTACAAAAAGAGTATTATCAATTTCACCCATTGAGAATCCATTATCAACTAGAAACTTACTTAACCTGTCGTACCAAGCTCTTGGGGCTTGTTTCAAGCCATACATGGCCTTCTTCAACTTGTAAACATGGTCAGGGTACTTTGAATCTTCAAATCTTGGTGGTTGGATCACATATACATCTTCAATTATAAAGCCATTTAAGAATGCGTTTTTCACGTTCGTTTGGTGTAATCTGAAATTCTTATGACAAGCAAAAGCAAGCAATATTCTAATAGACTCAAGTCTAGCTACAGGAGCATAAGTTTCATCAAAGTCAATGCCTTCCTATTGGTTATAGCCTTGAGCAACCAGCCTAGCTTTGTTTCTAGTTATGTTACCATCTTCATCAAGTTTATTTCTAAAAACTCATCTAGTTCCAATTATCTTGGTGTTTGATGGTTCTGGTACTAAGTCCCAAACTTGATTTCTTTCAAATTCATTAAGCTCTTCTTGCATAGCAATTATTCAATTACTATCCAAAATGGCTTCCTTTATGTTCTTGAGTTCAATGGTAGATATGAAAGCTACATTGAAACAAACATTTTAAATTTTACTTCTTGTTTGTATGCCTTTCTAAAGGTTTTCAATGACAAGGTCAAGGGGATGGTCTTTAACAGTCTTTATCTCTTTTGGAAGTTGATGTACTTGATTATTGGGTTCTTCTATAGAGACATTTTCAACTCTTTTCCTAATCTCAAGTACTTCATCTTCATCATCTTCTTCTAAGTCTTTGTACTTGTCCTTGACCATAGATTCATCAAACTTTACGTTCATAGACTCTTCCACAACTAGAGTTCTTTTATTGAATACTCTATAAGCTCTACTATTTGTGGAGTAGCCTAGAAAGATACCATCATCGGCCTTTTCTTCAAACTTTCCTAAGTTGTCATTAGTATTAGGAATGAAACATGCACAACCAAAGACTTTAAAGTAATCAACTTTAGAAAGCTTATTATGAAAAAGTTTATAAGGGATTTTCAACATTATAAGTCTTATCAAAACTCGGTTTAACATATAACAAGCCGTGTGAACAGCTTCAGCCCAGAAATACTTTGGCAAAGAGTACTCATTGAGCATTGTCCTTGCAGTTTCTTGGATAGTTTTGTTCTTTCTTTCAACCACACCATTTGATTGTGGTGTTCTAGGGGCCGAAAAGTTATAAGTTATATTTTGTTTCCGGCAAAACTCACCAAATTCATCTATGTTATCAAATTCACCACCATGGTCACTTTTTATAGAAGTGATCAAATAACCCTTTTGATTTTGTATTCTCTTGCAAAGAGATACAAACTCCTCAAATGCATCATTTTTATGCTTGAGGAAGAGGGTCCAAGTGAAACGGGAGTAGTCATCTACAATAATGACGATATACTTCTTTTCTCCCAGGCTAGTGGTTTGTATTGGTCTAAATAAGTCAAGATGGAGTAATTACAAAGGTCTAGAAGTAGTAATAGAATTAATGACTTTGTGAGATACCTTTGTAAGTTTACTTCTTTGACATGCTCCACAAGTGTGTTGCTTATCAAATTTCAACTTAGGTAAATTTCTCACCAAATTCTTTGAGAAAAGGGATTTAATAATCTTAGGATTAATGTGTCCCAATTTCCTATGCCATAAAGTAACATCATCATATTTAGAAATGAGACAAGCATCATGAGAATTTATACTAAATACACAAGTATAAACATTGTTCTTTCTACTTCCTTCAAGAATAATATTATCGTTAGTCCTTGATCTCACATTTAGAGGCATTGAAATTAACAAAGTAACCATTGTTACATAGTTGACTTACACTAAGTAAGTTATACTTAAGATTATCAACAAAACTAACATTGGAAATTACTGTACCTCCAAATTTTATAGATCCATTTCCAATAATACTTTCTTTGTTATTGTCTCCAAAAGATACCCATCCTCCTTTTTGCTTCTTGAGCTCCGAAAATAACTTTGGGTTTGATGTCATGTATTTTGAGCAACCACTATCGATGTACCATTCCATGTTGCTCATATTCACCTATAAAACAAAGATACATAATAAAACTTTGGTCCCCATTGTATGTTGGGTCCGTTATTGCTAGTATCATACCTTTCTTTTGGTCTCCAAACCATTTGGTTATCATTTGCCTTTTGGTTTCCATACCAATTTGGGTATGATTGGGGGTTCCAAGGTCTTTGGTTTTGGGTTACTCTATATGAACTTTTATTTTTGGATGGTCTTTGCACCTTAGACGGATTTCTCCTGTTTTGACCATTGAAAGGTCTTCTAGGAGGGTGAAAGGGTTGCTTCATATGATAGCATTCCCAAATAGTATGTCCCTTCTTGTTGTAATTATTGCATGCAAAACTTTGAGGGATATATGTAGTCTTTCCTTTGGGACTGGATTTGCTAAATTGAGGGATTTTCTTTCTTAAGTAGCACTCCTCAATAGAGTGTCATTTCTTCTTACAGTAGTTACAAAACTTCTTCTTTACTTTCTTACTTGCCATTTTATTTGTACTTAGCTATTTTGATTGATTTGAACCTTTGTTCATATCATAGCTTATCCCTTCCTTATTGAGAGGTGCTTTGGAGGCATTTCCAAGTAAGATGTCAAGAGTCCTTTTTTCGTTAGTAAAGGATTCTAAGGCTTTACACAATTTCTCTTTTTCTTCTTTTAAGATGTTAACTTGAGAAGTTAGAGTTGTGTTTTGATCTTTAAGGGTATTTATCTCTTTCAAGAGATTCTTTTTAGTAGTGGCTAGCTCCATGCTACTTTATGAGATGGGAAAGTAGGGGTTACCTCATTTTGAGTTTCTTCATCTTCGATGGCCATGAGTGCCAGATTGGTTTGTTCTTCTCCTTCTTAAGATGGTTCATCATCCTCTTCTTCATCACTTGAATCAAAGGAGTGTTTAGCTTTGTAGGCTTTCTTGTATTTTTTTATTATTGGACAATCTCCTCTGTAGTGTCCTGGTTTCCTACATTCATAGCACACAATATCTTTTGAAGAAGAGTCATTATTTTCTTTGGAAAGTATTTTTACCTTTTTGATCCCTTGAGAATCTCTTCTTGTTGAAAGTGGCTTTTCCTTTGTTCTTCAGGAATTTAGAGAATTTCTTGGACAGATAAGCAATCTCGTCATCAGATAATTCTTCTTCATCATTGCTGATTTCATATGTTTTGAATGCTATAACTTTCTTCTTTGGTTCTTTCGTTTTATCCTCCTTGGTGTCTTGTTTAAGTCCCATCTCATGAGTTTGGAGTTATCCCAACAGCTCATCTAGACTTGGTTAGTCAATGTCTTTGGATTCTTTGATTGCAGTAGTCTTGGGTCTCCATTCCTTTGAGAGAGATCTTAAAATTTTTCGAATATTTTTACCATTGGAGTAGACCTTCCCTAAACCTTTTAGCTTGTTCACAATGTTAGTAAATCGGGTAAACATAGCATATATGTCCTCATCATTTTTCATTTTTAAATAGCTCATACTCATTTATAAGCATATCAATCTTAGATTGCTTGACTTCTGAAGTACCTTCATAGGTAACAACAAGCTTATCAAACATCTCCTTAGCGGAGTCATACATGCATGTTCTATTGTACTCCTTTTCTCCTAGAGCACATTGAATGTAGCTTATAACTATAAAATTGAGTTGAATCTTTGCTTTATCAGCTTGTATCCACTCTTCTTTGGGCTTGTCTATGGTGTCAATGTTATTGGCACACCCGAAGTTCTTGAAGCGATTCTTCCAATAGGAGAATCCTTCACCTTCAAAGAAGGGTGGTCGGGTAATGTTGTATCCTTCAATCTTACGATTGGTAGAGGATCCCATGGTCTTAAACTCTTAATTAGATTAAAAAAATCATGATCTTGAGCTCCCGCTCTGATACCAAATGTGAATTCACCTAGAGGGGGGTGAATAAGTGAAGGTAGGGAATTATAAAAACTAATGCAAAAATAAAATAAATTATCAATGTAAAGACAAGCAATAAATCAAAAGTGACATAAGAGATTTATAGTGGTTCGGCCAACACTTGCCTACATCCACTCCTCTCACCTTAGAGAGAATTTTACTATGTCAAATCTTGAGAATGAGCAAGAGGACTTGTACAAATCTTGAAAGATGAACAAGAGGACTCGACAACAACTAATCTTGATTTAATGAGCAAGAGGAGTCAACCTACTCTTGATTCCAAGCAAGAGAACTCAACCTACTTACAAAGTAAAAAATGTACTAAAGGATTAGAGTTACCTCAATCTTTAGTATAGATTTGCTACCTTTCAATCTTGAACTTTAATGCAAATTGAATGAAGGAAGCTTGTGAGAGTGAATGCCTTGAATGGATGCTTGAATTCTCACTTGATAGTAACTTGTATTTGAGGCTCTTAATTATAATTAGCAATGATGCTTAGAGCCTTAAACAAGTGGGTACTTATAGGCTAGATGGCTTAATTTAATTAGGAATCTAAATTAAGATTGGATTCCAAAAGTCATAAATAAGCCGATATGCCAGATTCCAATCTGGTATGCTGGATTACCTAATTTCCATATACAACAGAGGAGTAACGGTCAAATTAAAATAGTCTTTTATTAATCTGATATGCTGGATAGTTATCCGGTATGTCAGATCAGGGTAGTACATAGGCTAAATGTGATCCGGTATGCTGGATATCATCCAGCGTACTCCGGAGGCCTACTGTAGGCAATTTCCTGAGATTGCCATTAATCTGGTATGCCGTTTTGGGAACCGGTATACCGGATTGGGCAATGTTTATGGAAATAAGGTTGTTATGGGGGGTTTCAAAACTAAATGGTCATATGTCTCAGGGGTTCATTTTACCTCCTAAAGTTCATCTAAATGAATGCATGCTTGTGTGTGTCCATTACATCATTTGTGAATTTATATTTACAAATAGATGATTACAAAGTCTTCAAATATCTTCAATCTTGACAATAAGCTCTTTTGGTTAGCCAAGGCCTTTTGTCTTCAAGGTTTGACTCTTTGACTTCCATGTCTTTGGAGTCATCTTGAATAGTAGTCTTGTATGCATTTGTATACGCTCTTGTGTACGCTCCCCCTCACTTGGTGCTATGCTCTCATCTAAACATCTTACACAAATGTTAGTCCAAGAGAGGAGAGGCTTTATTTGTTATCATCAAAACATGACTTGGAGTGTATGAGGTCTTTTCCTCAACAGGGTCTCTTAGTTGTAACTTAAGGCGGCCTGTTTGTGTAGGGTAGCTTAAAAGTTCATTTAATAAGAAACACATCTAAGGCTAGTTTTAGAATAAAACATGGGCCTTATAGTCCGTTTGGTTTCTCATTAAAATCTCAAGTGCTAAGGTCTTAAGTCTTGTTTGGTTTAGGCCTTTAACACTAAAACTCATTAAAATCATATTTGGGCCTTGTGGGCCCACATAAAAGGTTTAAAAATGCAAAAGAAGGTAAGGGTGGGGTCCATCTGGTCCAAGGGTCTGATTATAGTGTCCGGGACACGCGAATGTGGGTCTCACAGGAAAATAAACCAAAAGGGCAGGTAACAGCATTGGCGGATCCTCGAGCGGATTCAGTTCAGGTGAGTCCGTTCGTGACTCTAGTGATGCAGTCAGGGCCCAACCTTCAAAGGAAGTTGCGGGGCTTTGACCCGTACTTCCAGGACTTTGAGGGGACACTTATAATAACATTTTAAGTTCACGGTCATAGGTGTTGACCATTCCCACCATAGCATTACCCTTTGGGTAAGGTCTAAATTGCCCAGGGGTATTAGGGTATATTTCGGGTGTGGGTGTAACAGCCTGGTTTCTGGTGGAACGACTGTCAAGGTTTGGGGATTCTTCTCTAGGCTCTTTGATATTCCTATCATTTCTGGGCAGGATATCCGTGGTAGCATTCTTCTTTGGCAAGGATCCGCAAGCACTAGTAGTGTCTGTGGTTTTATTACTGGCATCCTCCCTTCTCTGATTGTTTGGGAGCTTTGGAAGGAGGGGAATGCTAGAAGGCATGGGGAAAAGCAGCGCACTGCTAAATCGGTGATAGAGTGCATTAAACGCTGGGTTAGGGAAGTTCAGCTTCCTTCCAAGATTGGTGGCCAAGGTTCAGTCAAGAACGGCTTGATTCTTCAATGCCTTGGACTTGGGACTCCTTTGGTCAACGGGGCCGCCCCGCTCTTGTCACACCCCAAACCACCCCCTAGGAGGATTGGGTAGGTGACCCAAATTACGTAACGGCAATCTGCCAAATTCCACGGATCTGGAAGTAGTGCTTACGATCATGGAACCATATCCACATCTTAACCATAAGTAAGATCAGAGTAATGCAGGATGTCTACAATTTAAAAGTAAAAAGGAAGCATAGCGATACGGGAAATGGTGATAATATATACATAATAAGTCTTGTTTGATACATCTCCTGGGCACGCACAACCCACAACAAAGAAACAAAAGGTAATAAGAATAGTACTACATACAAAAATACATACAGGGCGAGCATTCTCAGCCCCAAAAAGGAAAAGAAAAGAAAACTACAATAACCTAGTCAGTACGGGGATAACTCCAGAAAACCCAAAAGGAGTCCCCAGTCAAAACATCACATGCACGCTTTAATGGTCTTCATTCATAACGACCACCGAGAACGTACGCAGAATCGATATGACCTCCGTCGAGGTCCACACCAACATCATCGTAACAACCAAAACTCTCCTCTTCGAGATAGCCCGCCATGCCACAGCGACATCCACCTGCAGGATCATCTAAGAAGAAAGCAACATATAACAGAGTGTGAGCCCCACCGAGCTCGTGAGCAAATAACATCCATCATGCATGCATATGCAATCACAATCCACAGTTCATATGATCTGCATGATATGCAAGTCCAGATTCTTTATTATTAGCCACCTAGCAATACAACTAAGTCGGGTCTGTGCCACTACAATCCCCAATACATGTATCCCTGGTACGGGCTTTTAACCCCTTCCCGCGATACACCCATTAAGTTGTCGGAGAAGACTGGTCAGCCCCAGCATTCGTTCACCAAGGTCGGCCCGACCAGCCCTCTATGATTGTCCAGGGGGCCAACCGTTTCTTCCCTCATGCACCATTCCGGTGTTCTGTTATTCTTTTTTTTTTTTTTTCACTCCCTGATAATTGTCCCCATAGGCATCCAACATTTCAACCCCTGCTGGAAAGGGTTCGTGGCACAGGTGATGAAACTCTAGCCCCATGTCTATATGGCATCGTATGAGTCCAACAGTGTCAATTGTACCCCATAATACGGGCTACCACAGGCCCCATTTCCAAGCCGAGTATGGCATCTAGTCTAGCAATCACAACCATCATATAGAATTCACAATGTTGATCAACAACAGTCATTATGCAGTGATTTAAGTAACTTGAATTATAAGTAAATAACACAGCATTCATGATTCAATTATTAATAGCCGGCATCAGATCATAATTACATTTGCATATACGATAGTATTATTCACTCACCAGTACTTGGCTCTAGGTACTCAGTCACAAATTCAGTTCCAGCAGTTGTCTGGTTGTTGACCTCAAGCTCGGGATCAGGTCTTAGACACAAATCAAGCATTGTCTTATTCAGTCGTTAGCCTACACTGATGGTTCTAGGGTTACCCTAATCTTACTGGGTTGACCCAGGGTTCAATTGGTTCACTCTTGGAATCACTGAGCCTTACACCGGTCCTTAGGTCGTGTTTCGGTGCATAGCCAGTGTTAGGGCACAGGGGTAAATAGGTTATTTGTAATACCAGTACCTGCCACTAGGTCAGAACATGGTCTCAGTGCTGTCCATAGCATGTCTGTGTTGTAGGACCAAGCACAGCAGTATACAGTCACATGCGGGGCCCACTAGGGTTCCGAATCATTCCCAAATAAGGACAGATGTGAGGAAGGGCTTTTTGGTAATTTCCAGTCTTCCCATATTGCCCAGGGGGTATGTGAGTGAAATCCCCCAGGTCTGTCCATCATTCCAGCCAAATTCCCTTCACTGGGCGTTGGCTCTGGGCGATGTCTACATCGCCCAGTGCATGTAGAATTGATACAGGCTGAGTTTCCAAGGCTGGGCTTGCATGGTTGGGCTCACACCTGATCCTCTGCATGTCAGGGGTGTTGTGTAGCCCCAGTGAGGGTCTACATCATGGTCCAATTGGTTTCTCCATCAAGGTTCCAGTTAGGCTGACTGTGGCTGCCCAAATAACCTTGGTAAATAGTGTTCAAGGTTTTGCCACACCTGGGAACCTAGATTCAGCCACATGCAAGGCTGGATATGTATGTTCAACAAGGTTTCAGGGCTGCACCCACCTAGAGTTTGGTCCCTGCAGCCTTGGCTTGCACTCTAGGCTTCAATCCATCAACCAGAAGGGGATCTGAGCAGTGGTTGGATTTTGGCCATGGCAGCAGCATAACTAACTATTGATTTTCATAGAAAAGCCCAAACCTACCATACATAAGGTCTGCATGGCTGATTTGGACCAAGGCTGGACAAACCCTAGCTTGTCTGGGCTGCCCAAGGTTGCAAGGCACAGTAAGAGCAGAGAAAGAATAGGTACAGCAGGTATGGGGGTGGTTCTTTACCTGAATGATGTTGTAGGTGAGCTCGGATCAGCCTGAGATGGGCTGCTGCAGCTCCTTCCTCTTCCTTCCTTCTTCCTTCTTCCTTCTTCCTTCTTCTTGCTCTCCTTGCTTTCCTCTCCTTTCTCTCTCTGATTCAGATCTGCCAAGGGCTCTAAAATGAGCCCAAGGCCTCCTATTTATAAGCCAAGGCCAACTAAGGCCTGTTTGCCTTCAGTCCCTCTTTTAAAAACTGATTTTTGGAACTGATTTTGTTCAGTTCTGGGTTCACTGGTGGGGTCCACACTGAACCAAGGGTATGAGGTGGTCCCTCAGACTCCCCTTTATCAATGGAGGGTGTCCATGGTCATGTTGGGTGGTCCCCCCATTTATAATAATTAAAAATGTACAAAATCAGCCACTGGGCGATGTCTCTGGGCCTTGCTGCATCGCCCAGTGCCATCACTCAAAGAATTCCAGAACAGAATTCAAAGGGGAACAGCACAGGGGTTTGACCCTGGGTTAGGGTATTGTCCCCATATGCCCATTATGGGTTTTTACATGATTTTCCAGCAGTGGGTCCCACCACTTTAAGGAGGAGAGAGAATACCTGGGGTTCAAACCATACATCAGGCTGTGGGCTGTGCAAGAGCAGGGATCCACAGTCCATCTTCTCACAGGTATAAAAGAGGACATGCACAAGGTTTCTTCATTGATCCCTGTCACTGGAGTGATGCTCCACAGTGATCCTGGTTGCCTGATCAGGGGTTCCTGTCCTTCAACCAAAATTCCAACTTGTCAGGGGCCAGGGTTTGGCATTTCTCCCCACCTTACAAAAATTTCGTCCTCGAAATTTGCTTACCATGTAATCCAAAAAGCTGAGGATACTTCTCCTTCATTTCTTCCTCACGTTCCCATGAAGCTTCTTTTGCTAGGTTATTTCCCCATCGAACCTTCACAAAAGCGATGTTGCGGTTACGGAGGTTATGCTCCTTCCTGTCCAATATCTCCGTGGGGTGTTCTTCGTAGGTCATATCCACGTCCAACTGTTCAGGTTCTGTTGGCAGCATATGTGTCGGACTACTAATATATTTTCGTAGCATTGACACATGGAAAACATCATGGACACCTGATAAAGATGGTGGTAGAGCCAGCCGGTATGCTACAGGTCCCACTCTATTAAGAATTTCATATGGACCAATGAATCTTGGGCTCAACTTGCCCTTCCTATTGAAACGTAGCAATCCTTTGGTTGGAGACACTCGAAGGAATACTTTTTCTCCGGCCTCAAATTCAATATCTTTCCTTCGGTTATCCGCATAACTTTTCTGTCTCGACTGGGCTGCCTTGATCTTCTCTCTTATGACATCCACCTTGTCGCATGTCGCTTGAATCATTTCGGGTCCTAGATATTTCCGCTCACCAACTTCATCCCAATAAAGCGGAGTTTGACACTTTCTGCCATAGAGTGCTTTGAATGGTGCCATGCCAATGGTGGAGTGATAACTGTTATTGTATGCAAATTCCACCAGTGATATGTGAGCATCCCAACTGTCATTCATTTCCAAGACACAGGCTCGGAGCATGTCCTCCAGAGTCTGAATGGTTCTTTATGATTGTCCGTCCGTCTGCTGATGGAAAGCTGTACTAAGATTCAATTGAGATCCCAATGCCTTTTGTAAACTTCTCCAAAACCTTGAAGTAAATCGAGGATCTCTGTCAGACACAATACTGACAGGCACGCCATGTAAGCGGACTATGTTGTCAATGTAGATCTAGGCAAGCTTCTCCATCGGATAACTTATTTTAATCGGTATGAAATGAGCTGCCTTTGTCAGTCCGTCTACGATCACCCAAATTGCATTCATGCCCTTCCTGGTGTTGGGCAGATTTGTCACGAAATCCATAATGATTCTTTCCCATTTCCACTCAGGTATGGGAAGTGGTTGCAAGGGTTCATACGGTCGGTGTCTTTTCGCCTTTATTTTTGTTGACAGGTAAGGCACTTGGACACGTAGATTGCTATGGTCTGCTTCATTCCCATCCACCAGTAATACTTCTTCAAATCTTTGTACATCTTTGTGCTTCCAGGGTGGACTGTATAGGGTGAGCTGTGCGCCTCTTTAAGAATTTGGTCTTGGACGTCAAAGTCATCGGCACGCATAATCTATCACGAAACTTCAATGCTCCATCTTGGGCCAATGTAAAATCCGGGTCTCTGTGGACACCATGCTGAATTTCCAATATAATTTTGGCCAGCTTGGTGTCCAATGCTTGCTTCGCAATTATCTCCTCTCGTATCAACGGTTGCAGGTCCATTGCTGCTAATTGCATAGCCGCTTCTTCAATCACAAGCTCCAAATCAAATTTTTGAACTTCCTCTATTAATTGTTCACTTACGACTAATGATGTGAGGGATGCAGTTTGAGATTTTCTGCTTAATGTATCTGCCACAACATTGGCCTTACCAGGGTGGTATTGGATTTCACAGTCATAATCCTATACCAATTCCAGCCACCGCCTCTGTCCCATGTTCAGCTCCTTTTGGGTGAAGAAATACTTCAGGCTTTTGTAATCGCTAAAGATTTCACTCTTTTCACCGTATAAGTAGTGTCGTCAAATTTTCAACACAAAGACTACCACTACTAACCCCAAATCATGAGTGGGGTAATTCTTCTCGTGTTCTTTTAACTTCCTAGAGGCATAAGCGACTACTTTACCTCTCTGCATCAGGACGCCACCTAGGCCTATTCTAGATGCATCCGTATATACTACCATTCCTCTAGTTCCGTCTGGAATGGTCAAAACCGGAGCTGTTACCAATTGGTTCTTCAGTTCTTAAAAAGTCTTCTCGCACGTCTCATTCCATTCAAACTTAGTACTCCTCCTCGTGAGTTTTTCATGGGCGCCGAAATGCTTTTGAAATTCTCAATAAATCGACGGTAATAACCGGCCAATCCTAAGAAACTTTGGATCTCAGTGGCATTTTTCAGAGTCTCCCATTCAAGAACTGCTTTCACATTGCTGGGGTCTACCTTGATGCCATCTTTGGTGACGATATGCCCCAGGAAACCAATTTGGTTGAGCCAAAATTCACACTTACGGAACTTGGCATAGAGTTGGTGTTCCCGCAGCCGCTGCAACACGAATGTAAGGTGTCGCGCGTGCTCTTCCTCATTCTTAGAGTACACCAAGATGTCATCAATAAATACTATGACGAATTTATCCAGTACGTCATGGAATACTCTGTTCATCATATCCATAAATGCTGTCGGGGCGTTGGTTAATCCGAACGACAACACTAAGAATTCGTAATGTCCGTATCGGGTTTGAAACGCCATTTTATGAATGTCACCACTTTTGATCTTCAGTTGATGGTATCCTGACCTAAGATCAATCTTGGAGAAAAATCTTGCTCCTTGTAGCTGATCAAACAGGTCATCGATACGCGGCAACGGATATCGATTCTTGATTGTCAGTTTATTCAACTCATGGTAGTTGATACACAGCCGCATGCTACCATCTTTATTCTTTACAAACAGCACAGGTGCTCCCCAGGGTGACACACTGGGTCGTAAAATCCCTTCTTCAGTAGATCTTGAAGTTGTGTTTGCAACTCTTTCAATTCGATTGGCGCCATCCTGTATGGTGCCTTAGACACCGGTGCTGCACCAGGAATCAAGTCAATCGCGAACTCTATATCACGGTTCGGTGGCAACTATGACAGATCTTCTGGAAATACATTAGGAAATTCTCTGACAACATGAAGTTCCTCCAAGGGTTTTATCTTCGCCTCCCTATCTATCACAGTGGCCAAAAAGCCTTGGCATCCATCATCAAGCAACTTCTGCACCTGAAGTGCAGATAATGTTATCCTTCTGGACTTCCTCCTCGGTTCACTTTGATAGGTGAATTCTGACCCATCTTCTAGTTTAAATTTTATCTTTTTCTCTACACACATGGTGTTTGCACCATAGGCAGACAGCCAATCCATGCCTAGTATCACGTCAAAATCATTTATATCCATTTTTATCAGTCGTGCGGTTAGATTCTTCCCACTAATTTCAATATGAAAAGGGTCATAGACCTCTTTCAAACTCATGACACTCCCTGTCGGCGTACTGACTATTAACTCATGCTCGATGTCCCTTGGTTGATCTTCCATCTTACTCGCAAAGGTTGAGGAGACAAAAGAGTGGGTTACGCCCGAGTCAATTAATACTCGTGCGGGTATGGCTGAGACATTCAGGGTACCTAGGGTTTATAGGTAATTTAGGTTACATGATGTAAGCCAATTATTCCCTATAGTCAAGTAGTGTTCAGTAACATACCTGTCAATACGTCGGGGTTCGTCTCAGCTTCTTCATTTGTCAAAGCGTACACCTTTCCTTGCATCCGATTATCCCGTGACTAGAAAGGCCTAGTGTAGGGCTGATTAAATGAATTGTTTCCATATCCATGCGATTTGCAATCCCTAGCCATATGTCCTTCCTTGTTACATAGATAGCAAGGGTAGAGCTTTAGGTGTTGAGGCCTTGCTCGCTTGACTTGCTGCTGGTTGGGCTGGCGAAACTGCTTTCGTCGCTTGACTTGTAGTAGGTTGAGCGGTTTGAGTAAATGTAGGGCGAAAAGAATTCTGACCTACGCTCGGCCTACGATACAGAGTTGGAGTAGGGCTTGAATTTGTTCCTCAATAAACCTTATTTGGCCAACCATAGGTTTGGAAATTATTTGACCTTTTGTTCAAACCGGGCGACGTCACAGTCTTTTCTTTCTCTTTTTCCTTGAATCTATCCCCCATTGTCTTCGCCTTATCAACCATTTGAGCATAGTCTCGAATATCCATGATTGACAAAACTGAACCAATCTCAGTTTTAAGTCCCTTCTCAAATTTGGGCCTTACTAACTTCCCCTTTCAAGTGCTCTGGAGCAAAATGGAACAGATCTTTGAACCACTGTTGGTAATCTAGTACCGACTTGTTCCCTTGCACCAGTGCGATGAATTCTGCTTCCTTTCTATCCTTGAAACTTTCAGGAAAGTAGTTTTTGAAGAAAACCTCTTTAAACTATTCCCATGTGGGGTTTGGGTGAGCAGCTTCCAAATTAGGCCTCGTGGCTTTCCACCAAGCTTCGGCTTCATTTTGCAACTGATAACCCGCACAAATAATCTTTTGCGCGTCCGTGCACCCGAGTACTTCAAATGCTTTTTCCAGTGCACTAATCCATCTTTTCGGCTGCATTGCATCAGAGGTTATTTTAGAAAATGCAGGCGGTTGGAGTTTCTTGACCTTTCCATAACCTTGGCGGTAGAATTTTCCACTAAGTGTTGAGGCACAGGCGGTGGAAATAGCACTGGTCGATTGGGTGGTGGTGGTGGTGTAGTGTTTTTGTGCATCATAGTTGCAAACTGTGTAGACATCTAACCAAGCAACTCCTATTGTTGTTGCATGGTTTGCATCATCGTGGTCATGAACGCAGTCACGTCGCCGACTGCCACACTTGGTTGAGGTGCTGCTGCAGTAGTTTGTGCAGCTGCTGGTGCTCCTGATGAAGCAGCCGATGCCTCAGAGTTTTGCGCCTCAGTTCCATTGGGCAGTTCAACCTCCGGTACAATTCTAGGTTGTTTACCCTTACGACCTCCACGAGAACTTCTAGTGTTGACCATTGTTGCTTCTCTGAAAAGAGGAGCGTGTTCAATATTCCAATTCCATCTGTATGGATCAACAGTTGTCTCCTAACTAAGCAGGTATAAATCCAGTCCACAGTTCCAATGAGTATTATGAGTCATACCAATAAGGTGGATTGTTAGATTCATTATCTTGGTTTGTTAGGTGTTGTGTCTTATTGAATACCTTATGTTTATCCTTCTTATGTGTTTTATGAGTCAGTATGTTATGCAAGGCACTACTGGAAAAAAAATTTTCAAATTTTAAGTAAAGACTTTTAATTAATTACCTGATCTAGCAGGCAAACATCTCCAGCTTCTTCCCGGTCTCAAACTCTAGTGCCAGTAGAAATTCTATGTCAGCTATTACCTCTCCAGCTAGACTCAAAAAATGCTCTCAGTCCTCGGGTCGACTAATGGCTGCAATAACCAAGTAAAAGTCCAGTCGACTCTCAGCCTGGGGTAACACTAACCGTATCCATCTCAGTCTCTCTTGTAAATGTCTAATATAAAGCATGATGCTGGGGTCACCAGCCTCAGTCAACTCACTGGTTCTGTCACATAACATGGTTCTAAGCATTAGGACATACTTAATTGAAAGAATTAAGTACATGACTATTGGAAACTTAAATAACCATAACATCAATATAACAAATCCATGGGTTGGCTCGAGGTACCTTAGCGTCTAAGGATTCGATTGACTAGACAACCTATCAGATCCTGCTCTCCGCTATCCTACACCTTGGTTAGGGTATGATCTATGCTTCCCACACTTAGTAAACACATAATACAACATACCTACGTAACTAAGTTCTATTTTGCATAGCAACAGTCCGGTCAGTTCGTACATTACAATAGGCACGCATTTAGCTTATTTGTAATACACCATATACTATAATTATATACATGCTAATATACTCACCAATATGTAATACATCCTTATTTTAACCTAGCCATATAGGTTCTTTTCCCTTAGTCCCTAGGTGTTGCATTTGTAAAATTTTCACTTTCTTGAATCCATGAGATCTAAGTTCTTAGGTCATGAATTATTTATTATTATATTTTATTAATATAATATTCTTATTATTTAATAATAATAATTTTTTTTTTGGTCCTTGTTTTTATGTCCTATGGGGCTATTATGCCCAAAACTAAGTTCCCATATGTAAATTCTGGATTTTCTGCAAATTTACCATCACTGGGCAATGTCTTTGGGCGTTGCCACATCGCCCAGTGCCATCGCCCAGAGAATCGGGCTCAGGCTTTTTAAGTCCGAGAGGGCCCCATTCTTTCCTAGTTTCATTCTAAACTCCTTTAAACACTTGGGAGAAGTTCTAGAAGAGTAAGGGGACCACTTCCACACCAATTCTTGGTAATTTCTCGGCCTATTTGCAACTTCACACGTGCCTAGGTAAGTTCCTTTTGTTTTTAGGTTTTCTCTATATGCTTTACTTGTTTTCCTCCATTTCTTCTTTACCTAGGTTAGGTTTTACTAATTTACTTGCCCTAAACATGGTATTCTCTCTCTTGTTGTGTAGAAAATGTCTACTAGTCGTCATACTACACGGAAATCGGTAGCCCAAAAGAGGCTACGAGTTGAATCCGAGGAGTCTTCTTATTCTTCGATTCCACCACCATCTCCTAGGGAGGATTCATCTTCCGAGGAGCCAGATTTCGATCACCATCTTTTCTCCAAGTATGAGTACGCCAAGGAATGGAGAAATTTTGCTTCTGTAAAGATAGTAAATGGCCGGGTGGTACGAGTAGAGGACTTCCACCAATATGGCCTTTTTGCCAAATTTAATGCCCTAGGCTGGGCATCGATGTTATCCCCTACCGAGACTTGTTATCCCAACCTGGTTCGATATTTTTATTGTAACTTGATGCCATCTGAGGCACAAGATTTCACACTTCAGAGTAGGGTAAAGGGAGTGGATATCAGATTGACCACTACCCTCTTGGTAGAGATCTTGGATTTACTTGATACAGGTGATAGGGTTTATTACCAACCCCGCATGGACATATCCGAGATGTTCTCCCTCGAGACTAGGAGGATAGTTTTCACTACTTTGACCGGTTCAGGGAATACTCCCAAGTCAGAGAGTGCCTACAAGCCTAGGGCTAGAGTGATCAGTAGGTGTGTAACCTACAATATTTACCCTAAGGGTGGAAACAAGGGCAGCATTTCTATGATGCAGGCGTATATCACTTACTGCCTCTTGGGACCTGGTCAGGGGGGTTCAGTCATCAACCTCCCATATTTGTTGCTTCAGGTGATGCTTTATTACGCACGGAATCCAGCCGATGGTAACCTTCCTTATGGGAAGTTCCTTACATTGGTCTTTCGATACTTTGGGGTTCCGTTAGAGGGGGAGTACATTGACAGGGTCCGATCCAGGCCTATAGACAAAACTTTTATCTTGAAGATGAAAGTGCCTGGTGAAGATCCAGTAGAGGGCGAGGAGGAGATGGGAGTGCCCGAGGGTGAGCTCCAGGGTGGTGATGCACATGATGAGGGTTAGATTGGAGAGGGGTAGGGCGACATTGAAGTAGACACTCAGGGCATGTACACAGAGGAGTAGGGGTTAGGTCCAGATGATCTCGAGGGTTTTGACACACAGTTTACGGACTTACCTGCTTATGAGATGACCGGTGCCACCAGTTCACAGGTTCCAGGGCCTCTAGATTGGGCTCAGGTGATGGCACAGCTTCAGAGCCTCGGTACACAGATGTCAGACCTGGGATCCAGGGTGGGCCAAGGCTTCACTTCCTTGGGCAGTAGAGTGGGTGCTATCAAGCAGAGATTGGATTTCTGGGATAGATTCTACAGAGTTGACTCTTGCCAGACTCAGCCTCCGTCGAGCAACTTGCCTCCTACAGAGTAGTTCCTACAGTACCAGACTTTCGTGCTATATGATTTTGACTACTGTTATTTTCTTTATGCTTATGTAGTTTTCTTTCTTTATCTTCAGTTTATGTACTTGTTGAATTGCAGTCATGCAATCAAACTTTTGTAACTATTTCTGAGTTCATAAAAATTTTGCATTTTACTTACTTACATCTACCTCCCCTGTGGTTTTTAATTCTTGCATGTTTTATTGTTTAAAGCTTATTAGTCCTAGTCTACAACCCATAATCGTAAGAAGAGCCTCTCGCTCTGATACCAAGCTTTGTCACACCCCAAACCACCCCCTAGGAGGATTGGGTAGGTGACCCGAATTACGTAACTGCAATCCGCCAAATCCCATGGATCTAGATACAGTGCTTACGATCATGGAACCATATCCACATCTTAACCATAAGTAAGATCAGAGTAATGCAGGATGTCTATAATTTAAAAGTAAAAAGGAAGCATAGCAATATGGGAAATGGTGATAGTATATACATAATAAGTCTTGTTTGATACATCTCCTGGGCACGCACAACCCACAACAAAGAAACAAAAGCTAATAAGAATAGTACTACATACAAAAATACATACAGGGCGAGCATTCTCAGCCCCAAAAAGGAAAAGAAAAGAAAACTACAATAACCTAGTCAGTACGGGGATAACTCCAGAAAACCCAAAAGGAGTCCCCAGTCAAAACATCACATGCACGCTTCAATGGTCTTCATCCGCAATGACCACCGAGAACGTACACAGAATCGGTATGACCTCCGTCGGGGTCCATACCAACATCATCGTAACAACCAAAACTCTGCTCCTCTAGATAGCCCGCCATGCCACAGCGGCATCCACCTGCAGGATCATCTAAGAAGAAAGCAACATATAATAGAGTGTGAGCCCCACCGAGCTCGTGAGCAAATAACATCCATCATGCATGCATATGCAATCACAATCCACAGTTCATATGATCTACATGATATGCAAGTCCAGATTCTTTATTATTAGCGACCTAGCAATACAACTAAGTTGGGTCTGTGCTACTACAATCCCCAATACATGTATCCCTGGTGCGGGCTTCTAACCCCTTCCCGCGATACACCCATTGAGTTGTCGGAGAAGACTGGTCAGCCCCAGCATTCGTTCACCAAGGTCGGCCCGACCAGCCCTCTGTGATTGTCCAGGGGGACAACCGTTTCTTCCCTCACGCATCATTCCGGTGTTCTTTTATTTATGCACCATTCCGGTGTTCTTTTATTCTTTCTTTTTTTTTTTTTTTTCACTCCCTGATAATTATCCCCACAGGCATCCAACACCTCAACCCCTGCTGGCAAGGGTTCGTGGCACAGGTAATGAAACTCTAGCCCCATGTCTATATGGCATCGTATGAGTCCAGCGGTGTCAACCGTACCCCATAGTATGGGCTACCACATGCCCCATTTCCAAGCCGAGTATGGCATCTAGTCTACCAATCACAACCATCATATAGAATTCACAGTGTTGATCAACAACAGTCATTATGCAGTGATTTAAGTAACTTGAATTATAAGTAAATAACACAGCATTCATGATTCAATTATTAATAGCCGACATCAGATCATAATTACATTTGCACATACGATAGTATTATTCACTCACCAGTACTTGGCTCTAGGTACTCAGTCACAAATTCAGTTCCAGCAGTCGTTTGGTTGTTGACCTCAAGCTCGGGATCAGGTCCTAAACACAAATCAAGCATTGTCTTATTCAGTCATTAGCCTACACTGATGGTTCTAGGGTTAACCTAATCTTACTGGGTTGGCCCGGGGTTCAATTGGTTCACTCTTGGAATCACTGAGCCTTACACCGGTCCTTAGGTCGTGTTTCGGTGCATGACCAGCGTTAGGGCACAGGGGCAAATTGGTCATTTGTAATACCAGTACCTGCCACTAAGTCAGAACATGGTCTCGGTGCTGTCCATAGCATGTCTGTGCTTTAGGACCAAGCACAGCAGTGTACAGTCACATGCGGGGCCCACTAGGGTTCTGAATCATTCCCAAATAAGGACAGATGTGAAGAAGGGCTTTTGGTAATTTCCAGCCTTCCCACAGTGCCCAGGGGGTATGTGAGTGAAATCCCCCAGGTCTGTCCATCATTCCAGCCAAATTCCCTTCAGTGGGCGTTGGCTCTAGGCGATGTTTGCATCGCCCAGTGCCTGTAGAATCGACACAGGCTGAGTTTCCAAGGCTGGGCTTGCATGGTTGGGCTCACACCTGATCCTCTGCATGTCAGGGGTGTTGTGTAGCCCCAATGAGGGTCTACATCACGGTCCAATTGGTTTCTCCATCAGGGTTCCAGTCAGGCTAACTATGGCTGCCCAAAAAACCCTGGTGGATAGTATTCAAGGTTTTGCCACACCTGGGAACCTGGATTCAGCCACATGCAAGGCTGGATATGTATGTTCAACAAGGTTTCAGGGCTGCACCCACCTAGGGTTTGGTCCCTGCAGCCTTGGCTTGCACTCTGGGCTTTAATCCATCAACCAGAAGGGGATCTGGGCAATACAACCATGCACAGCCAGATTTCGGCCATGGCAGCAGCATAACTAACTACTGATTTTCATAGAAAAGCCTAGATCTACCATGCATAAGGTCTGCATGGCTGATCTGGACCAAGGCTGGGCAAACCCTAGCTTGTCTAGGCAGTACAACCATGTACAGCTAGATTTTGGCCATGGCAGCAGCATAACTAACTACTGATTTTCATAGAAAAGCCCAGATCTACCATGCATAAGGTCTGCATGGCTGATCTGGACCAAGGCTGGGCAAACCCTAGCTTGTCTGGGCTGCCCAGGGTTGCAAGGCACAACAAGAGCAGAGAAAGAACAGGTACAACAGGAATGGGGGTGGTTCTTTACCTGAATGATGCTGTAGGTGAGCTCAGATCAGCCTGAGATGGGCTGCTGCAGCTCCTTCCTCTTCCTTCCTTCTTCCTTCTTCTTCTTTCTCTCCTTTCTTTCCTCTCCTTTCTCTCTCGGATTCAGATCTGCCAAGGGCTCTAAAATGAGCCTAAGGCCTCCTATAGCCAAGGCCAACTAAGGTCTGTTTGCCTTCAGTCCCTCTTTTAAAAACTAATTTTTGGAACTGATTCTGTTCAGTTCTGGGTTCACTGGGGGGGTCCACACCGAACCAGGGGTATGAGGTGGTCCCTCAAACTCCCCTCTATCAGTGGAGGGTGTCCATGGTCATGTTGGGTGGTCCCCCCATTTATAATAATTAAAAATGTACAAAATCAGCCACTGGGTGATGTCTCTGGGCCTTGCTGCATCGCCTAAAGAATTTCAGCAACAGAATTCAAAGGGGAACAGCACAGGGGTTTGACCCTGGGTTAGGGTATTGTCCCCATATGCCCATTATGAGTTTTTACATGATTTTCCAGAGGTGGGTCCCACCACTTTAAGGAGGAGAGAGAATACCTGGGGTTCAAGCCATACATTAGGCTGTGAGCTGTGCAAGAGCAGGGATCCACAGTCCATCTTCTCACAGGTATAAAAGAGGACATGCACAGGGTTTCTTCATTGATCCATGTCACTGGAGTGATGCTCCAGTGACAAGAGGAGGGATCCACAGTCCATCTTCTCACAGGTATAAAAGAGGACATGCACAGGGTTTCTTCATTGATCCATGTCACTGGAGTGATGCTCCACAGTGATCCTGGTTGCCTGATCAGGGGTTCCTGTCCTTCAACCAAAATTCCAACTTGTTAGGGGGCAGGGTTTGACAGCTCTGGTGTATTGGTGTCCCCCTAGTGTTTCTGTGAAGCTTAATGTTGATGGTGCCTGCAGAGGAAACCCCAGGTTAGGAGAGGGTGGGGTTGTTGTAAGAAACACGAAGGGAGAAGTGTTGGCAGCCTTCTCCAACTTCTATGGCAATTGTACGAATTCGATTGCTGAGTTGAGAGCTCTGAGGAATGGCTTAGCCCTTTGCCAGGCTTTAGGCTTCAGGGATGTAGTGGTAAACTCGGATTCTGCTAATACGATTAGAATGATCAACCCGAGCAGGTGTAATTTGTGGCAGAGTTGGTATTGGTTCCAGGAGATCATGTCTCTGGTTTCTGAAGGTCGGGCTTCGGTGGTCTTTGCATACCGAGAGAGTAATAGAGCGGTTGATTGGTTAGCTAACCTGGCTTGTGAGTTGGGTTCGTCTACCACTTTCCACTAGGACGATATTCCCTCTGGTAGGTTTCAGGTGATCCTTAGGGAGGACAAGGCAGGCCTGTTGATGCTTAGGAGCTAGATTTTTTGGCTTAATCTTGTAAAGGCTTGAGTGGAGGCAAGGCCGTGAGTGTTCATTTTCAGGGGCTGGGGTAAGGCGGAATGTCCCCCCTGTATTCTTTGATTCTTTTTGGGAATTAATAAAATTCTAGGGGCAGCCCCGGGTCCCAGATAATATTCGGGTTAAAAAAAAGAAGGGACATCTCCTGTATTGTTTTTCTCATGTGAATTTTCCACAAGGTTGTGGGCTGTAGGGGTCCTTGGGTTAAGGACGGAGTTTCTCTTTGGTAACTCGTTTTGAATAATTGTTTTCTTTCAATTGTTGATTTTCAATAGTTTTTTAGTGTTGCAGCTTTCACCTTTTATATCATTTGTCTTCATCGCAACCAAGTAATCTTCCAAAACGTTAAGCCCAATCAGGTTGCAATCTTGAAAAAAAAAATGGATTTGTGATCTCTGTTTATTCCCTGACCCACCACCTCTGGTAAAGCATGGTTTCAGTCCTCAACTTTCTTTGAATGCTTTGAAGATCTTTGGACATGTCTAACTTAAATTCTCCTGTGGTTAGCTTTGTTGAGAGTTTTGACTTTTGATTACTCAACCAATGAGGCTAGTTGGATTTTGTTTCAAAATCAGTTTAATTTTACGAGATTTGGTTATGGTGTGAGAGAAGGGGAGGTTGAGACAGAAACCAGGGATCTTCTTCAAGGGATTGAAGCAAGTAGGAAGAAGGGATACATGTCAGTAGAGGCATAGACAGTTTCTGATAAGCTCATTTGTTCCGAAGACCATAGAAGTGGTGTGGCCGTAGGAGTGTTTAATATTCTGCTAGATGTTTATTTGGGTTGTTATAAACTAACAGATTTTTTCTTAAAAGTTATTGATTTTCTTTTCATTGAAGAAAAACAAAATGCTCATGAAATGAACCCATCTTCAGATCTTATACCTTGTCACATAAATCAGGGTCCCCTAATAAAAAATTTATCTAAATTCCAGTATCTTTGTAGTAGATTTTGGGTTATGAACTTATTTTTGAAATTTCAAGGAAAAAGCCAATTCATTGTACACAAAATGAAAAATAGGGGGCTATGGATGTCTATCGCAATTCACAACTAGGCTTTGGAGAGAAGAAACTTTGAACAGTAACTTTTGTGGAAGAGGGATATGACACCATAAAAGTCCACGGACCACACAGAGCTTAAGCGGCATCTACCAAAAACCAATCTGTCTGGCCAAGGCTCTTTTCTTTTCCATTTTTTTTTTGTTCTTATTTATTCATTTAGTTTGAGGGGAGGGGGTGGTTAATGTTTAACCTTTCAATCTTAGGTTCAGCTTTGGTGCTTCTTGTTGACCACTTTAGCCCACTCTAGCCCCACTCAGCTCTATCCATTGCCAACCAAACAAAAAAGTCAAGAGAGAAAAAAGGTCACTGTCAATTCAGAGTCTGATGGACTGGCCAAAATTATTATTAACAAATAACTAAAGTCAGCCAAAGAACACAATAAAAAAAAGTTTGGGGGACTTACACTCATGCTTGTAAATGCATTTTGGATATTGTCTTTACAATAAAACAACAAATTATGAAATTTATTAGTTTGAATGGTTGATGAGATTTCCACCAAAGCTATGATATTCTCATTTCAAAACTTACATTTTCTATGTTTGTGAACAAGGCCGAAGTAAATTTTGTACTGACAATCTAACCAACACTGTTTAATCTCTGTTTTAATATCAGCTCAATTATCTTCAGCAATTTCAAACACTGAAGCCTTCTGCGCGAAGGCACTGATGATGAGCATTAATCCATTTTGTGCAGGCAGCTTCCCCATGCTCCACAATGCACTCATCTCTTACCTTCTTGGTTTCAGGGCAAGCACAACAGATTTTCTTTTTTGGCTTTAACTCAGATCCAGATTTTGCTCTGGATGATCCTTGGTTTTGCTCTGAAGATGACAGAGTATGTGTTTGCATTCTAACCTCTCTACTAGACATTGTGATAAGTACTTGAAACCTACAGAATATGCCAAGCATTAATGTTTTTGTCTAAGATGTTGAAAGCTTAGAAGCTGAATAATTGTGGAAGGGAATTGTAGAAGAAAAAATGGTGAATTTGGAAAACATAATTTCACAACAAAACACAGGGAGCAACCAATATCTTGCAGTGCATAATTTCCAATGGAAGTGCAATCAAGCAGTGCAAAATTTTAAGGCTAGTTAAAGTCCACAACTACATAATAAACACAATGCTGAAAACCTTCTGTGAGACCCCAACTATCTTAAATTAATCAATTGAAATCCTACCCAATCAATGAGGACTAATAGATGATCTAGCCTCTAGCATATGGAGAAACTGAGATAAGGATCAAAATACTATCAAGAGCAACATAAAATGTCCAGAGATTAGATGTACAAACTTAACAAAGCTCCTTTCTTAAAAACATGGGATGCTTTTCCGTTTCCTTCTATTTTTAATCCTGCATTGTTGTACACGTAAAGGCATGAGGCTCCCACACTGCAGGGTCGGGGGAGGGGCAAATATGTAAAAGCAGTCTTACCCCTGCTTCACAGAGAGGCTGTTTTCTAATTCCAACCTGCAACCACCAGGTTGAAATGGAGCAATCTTACAGTTCCACCGAGACCCGCCCTCTGTACACATGAGAATAGTAGCTGCTGTTAGAATAAAAGTAGAGAAAGGGGTTCTCAGGATTAGCGCTAGCGCTAACCGAGACTCCTAATAGGAGATTTATTTTATTCTTTATTTTCTTTCTTGTTTTACCCTTTACCCTATTGTGCTGTACCCCTTTTAATTATTCTATCATAATAAATCGTGAGCAGCCTAGTGTGGCTTACGGCTGCAACTCTCTTCTTCTTTCATCTACTGAAACTAACATGGTATCAGAGCAAGATCTCTAGGGAACTGGTACAACCTATCTAGGGGTCGTCCTGCTTCCTTCTTATCTTTTCTTTTTTTTTTTTTTTTTTTTTTTTTTCTTTTTTGTAATTAAAAGAAGACAGACTTCTGCTCTTCTGATCGGAACAACCAGAACTATTTTTGGTTTGTGTTGAGAGGGGGTGAATCGACCCCCTGGTTGTGGTGAAGGATGGACTGCTGAATATACTGCTATATCTATTACTTTTAAGCAGCATGTGTTGGATTGTATGAAGATTGGTGTCTTTTTGGATTGAGATATGAAGATTGGTGTCTGTTTGGGATCGAGACTGTTGATGGGGGTTCTGAAGATTGAGTTCGAATATATCTGAGACTGTTGGAATCGATTTTTCCTTTCAATCAGATCTATTCAGAGTTCTTTTGGCTGCTGTTTGAGGAAGTTCAGGTATGGGAGACTCTTAGGGTACAGATCCAAAGAGTGTAGTGACTGAGGTTGTATCCTCTTCTTCTAGTTGCATTACGAAAAAAAATTGGAAGGTATTACAAACTTCCAGCAAAGGAAGAAGATTGTAAAGCTGGTCTTAACTGGTCGAGATCAGCAAGCCCATTTGACAGGTCCCAAGACTGTTGGTGACACTTCTTGGGATACAATTGATGCCCATATTGAAACTGTGAAAGAGCTGTGGGATTATTTGAATGTGTTGTATTCAGGCCAAAATAATTTGTCACGTATTTATGAACTGTCCCAAGATTTTTACAGAGCTGATCGCAAAGGTCGGACAGTTACACAGTATTTTGCAGACTTTAAACAGATGTATGAAGAGTTGAACTCCCTTATTCCCATGACCAATGATGTTCAGCAGATGCAACTTCAGCGGGAGCAACTTGTTGTTATGGGTTTTTTGGGTGGCCTTGGAGAGGAATATGATTCTGTTAGGTCACAGATTTTGGGAAGTGAGAAGATTGCCTCACTCACTGATACTTTTGCTCGTGTTCTTCATGTTTCACATGAGACTGTTCGTGAATCTTCACCCAGTGATAGCTCAGCCCTTGTGTCTCAGAATAATTCCCGTGGAGGAGGACGTGGTGATGGCCGTGGGGGTTCACGTGGTGGTCGTGGGTCTGGCCATGGTTCTGGTCGAGGCCAATCTGGTGGTTCCAATAGTTCTAGTAGTTCGGGCTCCGTCCAAACTTGTCATCTTTGTGACTTACCTGGACACATCCAAAGATTTTGTTACAAACTCCATGGTAAACCCCCTCAATAGCAGCACTTTGCCAATTCAGCCGCACAAGTGAGTCTAGAATAGAGACTACTCAGCCTTCACAGTTTGAGAAGAGGATGGGGAGGATGTCAGATGAGAAGTGATAAACCCAAAACCACACTAACCAATCGGGAGCCGCCACGTATCCCGGCCCAAGGAGGTGGGCCATCCTAGGCCCGGCGGTGAACCAGCTCAGACGCAAACCACAAGCGCGGCCATGGGCGCGGACCAAGCATGGGCGCGACCAAGCAGGCACGGACCAGGCACAGGCGTGGACCAGGCATGGGCACAACCAAGCAGGCGCGGACTCAGGCACAGGCGCGGACCAGGGCATAGGCGCGGACTACCCATGCGCAGCCACGGGTACAGACCTGGGGGGGGCGGCCACGGGCGCTACCAAGCAGGAGCGGACTCAGGCACAGGCGCGGACCAGGAGGCCAGGCGCGGACCTGGGGCGCGGCTCACAGGCGCGGACCTTGGTGGGGACCTTGGGCACAGATCGGACCTCGGACATAGACCAAGGTCCAAGACCAGGCTACACCAAGGACCTTATCCAACACGTATAAGTGTCTATCTACTAAGGACATCAACCCTACTGGGGCACTACCTACCGTAGTAGACAACTAACCAAGGAAGAACCATGCTACCCAGGGACTCTATCAACTGCGAGGACGATTTGTCATCAACTGGGACTCCCCACACCGCCACACTCCACTATAAATGCGAAGGTATTCTATCCCATCAACCCATCTTGAATTCTATCATTCATCTGTTTGCTCAGAGAGATCTAACTTAGGCATCGGAGAGTCCTAGGCCGGAACCACACCGGTTCTCCTTTGTCACCCAGGTCCTTTTGCAGGTTACGGCACTTGAAGGGGCCACCGGACGATTTCTTGATGCAATAAGAAGTTCAAGAGATATAGTCAGTTTCAGATTTCTCAGCCTTCTACTTCTACTTCCACTGCTACTTATGTCCAAACAGGTAATGCCACTGCCTGCCTTTCCACCATCTCTCGACCCTGGATCATCGATTCAAGTGCAACTGATCATATGACAAGATCTCCAGGTAACTTTTCTTCTCTGTGCAACTCCTCATCCAGTGTCACCCTAGCTGATGGCTCTCTTGCCGAGGTTCAGGGTACAGGAACAGTTCCACTAACCCCTTCTTTGTCATTGTCATTGTCCTTTGTTCTTTATATACCAAAATTTCCTCACAATCTATTATCTGTGAATAAACTTACCAAGGATTTCAATTGTATAGTAACTTTTTCTTCTAATGCTTGCATTCTTCAGGATTCTATGACAAAGAGTAATTGGTAAAGGTCGTGAGTCAGGGGGGCTGCACCTATTTGATGATCCTTAGTCTATTGCTGGTTCTGGTGCTATTTCCCATCATCAAATACATTGTCGCTTGGGGCATCCTTTGTTGGAAAGTTTGAAGCGGCTTGATCCTAGTTTCAGTTCTTTGTCTAGTCTAGAGTATGAGTCCTGTCAATTTGGTAAACTCCATCGTGTGAGTTACCCGTCTCGAATCCATAAGCGGTCTACACACCCTTTTGCTTTAGTCCATTCAGATTTGGGGTCCATGTCGTGTCACATCAACGTTGTGATTTAAATATTTTGTTACTTTTGTAGATGACTATTCTCGAGTCAATTGTCTCTATTTAGTGGAAAATCGTTCAAAGTTTTTTTTTTGGTAAATGAAAATTGTTCAGAGTTATTTTCCATATTCTGTTCTTTTGTTGCTGAAATACATACTCAGTTTAATATGTTTGCTAAAGTCTTGCGTAGTGACAATGCAAAAGAATACTTTTCAGATCTTTTTTCAAACTTTATGCGTGATCGTGGTATGCTCCATCAGTCTTCTTGCTCTGACACTCCTCAACAGAATTGAGTCGCAGAGCGGAAGAACTGCCATTCGATGGAGGTCACTCGTTCTCTTCTTTTTGAAAGGAAAGTCCCACAATTATTTTGGGCTAATGCTATCATGACAGCCTGTTATCTCATAAACAGGATGCCTTCCTTTGTGTTAAAGGGTGAAATACCTCATTCTGTTTTATTTCCTTCTAAGTCCTTGTTTCCATTACCACCGAGGGTATTTGCGTGTATTTGCATCATTCATGACCACCGACTAGGTTGTCTAAGCTTGATCCTAGGTCACTTAAATGTCCCTTTCTAGGATATTCTCGTACTCAGAAAGGTATAAGTGTTATTCTCTTGCGTTGCATAACTTTGTTATTGATGATGTTTCTTTTGAGTCTACATCTTATCATGGTGAGTCTTTTGCTGTTTCTGAGTTGTATAATATCGTGCCCACAATTGTGCTTTGACAGGAGTTTCCCCAACCCCTATAGGTAACTCCACCACCACCACCACCTCAACCTGCTCCTCTTGACTCTATGCCTGAACCATCCTCTTCCACTCTAGATCCTGATGTAAGTACTTCTATTGCTCCTATATCTGATCTTGATGTACCTATTGCCTTGCGTAAGGGTACTCGTAGTTGTACTCAACACCCTGTGTCAAATGTGGTTTCTTATTCTGGTTTGTCTACTTCGTTATGTGCCTGCCTTTATACTCTTGAGACTCATCCTCTTCCTAAGTCTATCACAGAGGCATTATCTAGTTCTAGCTAGAGGACAACAATGGAAGAGGAGTTGGCTGCACTTGCAGAGAATCATATCTGGGATCTTGTCCCTTTACCTGTAGGTAAGTCTGCTATTGGTTGTCGTTGGATTTACGCTGTGAAGGTGAATCCTGATGATTCCCTAGCTCGATTGAAGGCTCGTCTTGTTGCTAAGGGTAATGCTCAAGTTTATGGAGTGGATTACTCCGATACTTTTTCTCCTGTTGCGAAGTTGGCTTTTATGCACTTATTACTTTCTCTGGCTGCATCACATCATTGGGCGTTACATCAGCTGGATGTTAAAAACTCCTTTCTTCATGATGATCTCCACAAGGAAGTCTACATGGAGCACCTCCAGGGTTTGTTGCTCAGGGGGAGTCTCCTCTGGTTTGTAAACTGAAGCGATCTCTCTATGAGCTCAAACAGTCTCCCCATGCGTGGTTTATGAGTTTAACGGAGGTTGTACTTGAATTTGGAATGTTACTGTGTAATAGTGACTATTTTGTTTTCCATCGCCACTCCAGTGTAGGGAGGATCCTCGTGATTGTTTATGTGGATGATATAGTTATTACTAGCGATGATTGTGTTGGTATAACTAGTTTGAAATCTTTTCTCCAACCAAAGTTTCAAACTAAGGATTTGGGAAAGTTGAAATATTTTTTGGATGTTGAGGTAGCTTAGTCTAGGAAGGGAGTTTCTATTTTCACAGAGAAAATATGTTCTTGATTTAGTTACAGTGTCACGCCCCTATCCCTAGCTTACGCCAAAAGCACAGTCAAGAGGGTGATTAGGATGACACCCGTCACCCCAATACCTACCAAGATTAACGACACAGTGTCCTAACGCATGGTCACCACCTAAGAGCCCACCCCAATAAATACATTTGAGTAAAAGGAATAATACTCCAATCATTGTCAGAGTTTCAAAGAGCGGAAGCATTAATTACATAAGCAGTTACAGTATGTTCAGCTATCTAAGTGGTAATAATATAGTTAGTATTGACATTAGCTGACCATGACATAACTACTCAAAAGTATAATAAGTTATTACAGAAAATGTTTATAACGGGCGTACTGCCCCAAAAGAATCAAAAGGTGGGAACGACGCCCCAACAACATCAGTGCCCATAAGCACAATCATCACAGGGGCAACCATCGTCGTGTTCCTCTAACACGTACTCTGGCTCCTCTGTACCAATACAATCATACTCCGCCGACTGTGCATCTAGGCCAGCCAAGTATCCATCACCTGCATCAAAGTCTAAAAGTTGTGTGCACAGGGGGTTAGCTCCACTGAGCCAGTGAGGGGAAAGGGGAGTGCACATACACACAATCACACATAGTCCATCATGCATGAGTTGTTAAACATATATTTTCCACCTATCAAACAATCTAAGTCATGGTATATGCTACCGTGATAACTCGGGAGACACTGAGGGTCACTTATCCTATCGCCCCAGTGAAACCTCAATTATCACAAGGGACCTGCGCCGGTAGAAGCCATCATGACCACCCAGTGGCAGACCCCATATATCCATTACTACCCCTGACCTGGCCTCTCCCACCTCCACAGACATCAGGTGCTCCGACTTTCCAACACGTAAACCCCTATTGACAAGGGTCATAGCATAAGGGAGTACAATTCCTAACCACAGATATACTACATGCATTTCTATCGTCCAGAGATGTATTCTGGGTGCATCAACGTCCCATTCCATTTAGCACCCGTGTACCAGCACGGCACGGCGCATATAGACTAGGATGGCAAGCAATAAAAATACTAACTTCGGGGTTCCGACACCGGCAAACCCGGCACCGAAATACTGATACAACAAGGTAAAACATGATATCCACATTTCATCAAATCATATCCAGCATGGTTTTATATGTGAATGCAACATGGCAAGAATGAATGCAAGCACATAAACCATTATGTATATATATATATCCCACATGATTGTATCTGTAAATGCATATGTCAAACCCAAACATCACCCAAAGCCCACTCACAGTTTGTTTGGTTGCCGTTTGGTGAGGTTTACCCTATTGCATGCACTCCCGTATAGATTCTAGAGTCTGAGGTAGCGTGAAAGTAGTGTTAGAAGTATATAGGTGGGTCCCACAAAGGATCCCAACAGATTAAATGAAGTTTGGGTAAAGACAGCAGGAGCGGATGAAGGAACGGAGTCAGACAGGTGAGTCCGGTCGTGGATCCGTCCAGGCCATGCCCAGAAAATATATGGAATAGACTCACGGGCGGATGCGGAACATGGATCTGTTCGTGCGTCCGTTCAAAACCTGAGACACACCCGAGAGTAACCTGAGCTATCTGGGTTTCGGGCAGATTCATCTAAGTGGGTCCACTCGTAACTCCGCCCAGAGGAACAGCCAGGTTAGGCTGAACGGACTAACGGACGGATACACGACAATGAGTCCGGTCGTTCGTCCGCTGCCCTCCCTTTGAAAAGCTGCGAAGAGCATCACCCCCAGCCCTTCATTCATGGATCCTTAGGGGTCCTGGGGTTGGGGAGGTGAGCTCAGACCTTCGTTGGAGGTCCAATACACATGGCCCTTCAAGGTGGTAAGGGGATTCAAGAGATTTGGGTTCATCCCCAAACCAAGCTAGGTTTAAATGCTTGAACAGCATAAGGGTCATTCAAAGCCATGGATGCATTAAAGTGAAAGGGATCTAAGTCTTAAGGAGTATTAACTAGGTATTATTGGGCTTCCAAGAGAAATCCCAAACTTGGAATCGATCCCAAGGGAATTCCTAAGGTTTGAAATGGAAAAGAGAGGGAGGAAGGTGAAGATGCCTACCTTAAAACCCCTTATTCTCCAAGCCTTCAATGCTCCTCACAGCTCCAACGTTTTGGGTAGGTAAGTGAAGTAATGAGGCTTGGGAATTAGGTCTTGCTTTTAAGACTAATCTCCCACTTAGGGTCTGTTTGGATGTAGGCCTCTAAGGTTAAAACTCATTAAGAGGTTTACTTAGCCAAATGGGTCCACCAAATGGTAAACCCACAAGTCAAGGAGACCAAGGATGATACCAACCTCGTCCAAAAGGCTAAAATAGGGTATCCAAGGCATAGGGTGTGGGTCCCACACAAAGGCCCGAGACAGCACGGACGGACTAACGAATGGATACAGTACTGGTGAGTCCGCTCGTGCGTCCGTTGCTGTTGTAAAGGTAGAAACAAAAAGGAAAGTGGTTGTGCTTTGGCCCACACTTCAAGGTCAACTGGGGGAGAGTACAGTAGCATTTAACAAGGTCAGTACCTTACCCCTCGACCGTCACGACGTGTTCTTCGTGATCCCAATTAGTTTCCCAATCGCGATGCTAAGCTCATCGCCAAAGGAAGTATCTAGCTGTGGGGACACAGGGAACGCCTTCCGGTACTCTTCGCTTTGCAGACTCGTGCTAAGAGGGTGATCGACGAAATCATCATCGATAAATCTTCCCCACTGCCGGTTAAGGAACCTCTCCTCCACAGGCAAGCCCGTGGACTAGTCAATGATCTTATGGCTAGGTTTGACCACAAGTGAAAACAACTCACCAGCATACACGGCAACAGAATCTACATGTCACACGAGAGAGAAAATAATTATTAATAGTGAATCCGGACGCAGGTATAACATCCTCCCCACCTTACAAAAATTTCATCCTCGAAATTGTCGTACCTTGTAGGAATCCAAGGAAAGGGTACTTCGCTCGCATTTCCACCTCGGCTTCCCAGGAGCCGCCTTCTTCTGTGTGGTTGCACCACTTCACCTTCACATTATGGATAGGTCTATTTCGGAGATTTACCACCTTGCGTCCAAGATCTTTTCAGGCTGTTCTTTATATGACATATCTGCTGCCAGCTCTGGTGGTTCCTGTGATAGAACATGACTAGGGTCATGTACATACTTCCGCAACATAGATACATGGAAGTCGTCGTGCACGCCATCCAAAGATGGTGGAAGCGCCAACCGATAAGCCACTGGTCCAATCTTTACCAGAATCTCATAAGGTCCAATATATCTCTGGCTTAGCTTGCCCTTCTTGCTGAACCGTATCATGCCTTTAGTAGGCGATACCTTGAGAAATACCTTGTCACCGATAAGGAACTCCAGATCCTTCCGCCTTTGGTCTGCATAGCCCATTTGTCTAGACTGGGCAGCTTTAATCCGCTCGTAGATTAAATCCACCTTCTTACAGGTTGCTTGGATTAATTCCGGCCAAAGGATACGCCGCTCACCTACTTCATCCCAATACAATGGAGTACAACACTTTTTCCCATACTGCACTTCAAAGGGTGCCATTCCAATAGTAGCTTGGTAACTATTGTTATAGGCAAACTTGATAAGCGAGATGTGCTCATCCCAGTTGCCCTGCATATCAATGGCACAAACCCGAAGCATGTCTTCCAATGTCTGTATTGTCCTTTCCGACTGACCGTCGGTCTGTGGATGGAAGGCAGTGCTAAAGCTCAATAGGGTACTTATAGCTATCTAGAACCTGCCCCAAAACTTAGACGTAAATCTGGGGTCTCGATCTGAAACAATACTAACTGGGACTCCGTGTAGGCAGACCACGTTATCAATGTACAAGCGGGCTAGCTTATCCATAGAATAAGTGACCTTGATTAGGATGAAATGGGCCGTCTTCGTCAACCTATCCACAATAACCCATAAGGCATCAACACCCCTAGGTGTACGGGGCAATCCTGGGACGAAGTGAGGCATCGGGCCACAAATTCAGCTACATCCCTTTTCATTCCACTCCACCAGTAATGTCCTTTCAGGTCCTTGTACATTTTAGTACTACCTGGGTGAATTGAGTAAGGAGATTCATGTGCTTCAGACAGCACTGCTTTTCTTAGCTGATCGTCCTTGGGAACACATAGACGATCTCTAAACATGAGAACGCCGCTATCTGTCAATGAAAAGTCTAGATCTCGCTGTGTCACCCTGGATAGCTTCAATAATCTCCTGAAAGCGTTCATCTGAAGCTTGAGCTGCTTGAATCCTCTCAACCAAGGTTGATTGCACCGATAAGGCTGCTAGGGATAGTGTAACACCCTCTACCAATAATTTTAAATCCATCCTTCTAGCTTCTTCTATAAGTTCCTTACTGACAGCTAAGGATGCGATGGACAAGGTCTGAGATTTCCGACTGAGAGCGTCTGTTACCACATTTGCCTTCCCAGGTTGGTAATGGATAATGCAATCATAATCCTTCATGAGTTCCAACCAGCATCTCTGTCTCATATTGAGCTCCTTCTGAGCAAAGAAATATTTGAGGCTCTTATGGTCGTTGTAGATCTCACTCTTCTCCCCGTATAGATAGTGTCTCCAGATCTTCAGGGCAAAGACCACAGCCGCCAACTCTAGATCATGAGTTGGGTAATTCCTCTCATATTCCTTTAACTAACGAGAAGCGTAGGCTACCACTTTATCACCTTGCATCAGAACACAGCCGAGGCCCATTTTCGATGCATCATAATAGACTACCATCCCTCCAGTACCATTCGGAATAGTAAGTACCGGAGCCGAGATCAGTTGTTGCTTCAGGTCTTGAAAATTCTTTTCGCATTCGTCTGACTGCTCGAACTTCACTCCCTTTCGGGTCAACCGAGTCATAGGAGCAGAGATTTTTGAAAAGTTCTCGATGAATCTCCTATAGTAGCCGGCCAGACCGAAAAAGCTACGAATATCTGCTACATTCTTAGGTGTCTCCCAGTCAACTACCGACTGTACCTTACCGGGGTCAACTTCAATACCCTTCGCAGATACCAAGTGACCGAGAAAAGCCACTTGTTGTAACCAGAATTCGCACTTGCTGAACTTAGCATACAACTGGTTTTCTCTCAAGCGTTACAATACAAAGCGAAGGTGATCAGCATGCTCTTCTTCGCTCTTGGAGTAGACCAGGATGTCGTCAATAAATATAATGACGTACTTATCCAGCACATCGTGAAATACCCTGTTCATCAACTCCATAAAAGCTGTCGGGGCATTTGTCAGCCCAAAAGACATAACCAAAAATTCGTAGTGTCCATATCGCGATCTAAACGCGGTCTTGCTAATGTCACTACCTCTAATCTTTAGCTGATGATACCCTGAGCGAAGATCAATCTTAGAGAATACCCTAGCACCTTGCAATTGGTTGAACAAATCATCGATCCTAGGCAGTGGGTACCGATTCTTGATTGTAAGCTTGTTGAGTTCACGGTAGTCAATGCACAGACGAATACTACCATCTTTCTTCTTCACAAACAAAACAGGTGTGCCCCACGGGGAAACACTTGGCCTGATAAAACCTTTCTTCAGTAGGTCATTAAGCTGTCCCTGAAGTTCTTTCAATTCTGATGGGGCCATCCTGTAGGGTGCCTTAGACACGGGAGCTGCACCGAGTATCAGGTCAATCATAAATTCTGTTTCCCGATCCGGTGGTAGCCGTGTGAGGTCTTCAGGAAACTCTCTTACCACACTTATCTCTTCCATAGGTGTAACTTTGGCTTCAGTATCCATTACAGAGGCTAAATAACACTGGCAGCCCTGTGCCAAGAGCTTCTGAACTTGGAGGGCCGATATGATTGGGTTCTTAGGCCTCTTGCTTTTGTTACCCTTAAACACGAATTCATTATCCTCTCCTGTCCGAAAGAGTATCTTTCTCTCTGAATAGATCAGGCTAGCTCCATGTGTAGATAACCAATCCATTCCCAGGATCACATCAAAGTCTTTCATATCTAGAATGATCAAACTGGCCTCAAGCCCGTGGTCGCTTATTTGAACAGGGCAAGAGTGGAAGGACCGGTCGAGTTCAACTTTGCTTCCCGTCGGTGTACTAACTGTCAACTTTTGCTCCAATCGGGCCGGTTCAATTTGGCAACTTCTCGGCAAAAGAGGGGGATATAAAGGAGTGTGACGCTCCCGTATCAAATAACACATAAGCAGGTAAGGAGCACACAGAAATCATGCCTGACAACACCGAATAGCCAAACATGATAAACTTAACATAAATGATTTGATTAAGGTGGTTGAGTATAATACCTGTAATGACACCGGGGTCAGATTAGGCTTCCTCATGAGTAACAGAATAAACTCGCCCTTGAGTCTTGCTTGCTGGAGAAGGTACAAGCGGGCGAACAATAGTCTTTGCCAAGGGTGCCTTAAAAGTGGCAACTGGCCATGAACCTGGTTGTCGTGGTTGTGGACAATCCTTGGCCATGTGGCCAGTCTCCTTGCAGTTGTAACAAATAAGGGTCTAAGCCCTATAATGAGAAGCAGGTATAGCTTTAGGCACTTGAGCCGAATCAGGTCTACGGGACTGAATTGGGGCTGCATTAATGTAAGGCCCTCTCCTTTGGAACTTGTTGGGTCCCCTAGAGTCATGAGATGGCATTGGCCTCTTGCCTGCCTGTATAGCCCGATAATTCTCCTTCTGCTGATCTTCTATCAGCTTGGCAGCTTCAACCACTTCTGCATAGGTGGGGTACTTGTGTAACACTACCGATGTACTCAGGCTGGCTCTAAGCCCTCTTTCGAACCTTCTTGCCTTCACTTCCTCAGTCGTCAAGTGAGTCGGAGCAAAATAGAAATGCTCCTCAAAGAGTTGTTGATATTCAAGGACCGACTTGGATCCCTGACTAAGGCTCATGAATTCAATTTCCTTCTTTTCACGAAAATTCCTTGGAAAGTAGTTCTCAAGAAAAGCTTCTTTAAATTGAGCCCAAGTCGCATTGGGATACTTGGCCCAAAAATGATCCTTTGAGGAATGCCACCATACATCTACGTCACCTCGGAGTTGGAAGGTAGCACATCGAATCTTCTCGAGATCGCTACACGGTAGTATCTCAAAGATCCTTTCGAGGTCCCGTATCTAGGTAGTCGGAAACATCGAGTCATGGATCAACTTATAAAAAGTAGAAGGATGATGCTTTTGAAACCTCTCAAAAAGTTTGGAGGCATGCACCCATTATGGTACCGTATTTCTGGCCGGTATGGCAGCCGAAGGAGGGGGAGGTGGATTGGGATTCACTTACGCTGCAAGAACTTCATTCGCAACCGGCTCAACAGGAGGAATGAAGGGGGTAGGATTAGCTGTGGGATTTGGGACTTCGCGCACCGGAGGTGGTACTCTTGGTCCTTCCCGACCGACATTTTGAAGCTTTTTTTTATTTTTTTTATTTAACCCGAACTTACCTGGGACCCGGGCCAGCCCCAAAATTTTATTGAATCATCAACAAATAAAGAATACAGGGGGGGACATTCCACCTTACCCCAAACCCACGAAACCAAACATTAGACTCTAAGGACCGGCCGGCCCTCCCTATCCTCCCTGATGATCGCTTGGAAGGTTCCTAAGGGCAAATTCTCCTGCAGGAAAGTGACCGAAGACCCTATCTCACAGGCCTGCTTGGCCAACCAATCAGCAGCCCTGTTGCTTTCTCTAAACACAAAATCCACTGTCGCCTGAGTAACCTAAATCAGCGCTAAAATCTCATTGAACCAATACCATCCTCTCTAAAGGCTGCACTTCCGCAGGATCACCATTCTCACTGTGTTGGCTGAATCTGAATTCACCACTACCTCCTTGAACCCCAGCTTGTGACACAATCTAAGACCATCTCTCAATGCTCAAAGCTCAGCTTGAGAGTTTGTGCACCATCCGTAGTGGTTAGAGAACGCTGCCAGGACAGTTCCACCTATGTTTCTGATCACTCCTCCTCCCCCCCCCTCTCCAGGGTTGCCCTGACACGCCCCATCCACATTCAACTTAACTGAATGAAAAGGGGGACACCAGTAAATCGGGAGAGGGCATGGAATTTAGCTGGAACAGCCTCAAGCCCAAAACATTGCAAGATTAACCTGTCTCTAGCAGACTCCCCCTTCCTCACCTTCACCGGCATCGGGAGCTCTTTTACCCAGGCTTTAATGCGTTCCATAATCGTGACCGCCGTGCGCCTATGTTCATCATGCCTCCTGTTATTTCTTTCCCTCCACAACTCCCAAACAATCAAGGAAGGGAGCAAACCTGTAATAAATGCACTGAGGCAGCGTCTGCTTGCCAATGCATGCCACTGGGATATCCGACTTCTAACATCCTTGAAACAGTCCGCCTAAAATCCCTAGCCTCCTCTGCTGTTTGTATGTCATCAGGTACTGCAATGTCATCATCATCAGAGGAGGAGGAGGAGTCATCATCATCATCATTGTATCGTCTTCCTCCTCCCATCGAACTCCTCACTGTATTCTCAAGTTATTCTCTTATCCTTTGCTTGTCAGCCTTCCTCTTCTTTCTTCCCATCAAACTATCACCAATCTCCCTGGTTACTTCAGTAGGGACCATATGACAACCTACAACATCTTTAGATCCTCCAGTCAGATGTTGTTTAAGTCTACTAGACCCACCTCCCATAAATTGCATGTGACAATAGTTACATATAGATTTTCTCTTATCCCCATCAATGGGAGTACCATGTAACCATGCAATGTCACCCCTATGCTGGCTGGCTGGTCTCTCTTGTTCCCTCTGTTCTCTTTGTTCCCTCCGCCCCCTTTGTTGACTTCTTTCCCCTACCTTTTGCTTGCCCTTCGCACGTTGTCTATCACGATCCGCCATAATGATACTTGTTTATTGCAATGTAAGTAACACAAATAATTAAAAAACTTAATGTAGATGCACTTCAATTGACACTTTTAGATTACTAATACACTTGTATAGTTATTTAATATTTTTCCCCTAACCCTTATATTTTTCACATAATTAAAACCAATTTTTTATATATAATGTTAATATAAGTATTGACCTAACACAACAAAACCAAAAATTAGTAAACATATTATACATATAATGCATCTCAAAACATATAGAAATAACTTTCATATTTTTTCATTATTTTTTAAACTTAAAACTCATATTTTTCCTTATTTATTTCTGTTTTTTAAATTTTTTATATATTTTTCTTAATTTCTGAAAATTAAAAGAATTATTTAAGAGCAGAAAAATAAATCCGACACTGTGAAGCCGTAGATCGACCATTGGTGTCTAACATATATTTAATTCATTACCATCTAAGTCATATTACCCCTAATTATTTCCTATTTTAGTTGTAGGAAAATGAATTTTTAAAACCAGAAAAAAAATAAAAAAAATATATATGGGAAAAAAATTTCGACACCGTGAGGCTGTAGATCGACCTCCAGTATCTAACATATATTAATATCATCAACATCCAACAACATTTGTACAAAGTATTTTAAAAAAAAATAGTTTTAGAGAAATAGAATTTACCTTAAATAATGAAAATAGGCTTGGATGATGAGCTTAGATGACCCTCCGACGTCTTCCCGGCGACAAGGAGCTTCAACAATGCTAGGATTAGGCTTGGAAGGGAGGAAGAAAAGCAAAAAATGAGGAAGAAGAGAGAAAAATATAGTTTCAGCAGCTCTCAGTCAAAATATCGACCAAGAGCTGCGAAATATGGTATAAAAGGGGCCCTAATGTGACACTATTTGTCACTTTTTCAATATCTCGCGATATATCGTGAGATCCACGATATATCGACGATATATTGTATTTTTTGGTTTCGGATATGTTTCGTATCTCGGACATGTCGAGATATACAAAATGTGACGATATATCGCCGAAATATCGCGAGATTTTATACCATGACCACAGCAGAAACACTTGGAAGCCATTGGAATCCCTATCGACATTAAAGCATCATCGGTTGGGATTTTCCCATTCAACAATTGCCAAGTGAAGAAAGCCACCTTCACCGGAAGGGATTGGTTCCAGATCCATCTCGTATATGGGATTGCAGGTGATACACTCCTTATTTTATTCCAGGCTGATTTAACCGAAAAGACACCATCACTAGCGGGAGTCCACACCAAAACATCCTCCCTAGCTGAAAGGCGAAAATCTCCTGAAGAAATGTCGTTCCTGATGGTCACCTCATCGATCTGGTTCAGTAAGTCCTGCTTCCATGAGCCATCCTCCTCCAAAGCATCTTTAAGGCGCAGTTCCACATCAACCTGCAGGTCATTATCCATTGCATCAATCAACGGACCAGCCCCAGACCAGTTGTCCAGCCAGAAACGGACTTCCCCCGACCCAAGAAGCCAACGAGATTTGTCCATCAACAGCCCTTTGTAGGCCAAGGCATTCCTCCAAGATCTTGAACTAACCCCCTTCGGATCAACCAGAGAGATATGGAGGCCTTTAAAGAACTTGGCCCTAAAAAACTCACTCCAAATAGAGTGGTCTGTCAAGACCCTCCAAAGACCTTTGAGCTTCAGCGCCATCCCCACATCCTCCAGCATCCTCACTCCAAGGCCTACCTCAACCGCAGGCCTATACACCTTCTGCCAGCTGACCCAGTGCTTCCGCCTTCCCCACTCCGTGCTACCCCAAAGGAAGTCTGCAAAGATGCCATAAATTTTCCGCAACACAGCCTTGGGGGGTTCCATCGTGGCCAAAACATGGATAGGAATAGAGGAGAGGACATGCTTCAAAAGGGTGAACCGACATTTCGAAGCTGAGCAGTCACATTTTGCATAAAAGCGTGCTGCTCATTTTGGGATTCCTGGTGTTCTCTCTGCATCTCACGCAGGATATTCCCTAAGAGCGCAACGACATCTGCATTAGTGCTCACCGGAGGCGGTGTAGGCAAACCTTCCTTAGAAACATCACCGGTGTCATCCCTAGGAGGGGAACGATTCCGGTTGCGAGTATTGACCATGTTTTAGCACCTGATAAAATTAGATGCCTTACATGTTAGCACAAGGAAGAGAGAAACAATGACTACAATATAGAGGAAGAGCATAAAAATGTACACAAGATGTGTGTTCCAACACACAGAAGTAATTAGGGCCCTAAGAAGGAGGCTGAGACAAAAATATAGGCCAATAGCCCTTTAGAACACGAGTGGATCCACGGACGGATCTATTCCTCTGAGTCCAATCGTGAGTCCGTTCGCAAAGTTGGCTTGGGCGGATGCGGAATATGAGTCCGCTCCTTCGTCCGTTTTCAGGGTGCCCAGAGGCCGAGAGGAACTGAGTCAAACAGATTAACGGACAGATCCTTATATCGTGGTTCCGTTCGTTGGTCCGCTCAATATAGAAGTCGAAGGGTCAAGGTTTTTAGGCTTAGCGGATTCATGGGCGGATTCACGATTAATGAGTCCGGTTGTGCGTCCGCTCGACCAATTTTAACAAAACAGCAACCGCGCAATTCAATTTCACATTTTAAGTTGGTTAGTTAGAGGCGGGAGAACAGAGCTAAGGTGCCCAAGCTTCGTCCGCCCCATTTCCTTGCCCAATAATCGTGGACTTTGGCTCCTTTACTCTCAATCTCAATCTCCGTACTTCAAGGTATGAGATTCCCCAACCATTTTGGATTCTTTGGATTGTTCTAGTTCTTCTTCTAGGGTTCTTATTCAAGTTCTTCTCCCCTTTGTCTCACATTGGGTTTGACTACTTGATATATGTGGAGATACTATATTTTTGTCCCTTTTTGCTCTTGATCTATTTGTGAACATGCTTAACCATGCACACCCCTATCGATTAGGACTAGGGTTAACCAAACCCTTGCCCAAACCGAAATCTCCCACTTGTTTTGGTGATGATTTTTTTTTTTTTTTTGGGTTCTAGGTTTATTGTGATAATTAATTTTTTTTTTTTACAACTCTTGTTTAAGACTATTATCAATATCTTTATGGAGATTTGGAGAATGCCCCATCTTACCATTTGAGATGGGATTTCCTTTGACCTTGAATGTGTGCATATAATTTCCCTTTAATTCCTTTTACTAACCTAATGTTTGCATGGTTGTTAATCAATTTCTTATTACAATGTCAACCTCATAAAGTTCACTATGTATATATATATATATATATTTTCAAGAAGACCATTGCTCTTCAGGTTTTCTTATGCTTAATCTCCATGTTCTTATTAAAATCGGAGTGATTAGTCACTCACATTGTTTCCTTTATTTTATGTAAATGTGTGCAGGCTAAGTCAAGGGAAATGGCTCCTAAAACAAGAGGAAGCAGGGCTCCTGCAGTTGCAGCAGCACCAACCCCGGTCCCAGTCCCCTATGATGCCAACTTCTTTGTGTCTGCAAAGGCTGAGAACCTCTACACCCAAACACTGCAAGCATAAAAAATTGAGACAGGGAGAGATGCTATTGTGGAAGAGCTCATGGCCTTCAAGTTAGGGCTAAGATTCGAGCATTTGGGGTGGTCCAATATACTAGTTCTGCCCAGGCATTACTACCCCAAACTGATTGGGCACTTTTATGCCAACATGACCGTAGTGCAAGAAAATGTGGAGATGCTTCGAATCAACTCCTTTGTGAAGGGAGTCAACATTTCCTTCAATGAGGTAGAGTTGGGGGTAATCCTAGGGATCAGTTCTATGGGTGCTCGAGTATATCACCAGCCTGCAAGAGATCCTTTGTCTTGCATGTCTTTGGCAGAGTACGAACACCTGTACAAGACTCTGACCAATGACAAGCACGAAAGCCGGGTGAATCTGACCAAGTTTGGTTATTCTCAGAGGATTTTGACCATGATAGTCAAGTTAAACCCGGTGCCTGTCAAAGGACACAACACCGAGCCTTCTCTTATGTGTGCCACCTTAGGGTACTGCCTATATTAGGGGAACCAAATAAGTCTGCCTTATGCCATCATCAAGCACATGGAACAAGTCCAATTCAAATCCAGAATTGAGAAGACCCTTCCTTATGGGAGGCTTCTGACCCGCATCTTCCAATATTTTCAAGTTAACATGAATGATGAACCACCATGCGAAAGCTTTAAGGAACCTTTTGGGAAAAATTCCCTGGCCTGCATGAGAATCACAGTTGACACCTATAGTGATGGAGAGCCAGTGGTCCCAGCAGGTGGTGGAGATGCAGGGGCAGAGGCTAGTGAGGAGGATGAGGGAGAGGTTCCAGTGCAGTATGCTGCTAGTGCCTCCAGTTCTGGAACTTCAGAGATGGGGGCAGTTCTGAGTGCGCTAGATCAGATGAACCTCAACCTGGCCAGGCTAAATTCAGATATGCTGGATGGTTTTGCAGGTGTCCATCGTTTCATACAACCATCGCCTACAGAGGATGGAGAAGGACATCCATGACATCAATGCATATCTCTACTATGAGGGCGATGATGATGATGATGAAGAGGAGGAAGGTGGTGAAGGTGGAATGGGGGATTAGACCCCGAGCCTGATGGAGTTTCTGCTGAATTTTCCTCAATTTCAGTTTCTTTTGTGGTCTTGTGGAAAGTTGTGAACTATATTTTATTTATCTTACCTTTTATTTTATCTTCTCTCTTTTTTTTTTATCATGTAATTATGGTTATACCGACTAGAGTTTTGGACTTTCTCTCTTTGGGTTTCTATATGATTTGCTCGCCTCCTCGGGAGGTTTGAGTAATAGATAGCTGGAGGTGTATAGAACTTACATGAATATATATATATTAACTCTTTAACTCTCATGTTATCCCTATTATTTGCTATGTTTCCGAATTGCTCCCTAACTGGTCCTCTTCCTATGTTCTGTATACATTCCAATTATGCTTGTTAAAAGTTTTTAATTTAGACCCTATTGTGTAGAATAAATCAAGAGCTCTCGGTGAACCAAGACCAGTGCAGAGCATCACACTCTGATACCACACTGTCACGCCCCTATCCCTAGCTTATGCCATAAGTACAGTCAAGAGGGTGATTAGGATGGCACCCGTCACCCCAATACCTACCAGGATCAACGACACAGTGTCCTGGCGCATGGTCACCACCCAAGAGCCCACCCAAATAAATACATTTGAGTAAAAGGAATAATATTCCAATCATTGTCAGAGTTTCAAAGAGCGAAAGCATTAATTACATAAGCAGTTATAGTATGTTCAGCTGTCTAAATGTTAATAAAATAGTTAATACTGACATCAGCTGACCATGACATAACTACTCAAAAGTATAATAAGTTATTACAGAAAATGTTTATAACGGGCGCACTGCCCCAAAAGAATCAAAAGGTGGGAATGACGCCCCAACAACATCAGTGCCCATAAGCACAATCATCACAGGGGCAACCATCGCCGTGTTCCTCTGACACGTACTTTGGCTCCTCTGTACCAATACAATCATACTCCGCCAACTGTGCATCTAGGCCGGCCAAGTATCCATCACCTGCATCAAAGTCTAAAAGTTGTGTACACAGGGGGTTAGCTCCACTGAGCCAGTGAGGGGAAAGGGGAGTGCACATACACAAAATCACATTTAGTCCATGATGCAAGAGATGTTAAACATATATTTTCCACCTATCAAACAATCTAAGTCATAGTATATGCTACTGTGATAACTCGGGAGACACTGAGGGTCACTTATCCTATCGCCCCAATGAAACCTCAATTATCACAAAGGACCTGCGCCGGTAGAAGCCATCATGACCACCCAGTGGCAAACCCCATACAGCCGTTACTACCCCTAACCTGGCCTCTCCCACCTCCACAGACATCAGGTGCTCCGACTTTCCAACACGTAAACCCCTATTGGCAAAGGTCGTAGCATAAGGGAGTATAATTCCTAACCACAGATATACTACATGCATTTCTATCATCCCGAGAGGTATTCCGGGTGCATCAACGTCCCATTCCATCTAGCACCCAGGTACCAGCACGACACAACGTATACAGACCAGGATGGCAAGCAATAAAAATAATAACTTCGGGGTTCCGACACCGGCATACCCGGCACCGAAATACTGATACAACGAGGTAAAACATGATATCCACATTTCATCAAATCATATCCAGCATGGTTTTATATATATCCCACATGATTGTATCTGTAAATGCATATGTCAAACCCAAACATCACCCAAAGCCCACTCACAGTTTGTTTGGTTGCCGTTTGGTGAGGTTTGCCCTATTGCATGCACTCCCGTATAGATTCTAGAGTCTGAGGTCGCGTGAAAGTAGTGTTAAAAGTATATAGGCGGGTCCCACAAAGGATCCCAACAGAATAAATGAAGTTTGGGTCATGACAGCAGGAGCGGATGAAGGAACGGAGTAAGACAGGTGAGTCCGGTCGTGGATCCGTCCAGGCCATGCCCAGAAAATATATGGAACAGACTCACGGGCGGATGCGAAACATGGATCCGTTCGTGCGTCCGTTCAAAACCTGAGACATACTCGAGAGCAACCTGAGCTATCTGGGTTTTGGGCGGATTCATCTAGGTGGGTCCGCTCGTAACTCCGCCCAGAGGAACAGCCAGGTTAGGCTGAACGGACTAACGGACGAAAACACGACAGTGAGTCCGATCGTTTGTCGGCTGCCCTCCCTTTGAAAAGTTGCGAAGAGCATCACCCCCAGCCGTTCATTCATGGATCCTTAAGGGTCCTGGGGTTGGGGAGGTGAGCTCAGACCTTCGTTGGAGGTCCAATACACATGGCCCTTCAAGGTGGTAAGGGGATTCAAAAGATTTGGGTTCATCCCCAAGGTTCTTCCCCAAACCAAGCTAGGTTTAAATGCTTGAACAGTATAAGGGTCATTCAAAGCCATGCATTAAAGTGAAAGGGATCTAAGTTTCAAGGAGTATTAACTAGGTATTATTGGGCTCCCAAGAGAAACCCCAAACTTGGAATCGATCCCAAGGGAATTCCCAAGGTTTGAAATGGAAAAGAGAGGGAGGAAGGTGAAGATGCCTACCTCAAGGATGGATCAATCAATGCTTTCCACCTCCACAGCCTCTCAAAACCCCTTCTTCTCCAAGCCTTCAATGCTCCTCATAGCTCCAACGTTTTGGGTAGGTAAGTGAAGTATGAGGCTTGGGAATTAAGTCTTGGTTTTAAGACTAATCTCCTACTTAGGGTCTGTTTGGATGTAGGCCTCTAAGGTTAAAACTCATTAAGAGGTTTACTCAGCCAAATGGGTCCACCAAATGGTAAACCCACAAGTCAAGGAGACCAAGGATGAGACCAACCTCGTCCAAAAGGCTAAAATAGGGTGTTCGAGGCACAGGGTGTGGGTCCCACACAAGGAAAACACACAAGGGCCCGAGATAGCACGGGCGGACTAATGGACGGATACAGTATTGGTGAGTCCGCTCGTGCGTCCGTTGCTACTGTAAGGGCAGAAACAAAAAGGAAAGTGGTTGGGCTTTGGCCCATACTTTAAGGTCAACTGGGGGAGAGTACAGTAGCATTTAACAAGGTCAGTACCTTACCCCTGGACCGTCACGACGTGTTCTTCGTTATCCCAAATAGTTTCCCATTCGCGATGCTAAGCTCATTGCCAAAGGAAGCATCTAGCTGTGGGGACACAGGGAACGCCTTCCAATACTCTTCGCTTCGCGGACTCATGCTAGGAGGGTGATCGACGAAATCATCATCGACAAATCTTCCCCACTACTGCTTAAGGAACCTCTCCTCCACAGGCAGGCCCGTGGACTGGTCAATGATCTTGTGGCTAGGTTTGACCACAAGTGAAAACAACTCACCAGCATACACGGTAGCAGAATCTATACGTCACACGAGAGAGAAAATAATTATTAATAGTGAATCCGAGCGCGGGTGTAACATACAGAGTTAGGAATGTTGGGGGTAAAACCACTTGATTATCCTATGGACCCCAACTTGAAGTTTACTGCAAATGAGGGAGATGTCCTTGATGATCCTGAGAAGTATAGAAGACTTGTTGGCAAGTTGAAATATTTAACAGTTACTCGACCCGATATTTCTTTTCCTGTTAGTGTTGTGAGTCAGTTTCTATCCGCTTCTCGCACCTCACATTGGGATGTTATTATTCGTATTTTACGATACTTGAAGAAGTCCCCTGGTCATGGTTTGGTGTATGGTGATCATGGTCACAACAAGATTGATGGATTTTCTGATGCTGATTGGGCCAAGTCTCCATTAGATTTGAGATTGACTACAGGTTATTGTGTCTTTGTAGGTGGAAATCTTGTTTTCTGGAAGAGCAATAAACAAAGTGTGGTAGCCAGATCAAGCGCAGAATCATAATACCGAGCTATGACTCATGCTACATGTGAGTTAATGTGGATAAGACAACTTCTAAAAGAGTTGGAGTTCCAAAATCCGTCTCCGATGCGTTTGTGGTGTGATAACCAGGCAGCAATGCACATTGCCTCCAATCCTATGTTCCATGAAAGGACAAAAACATATTGAGATAGATTGTCATTTTGTTTGTGAAAAGATTCAGGAAGGGTTAATCTCCACTCAACATGTTTGAACTGGGGAACAGCTAGCTGATGTGTTAAAAAGTTTTGGGGGAATGGGTGAATCAGTTATAGTTGTAACAAGCTGGGCATGCTTGACATCTATGCTCCAGCTTGAGGGGGAAAGGGGCTCCCAAGACTCCTAATAGGAGATTTATTTTATTCTTTCCTGTTTTTCCCTTTACCCTATTGTGCTGTACCCCTTTTAATTATTCTATCATAATAGAATCGTGAGCAGTCTAGTGTGGCTTATGGCTGCAACTCTCTTCCTCTTCTTCTTCTTTCATCTACTGAAACTAACAGCTGTGAAATACATGTGTTTTCTTAATGGGAAAATATGTCTTCAATAATACTATAAACAGAACTTGCCTATCTATAATATTGCATTAGAAACATTATGTGACTTCTTAGATGGATGACTCATTGAATCAAGAAAACTTAGGTTGTCGAAATCAGCAATCAGTGGGCTGTCTCTAGGCAAAAGAAGAGAACTTAGGATTTATCAAAAATCATTTTCCTCAACCCGCAAAATGGGTAATTTTAAGATTGATGACCCTATACCACAGAACTAGGATCGTCAGATCAATAGATTAAACCAAAATAATAATAATACTGACTACAACAAAATTACAGTATATTTCCTTCCAAAATATCAGTAAGGTAACCACAAGTTAGGTTTACTGGAGACTGATTGAACCTTTATCTCAAAATGAGGTTTTACGATAGAAATTAAAGGAGAAATGAAAGAGAATAGGGTTAAAGAAGTTGGACTTCAGAAAATTATAGGAGTGATAAGAAAGCTATTCTTTAGTGGGGTGAAAGGAGAGGTTCCTCTTTGTGGTTAGGCAATGCGGTTAGGCTTTTGAGGTGGTCTCTCGAGAGAAAGCAGGTTTTAGACCAAGAATGGCAATAAATGATTTATAGTGGAGTTTGAATGTACTGTCAAGCTGGGTTTTTAAGATGGTTTAGATGCTAAGGAAAAGGCTCGAATGAAGAAAATGACCAGTACGAAGGATAGATTGTATGACAGAAAAATAGAGAAACACAACAGAAGAAAAGAAAACAGAACATCTCCAGGAAATCATTTACACACGATGAACTCAGACACAGAGAGTAGGAACTCTTGGTTTCAAATCTGATTTCATTCAATTTTTTTACAAAAAAAATTAACAACCTTATATATTAGGACTTTAATAGCATCAATACCTCCTAAGATTAAGAATATCTATTCCTGATTGCTCTCACAGTTACCAAGAAAAACTAAGTAATCAAAACCTGTTATAAGAATGGTTAATGCCCAAAAACAAAGGAAAACCAAAACCAAAACCACATCTCTGTTACTTTCACTTATTTGATCTGCAATAAAATATAAATTTAAAACTTTCTAGCTACTTAACCCAATCAAAAAATTGATTTAACTGTATATGTTACTAATTAACTCTTGAAAGCACATAAAGACCAAACCAAAGAAAACACATATGTGATGAAGGTAAGTATGCTTCAATGTGTCATTTCTTCTTCTTCTTGTTTATCCTTTATTCATATCAGTGAGTGTGAAAAGCATGCAAACTTCTGTTCAAACCAAATTAATTATCAAATTCTCTGTACCTTATGTCATCAATGGTCAACCATAGCTTGGTTACATTGCTACAAAAACCACCTAAACCCTGTCCAACCCAGACATATAGGATTCTCTAGGTTTGAACAATCAATCCCCAAATTGTACCCAAACAATGGAGAAACCACAAATAGTTGGCAAGCGTAATGGTTTGAACAATTAGTTGCTATGGAATCAAAATTTCTTAATCCCAACGTATCAGACCTAGGCCCATGGTTCCCTGTTCGAGAATAAACGCTCAAGAAGAAATACCATTTTCTATCCCTTGCAAGCAGTAGATTTTTTTCTGGTGTATTTATGTATTGGAAGAGCAAAATCAATTTCCTATGCACTAAGTAAGTAACTCCAGAAGAGAAGGGCATACAGTTAACAAAAGGTTAATGCAAACCCATTGACAAAGAAAGCCTAAATCTCAGAAAGTTGTCTCTTTGCAATCTAGTTGAACTGTTTAGCACATTTTTTTTCCACCTTGAGGCAACAAAACTACGTCAAGAATCTGGAAGATTAAGACCCCTTTCGACTCCTCAAACAAGCGAATCCTTTTGGACCCAAGAAGCAGTAATCTTTAACAGATAAGGGAAAATTCTATAAGCTTTAGTGACTAATGGCCAATAGCATCTAACATGAAGAGGCCCAGAAAAAAGAAAGACGAAGAAGAACGAGGAGAAGCAAGCGTACCTGGGTCGGAATCGACTACGACACTAACTGCCGGCCGAATGATCTCAGCTCTCTCGCTGGATTGATCAAACACTCAGGTTCTCAGCTCTCTCTCTCTGGATTGATCGAACACTCAGGTTCTCTCTCTCTGCGTTTATTCCCCGCCACTTTGCTCAGAGTTTTAGCTAGGTGTGTCAATTTAAGGCCCGGCCTGGCAAGCTCGATCGAGCCCGACCGGTTAAAGCCTAGCCTGGACCGATCCGATTATTAAACATGTTAAGTCCGACACATTTAATAATCGACCGTTCCCAGTGTGGGGTCCTAGCACATTGGGTGCTCGACCGGACTGGTGGATTATACGCCCAACCTTTACCCAACCCTTTTAGCTCGACCTAGCCTAACCCTTTAATGTTGTTTGAAATTCCCCGCACCTTTGCTCAAGGTTTTAGTGTGTAGGATTGGACCGACATGGATCGGCTGTATTGGATTTGAAAGGACACTTTTGCCCCTCAAAATATTGATATAGGTGTTTTTATTATTTTGCCCTCCTTTTTTGTTTTTTTTTTTAATATATAATCGTGTATCAAGTAGGTATTGGTATCGGCCATGTTACGGATTGATCTGATCCCAATACCTAAAACCATGACCGTATGTCAAATTTAAAAGAGAACAATTGTCAGATCATTTGCGAAATGATCTTAACGCTTCACCATTTACCACTTGGCATTTACCACTTGGCAGTACATAGGTTAATCCATGTGGTAAAAGACCCCACATACATCTCAATGGCAAAATTTAGTCCAAAATAAGCAAGGAAAGTTGTTCAAAATCTGATTCAAAGTAGAAATGTAAATGGATAATCGAAAATCCAGATTCGATCGGCATTCGTATCGGTTTAGGGACATCTGTATTCGTTTAGAGATATCTAGAAAAAAAATCCAAATACTCTGATAATAATCCGTCCAAAAAAAAATCCAAATACTTAATAATAAAAAATTAAGTAAATAATGATCTTGAGTGTTTTTTAAGGTTCATCAAGTTCTAGAATATTAGGAAAAAAGAATCATGATCTAAGAGATATGGATTGAGAGTGAATTGTATCGGCTAGGGGGAGGAAGGTCCGGGTTACACAAGGCAAAGATGTAAACGGATGGTCGAAAATCTGAATTCAATCCCCAACCGAATCCGTTTAGAGGTATCCATATTCGGCCAGGGAATATCCAGATCCGTTCGCATCAGATCCATATCCAAGCCAAATCCGATCCGTTTACAAGCCTAATTCAAAGTTTTAGTAAAATTACCAAAATGCCATCAAATGGAGATGAATATAAAATATGAAATGGTATATTTTATAATTTTAGCTAATTTCTCTACTCATTTTAAACTGAAATTGAACCAATATAACACTTGTGTGGTCATCTATCACATGGACTAGCCCATGTGTTGGCATGTGGCAAATAGTGAAATGTTATACTTTAACTAGGCACAATGACAAGGAAGAAAACTCAATCGTGGTCTTTATATCTACGAAGAAATCTCTTGTTGGTAGACTTATTTTTACCACATAATAAATTAAGGCGCTCTGTTCATAGGGCAATACGACAAGTCTCAAACAAATAGATTTTGTCACATGATAAAATAAAACATTTGAGAAAGTTTTTGTAGGTCAAACTACGGTCCAGGGATCAAACCATGGTTCCCTAGGGAAACCAATTAGGGTATTGCACACCCTGGGTTAGCCCATGGTGTCCCATGGGTGCCCCATTTTAATGTTAGGGTTTTCTATGGTTGCCCATGGGAACCCTGGTGCATCCCTGTCAGGGTTTCTCCTTCCCTGTTGTGTCCCATATAATTATATAACACAATAGGGACGGAGAAAAGCATCTCTAGTTCATCACATGGCAAGAGAGATCCATCCCATACAAGAATGCGGAGCGAAAATAAATCGATTCGAGTTTCTTTCGCATCCCATAAATATTAATAATTAATAACTGAAGGAATTAATCAAGAATTGCTAACCTGGTGAGCCTCAAGTGTTGCTCCTCCAATAGACAATAGTTCTTCCTCCAGTGAGCGCTCCAAGTAAACAGATCTGAACCTCCAATGGCGCTACCAAGGTTCTTCAAGCCAATCCTAGATGCGCTCAAATTCTTCAGCACAAATCTGGGTTTCTAAAACCCTAACTTTCAAACACAGATGAGAGAAACTAGAAGAAGAAGGAGAGAGATCACAAGAGGGAGAGAGAGTGACCAAAATGCAGGAGAGAGGGGGTCAGGTTGAAAACGCAGAGCACACTCCCTTCTGAGTTTTGGTCCCCTATATATAGGCCTAGGGTTCTCTAAAAACCCTGAATGGATTAGAATTAATCCCAGTGAGAGTCTGTCTCTCTCTCTCTCTCTCTTTGTTTGGCAGTTCTGTTTAAACTCAAAGTGCTTCTAAAAGGGAAAGAAGTAGAATCTAATAGGGAAAGTATTAATTAGTTACTTTATTTAATATTTACGGATAATTATAATTAGCACCGTATCCATTAATTAAATAAAGAACCAATTAAAATAGCAAATTCCAAATAACTCCCTATATGATAACAATTTATCATATACAACCCCCCACTAATCAACACCATCATTATGGAATCTAGGGCATGTACGCATGTACTGCCAAACCCCAATCCATAGTACATGTCCATATAAGAGCGTTTGTGCATCTAATCGGGTCCTACAAAACTTGATAAAACACTTTGTTCAAATAATCATATATAATCTATTATTTTATGTAAAATAGATTTTTGCAAAACCATTTCCAAAATGGCACTGGATCCAGATTCTGATCAAACCATACACAGACAGTCTCAATCTAGGTGTTCCCCAATCATGCAGTGGTGACCATGTTGGATAACTCCTTCACTCACAAAGTGTTCACGCATTCCCAGAACACCGACTTTGACTCACTTGAGTCTCAGTCATTGATGAACCAAAGAATGCGATCGCACTTTGCAGCGACAGGGTTCCCTCAGGCAAAGGGTGGGGGTGACACATGTCTATCCCTTCCTACATCTGGCAGTAATACATGAGAGAATCGACAAAGTAGATTCTTCGCCAATACACACATCAAACATGTGAGTACTCGCATTCGTACCCTAACATCACATGTCTAGGCATACCCAATGCAACGACCATATGATAAGGGTGCCCAGCCCAAACCCTAGTCGTGACTACCATTTTAAGTAAAACTTACAGACACATAATGCTCAAAAAGTTTATATCGCATGTGATAATATCAAACTAAAATGTATAAATGTTCACTACAAAGGTGAACCGAGTTAAACCGGACCGAACCGGGTTTGATGGACACACACTTGTCCAACAGTTTTTTACTATCCAAGATCCATCGATTAACTAAAGGATGCATAAACATATTTAAGAGGGTAAATGGTTGAAGGGAGAGAGAACATATTGCTTGGTTGCATGGCCCCTGCATCAGCGCAGAAGCCAATGGGAGCACACACTCAGGGATCTAACAGGTGTGTCTAGGCATAGAAGAGCATGACCAATTAGTGTTCTTTTTCCATGATTGAATTTGAGTACAAAATCTAATATGTCCATTCAAAACAATTCCTCAAACATCTTGTAGTTGCACACTTCCATGTGATCCACATATCCCGATAGAAGTCAGAAGTACAATCTTCTGCACATTGAATACGCTCTCTACTTATACTGTTTGTTATGGTAGACCAATTCTAAGCTTTACCGATTATTTGAGCAAATCGAAAAAAAGAGCCAAACACATACATGCAATTTTGAAGTACAGTAAATAAGATAACTACTACTACAACTATTTAAAGGATAGTGCTTGGCGTTAGAAGTAAGTCTTTCATCTCTTATAACTAATTTGACAATTATTTAGTTAGGGTGAGTCGGTCAGTCCATGAGATCATTGTTTAAGGATAGCTCAGAATTGGAACGATCCGGATAAACCTGATCTTAACCCTAGTTTTCAAGTAGAAGCAATCTGATCAAGCGGAATCAGTTAGAATCAATCATAATCGGCATCGGCATCGGCATCGGCATCGGCATCGGCCTCGGGAGATTTGAATCTGATTTTTAAATCCTTAGATTCCACCGGGACAAGACAACGTGTATTTCACCAAATTCAAGAATTTAGAGAAAAAGTGTTTAGTCAGTCAATGAATTCCACCGGGACAACCAACCAAGTTGTTTCACCAAATTTAAGGGCATCAAAGAAAGTACTTTTTATTCAATCAATGAACACAACCATTTTCGACACAAAGGATCAGGTTGTGTCGAAAAAGGATCTCATGTGGTCTGTCTACTGCTTCTTTTGGGGGACGAAAATGGTCCCTTAGATCCAATTGCCATATATCATCATATTTATGCTCATGTTCATTTACTTAGAAGAATATCAGAAGCTCTTATTATAAAATCCACCAAGTATTATAACCTCTCTAAAATGTTTTTGCATTTGATTTAAATTCTAACTAACTCTTAGATCTCATGTGGGTCTAGTGATTGATTAATGATGGTGGAAATTGTCTCTCTGAATTAAGTCATCTTTAGACTATTATAAAAGGGAATGGAACCCATGCAATTTGCTTAGAAGCTTTTAATATTTGTAGTACTCATTTTGCTTGTCTTTTTCATCCTTCTTTTTTAATGTTTAAGGTTGTTCAATAGTTTTTGCACTTCTCTTTTTTAAGCATTATTACTTTTTTCCTTAACCTGAATTAACTCCAGGACAGTTTCCTTATCCTAACCCAAAAGAAAATGAACACCATAAAATAAAATATAAAAAAAAGAGAACCTGGCCATTAGTTTAATTATGACCATTGACACTTTAAGTTTATATGTTTCAACTAAATGCATAATTACAATTGATCCATTATGTAATTTAGATGTTTAATCTAAAAAAAAAAAAACATATTTTCACTTGGGTTAAAAGGAAAACCAAGATATTATTCTAGTGTAGTAGGTGAGGATTCAGGAGTCTAGAGACTCAAGATAGACATAGGATTTCTAGTGACCAGCAAGACGAGAGTCAAAAGGTCAACAATACTGATTTCACTACGATTTCTTTTTTTTTTCTTTTTTTTAAATTAAAATTTTCATTAAGATGTCAAAAAGTAAATAGTAATATAAAAAAATAAAGCAAATAGTAACAAAACAAACAAAGAGCGCTTCAATAATTGGGCCAATATGACAAAACCCATTAAAAATGTCCTCTCAATTTTATGTAATTCTTCATTCACAGTGTCTACACCCATTTTTGGTCTATTTCGGTCAATAGAGAAATAGACCGAAATATATTTCAGTCAAGGTTGACTTGTTAGTCATTGCACCAGAAAAGAAAACAGTTAGTGACTGATAAACTGTCAGTACGGTCAGTGATCGATGAACGGTAAGTGACCGATGAATGGTCAGTGACTGATGAATTGTCAGTGACCGATAAACGATCAATGACTAGCAAATTGACCAGTTACCGATAAACGGTCAGTGATTGATGAATTGTCAGTGACCAATAAACGATCAATGACTGACAAATTGACCAGTTATCGATAAACGGTCAGTGACTGACAAACGGTTAGCGAGGGAGTTATAATCTTTAAGTGGGTAGTTCCATAACTACTTGGTAACTACTGAGAAACCACCAAAATTACCAATAGCAACTATAAAAGGAATGTTGGTGATGAAAAACAGATCCCCGAATCAACACAACACTCTTTACACTACTTGTATTTTTATAAGTCTTTTCTTTTATCTTTCATCTCCTCATCTTTTCAGATGTAGAACTTTATCTTTTTTCCTTTATCCTTTCATCTTTTTAGATGTAGTTTTTGCTAAAGTTGGATTCCGGCCCCCAATGTCTCATTTGCATTGTTTCAAAAGACATTTATGTAGGTCTTGTTTGGAGAATAACTCCAACAATATGTCTTTTGACCCATGTTTCAGAAGACAGTCATAACCACCAAGTTGTAAGCTTCAACAGTTTGTGGTTGGCAGAGTTGTGAAGGCTTCTTCAAATTCATTTCTAGGAAGTAAACAATTTGGCCCTAGAGTAGTTGTAGTGTTAGTGTAATTTAAATACCAAATTGTAAGCCTCATCAGTTCGGAGTTGGAAAGTTATAATGATTTCAATAAATACAGATTGCAAGTAAGCAATTTGATTTCAATGTTTTTCTTCTTCTTCTTGGCATTGCAATTTTTCCTTTTATATTTAAAAATCCTTGGAGCAACCGGGGCATTAGACAGATCCCACTCTTTCCTATTAGAACTCAGATTCAATTCATCTTATCATCTCTTGAGTCCTTGTGCATGCCGCCGATGTTGCAAATATGGTAAACACACAACTTTTGAAATAATAATAACTAATTACTAAATAAAAACAAATGGAGTATATTCAAGTGTTTTGAATTATTTAGTAATTAATTTTTTTATGAAAAAGAAAAATATATTAGCAAGCGGAAAAATTTACAGGAATATCATGAACAAACGATAATCTATCCTGACGAACTTTGGTAGCCAAATGAGTTTGTTAGAGAAAACTTAAATCCTTCATCCATCTCTCAATGTTTACCATGGTCTTAATGGGATTAGGCTTTTCCAAGCCTTTAACAACATTGTTTCTTTTTCTTCCAAATAAACTAGCATGTAATTAAAAATAGAGCGAAAAATCAATTAAGAGAGGACTTATCAAGCTTTCAATGTAACATAGTAGAAATGCATAAATGTTTCAAGGATGGATGAGAGAGAAATTGAGTTCTCAATCCTAGAGAACCAACAACTCAAATATCTTTAACCCAATCACATGAGAGAAATATGTGTCAGGTGGTCATGATACAATGGCCACAGAGAGCACAAGAGGGGTCGATCGAAACCCATTTCGAAAGAGTTGCCTTGACCGGGAGCCCTACATGTCACATGCAAAAAAAACAAGTTTAAATTTAGGATGTAAATTGAGTTTCCAAAAGAACTTCCACTAAGAAGTATGGTTCAAATCACGAGTAGTGGGCTTATATAAAAGGGATCTAGCTGCTAGTTTAGTACTAAATCGACCATCTTTTGCTAGTGTGCACCACCAACTGCCATTAGTATCAGAGAGTCAAATTAAGAATATTAGACAAAAAAAATGTCGGAACAGAAGATTCCAATAAAGCAACATTCCATTAAGCAGAGTTGGTGAACTACTAGTCTACTACTACACACTATTGTGATGTATCACCTTAAGGGGGGACCCACACGGTTATTTACCTCAAGTCAGGTTTGTGTGATTCTGCTCCTCCACGTCTTTTATTTTTTCTTAGTAGAATGCTTTCTCACGTCACTATCCTTCTTTACGGAGTAGGACCCACACGGTTACTTACGTTAAGTTAGTTTCACAAATTGACGCTGTTCATTCACATCACTTTCCTTCTTTATGGAGGACTCACACGGTAGTTGCTATATGTGCTTAAATCACGTGTTTTTACATGGATTGATTAAAAAGGAAAATCAAATAACCTTTTTAGACTTTTTAACAAAAAAAGTCTATGCGAAAATGATGCATCATGATTCATATACTAATAAAATATTGGGGAAAAAAATACTATCTGGTCGCATGGCTTGCTTCGCTCGTGCAAATAGTAAGTTTGGGAATGGCAATTGAATGAGTACGGATACGTACGACAATTAAACGGACTAGACATCAATAATACGTTTCAAATATCTGGCGGAATAAAACGTATACGGCAATGATACAGTGCGCATTTAATATGGTTCTCTAAATAAAAATTATGGCTATATATTTACATACAATATATGAATAACTGGGATTTCAAGTAAAAAGAAGGCTTTAAAAAAGTTTATTTGATAGTTAAAATCAATCTTAAGATAAATAATACAACCTAGAAAAAATATTTCTACATGATCAAACATGGGAGAGGACCCCAAATGGATCCAAGTAGCTAGATTATTTAATTAGTTCAAGTAACTAGATTATTTAATTAGTTTTCTTTAATCCTTAATTAGTCTATTTTTAATTCACATTAGTCAATTAAATGGATTAAAATTAGTTGATTAATGTTTTCTTTTCTTTTTCTTTTTTATGCAAGAATAGGGTTTTTATTTTCAACCCTCTTTTTGCCCTATATCTTTCTCTCTAACCCAACCTAAGCCACCGCATTTTCCATTCCATTTGTTATTTTTTATTTTTTTATGCAAGATTATGGTTTCTATTCAACCCTTTTTCCCTATCTCTTTCTTTCTAATCCAACTTAGCCGCCGTCCTTCTCCATTTGTGCAACCCTCGGTCTTCCTCTTTCTCTCTCTCTCTCTCTCTCTCTCTCTCTCTCTCTCTCTATTGGATCAACACAACCACTTTGAAGATCAATTCCCCAAACCTGAAAATCATGGGTGACCTCCATTCTTGAATCACCTATCTCTGACCTTCGCATCTGATGGATCGATCCAAGAATTTTGAAACCCTGAAGCTCGTCACTCTCGAAGCTTTGGTGACCTGAACCACTTGATTTCAACAACCATGAGTAGAGTTCAGGAAATATATGCCTCATCTTCATCGCATTGCTGCAACTTTTTTGTTTTTTCTTCTTTTTTTTCAAAGCAAAGAATGTAGGGTGTATAATATGTTTAATGCGTGTTTAATAGTCAAACTTATAAAAATCATATTTTTTACCGTATCTGAAGCTTAATATGCAAATACATGTCTTTTTCATTCAAACATCCAGATACCTGAATAATACGCATATAGTACGTGTATTTACTAACTATGGTCATGCGTTTAGACACAAACAATGCGCTAAAGTAGCGCGTTGCCCCCATGAAAAGGTGGAATCTCATCTGAGGTGATGCTTATGCATACGCTCCCATTGGCTAGTGTACACATGCAGGCTCTAGAGGCACTTTTATAAAATACCACTCACGGTCCACATAAAATAGTACCCAAAGCAGCGCACCACAGGTCCAAAATAATCATGAAAGCAATTTTATCTTGACCTTTTGAAAAGAAAAACATAAAATAATAATTTATTAAATAAGGTTTCTTCATGTGGAAAACAAAGACATGGTTTTCTGTGACAAAAATTGATCAAGATGGGACTTGAGCTGTTCTTCATTCTCAAATATATTTCACCCTCCGTCAGTAATAACCAGATGGGGTGTTGAATTGATTAATCAACTTTTCAATCTTGCAAAAAAAAAAAAAGACTAATCAACTTTTCTACCTACATGCCATGGCCAATGGTAAAAGTGGAATATGAATTACCAAACATTAGAGTTAATAAGGACCAAGTTCGTTATTTTACTAAAGGTCAGCAAAGTATGTATTAGATAAATGAGTAAAATACAAGTTGAAGAGGGTCCCCATGTAGGGGACTCCAAAGATATAGAGTCATCCTTGACACTATGCCTACAATAAACTAGTTATAGGACATCCCTGAAATCCCACCTTCGGCATTGCCATCAACAGGAAGTCAAGGAGTACCTACACCAACACAGATAAGGGGTTATAATTTTGCCATAATCGGAACCGAAATCGACTCCTCTCTTGCAAGTCCCATTCAATCTCATAGGGAGCATAGGGTGGTGCTTTATCCCATCGTTGAGAAATGTGAGTAGAGGCACATTTCTTTGCAATAATGTTAGCAACTGTGTTTGCCTCCCTGTAGCTACGAGTGATTTCCCACCTGATGCCTTAGAGATAGCTTGCCACGCCAAGCCAAGCCTATTTGAATTTCCAGGGGATGTTCCCATTTTTTATAGCTGTCACGACTATCTCTGCATCACATTCAATCCACAGTCATATAATGTGCTTGTCACATGCCATCTGCACACCAATAAAGAAAGCTGTAAACTCTGCAATGTGGTTTGTAGTAATACCCAGGTATTCGGCATAGCTTCCCTTAGGTTGACCTTGGGAATTTCTAAAAATTCCAGCAGCACTGGAATGACCTTGGTTCCCCAATGAACATCCATCAATATTCAACTTCACTCAACCAAAGCTCGGCTTTTTCCACAATACTTCAATAATTTCATTGGCCTGTGTCTGTGGGAATGCAACACCAATATCATGTGCAATCAGCAGGTCCTGTACGGATTTGATGGCGCATTTCATAAAGGATGAAGCATCTCTAAGATCTGATTTGACGCAACGCAGAATGGTATTTGAAGTCTTCCCCTGCCCCTCAAATCGCCTCTGGTTTCTTTTGTTCCAGATTTGATGAGGAATCAAAATTAACCCCGCCATCCATACCTGCGGTAGAGGAGCGCATGTGGCCTTGTCCTTCACCCATGTGAGTAAGTCTGTTAGTGAGCTCACCATCAGCCATGCCTTCTGAAAAATTGCAACAAATCCTTGCCATATCTTCAATGAGAGAGGGCATTCAAAGAAGAGATGCTGTTGAGATTCAAAGGCTTTCAAACACAAGTTGCAGCAAGAAACAAAAGGCACTCCCTGTTGTACCACTTTATCATCAGTAGGCAATTTTCCCTGGAAAAAATGACATCCAAACAATGAATGGTGGGGCTGCAAGAAACGTGCCCAAACCACTGCATGCCAAGGGGGGTGATCTGCTATTCTACGAAGCCCTTCCCACACAGTTTGTACTGTGAAATTACCCTGTTGAGATAGGATCCATACCCTTTCATCACTCGCCTAGATCGAAGGAAGGGTAATTTTTGCTACATCATTGAAGATATGCCGTAAGGTGGGCGAATCAACTTGGGGAAAGGTCCAAGTGGCATTATTTATGAAACAAGCTAAAGGCGAGTGCAGCCTTTTCACCCACGGATCATCAATCCCTGCTCTAGCTGCAACCAAGCTACCATCAATCCACTTGTCATGCCAGAAATCTATTTGCATCCCATTGCCAACTATCCATGACTCATGATCGGAAACAAAGGCCCACATCTTCTTAATCCCCAACCAGATTGAAGAAGGTGAGTTAAAATGCTATTTCAAAACACCCTTTTGAAGTGAACCGTGCACGAAGGAAAGTGTACATAAGACTGCTGTCCGACTTGATTCTCCAACACAACTTGCAAAGCAGTGCCGTATTCACATCCCTTAGCTTCCTGATGCCAAGACACCCTCATCCCTGGGTTTACAAGTTGCCTCCCATTTAACTGTGATTCCCCTAGCAACATCAGGGTCACCACTCTATATGAAGTTGCGCATCCACTTTTCCATTGAAGTTATTAGTGAAGTAGGCCACCAATAAATAGAGAAGATGTGGATTGGCAAACTTGAAATCACAGACCTTACGAACTGGACTCTCCCTGCCATAGAGATTAACCTTCCTTTCCAACTTGCTAACCTAGTTTTGAATTTATCCATCAAAGCCATAATAGCATCTTTTTTGACCCTGCCCTTGAATATATCAATTCCCAAATATCTGGTAGGGAAGCTGCTATCTAAAAACCCAATAATGTCCCTTATCCTTGCTTTTCTGGTAGCACTCCCATTACAGAGAAACATCTTGCTCTTTTGAACATTTATACACTACCCTAAATATTTTTGGTACTTCCCCAAGAAAGCTTTCAGGCAGCAAACTGAACGTATGCCCGCTTTAACAAATAGAAACACATCATCTGCAAACAAGAGATGGGTTGGAACCGTCACACCTCTAGGTCCTGGCAGGGGGTGATCTTATGGCTGAACTGTAACTTTGCAAAACCCCTACACAGGACTTCTTCTACAATAATAAAAAGAAGGGGCACCAGGGGGTCACCTTTTCGTAATCCTCTCTCTACACCAAAGAAACCAACTGGTCTTCCATTAAGGAGGATTGAGAGCCGAGCCAAAGAAAGTAGCTGATGAATTATGTTAACCCATTTGTCATTGAATCCGAACTTTCTCATCACATCAAACATAAAGTCCCATTCCATTGAGTCATAAGCTTTTTGAATATCCAGCTTAAGGCCCATCCGTCCACCATGAGATTTCATATGTAGGATATTAGTCAGCACAAAAGCCACACAAATGTTGGAAAAAATGACTTTCCCCTTTTGGAAAGCCAGACAAGTGGGTAGCAAGGATTTTGGGAATTAGCTTATATAGAAAATTGCCAATAGAGATAGGCCGAAACTTATCCAGGGTAAGTGCCTCTTCAAATTTTGGGATTAGTGTGATGAAATTATTGTTAACCCCCTTGGTGATGATGCCATCAACAAAAAATCGTGAGACAGCCCGACATACATCACTCTCAATAATCTCCCAACAGGATCTATAAAACTAACCTAGAAACCCATCCAGACCAGGCACACAATTTGGATCCAAGTCAAAGGCTGCGGCTTTTATCTCCTCCCTGCTAGGTACAGCATAAGAAAAGCATTGTCATCTGTAGAGATTATCAAAAGGATGCAAGATAGAATATCCGACTGTGCTTCAGTAGTCACTCTCTTATGAAAAGCTTTATAGTACTCCGTTACATAGGTGCTGATTTGGGGTCCATCATTAAGAACAGTCCCATCAGTCTTCTTTAACACCTGAATGAGGTTCTTGGAACGCTTGATCTTAGTAGCCAGGTGGAAGAATATTGTGTTATGATCCCCACAAGTGAGAGCCCTAATTCTGGACTTTTCTAACCACAACTTTTCTTGCAGTGTGATAGCATTGATGTACTCCTGTCTGGCTTGGAATTTGCACTGGATAAGATACTCTATGGTTCCCACAGTCTCCATAATCTCATGGGCGTCCTCCAGCGCTGCTCTAACTCGGTCAACCTCAATATTTACATTGGAAAAGGTAGCTCTAGACCATCCTTTAAGGGCCACTTTCAATCTTTTTAGCTTCTTAGTGACTACATAAAAAGGGGAGCTTGACACATATCCACTCCAGGACTGGTGCACCACAGTGGCAAAATCCTTATGTTCTAACCAGAAATGCTACAACCTGAAAGGGCAGTTGACAGGCTTAGGCACAGAGTCAGAAAAAATCATAATAGGGGAGTGATCAGACACAGACCTCGAGAGTACTTGCTGATATGCATCATGGTAACGATCCAGCCAGGCATGGTTACATAAACTTCGATCTAGGATAGCAATAGCATTCCCTTGCTTTCTATTATTGCTCAATGTGAATTTATTTCCTTTGGACGGTAAAGGAAGGAGAGAAGCAGAGTCCAAAAAAGCCGTAAAATCCATCGCAGCCCCTGTATGAAAAGTACCCGGTCCTCTTTTCTCAGACGCCAGTAGGGTTGCATTAAAGTTGCCTACCACAAGCCAAGGCAGCGATGAAATAGGCTGACTTGACAAATCCACCCAAAGATCCCTCCTTCTAGCTCGTAGACTGCTAGCATGCACAGCCGAAAGGAAGAATTTTTTACCCCTCACCTCCATGAAAATCATGATTTGTTGATCAGAAGAACTATAGACCACTGGCTTAGAGAATGAATTCCTCTAGATTATCCATAAGTTAGGATTCTTCCCCACTCTCTCATTGTGTATAAAATCCACATAGAAGCCCATTCGTTGAAAAAACAACTTAGGGAATTTATTAGGCATAACCATAGGTTCTGCAATGCATACTACATCAGGATTCTAAGTTTGAACCAGAATCTTCAAAGCAGCCCTAGTACGGCTGTTCAATATGCCACGCAAATTCCAATAAACTATCTTCATTGATACTTACTTGATTTTGAAGTCCCTCTTGCGCGTCTTGGCATGTTCCCACATTCTTAGGCTGCTTAATCGATCTATTGGTAACCGGTGTAAAGGTACCCAAAAGAGCTGCATCCACCTATCTAACTTCATCAAAAGCTATTACAGTAGACGATGGATCTTGGCATGCCACCTGGCCTTCACAAATAATTGACGAAATAGGGTTAACCTCCTATAAGCTCACCCCCTCTGGGTTACCTTCCTGTGTACCAGTTGGGCTTGGGCATCCCAAAACCACTTCAATGGTGCCCCCCGCCGATGGAGCACTATCTTGTGAAATACAATTGTCCATGCAATGAACTGCCTCCAGTCTATCATGCACAACCACAGATGTTAAGCCGTTTGGGGCTTCCCCCACCAAAGGTAATGTTGCCTCTTCCAGCACCACAGCTGTCGAACTAAGAGGAGCCTCACCCACCATGGGTAAGGTTGTCTCTTCCAACGCTACAGATGTAGCTCGAAGTGGCGCTGCAGGTTGAGTTGCCTCTACAGGCTTAGGTAACGCCTCCTCTGTCGCTTGAGCCCCAATCACGTTTTCAACTGGCTCGTGTGTGGGTGGGGAAACACGCCTATGTCTCCTTCGTCTAGCTGTATGTGGAACACCTGCATTGCCATTAGCATACACAACGCCTAGAACCGAAGGCTCAGCCAGTGCTTCCTGAAAATGATTAGGGCAAGCCTCAGCCTTATGTCCATACTTCTAACAAACACTGCATCTCGTCGGGGGGGTCCTCAAACACCACCGGTTGCTTGAAAAGAAAAATCTCTGCAGACTCCAACTGTTCCCTCTCAACCAGTACCTCAGTAACCCTAGGTAGGGTTTCATCCAAATCGATACACACCCTTGCAAAGTGTCCATAAAAGGATTCTTTGGTCTTCTTGTTAATCGCCACTGGCCGTCCCACCGCGTTGGCGATAGAGAAGAGGATATCATCGTGCCAATACTCCTAAGGAAGATTGGGGAAACGTATCCATGTCAAACAGTGGGAGATCTATTGCGTATCCATGTTGAAATTCGGAAAGGACCCCAATGCCACACCATAGTTGTCAAACCCTGCTCCTAACTGACTGGGATTTTGATTGAAGGACAGGAACCCCTGACATGGCAGCCAAGCACATTGTGGAGTATCACTCCAGTGATTGAAATTGATGAAGAGACCATGAAGATGACCTCCTATATGCCTGTCAGTAGATGGATCACTGACCCTTGCAATTGCACAGCTCACAGCATAATGTATTACCTGGACTCCAGGTATTCTCTCTCCTCTCCATAACTATGGGTCCCACCCCTAGAGATGTGTGTAAAGGACCCTAAATGACATGTGGGTATGAGGCCTTGACCCTGGGTAAAACCCCTGTGCAAGTCCACAGAGAATCAGCCTTGCTGAAATCTCTGGGCGATGCACTAGGCGATGCAGACATCACCCAGAGACATCGCCCAGAGTGGGAAAATTGATTATTTAATGATTTGATCTGTGGGGACCACCCATATTGGACATGGGCACCCTCCATAGGTTGAGTGACCAGAATGGCTAAAAATGCAGTCAAAAATGTATTTTAAAAATAGGCCTTAGCAGCCAAACATGCCCTAGTCATGGGCTGGGCTATAAATAGCAGTACCTTGGGCTCATTTAGAACTCTTGGCTACTGTTCAAATCGTGGGGGAAGGGAGAGGAAAGAGAAGGAGAAGAAGAGAAAGGAAGGAAAGGAGAAGAAGGAGGTGCAGCCCTACATCCAAGGCCCTAAACTCGTGCCTCCTCAGACCTGTTTAGATATAAACATCTCTGTCCATACCTGTTGCCTTGATGATTCACTGCTGCTCTCTTTGATTCTCTGTGTTTTGATGGATTTCTGGCCATTGGCAGTGCAGAACAGCTAGGGGCTGCCATGGACCATCTCTGATCTACCATGCAAGCATGACGCATGGAAGATTTGTGAGATTTACAGACCTGTACAGCACCTGGAACTGAAACCTGGGCTGTGCTGGGCTGCACTACCCTGTTTCACCAAGAACTGGATAGTCTGGGGTCCAGATTGTATGCCCTGGTTGCATGAGACCTAACCCTAGGTGGTAGCAGCCTTGGATCACTGTTTTACACGTAAATCCAACCTTGCATGCAGCCAAAACCCAGATTTGCAACTGAAGATACCCTGGGTTACTATTCATTGGGCTGTCTGGGCAGCTCTTGGCAGCCAAGTGGTGGGCCCAATTGAAATCCACAAGGACCAGTGCAAAGTATGCCCCTGGGGGTCCAAGATGACCTAACATGCATGGGGAAAGGATCCATGCACTGCCCATAGCTCAAAACCTTGGAATCTCAGCCTGATTCTAGTTTTGCAATCTCTAGGCGATGCACTGGGCGATGCAGACATCACCCAGAGACATCGCCCAGTGAATGAAATTGCACTGTATTGCTGATCTGACTTGGGAGACTTCACCCATAGGCCATGAAACTTTGTGGGAAGGTGGGAAATGACCTAAATGCCTCTCCCCACATTTATCCACATGTATGAATGCTTTGGGTACCCAAGTGGGCCCCGCAGGACTTGGAAACCCTGCCTGTGATGGCCCTGCAACATTGTCAAGTTGGGGACAGTACTGTGAAGCTAATATGACCTAGGGACATGTACCAATGTGACAAATGACCATTCTGCCCCTAAACCACCATCTCTGGATGATGCACCAGGACATAGGCCTAAGGCCAAGTGCAAGGCCCAGAGAACTCCAAGTGATGATCAACTGTTCACCGAGTCAACCCAGTGAGCTTAGATCAACCCTAGGACATCCAAAAATAGTTTGGAATATTAAATGACAAATTTCTGATTTAAATCTAGGATTTGATCCAGCGCTTGAGGCCTACAGCCAGACTGCAGTCGGAACTGATTTTGCAGCTGAGCTCTTAGAACCAGACCCAGGTGAGTGAAATATTATCGTGTATGTACGTGTAACAGTATTATTATGCCTGCAATTAAATTCTTTAATTATAATGTTGTGTTATTTAATTCAGTTCAATTACTCAGAACTATTACACATTGTATGTTTGTTGATCAACTCTGTGATTATATCATGATGACTGTGAATGTTAGACTAGATGTCGTAGTCGGCTTGGAAACGAGGCCGGTGGTAGCCTGTAGTAGGGGATACGGTTGACACCGCCCGACTCGTACGATGCCATATAGACATGGGGCTAGAGTTTCATCACCCGTGCTATGCACCCTTGCCAACAGGGGTTAAGGTGTTGGATGACTGTGAGGACTACCATAAAACCTCAGGAGTTTACGTCGGGAAGCCTCAGCACAGCTAGGATGCCCCAGGGCAAATTTGCCGGGAAGCCTTGGGCTACAAGCTTGGGAAGCACCACTAGGTGAATCATGACTATATGCCCAATTAAAGTTTATCCTTGAATTACATGTCGGGAAGCACCAGAAGGTGAGATTATATTGAGTCGGTTACCTCACTAGTTCAATCCAGAGGGCTGGTAGGGAGATGCTAGAGCCAGCTGGTTCTCTTTGACTCAATGGGTGTATCGTAGGAAAGGGTAACCAAGCCCACACCAGGGATACATGTATTGGGGATTGTAATAGCACTAACTTGACTTAGCTGTATTGTTAGGTGGCTAATTAAATAATATAGACTTGCATATCATGTAGGAACATGTGGATTGCGGTTGCATATGCATGCATGATGATATGTTTTGCTCACGGGCTCAGTGGGGCTCACACTCTGTTATATATGTTTTTCTCTTAGATGATTGTGCAGATAGATGCCACTATGGCATGGAGACTCATTACGAGGAGGAGAGCCCTCGTGATTATGATGCTATTGGTATGGACTCCGACGGAGGTTGTGCTGATGATGCGTACGTTCTCGACGATCATTGATGAAGACCAGTGAGGGGTGCACGTGATGCTTTTTGTCTTGGAGACTCCTTTTTGTTTTTGACAGGAGTTTATCCCCGTTTTTGCTTCTGGTTTAGTTTTAGTCTTTTCTTCTTTTTAGAGTTGAGTTATCTCGTCCTGTATATATATATATATGTATTTCCTTTTGGCTTTTGTACTTGTCAGCTTTACTTTTCAGTTGTGGGTTGTAATGGGGGAATGTACTAGAACTTACTTATGTATATATATCACAAGCATTCTTGTATCGCTACACTTTCTTTCTTTGTTACAATTGTAGATTATCTGCAGCACTCTGATCTTACTTGTAGCAATGTTACGAATGTGGGACCGTGAATGTATTAATTGCTTCTAGATCTGTGGGATTTGGTGGATTGCCATTATGCAATTCGGGTCACCTACCTAATCCTTCTAGGGGGTGGTTTGGGGTATGATAGAGCTTGGTATCTGAGAGTGAGGCTCTTGTTACATTCACAAGATGCAGAATAGGAATAATAAGTCACCAATATTAAAACATGAAACGAAGTAAAAGCTACAGTGGAGGTAGATGTAATTAAATGAAAAGATGCATAATTACATTAATAAAAGATAATTGTGGCTGAGCCACTACATAAAGTTTGACATTTTACTACTTTCAAATTTACATAAGTTGACAAAAAAAAAAAAAAACTACTACATACACCACGACAAAAAAAAAAGAAAGATATATAAGCTAAAAAGAAAAAAAGAAGATGATGTAAGTTAAAACCATGTAAGTCGAGATAGTAGCTGGCTGAAGTACTACTCCGGAGGAGGCAAATCGTTCGGTGGAGGCTGAGACTGGTGTGAGTCAACGTGGTAGAATCTGTCCCAAAAGTCTAGGCGCTGCTCTACAGATACCACTCTACTCTCCAGAGATGAGAAGCCCCGATCCATCCATGTCGTCATATCAGTAAGCTGGGTACTGAGGCCCTGGAACTGTGACATCACCTATGACTACTCAGATGGCTCTGGCACATGCGAGCTAGTGGCACCTTTCGTCTCATATGAGGGAAAATCTGTGAACTGCGTGTGCCTATCCCTTCAAAGTCGCCCTGCTCATCCCCCTGGATGTCTCCCTCCTCTCCATGGTCCTCACCTTGCTCATCATCACGCTTCATCTCCATCTGCTCATCCTCCTCAGGATCATCACCTGGCTCCCCTGGTACCTTCATCTTCGAGAATAAGGTCTTGTTGATGGGCCTTGACCTGTCTCTTTCCATGTACTTGCCGTCTAGAGGAACCTTGAAGTGTTGGAAAACCAAAGTAAGGAACTTCCCATATGGAAGGTTCCCATCAGAAGGGTTCTGGGTGTGATACAGCATGGCCTGGAGTAATAATTATGGGAGGTTTATAACTGGACCCCCCTTGCTTGCTCCCAGTAGGCAGTAGGTAATGTAGGCTCTCAGCATAGAAATGCTACTCCTGTTCCCGCCTTTAGGGTAGATGTTGTAGGACACACACCTACTAATAATGCGAGCACTAGGCTTGTAGGAAGCCTTAGATCTGGGTGTGCTCTCAGAACCAGTCAATGCTTTGAAGACCTTCCTCCTGGTCTCCAAAGAGAACATGTCAGAAATGTCGACCCTGGGCTTGTAGTAACATCTCACCCCAGTGTTGGGCAGCCCCAGGATCCCAACTAATGTGGCGGTGGTCAGCCTAATATCCACCCCCTTCACTCTGCTCTCCAGTCCAAACTCCTGTGCCCCAGATGGCACCAAGTTACAGTAAAAGTATCGAACCAAGTTGGGATAACAAGGTTCTGTGGGTGTCAACATAGAAGCCCAACCCAAAGTGTTGAACCTAATAAATAAATTGTGCTGATGGAAGTCCTCCACCTATACCACCCGGCCATTGACAATCGTTAGGGACCTAAACTTGTCCCAATCCTTGGAGTGCTCATACCTAGAGAAAAGAAACCGATTGAACTCTGGCTCCTCTGAAGAAGAATAATCCCTAGGAGAAGAAGGTGGTACCGTGGAGGAAGAAGAATGTTCACTCTCGGACCGTAGCCTCTTGCATGCTACGGATTTCCTAGCCATTCGGTGGCTAGTAGACATTAGGCTATAAAAAAAAAAAAAGAAAAGAAGAAGTTAGGGCATGAGGAATGGATAAGAACCTAACCAAAACAAGAAAAATAAAGAAAAGACCTAAATTGGGGAATAAGGTTAAAGAATCTAACCCAAAGTTATGTAGGTTCGCGGAAGACCCGAGGAATTGCAAGGAAATGGTGTGGAAAAGGTCACACTACCCTCCAAAAGTCTGCCCTAGGTGTTTAGGAAGTGTTAGAAAAGAAATAGAATGAAATGGGGCCTTCTCGGACTAATATATTTGAGCCCCGATTCTCTGGGCGATAGCACTGGGCGATGCGTCTAACGCCCAGATACATCGCCCAGAGATTAAATCTTTGTTGTTTTTGTGTAATAGCTTATGGAAACTTTGGCTTTGCCTAAAATAACCCCAATAAACATGAAAATATAAATTATTATAAAATAATCATAACTTGTAAAAAAAAAAAAGTTAATTAATTAATTATTTTAATTAATTAATTAAATAATTTCAAATACCACCTAATAACCTATTTAGGAATATATAACCACTACTTGGCGGTTCTAGTATAAAACACATAGGAATTTGGAATTTACTTGAGTATAAATATCTAATAATAGATAAATTGTGTATATACCTATATAAAATTTTTGTGTGCATGGATATTAATATTATGTGCCTAATACTATGCGTGTATGAACCGAGTGGTGTGATGCTATGCAAATCCAAACATAGATATGTAAGTATGTTGTAATACGTATTTACGACGTGTAGTGAGCGTAGGTCTTACCATACCCACAACCTAGGCTAACCAAGACTAAGGTTCAATAGGTTGTCCAGTCAAGTTGAAACCCTAGATGCTAAGATGCCTCGAGCCAACCCATTTATATCTTATTGACTATAGACGCTTAAATTCCTATAGACATGTACTTAATTCTTTTAATTAAGTATACCCTGATGCTTAGAAACTTTTCATGACAGGACCATACTACCCCATCCAGTCTAGAGACCCCCGTAGCATGATCTACATTGCCCAACTAAGGAGGAGGCTGTTTAGGATACAAAAGATATTGCCTTGTGCGGAGAACCGTTTAGCTTTCTTCTTGGGACTTGCAGCTAATAGTGGACCAGAGGACCGAGTTATTTACCTATCCCTGGCAGACGAAGTTAGGAGTGACATAGAACACCTGCACGTACTAAGTTTATGCTTGGAAGGAGGCTGGAATTACTTGCCTGTTAGACTCAAGTAATAATTAAAAGACTTTTATTTAAAAAATTTAAAGTCTATCATATAGTGTCATGCATAGCTTATCACTACATAAGATGTTTAAGAACAGAACACAAATGAAAGAAGCACATTATAACAAACAAGGAAGACATATCTAACAACATACCTTACTGGTGCGACTACATAAATCACTGGAACTATGGAATAGGTGTGTACATGTCTTAACTAGGAATTATATTGTTGACCCCGAAAGAAAATGTTGGATTATTGAATGTGTTGCCCTTTTCAGAAGAAGGCAACCATGGTTAACACAGAAGTTCTCGGGGTGGTCGCAAAGGAAAGCGCCCACGTGTTATACCAGAGGTTGAACTGCCGAATGGGACTGAGGCCCAAAATTCTGAGGCATCGGCTGCTTCATCGGAAGCACCAGCGGCTGCTCGAGCCACTACTACGGTACCTCAACTGGGTATGGCAGCCGGTGAAGTAAGTGTTCTCATGACCACAATGATGCGAACCATGCAACAGCAACAAGAATTGCTAGGCTAGATGTCTACGCAACTTGCAACCATGATGCATGAGCGTGCAGCACCACCTCCACCACCCAACCGGCCCGTACTTTTCCCACCACCTGTGCCTCAACACTTAGTGGAAAACTCTACCACTAAGGTGATGGAGAGATTCAAGAAACTCCAACCACCCGCGTTTTCCAAATTGACTTTCGAGGCAATGCAGCCGAAGCAGTGGATTAGCGCCCTAGAGAAGGCATTTGAAGTGCTCGAGTGCACGGATGCACAGAAGCTGATATGTGCAGGTTATCAGCTACAGAATGAGGCTGAAGCTTGGTGGAAGGCTACTAAGCCCAATCTGGAAGCCACTCATCCAAATCCCACGTGGAACCAATTTAAAGAAGTCTTCTTCAAGAACTACTTCCCGGAGAGCTTCAGGGACAGGAAAAAAGCTGAGTTCACCGCATTGGTACAAGGGACCAAGTCAGAGTTAGATTACCAACAGCGGTTTGAAGACTTGTTCCATTTTGCTCCAGAGCACCTGAGAGAGGAAGTTAGTAAGGCAAAGAAGTTTGAGAAGGGACTCAAAACTGAGATTGGATCAGTACTGTCAGTTATGGACATCTGGGACTATGCTCAAATGGTCGATAAGGCAAAGATGATGGAAGACAGATTTAAAGAGAAAGAGAAAGAGAAAGCTGTGACATCGCCTGGGTTGGGCAAAAGGCCAAGTAATTTTTAGACCTTCGGTTGGCCGAACAAAACTTACCGTGGAACCAGTTCGTATTCCAACCTGACCTCGTACCGTAGGCCGAACGTGGGTCAGAACCCTTTCCTCTCCACTTTCAATCGACCTACTCAACCGGCTACGAGTCAGACAATAGAGACAGCAACAACAGCTCGACCAGCCACAAGTCAAGTGAGCCAAGCCTCTACACCAGCTGTTCCACCCTATAAGTGTTATGTGTGCAACAAGGAAGGGCAAATGGCCAAGGAATGCAGATTGCGTGGGTACAACAACAACTCGCCGAATCAACCCTACCGCTAGACCTTTTCAGCCACGGGATAATTGGACGCGAGGAAAGGTGTACGCAATGACAAATGAGGAAGCTGAGGCGAACCCCGATGTATTGACAGGTAAGTTTGCTGAACACTACTAAGTTATAGGGAATAACTGGTTTACTTCATGTAACCTAAATTATGTACAAACCCTAGGTACCCTGAGTGTCTCAACCAGACCTGCACGAGTATTATTCGACTCGAGCGCATCCCACTCTTTTATTTCTACCACCTTTACGAGTAGGATGAAAGATCAACCGAGAGACATTGGGCACGAACTAGTAGTCAGCACACCGACGGGTAGTGTCGTAAGATTAAAAGAGGTTTACGACCCCTGCGAGATAGAGATTTGTGGGAAGGATTTAATCGCACGACTAATAAAGTTCGATATGAATGACTTTGACATGATATTAGGTATGGATTGGCTATCTGCCTATGGTGCAAACATCATGTGTGCAGAAAAGAAGATAGTATTCAAGTTGGAAGATGGGTCAGTTTTCACCTATTAAAGTGAACCGAAAAGGAAACCCAGAAGGATAACCTTATCCGCCCTCCAGGCGCGAAAGTTGCTAGATGAAGGATACCAAGGCTTTTTGGCCACTGTGATAGATACGGAGGCAAAGATAAGACCCTTGGAGGAACTTGACGTCGCCAGAGAATTTCCTGATGTTTTTCCAAAAGATTTGACCCAGCTACCGCTTGACCGCGACATAGAGTTCGCGATTGATCTAATTCCTGGTGCAGCATCGATATCCAAGGCACCCTATCGAATGGCACCAATTGAACTGAAGGAGTTGCAGGTCCAACTTCAAGACCTACTGAAGAAAGGTTTTATACAACCCAGTGTATCTCCTTGGGGAGCACCCGTGCTGTTCGTGAAGAAGAAGGATGGTAGCCTGCGACTGTGTATCGACTATCGCGAGCTAAATAAGCTGACCATCAAGAATCGATACCCGTTGCCGCGCATCGATGACCTATTTGACCAGCTACAAGGAGCAAGAGTTTTCTCCAAGATTGATCTTAGGTCCGGATACCATCAATTGAAGATCAAGGGCGGCGACATTCACAAAACGGCATTTAGAACTCGATACAAACATTATGAATTTCTGGTTTTGTCGTTCGGGTTAACCAACGCCCCCCCGGCAGCGTTCATGGACATGATGAACAGAGTATTCCATGACGTGTTGGACAAGTTCATCATTGTGTTTATTGACGATATTCTGGTGTACTCCAAGAGTGAGGAAGAGCACGCTCGGCACCTTACCTTTGTGCTATAGCGGTTGCGGGAACACCAGCTTTACACCAAGTTTAGCAAGTGTGAATTCTAGCTACATCAAATTGGATTCCTGGGACAGATCGTCACCGAGGATGGTATCAAAGTAGACCCAGGCAAGGTAAAAGCGGTTCTCGAGTGGGAGACTCCGAAGAGTGCCACTGAGATCCAAAGTTTCTTAGGTTTGGCCAGTTATTACTGCCAATTCATTGAAAATTTCTTGCGCATCTCGGCACCCATGACAAAACTTATAAAGAAGGGCGCCAAGTTTGAGTGGAATGAAGCATGCGAGAAAAGCTTTCAAGAATTGAGAAATTGGTTGGTGACGGCTCCAGTTTTGACCATTTTGGACGGCACTGGAGGAATGGTAGTGTATACTGACGCATCCAGGACAGGATTGGGTGGCGTCCTAATGCAGAAAGGTAAAGTGGTCGCCTACGCCTCTAGGCAGTTGAAGGAACACGAAAAGAACTACCCCACCCATGACCTAGAATTGGTAGCGGTAGTCTTCACGTTAAAGAAATGGTGGCATTACCTATACGGTGAAAAGAGTGAAATCTTCAGTGATCACAAAAGTCTGAAGTGTTTCTTCACCCAAAAGGAGCTGAATATGAGACAGAGGCGGTGGTTAGAATTGGTAAAGGATTATGATTGTCAGATCCAGTACCACCCAAGCAAGGCCCACGTTATAGCAGATGCGTTAAGCAAAAAATCTCAGACTGCATCTCTCGCCTCCTTGGTCGTAAGCGAACAGTTGTACGAAGAAGCTCGGAAGCTTGATCTAGAACTCGTGATCGAAGGAACGGCTATACAACTAGCAGCTATGGATTTGCAGCCATCGATACGAGAGGAGGTAATTACGAAGCAACCATTAGACCCCAAGCTGGCCAAGATTATTTGGGAAGTACAGCAAGGAGTCCATAAGGATCCAGATTTTTCATTGGCCCATGATGATGCATTAAATTTTAAAGGCAAATTATGTGTGCCTGATGATTTTGACATCCAAGATCGAATCCTTAAAGAGGCAAACAGCTCACCCTATTCAATCGATCCTGGGAGCACGAAGATGTACAAGGACTTGAAGAAGTACTACTAGTGGATTGGGATGAAAGTGACCATAGCAATATACGTGTCCAAGTGCCTCACCTGTCAGCAGATAAAAGCAGAGAGACACCGACCGTATGGATTGTTGCAGCCACTCCCTATACCTAAATAGAAGTGGGAAAGGATTACTATGGATTTCGTCACAAATCTACCCAACACTAGGAAAGGGATGAATGCGATATGGGTAATTGTAGACGGACTGACAAAGGTAGCTCACTTCGTACCGATCAAGATAAGTTATTCAATGGAGAAGCTTGCCCAGCTATATATTGAAAATATAGTCCGCTTACATGGAGTGCCTGTCAGTATAGTATCTGATAGAGATCCTCGATTTACCTCAAGGTTTTGGAGGAGTTTACAAAAGGCATTAGGATCTTAGCTGAATCTTAGTACAGCTTTCCATCCGCAGACGGACGACCAATCAGAAAGAACTATCCAAACTCTGGAGGACATGCTCAGAGCCTGTGTCTTAGAAATGAGTGATAGTTGGGATGCCCACACACCTCTGGTGGAATTTGCATACAATAATAGTCATCACCCACCATTGGCATGGCACCGTTTGAAGCACTTTATGGCCGGAAGTGCCGAACCCCGTTATATTGGGACGAGGTGTCAAACCCTGCTCCTGACTGGTTGGATTTTTGGTTTGAAGGGCAGGAACCCCTGTCCCGGCAACTAGGATCACTGTGGAGCATCACTCCACTCAATGAAATCAATGAGAATACTTTGAACAGGTTTCCCTATATACCTGTTAGAAGATGGACAGAGACCCAGAATCGTGCGACTCACGACTTGATATATGGTTTAGATCCCGGTAATCTCTCTCCTCCTTATAATGGTGGGACCCACCTCTGAAAAATCATGTAAAAGTCCCTAGGTGGCATGTGGGGACAATACCCTGACCAAGGGTCAAACCCCTGTGCAACCCCCATTGAATTTCAGCTTGCTGGAATTCTCTAGGCGATGGCACTGGGCGATGCAGCAAGGCCCAAAGACATCGCCCAGTGGGTGATTTTGATTATTTTTGATTATTTTAATTATGGGGACCACCCAACATGGACATGGGAACCCTCCACTGATAGAGGGGGGTCTGAGGGACCACCTCATGACCTCAGTTCACTGTGGACCCCACCAGTGAGCCCAGAATCAGTCAGAATCAAGTTAAAAACTGATTTTTAAAAAGGGGACTTTTGGCCAAACAAACCTTAGTGGTCTTGGGCCTATAAATAGGCATGACTTGAACTCATTTAGAGCTCTTGTTCTCTGCTGAATCCGAAGGAGAGAAAGAGAGGAAAAAGGAGAGAAAGAGAAGGAGAAGAAGAGGGAAGAAGGAAGAAGAAGGGAGGAGGACCTGCTGCAGCCCTGCAACCAGCTTGGATCCGAGTTCTCCCAGCCTTGTGCAGGTATAAAATACTCATATATGCTGCTGCTCCCTATCCCTCTCTTGTTTTCACTGTGTTTTGCTCCCTGGGTAGCCCAGACTAGCTAGGGTTTGCCCAGTGTTGGTCCAGATCTACCATGCAGACCTTGTGCATGGAAGATCTGAGATCTTTATACAATTTTAGCATTTAGATGTGCTATTTCTATGGCCGAAATCTGGCTGTGCCCACCTGCACTGCCAAATGGCCCTATTGATCTATGGTTTGGAACCCTGGGTGTTGGCCAAGGCTGCACAGCCCTAACCGTAGATGGAGGCAGCCTTGAGCCCTCTTGATTCATGTATTTTCAGCCATATACAAGGCTGGAACTGAAATCCAAGCCTAGCCAAAACCCTAAATACTATTCATCTGGGCTACTTGGGCAGCCACAGTCAGCTTGACAGTGAGCCTAATGGAAAAACCCTCTGGACCATGACGTAGACCATCACTGGGGCTACCTAATCCCCTAAACATGCAGAGGATCAGGTATAAGCCCAGCCTTGTAGGCCCCACCTTGGAAACTCAGCCCTGCTGTCGATTGCAGGCACTGGGCGATGCAGCAACGCCCAGAGCCAACGCCCAGTGATGGAAAATTTGCTGTTTTATTGGACAGAGCTGGGGGATCTCATCCAATGAACCCCTGGACACTGTGGGATGTGGGAAATGACAAAAATACCCTTTCCCCACATCTGTCCTTAATTGGGAAGTATTTTGAAACCCTAGTGGGCCCCGTAGGTAAAGGTAACCCTGTTGTGCTTAGTCCTGTAACACAGACAAGCTGTGGACAACACTGTAAGCATATCCTAACCTAGGGTCAGGTACAACCCTGTAAATGACCATTTTTCCCTTTGAGCCACTGACATTGGTTGATGCACCGGGACATGACCTTAGGCCCAGTGTATGGCCCAGTAATTCCAAGAGTGAACCAATTGAACTCCGGGTCAACCCAGTAAGATTAGGGTAACCCTAGGACTTCTAATGATAGACTAATAACTTAAAATGACAACTTGTGATTTACAACTAGGATTTGATCCCGAGCTCGAGGTCAATGACCAGACAACTGCTGGAACTGAATTTGTGACTGAGTACCTAGAACCAAGTACTGGTGAGTGAATAATTCTATCATATGTGTAAATGTGATCATGATCTAATGCCGGCTAATAAGAAATGAATATAAATGCTGTGATATTTATTTCTGTTTAAAGCTATTCAAATCACTGCATATTGAATGACTGTTGATCAACTCTGAGAATGTTGCTTGATGAATGTCTGCTAGACTAGATGCCGTAGTCGGCTTAGAAATGGGGCCTGTGGTAGCCCGTATTATGGGGTACGATTGACACCGCTTGACTCATACAATGCCATATAGACATGGGGCTAGAGTTTCATCACCCATGCTACGCACCCTTGCCAGCAGGGGTTAAGGTGCTGGATACCTATGGGGGCAATTATCAGAGAGAGAGAAAAAGAATAAAAGAACACCAGAATGGTGCATATGGGCTTTATGCCAGAAAAGAAAATGAGGGAAGAAACGGTTGTTTTCCTAGGTTAATCACAGAGGGCTGGTCGGGCCGACCTTGATGAACGAATGCGGGGGCTGACTAGTCTTCTCCGACAACTCAATGGGTGTATCGCGGGAAGGGGTTAGAAGCCCGCACCAGGGATACATGTATTGGGGATTGTAGTAGCACATACCTGACTTAGTTGTATTGCTAGGTGGTTAATAATCAAACTGAACTTGCATATCATGTAGGACCATATGAATTGTGAATTGTGATTGCATGTGCATGCATGATTGATGTTATTTTCTCATGAGCTCAGTGGGGCTGACACTCTGTTATGCAATGTTTTTCTTAGATGATTTTGCAGGTGGATGCCTTTGTGGCATGACAGGCCATATCGAGGAGAAGACTTTTGGTTGTTACGATGATCTTGGTATGGACCCCGACGGAGGTCATACCGATCCTGCGCACGTATTCAGTGGTTGTTGATGAAGACCATTGAAGAGTGTTCATGATAGCTTTTTGACTTGGGGACTCCTTTTGGGTTATCTGGAGTTATCCCCGTTCTGACTTGTTGGTTGTAGTTTTTACTTTTCCTTTTTGGGGCTGAGAATGCTCGCCCTGTATATATTTTTGTATGTAGTACTGTACTTATCAGCTTTTGTTTCTTTGTTATGGGTTGTGTGTGCTCGGGAGATGTATCAAACAAGACTTTATATGTATATATTATCATCATTTCCCGTATCTCTATGCTTCTATTTACTTTTGAATTATAGACGTCCTGCATTACTTTGATCTTACTTATGGTTAAGATGTGGATATGGTTCCATGATCGTAAGCACTGCTTCTAGATCCGTGGGATTTGGCGGATTGCCGATATGCAATTCGGGTCACCTACCCAATCCTCCTAGGGGTGGTTTGGGGTGTGACAGAGCTTGGTATTAGAGCATGAGGCTCTTCTTACGATTATGGATTGCAGACTAGGACTAATAAGCTTTAAACAATAAAACATGCCAGAATTAAAAACCATAGGGGAGGTAGATGCAATTAAGTAAAGATGCAAAATTTCCATTAACTCAACAATAATTACAAAAGTTTGATTGCATAACTGCAATTCAACAAGTACATAAACTGAAAACAAAGAAAGAAAAATACATAAGCATGGAAAAGAAAATGATGATGATCTAGACTACGTAGCAGACTATCAGGAATTGGTGAGAATCGACTCTATAGAACATGTCCTAGAAGTCGAGGCGCTGCTCTACAGAATCCACTCTGCGCTCCAGGGAAGTGAAACCCTGATCTACTCTGGTCATCAAGGTAGTGAGCTGGGTACCGAGGATCTGGAAATGTGCCATTATCTGAGACCACTCTGAAGGACCTGGAACCTATGAGCTAGTGGCACCGGCTGACTCATAAGCGGGTAGGTCAGTGAACGGGGGTACCTAAGCCCTCCAAGTTGCCCTGATCCATGCCTAGCTCCTCTGTATACATGCCCTGAGTGTCTACTCCAATGTCGCCCTGCTCCTCTCCGGTCTGACCCTCACCCTGTGCATCACCACCCTGCCCTCCTCCCTGTTGCACATCCTCAGCCATCATCTGCTCCTCGCCCACCACTGGATCTTCCCCAGGCACTTTCATCTTCAAAATAGAAATCTTATCTATAGGCCTGGATTTGGTCCTATCAATAAACTCGCCCTCCAATGGAACCCCAAAATGCTGAAAAATCAAGGTGAGAAATTTCCCATAAGGAAGGTTCCCATCAGCTGGGTCCCTCGCATGATAAAGCATGACTTGAAGAAGCAAGTATGGAAGGTTGATGACTGGACCTCCCTGACCAGCTCTTAGTAAGCAGTAGGTAATGTATGCCCTCATCATAGAGATACTACCCTTGTTGCCGCCCTTAGGGTAGATGTTATAGGTGACACACCTGCTAATTACCCTGACACTAGGTTTGTAGGCAGTCTCAGACTTAGGAGTGTTTCCTGAACCAGTCAAAGCCCTAAATACTGTCCTCTTGGTCTCTAGGGTGAACATCTCTGAGATGTCCATGCGAGGCTGATAGTAAACCCACTCTCCTGTGTCTGGTAAATCCAAGATCTCTGCTAGGAGGGAAGTAGTCAATCTAATGTCCACTCCTTTCACCCTACTCTCCGCTCCGAACCCTGGTGCACTAGAGGGCCCTAGGTTACCGTAGAAATACCAAACCAGGTTGGGATAACATGACTCGGTGGGGGATTACATGGATGCCTAACCTAGGGCATTAAATCAGGCATAGAGGTTATACTGCTCGAAGTCCTCAACTCTCACCACCCGGCCATTCATTATTTTTACCGAAGCAAAGTTCTTCCATTCCTTAGCATACTCAAACCTGGAGAAAAGATGATGGTCAAAATCAGGTTCCTCTGAAGACGAATCATCTCTAAGGGATGAAGGTGGAACCGAAGAAAAGGAAGATTCCTCGGATTCGACCCGTAGTCTCTTTTGGGCCACTGATTTTCATGTAGTACGCCTACTAGTAGACATTCTCTACAAAAAAAGAAAGAAACCCCTTGTTTAGGGCTAGCAATTTGGTAAAAACCTAACCAAAGTAAAAGGGCCAAGTAAAAGACAAAGTAGACCTAGGAAGCTTACCAAAGCAAGTGTAAGGTCGCAAGTAGCCCAAGAAATCGACGAGATTTGGTGTAGAAGTGGTCCCCTTACCCTCCAAGATCCTCTCCCTAAGGTTTAGAGAAGTTTAGAGTGAAATAGGGAGCAAATGGGACCCTCTCGGACTTAAAACCCTGCTCCTCGATTCTCTGGGCGATGGGACTGGGCGGTGTGGCAACGCTCAGTGATGGTAAATTTACAGAATTTCAGTATTTGCACATGAGGACCCTAGTTTTGGGCATAATAACCCCATAGGACATAAAACCAAGGACTGAAAAAAAATTTATTATTATTATTAAATAATAATAATATTATATTAATAAAATATAATAATAAATAATTGATGATCTAAGAACTTAGATTTCATGAGCTCAAGAGAGTGAAGATTTTAAAAATGCAACATATTGGGATTAGGGAAAATCTATATGGTTAGGTTAAAATAAATAATTAGTGTACTTCATATTTGTGAGTATATTTGTATGTATAATTACAGCATGTGGTGTGTATTACTAATATGCTTTATGCTTGCCTATCGTAATGTACGAACTGATTGGACTGTTGCTATGCAAATCAGACATAGTTACATAGGTATGCTGTAATGCGTATGTAGTACGTGTGGGAAGCGTAGATCTCATCCAAACCTAAGCCTAGGATAGCTGAGAATAGGACCTAATAGGGCTCCTAGTCAATCGAAACACTTAGACGCTAAGGTACCTTGAGCCAACCCAAGAGTTGTTTCATTGATCTTTGATTATTGAAGTTTTAGTAGTCATGTACTTACTTCTTTTAATTACGTATGCCCTCATGCCTAGAACCATTTATTGTGACAGATATTACCTTACCTGAGGCTGGAGACCCCAGCATCATGATTTATCTTAGACATCTACGAGAGAGACTGAGACGGATACGATTAGTGTTACCCTGAGCTGAAAATCGGCTGGACTTTTATTTAGCCATCACTGCCATTAGTGGACCCGAGGATTGAGAGCATTTTATGAGTTTAGCTGGAGAGATAATAGCTGACATAGAATTTCTATTGGCAATGGAGTTCAAGACCGGGAAGAAGCTGGAGATGCTTGCCTGCTAGATTAGGTAATTAATTGAAAGCCTTTATAAAAAAAAAATTTGAAAATTTTCATTAGTGCCATGCATAGCATACTGACACATAAAACACGTAAGAAAGAGAAGCATAAAGTATTCAATAAGACACATCACCTAATGAACTAAGATAATGAATCTAACAATTCCACCTTACTGGTATGACTCATGATACTCATGGGAACTGTGGACTGGATTTGTACCTGTTTAGTTAGGAAACAACTATTTATCCATATAGATGAATTTGGAATATTGAACACGCTCCTCTTTTCAGAGAAGCAGCAATGGTCAACACTAGAAGTTGTCGTGGAGGTCATAAAGGTAAACAACCTAGAGTTGTACCGGAGGTTGAGCTGCCCAATGGAACTGAGGCTCAAAACTCTGAGGCATCGGCTGCTTCATCAGAGGCACCAGTGGCTGCACAAGCTACTGCAGCAGCACCTCAGCCAAGTGTGGCAGCTGACGACGTGACTACGTTCATGACTACTATGATGCAGACCATGCAACAACAACAAGAACTGCTTGGTCAAATGTCAACCCAATTTGCAACCATGATGCACGAATGCGCTGCACCACCACCACCACCCAATCGACCCGTACTATTTCCACCACTAGTACCTCAGCACTTAGCGAAAAATTCCACCGCCAAGGTCATGGAGAGATTCAAGAAACTCCAACCGCTTGCATCTTCGAAAATAACATCAGAAGCAATGCAGCCGGAACGGTGGATCAGTGCCCTAGAAAAGGCATTTGAAGCACTCGAGTGCACGGACGTGCAAAAGATTATTTGTGCGGGTTATCAGTTGCAAAATGAAGCCGAAGCATGGTGGAAGGCAACTAGGCCTAATTTGGAAGCTGCTCACCCAAATCCCACGTGAGCGCAGTATAAGGAAGTTTTCTTCAAGAACTACTTTCCCTAGAGTTTCAGGGATAGAAAAGAAGCTGAGTTCAACACACTAGTGCAAGGAAATAAATCGGTGTTGGATTATCAACAACGATTTGAAGATCTGTTCCATTTTACCCCAGAGCACCTGAAAGGGGAAGTTAGTAAGGCCAAGAAATTTGAGAAAGGACTCAAAACTAAGATTGGATAAGTTTTGTCCATTATGGATATTCAGGATTATGCTTAAATTGGCAAAGACAATGGAAGATAGATTCAAGGAAAAAGAGAAAGAAAAGACTGTGACGTCGTCTGGGTTGAATAAAAGGCCAAATAATTTTCAGACCTCTGGATGGCTGAGTAAATTTTATAAGAGTTCGAGCTCAAGTCCGAACTCAACTCTGTATCGTAGGCCGAGCGTAGGTCAGAATTCTTTTCGCCCTACATTCACTCGACCCGCTCAACCTGCTGCGAGTCAAGCGACGACAACAGTTTCGCCAGCCCAACCAGCAATAAGTCAAGCGAGCAAAGCCTCAACACCTGGAGTTCCACCTTTTAAGTGCTATTTGTACAACAAGGAAGGCCATATGGCCAGAGATTGTAGATCACGTGGATATGGCAACAATTTATCAAACCAGCCTTGCACTAGGCCATTTCAGCCACGGGACAATCGAACACAAGGAAAGGTGTATGCTTTGAAGAATGAAGAAGCTGAGGCGAACCCCGACGTATTAACAGGCATGTTGCTGAACACTACTTAACTATAGGGAATAATTGGCTTACTACATGTAACCTAAATTACCTACAAACCCTAGGTACCCTGAATGTCTCAACCATACCCGCGCGAGTATTATTTGACTCAGGCGCAACCCACTCTTTCGTCTCCTCAACCTTTGCGAGTAAGATGGAAGATCAACCAAGGGACATCAGGCATGAGTTAGTAGTCAGTACACCGACCGGGAGTGTCGTGAGATTGAAAGCGGTTTATGACCCTTGTCAGATCAAAATTTGTGGGAAGAATCTAACCGCACGACTGATAAAGATGGATATAAATGATTTTGACGTAATACTAGGCATGGATTGGCTGTCTGCCTATGGTGCGAACGTCTTATGTGCGGAGAAAAAGATAAAATTTAAATTGGGAGATGGGTCAGATTTCACCTATCAAAGTGAACCAAGAAGGAAGTCCAGAAGGATAACATTATCCGCACTTCAGGTGCAGAAGTTGCTTAATGATGGATGCCAAGGCTTTTTGGCCACTGTGATAGACACGGAGGCGAAGATAAAATCCTTGGAGGAACTCCATGTTGTCAGAGACTTTCTTGATGTATTTCCAGAAGATCTGACTCAACTACCGGTGGACCGCGATATAGAGTTCATGATTGATCTGATTCCTGGTGCAGCACCAGTATCCAAGGCACCATACCGGATGGCGCCAATCGAGCTAAAAGAATTACAGGTTTAACTCTAAGATCTGCTGAAGAAGGGATTCATTCGGCCCAGTGTATCACCCTAGGGAGCACCTGTGCTGTTCGTAAAGAAGAAAGATGGAAGCATGCGGCTGTGTATCGACTACCGCGAGTTGAATAAACTGACATTCAAGAATCGATATCCGTTGCTGCGTATTGACGACCCATTTGATCAGCTACAAGGAGCAAGAGTTTTCTCTAAGATTGATCTTAGGTCAGGATACCATCAACTGCTGATCAAAAGCGGTGACATTCATAAAACGACGTTTCAAACTCGATACGGACACTATGAATTTTTAGTTCTGTCATTCGGATTAACCAACGCCCCGGCAACATTCATGGATATGATGAATAGAGTATTTCATGATGTGCTGGATAAGTTCGTCATAGTATTTATTGACGACATCCTGGTGTACTCAAGAGTGAAGAAGAACACGCGTGACACCTTACTTTCATGTTGCAGCGATTGCTGGAACACCAGCTCTTTGCCAAGTTCAGCAAATGCGAATTTTGGCTTCACCAAATTGGTTTCCTGGGGCATATCGTCACCAAAGATGGCATCAAAGTAGACCCCAGCAAGGTGAAAGCAGTTCTCGAGTGGGAAACTCCGATGAATGCTGCTGAGATCTGAAGTTTCTTAGGATTGGCTGATTATTACCGCCGATTTATTAAGAATCTCTCGCGCATCTCGGCGCCCATGACAAAACTTACGAGGAAGGGTGCTAAGTTTGAATGGAATGAGACATGCGAGAAAAGTTTTCAGGAATTGAAGAACCGATTGTTAATAGCTCAAGTTTTGACCATTACGGACGGAACTAGAGGAATGGTAGTATATACCGACGCATCCAGGATAGGATTGGGTGGCGTCTTAATGCAAAGAGGAAAGGTGGTCGCCTATGCCTCCTGGCAGTTAAAAGAACACGAGAAAAACTACCCCACTCATGACTTAGAGTTGGCAGCTGTAGTTTTTGCATTGAAAATATGGCGACATTACTTATAGGTGAAAAGAGTGAAATCTTCAGCGATCATAAAAGTCTGAAGTATTTCTTCACTCAGAAGGAGTTAAACATGAGACAGAGGTGATGGCTGGAATTGGTAAAAGATTATGACTGTGAAATCTAGTACCACCCCGATAAGGCCAATGTTGCGGCGGATGCATTAAGTAGAAAATCTCAGACTGCGTCCCTCGCATCTTTGGTCGTAAGTGAGCAACTAATAGAGGAAGCTCAAAAATTTGATTTGGAGCTCGTGATCGAAGAAGCGGCTATGCAATTAGCAGCAATGGACCTACAACCGTTGATACGAGAGGAAATAATTACGAAACAACCATTGGATTCCGAGCTGGCCAAAATAATTTGAGAAGTTCAATAAGGTGTCCATAAGGACCCAGATTTTTCCTTGGCCCAAGATGGTGCATTGAAGTTTCGAGATAGATTATGCGTGCCTGATGACTTTGACGTCCAAGACCGAATTCTTAAAGAGGCGCACAGCTCACCCTATACAATCCACCCGAAAGCACAAAGATGTACAAAGATTTGAAGAAGTATTACTGGTGGATGGGAATGAAAGCAACCATAGCAATTTACGTGTCCAAGTGCCTCACCTGTCAACAAATAAAAGCGGAGAGACACCGATCGTACGGATTGTTACAACCATTTCCCATACTTGAGTGGAAGTGGGAAAGAATCACTATAGATTTCGTGACAAATCTGCCCAACACCAGGAAGGGCATGAATGCAATTTGGGTGATTGTAGACAGACTAACAAAGGCGGCACACTTCATGTCGATCAAAATAAGTTATCCAATGGAGAAGCTTGCCCAGATATACATTGAAAACATAGTCCGCTTACACGGCGTGCCTGTCAGTATTGTGTCTGACAGAGATCCTCGATTCACCTCAAGGTTTTGGAGAAGTTTGCAGAAGGCATTGGGATCTCAACTAAATCTTAGTATAGCTTGCCATCCGCAGACGGACGGACAATCAGAAAGAACCATTCAGATTCTGGAGGACATGCTTCGAGCCTGTGTCTTGGAAATGAATGACCGTTTGAATGCTCACATACCACTGGTGGAATTTGCATACAATAATAGCTACCACTCCACCATTGGCATGGCACCGTTCGAAGCACTCTATGGCAGAAAGTGCCGAACTCCACTTTATTGGGATGAAGTTGGTGAGCGGAAATATCTCGAACTCGAAATGATTCAAGCGACCTGCGACAAGGTGGATATCATAAGAGAGAAGATCAAGGCAACCCAGTCAAGACAGAAAAGTTATGCGGATAATCGAAGGAAAGATATCGAGTTTGAAGTCGGAGAAAAAGTATTCCTTCGAGTATCTCCAACCAAACGATTGCTACGTTTCAACAAGAAAGGCAAGTTGAGCCCAAGATTCATTGGTCCATATGAAATTATCAATAAGGTGGGACCCGTAGCATACCAACTGGCATTACCACCATCTTTGTCAGGCGTCCACAATGTTTTTCATGTGTCGATGTTGAGGAAGTATATTAACAACCCGACAAATGTACTGTCAACTGAACCTGAACAGTTGGATGTGGATATGACCTAGGAAGAACACCCCATGGAGATATTGGACAGAAAGGAGTATAACCTCCATAACCGCACCGTCGCTTTTGTGAAAGTTTGATAGGGGAAATAATCCAAAAGAAGAAGCTTCGTGGGAATGAAAGGAAGAAATGACGGAGAAGTATCCCCAACTTTTTGGATTACAAGGTAAGCAAATTTCGAGGATGAAATTTTTGTAAGGTGGGGAGAAATGTCAAACCCTGCTCCTGACTGGTTGGATTTTTGGTTTGGAGGGCAGGAACCCCTATCCTGGCAACCAAGATCACTGTGGAGCATCACTCCACTCAATGAAATCAATGAGAATACTTTGAATAGGTTTCCCTATATATCTGTTAGAAGATGGATAGCAGACCCCTGCAACTGTACAGCTCACAGCTTGATATATGGTTTGGATCCCAAGTAATCTCTCTCCTCCTTATAATGGTGGGACCCACCTCTAAAAAATCATGTAAAAGTCCCTAGGTGGCATGTGGGGACAATACCCTGACCAAGGGTCAAACCTCTGTGCAAGCCCCATTGAATTTCAGCTTGCTGGAATTCTTTGGGCAATGCAGCAAGGCCCAGAGACATCGCCCAGTGGCTGATTTTGATTATTTTTTATTATTTTAATTGTGGGGACCACCCAACATGGACATGAGAACCCTCCACTGATAGAGGGGAGTCTGAGGGACCACCTCATGACCTCCGTTCACTGTGGACCCCACCAGTGAGCCCAAAATCAGTCAGAATCAAGGTAAAAACTGATTTTTAAAAAGGGGAATTTTGACCAAACAAACCTTAGTGGTCTTGGGCCTATAAATAGGCATGACCTGAGCTCATTTAGAGCTCTTGTTCTCTGCTGAATCCAAAGGAGAGAAAGAGAGGAAAAAGGAGAGAAAGAGAAGGAGAAGAAGAAGGAAGAAGGAAGAAGAAGGGAGGAGGACCTGCTGCAGCCCTGCAACCAGCTTGGATCTAAGTTCTCCCAGCCTTGTGCAGGTATAAAATACTCATATATGCTGCTGCTCCCTATCCCTCTCTTGTTTTCACTGTGTTTTGCTCCCTGGGCAGCCCAGACTAGCTAGGGTTTGCCCAGTGTTGGTCCGGATCTACCATGCAGACCTTGTGCATGGAAGATCTGAGATCTTTATACAATTTTAGCATTTAGATGTGCTGTTTCTATGGCCAAAATCTGGCTGTGCCCACCTGCACTACCAGATGGCCCTATTGATCTGTGGTTTGGAACCCTGGGTGCTGGCCAAGGCTGCACAGCCCTAACCCTAGATGGAGGCAACCTTGAGCCCTCTTGATTCATGTATTTTCAGACATATACAAGGCTGGAACTGAAATCCAAGCCTAGCCAAAACCCTAAACACTATTCATCAGGGCTACTTGGGCAGCCACAGTGAGCCTGACAGTGAGCCTGATGGAAAAACCCTCTAGGCCATGATGTAGACCATCACTGGGGCTACCTAATCCCCTAAACATGCAGAGGATCAAGTATAAGCCCAGCCTTGCAGGCCCCACCTTGGAAACTCAGCCCTGCTGTCGATTGCAGGCACTGGACGATGCATTGGGTGATGCAACAACGCCCAGAGCCAACGCCCCCAGTGATGGAAAATTTGCTATTTTGTAGGACAGAGCTGGGGGATCTCATCCAATGACATCTATCATTAATTGGGAAATATTTTGAAACCTTAGTGGGCCCGTAGGTAAAGGTAATCCTGCTGTGCTTAGTCCTGTAACACAGACAAGCTGTGGACAGCACTGTAAGCATATCCTAACCTAGGGTTAGGTACAACCCTAGAAATGACCATTTTACCCTTTGAGCCATTGACATTGGTTGATGCACCGGGAGATGACCTAAGGCCCAGTGTATGGCCCAGTAATTCCGAGAGTGAACCAATTGAAGTCCGAGTCAACCCAGTAAGATTATGGTAACCCGATAGACTAATAACTTAGCATGACAACTTGTGATTTACATCTAGGACTTGAACCCGAGCTCGAGGTCAAGGACCAGACAACTGCTGGAACTGAATTTGTGACTGAGTACCTAGAACCAAGTACTGGTGAGTGAATAATTCTATCATATGTGTAAATGTGATTAGGATCTAATGCCGGCTAATAAGAAATGAATATAAATGCTATGATATTTATTTCTGTTTAAAGCTATTCAAATCACTGCATATTGAATGATTGTTGATCAACTCTGAGAATGTTGCTTGATGAATGTCTGCTAGACTAGATGCCGTAGTCGGCTTGGAAATGGGGCCTATGGTAGCCTGTATTATGGGGTACGGTTGACACCGCTTGACTCATACGATGCCATATAGACATGGGGCTCGAGTTTCATCACCCGTGCTATGCACCCTTGCCAGCAGGGGTTAAGGTGCTGGATACCTGTGGGGGCAATTATCAGAGAGAGAGAAAAAGAATAAAAGAACACCGGAATGGTGCATATGGGCTTTATGCCAGAAAAGAAAATGAGGGAAGAAATGGTTGTTTCCCCAAGTTAATCACAAAGGGCTGGTTGGGCCGACCTTGGTGAATGAATGCGGGGGTTGACCAGTCTTCTCCGACAACTCAATGGGTGTATCGTGGGAAGGGGTTAGAAGCCCACACCAGGGATACATGTATTGGGGATTGTAGTAGCACAGACCTGACTTAGTTGTATTGCTAGGTGGTTAATAATCAAACTGGACTTGCATATCATTTAGGACCATATGAATTTTGAATTGTGATTGCATGTGCATGCATGATTGATGTTATTTGCTCAAGAGCTCAGTGGGGCTCACACTCTGTTTTGCAATGTTTTTCTTAGATGATTTTGCAGGTCGATGCCGCTACCGCATGGTGGGCCATCTCGAGGAGGAGACTTTTGGTTGTTACGATGATCTTGGTATGGACCTCGACGGAGGTCATACCAATCCTACGCACGTATTCGGTGGTTGTTGATGAAGACCATTGAAGAGTGTTCATGATAGCTTTTTGACTTGGGGACTCCTTTTGGGTTATCTGGAGTTATCCCCGTTCTGACTTGTTGGTTGTAGTTTTTACTTTTCTTTTTTGGGGCTGAGAATGCTCGCTCTGTATATATTTTTATATGTAGTACTGTACTTATCAACTTTTGTTTCTTTGTTGTGGGTTGTGTGCTTGGGAGATGTACCAAACAAGACTTTATATGTATATATTATCATCATTTCCCGTATTGCTATGCTTTCATTTAATTTTGAATGGTAGACGTCCTGCATTGCTTTGATCTTACTTATGGTTAAGATGTGGATATGGTTCCATGATCATAAACACTGCTTCTAGATCCGTGGGATTTGGCGGATTGCCGATATGCAATTCGGGTCACCTACCCAATCCTCCTAGGGGGTGGTTTGGGGTGTGACATGAGGTCGGTGAATGAAGATATCTCGGGCTAGAGATGATACAAGCAACATATGACAAGGTGGATATCATAAGGGAGAAAATCAAAGCGGCCCAGTCAAGACAGAAAAGTTATGTGGATAATCGAAGGAAGGACATTGAATTTAAAGTCGGGGAAAAGGTGTTCCTCTGAGTGTCTCCAACAAAGGGATTGCTACGCTTCAACAAGAAGGGCAAGTTGAGCCCATGATTCATTGGTCCTTATGAAATCCTTAACAAAGTAGGACCCATAGCATATCGGCAGGCACTACCACCATCTTTACAAGGCGTCCATGAAGTTTTCCATGTGTCAATGCTAAGGAAATACATCAACAACCCGACACAAGTACTCTCAACTGAACCTGAACAATTGGACGTGGATATGACCTACGAAGAATAGCCTTCGGAGATATTGGATAGAAAGGAGCGTAACCTTCATAACCGCACGGTTGCCTTTGTAAAGGTTCGATGGGGAAACATTCCCATAGAGGAAGCTTCTTGGGAACGTGATGAAAAAATGAAAGAGAAATATCCCCAACTCTTTGAGTTACAAGGTAAGCCAATTTCGAGGATGAAATTTTTGTAAGGTGGGGAGAAATGTCAAACCCTGCTCCTGACTGACTGGGATTTTGATTGAAGGACAGGAACCCCTGACAGGGCACCCAAGCACACTGTAGAGTATCACTCTAGTGATTGAAATTGATGAAGAGACCATGAAGATGACCTCCTACATGCCTGTCAGTAGATGGATCACTAACCCTTGCAATTGCACAGCTCACAGCATAATGTATTGCCTAGACTCCAAGTATTCTCTCTCCTCTCCATAACTGTGGGTCCCACCCTTGGAAATGTGTGTAAAGGACCCTAAATGACATGTGGGTACAAGGCCCTGACCTTGGGTAAAACCCCTATGCAAGCCCACAGAGAATCAACCTTGCTGAAATCTCTGGGCGATGCAGACATCACCCAGAGACATCGCCCAGAGTGGGAAAAATTGATTATTTAATGATTTGATCTATGGGGACCACCCATATTGGACATGGACACCCTCCATAGGTTGAGGGGAGTCTGAGGGACCACTTCATACCCTTGGATCAGTGTGGACCCCACCTAAGTGCCCAGAATGGCTGAAAATGTAGTCAAAAATGCATTTTAAAAATAGGCCTTAGCAGCCAAACAGGCCCTAGTCATGGGCTGGACTATAAATAGCAGTGCCTTGGGCTCATTTAGAACTCTTGGTTACTGTTCAAATCGTGGGGGAAGGGAGAGGAAAGAAAAGAGAGAAAAGAGAAGGAGAAGAAGAGAAAGGAAGGAAAGGAGAAGAAGGAGGTGCAACCCTGCATCCAAGGCCCTAAATTCGTGCCTCCTCAAACCTGTTTAGGTATAAACACCTCTGTCCATACCTGTTGCCTTGATGATTCACTGCTGCTCTCTTTGATTCTCTGTGTTTTGATGGATTTCTGGCCATTGGCAGCCCAGAACAGCTGGGGGCTGCCATGGACCATCTCGGATCTACCATGCAAGCATGAAGCATGGAAGATTTGTGAGATTTACAGACCTGTGCAGCATCTGGAACCGAAACCTGGGCTGTGCTAGGCTGCACTGCCCTGTTTCACCAAGAACTGGACAGTCTGGGGTCCAGATTGTATGCCCTGGCTGCATGAGACCTAACCCTAGGTGGTAGTAGCCTTGGATCACTATTTTACACGTAAATCCAACCTTGCATGCAGCCAAAACCCAGATTTGCAACTGAAGATACCCTGGGTTACTATTCACTAGGCTGTCTGGGCAGCTCCTGGTAACCAAGTGGTGGGCCCAATTGAAAATCCACAAGGACCAATGCAAAGTATGCCCCTAGGGGTCCAAGATGACCTAACATGCATGGGGAGAGGATCCATGCACTGCCCATAGCTCAAAACCTTGGAATCTCAGCCTAATTCCGGTTTTGCAATCTCTGGGCGATGCAGACATCACCTAGAGACATCGCCCAGGGAATGAAATTGCACTGTATTGCTGATCTGACTTTGGGGACTTCACCCATAGGCCATGAAACTGTGTGGGAAGGTGGGAAATGACCTAAATGCCCCTCCCCACATCTGTCCACATGTGTGAATGCTTTGGGTACCCAAGTGGGCCCCGCAGGACTTGGAAACCCTGCCTGTGATGGCCCTGTAGCACTGTCAAGTTGGGGACAGTACTGTGAAGCTAATATGACCTAGGGACATGTACCAATGTGATAAATGACCATTTTGCCCCTAGACCACCATCTCTGGATGATACACCGGGACATAGGCCTAAGGCCCAGTGCAAGGCCCAGAGAATTCCAAGTGATGACTAACTGTTCACCGAGTCAACCCAGTGAGCTTAGATCAACCCTAGGACATCCAAAAATAGTTTGGAATATTAAATGACAAATTTTTGATTTAAATCTAGGATTTGATCCTATGCTCAAGGCCTACTGCCAGACTGCAGCCATAACTGATTTTGCAGCTGAGTTCTTAGAACCAGACCCAGGTGAGAGAAATATTATCGTGTATGTACGTGTAATAGTATTATTATGCCGACAATTAAAATTTTTAATTATAATGTTGTGTAATTTAATTCAGTTCAATTACTCAGAACTATTACACATTGTATATCTGTTGATCAACTCTGTAATTATATCATGATGACTGTGAATGTTAGACTAGGTGCCGCAGTCGGCTTGGAAACGAGGCCGGTGGTAGCCCGTAGTATGGGATACGGTTGACACCGCCCGACTCATACGATGCCATATAGACATGGGGCTAGTGTTTCATTACCCGTGCTACGCACCCTTGCCAACAGGGGTTAAGGTGTTGGATGACTGTGAGGACTACCGTAAAACCTTGGGCATTTATGTCGGGAAGCCTCAGCATAGCTGGGATGCCCCAGGGCAAATTTTCTGGGAAGTCTCGGGCTACAAGCTTGGGAAGCACCACTAGGTGAATCATGGCTATATGCCCAATTAAAGTTTATCCTCGAATTACATGTTGGGAAGCACCGGAAGGTGAGATTATATTGAGTCGATTACCTCACTAGTTCAATCCAAAGGGCCGGTCGGGCTGTCCTGGGTAGGGAGATGCTGGAGCTGGCTGGTTCTCTCCGACAACTCAATGGGTGTATTATAGGAAAGGGTAACCAAGCCCACACTAGGGATACATGTATCGGGGATTGTCGTAGCACTAACCTGACTTAGCTGTATTGTTAGGTGGCTAATTAAATAATCTAGACTTGCATATCATGTAGGAACATGTGGATTGTGGTTGCATATGCATGCATGATGATATGTTTTGCTCACGGGCTCAGTGGGGCTCACACTCTGTTATATATGTTTTTCTCTTAGATGATTGTGCAGATAGATGCCACTGTGGCATGGAGACTCCTTACGAGGAGGAGAGCCCTCATGATTATGATGCTATTGGTATGGACTCCGACGGAGGTCGTGTCGATGATGCGTGCGTTCTCGGTGGTCATTAATGAAGACCAGTGAGGGGCGCACATGATGCTTTTTGGCTTGGAGACTCCTTTTTGTTTTTGACAAAAGTTTATCCCCGTTTCTGCTTCTGGTTTAGTTTTAGCCTTTTCTTCTTTTTGGGGTTGAGTTATCTCGCCCTATATATATATATATATATGTATGTATGTATGTATGTATTTCCTTTTGGCTTTTGTACTTGTTAGCTTTACTTTTCAGTTGTGGGTTGTAATGGGGGAATGTACCAGAACTTACTTATGTATATATATCACAAACATTCCCTTATCGCTATGCTTTCTTTCTTTGTTACAATTGTAGATTATCTGCAGCACTATGATCTTACTTGTAGTAATGTTACGAATGTGGGACCGTGAATGTATTAATTGCTTCTAGATCCGTGGGATTTGGCGGATTGCCGTTATACAAATCGGGTCACCTACCTAATCCTCCCAGGGGTGGTTTGGGGTGTGACAATAGTCATATCCGTTGCAAGACTGAAGGTGAACAAAATAAACCCTTTCCCTAGGGTTTTCAGATCAACAAAACTTGATAAAACCCAGGCCTCTCGTATATGTTTGCGCACATCATTCATATTCAAGAAACAAAAATTCAGTCGACCAATCAGGGAGTATCTCAAGCGATCAATCTGTTCCTCATATGCACCTTGAGGAATCTTGATTCTGGTCCTGTTACCTTCCCGTACTAGTTGAGGCAAAGCATCCATGTTTGGAAGAGGCTTCTTGGCACCCACAGCCGCTGCAAAAGAACGAGGAAGAGCCCCCTGATCAAAAGCTGGGGCCACCGGTCGTGCAGAATCATCATTAGCAAGTCCTTCAGTGTTGTCCGGTGGTTCCAGGGGTTCAATTCCTGCTGCCATTGATGAAATCCCACCCCCTTCATGAAAAACCCTAGGGAAAACCCTAGCCACCGCAGTCACTCTCTCTCCAGAACTCATATTTTCAACGATTTCCGGACCAAGTTCGTTAATAACAAAGAAGAATAGAGATAAGTCAAGCCCTCCCCCTCTCTCCCCTCTTACCTTTTGAAGAAATTTGGAGGGTGAATCAAACTCAATTGAGGTGGATTTTCAAAGTAAATTTTAAGAACAATGAATTAAATTGAGAGAGAGAGAGAGAGAGAGAGAGATGAAACATGATTTTATTCAGTTTTAGAAATATGTAGGTGACATGAAAAAAACATGGAAATGAGAAAAAGCTATAAAACCTCAATGTTCCACCTTACTCCTTGAGAAAATATATTGCCCTAGGCATGGAATGAGGTATCGGTACCAGATCGTATCAGTATTGGCCTATCGATACCTACCCGATCTTGGATCATGAATCGGTATCAGACCAAAGGTAAAAATCATATAAAACCCAATTTTTTTTAAACAAAAAGTAAGGGTAAAATTGATCGATCCGTGCCGATATAAATCGGTATTAGTGGAGATCAATACTGTCCTTTATATTAATACCTCAATCCCTAGTCTTCGGGATTCCAACACAAAAACACCTATAAGAAGGCACATATACATTGGTAGAAGAAAAGCATAAAACTTATTAATAACATAAGGAGGAAGTCAAATTATTTGTAATTCGGATTTGTCCAAATAATTTGTTGAGTTTTTAGTTTGGCAATTATTCGACAAATTAAACACCTATGCTGGCAGATGAGGAAAAAGGGGAGAGGGGGATTAGGGTCTGGAGATTAGGTGACAATCATCAGACCAATCGGGCAGTCTGTGGCAGCTCACATGAAATAGTCAAAGCTGAACAGTTAGCCCTATTTATCAAGCAAGTCTACTGAAAGGCTATGCCCGTTTGTCAAGAAAATGGAAGAAAAAAGGGAAGAATTGGGCTTAATTGGTACCCACAAATTTAAGGCCATGCATCATTACCGTAATCGGGCCTCATAGGTCCGGCATGGACACATATATATTTAGTCAACCAATTATCGGTCTATAATCGGGGTTGAGTTAATGGGTCCTATCGGTTTTTAAACAGGAAGGCAAATTCATTACGTGAAAGGGTAAGGCTCTCTTCGGTTGGATTCTTAAAACAATCAAAAAAATGGATCCATGCCAAGATATCCAAATTATTTGATTGCACAAAACAAATCCAATCAAAGAGTAATATTAGTGAGGTTATTCATCATTAACTACTAAGTCAAAAGCTTTGAAACAACCATATATGACAACTAGCAAGAAAGAAATCTTTAATCTACAAATAAGAAATAAAAACCTAAACAATTCTATCAAGAAGCACATACAAGTGACAGAATTGAAAAAATAAATAAATAAATAAAACAAGCTTTCACGAGTAGAATCCATGAAACACATGTCAAGAGTGATTTTGAGATAGAACCGTTGACAAACAGAGCGAAGGCCAAAAAACTTACTCTTGGTATGCAGAGAGGATGAAGACGGAAGCTGTCACATCTGCAAACCACCCCCTGGGAGGATTCGGCTAGTGACCCGAATACCCGAAGTATTCGAAGACCTCTAGGATCCAGATGCAGTATTTACATGTCACAAGCACAACACCATATCAAGATAAAAAGTATCTCATTGATCAGAGTGCGCAAAAAGTACAATTCACAAGTTTATATACATTATTTATATTTAGATCCCCTTTTTCCCAAACAGCCTGGATTTTCATAGTTTCATCCATCGGGCCAGAAACAAACTATAATAAAATATTTACAGTGGAAATACATCCACCATAAAGAGTAGAGTTTTAACAAAAAAAAAAAAAAAAACAAATGAAAAGACTACGTCATCAGTCCCTGTTCTCCAAGTAATCCCCTCCGCTACCATCATATCCACCTGCACGATCATCTAAAAGATAATATTTCACAAGGGTGAGCTCCACCAAGCCCAGCAAGTAAAGGATAGACCACCTAATGCATGGAGTCAATTTTAAACTTAATTTCTACCTAACAAATAATGCCTAAGTCTCTAAGTCGGTACTACGCCAACAACTCGGGAAAACAGACTTGGGTCCGTCAACTCAACCCAAGCCCTAACCTCAATTGTTGCAGGGAGCCCACACTGGTAGTAATCCCCAGATCCCCTGTGGGTAGACCCCGATAATCATAGCCTGGACCCCACCCAATGTTCCACACACTCCTCAGCGACAAGGAGCTATGATCACCCAACACCTGAACCCCTGCTGGTAAGGGTTGTAGTACCAAGGAATGACGTCCCTAGCCATGTGCAGACTAAATGGCATAGTACGAGGTGTACAGTGCTCTCGTATCCCATACTACAGCGCACCATACCTCTCATATCCAAGCCATCTACGGCATCTATTCTAACATACAAAGTTCACATTCCATCACATTCCACATCGCATCGTAATTCCACAATTTCATAATCATAAGATATAAATGAAATAATTAATCAAACAGGTTCTAACAAGAATAAATTCATACATATGCATGATTCCTGAAAATCAATCCAAAATGATAAACATTCCAAAATAAAATCAAGGCCTATCTGTCACACCCGAAACCACCCCTGGGAGGATTAGGTAGGTGACCCGAATTACGTAATGGCAATCCGCCAAATCCCACGGATCTAGAAGCAGTTAATACATTCACGGTTCCACATTCGTAACATTACCACAAGTAAGATCAGAGTGCTTCAGATATTCTACAATTGTAAGAAAGAAAGAAAGTGTAGCGATACGGGAATGTTTGTGATATATATACATATGTAAGTTCTGATACATTCCCCCATTACAACCCACAACAGAAAAGTAAAGCTGACAAGTACAAAAGCCAAAAGGAAATACTACATATGTATATATATACAGGGCGAGACAACTCAACCCCAAAAAGAAAGAAAGGACTAAAACTAAACCAGAAGCAGAAACGGGGATAAACTCCTCTCAAAAGCAAAAAGGAGTCCCCAAGATAAAAAAATATCAAGTACGCCCCTCACTGGTCTTCATCAATGACCACCAAAAATGCACGCATCATCGGCATGACCTCCGTTGGAGTCCATACCAATAGCATAATAATCACGAGGGCTCTCCTCCTAGTAACGAGCCTCCATCCCACAGTGGCATCGATCTGCACAATCATCTAAGAGAAAAACATATACAACAGAGTGTGAGCCCCACTGAGCTCGTGAGTAAAACATATCATCATGCATGCATATGCAACCACAATCCACATGTTCCTACATGATATGCAAGTCTAGATTATTTAATTAGCTACCTAATAATACAGCTAAGTCAGGTTAGTGCTACTACAATCCCCAATACATGTATCCCTAGCGTGGGCTTGGTTACCCCTTCTCACGATACACCCATTGAGTTGTCGGAGAAAACCAGCAGGCTCCAGCATCTCCCTACCTAGGACAGCCCGACCGGCCCTCTGGATTGAACTAGTGAGGTAACCGACTCAATATAATCTCACCTTCCAGTGCTTCCTGACATGTAATTTGAGGATAAACTTTATGTGTGGCATATAGCCAAGATTCACCTATTGGTGCTTCCCAAGCTTGTAACTCGAGGCTTCCCGGTATATTTGCCCTGGGGCATCCCAGTTATGCTGAGGCTTCCCAGTGTAAACGCCCAAGGTTTTACGGTAGTCCTCACAGTCATCTAACACCTTAACCCCTGTTGGCAAGGGTTCGTAGCACGGGTGATGAAACTCTAGCCCCATGTCTATATGGCATCGTATGAGTCGGGCGGTGTCAACCATATCCCATACTACGGGCTACCACCGGCCTAGTTTCCAAGCCGACTACGACATCTAATCTAGCATTCACAATCATCATGATATAATCATAGAGTTGATCAATAGACATACAATGTGTAATAGTTTTGAGTAATTGTACTGAATTAAATAACAGAACATTATAATTAAAGAATTTAATTGCGGGCATAATAATACTGTTACACGTACATACTCGATAATATTTCACTCACCTGGGTCTGGTTCTAAGAACTCACCTGCAAAATCAGTTCCGGCTGCAGTCTGGCTGTAGGCCTCAAGCGTGGGATCAAATCCTTGATTTAAATCAGAAATTTGTCATTTAATATTCCAAACTATTTTTGGATGTCCTAGGGTTTATCTAAGCTCACTAGGTTGACTCGGTGTACAATTGGTCATCACTTGGAATTCTCTGGGCCTTGCATTAGGCCTTAGGCCTATGTCCCGGTGCATCATCCAGAGTTGGTGGCCTAGGGGCTGAATGGTCATTTGTCACATTGGTACATGTCCCTAGGGTATATTAGCTTCACAATACTGTCCTCAACTTGACAGTGCTGCAAGGCCATCACAGGTAGGGTTTCCAAGTCCTGTGGGGCCCACTTGGGTACCCAAAGCATTCATACATGTGGACAGATGTGGAGAGGGGTATTTTGGTCATTTTCCACCTCCCTACACAGTTTCATGACCTATGGGTGAAGTCCCCCAAGTCAGATCAGCAATACAGTGCAATTTCATTCACTGGGCGATGTCTCTGGGTGATGTCTGCATCGCCCAGAGATTGCAAAACCGGAATCAGGCTGAGATTGCAAGGTTTTGAGCTATAGGCAGTGCATGGATCCTCTCCCCATGCATGTTAGGTCATCTTGGACCCCCAGGGGCATACTTTGCATTGGTCCATGTGAATTTTCACTTGGGCCCACCACTTGGCTGCCAGGAGCTGCCCAGACAGCCCAGTAAATAGTAACCTAGGATATCTTCAGTTGCAAATCTGGGTTTTGGCTGCATGCAAGGCTAGATTTACATGTAAAATGAAAATCTAAAGCTGCTACCACCTAGGGCTAGGTCTCATGCAGCCAGGGCATACAATCTGGACCCCAGACTGTCCAGTTCTTGGTGTAACAGGGCAGTGCAACCTAGCACAACCCAGGTTCGGTCTCAGACTTGTAAAACAACAAACAAATTCATCATAATAACCTCAGATCTTCCATGCAATAGGTTTGCATGGTTGATTTGAGATGGTTCGTGGCAGCCCACAGCTATTCTGGGTTGCCAGTGGCCAGATATCCATCAAAACAAAGAGAAACAAAGAGGGCAGCAGTGATTCATCAAGGCAGTAGGTATGAGCAGGGATGTTTATACCTAAACAAGTGTAGGGCTGCTCGAATCCAGGGCCTTGGAGGGCAAGGCTGCTCCCTTCCTTCTTCTCTTTCTCTTTTCTTCTTCTCCTTCCTCTCTTTCCTCTCCCTTCCCCCACAATTTGAACAGTAGCCAAGGGTTCTAAAATGAGCCTAAGGCCCCCTATTTATAGCCCAACCCATGACTAGGGCCTGTTTGGCTGTTAAGGCCTCTTTTTTAAATGCATTTTTTACTCCATTTTCAGCCATTCTGGGCACTCAGGTGGAATCCACAGTGATCCAAGGGTATGAGGTGGTCCCTTAGATTCCCCTCAACCTATGGAGGGTGCCTATGTCCAATATAGGTGGTCCCCACAGATCAAATCCTAGAAAAACAATAATTTCCCACTCTGGGCGATGTCTCTGGGTGATGTCTGCATCGCCCAGAGATTTCAACAAGGCTGATTCTCTGTGGGCTTGCATAGGGGTTTGACGCAGGGTCAGGGCCTTGTACCCACATGTCATTTAGGATCTTTTACACACGTTTTTTGGGGTAGGACCCACAGTTATGGAGAGGAGAGAGAATACTTGGAGTCCAGGCAATACATTATGCTGTGAGCTGTGCATTTGCAGGGGTCAGTGATCCATCTACTGACAGGCATATAGGAGGTCATCCTCATGGTTTCTTCAACAAGTTCAATCACTGGAGTGATATTCCACAATGTGCTTGGGTGCCATGTCGGGGGCTCCTGTCCTTCAATCAAAATCCCAATCAGTCAGGAGCAGGGTTTGACATTTCTCCCCACCTTACAAAAATTTCATCCTCAAAATTGGCTTACCTTTTAACTCAAAGAGTTGGGGATATTTCTCTTTCTTTTCTTCCTCACGTTCCCAAGAAGCTTCCTCTATGGGATTGTTTCACCATCGAACCTTTACAAAGGTGACCATGCGGTTACGGAGGTTATGCTCCTTTATATCTAATAAATCCGAAGGCTGTTCTTCGTAGGTCATATCCAAGTCCAACTGTTCAAGTTCAGTTGAGAGTACATGTGTCGGGTTGTTGATGTATTTCCTTAGCAATTACACATGGAAAACTTCATGGATGCCTTGCAAAGATGGCGGCAACGCCGATCGGTATGTTACAGGTCCTACTTTGTTGAGAATTTCATAAGGACCAATGAATCTTGGGCTCAGCTTGCCCTTCTTGTTGAAGCGTAGCAATCCCTTTGTTGGAGACACTCGAAGGAACACCTTTTGCCCGACTATAAATTCAATGTCTTTCCTTCGATTATCCGCATAAATTTTTTGTCTTGACTGGGCTGCCTTGATTTTCTCTCTTATGATATCCACCTTATCACATGTTGCTTGTATCATATCTAGCCCGAGATATTTTCGTTCTCTGATCTCGTCCCAATATAACGGGGTTCGGCACTTCCGGCCATAAAGTGCTTCAAACGGTGCCATGCCAATGGTGGAGTGATGACTATTATTGTATGCAAATTCCACCAGAGGTATGTGGGCATCCCAACTATCACTCATTTCTAAGACACAGGCTCTGAGCATGACCTCCAGAGTCTGGATAGTTCTTTCTAATTGTCCGTCCGTCTGCGGATGGAAAGCTGTACTAAGATTCAGCTGAGATCCTAATGCCTTTTGTAAATTCCTCCAAAACCTTAAGGTAAATCGAGGATCTCTATCAGATACTATACTGATAGGCACTCCATGTAAGCGGACTATATTTTCAATATATAGCTAGGCAAGCTTCTCCATTGAATAACTTATCTTGATCGGTACGAAGTGAGCTGCCTTCGTTAGTCCATCTACAATTACCCATATCGCATTTATCCCTTTCCTGGTGTTGGGAAGATTTGTCATGAAATCCATAGTAATCCTTTCCCACTTCCATTTGGGTATAGGGAGTGGCTGCAACAATCCATATGGTAGGTGTCTCTCTGTTTTTATCTACTAACAGGTGAGGCACTTAGACACGTAAATTGCTATGATCTCTTTCATCCCAATCCACCAGTAGTACTTCTTCAAGTCCTTATACATCTTCGTGCTCCCAGGATGGATTGAATAGGGTGAGCTGTGTGCCTCTTTAAGGATTCGGTCTTGGATGTCAAAATCATCAGGCACGCATAATCTGTCTCAAAACTTCAATGTACCATCACAGGCCAATGAAAAATCTGGGTCCTTATGGACTCCTTGCTGTACTTCCCAAATAATCTTGGCCAGCTCAGGGTCTAATGGTTGCTTTGCAATTACCTCCTCTCGTATCGACGACTGTAAATCCATAGCTGCTAGTTGTATAGCCGTTCCTTCAATCACGAGTTCTAGAACAAGCTTCCAAGCTTCTTTATATAACTGTTCACTTACGACCAAGGAAGTGAGGGATGCAGCCTGAGATTTTCTGCTTAACGCATCTGCTACAATGTTGGCCTTGCCTGGGTGGTACTGGATTTCATAGTCATAATCCTTCACCAGTTCTAACCACCGTCTCTGTCTCATATTCAGCTCCTTTTGGGCGAAGAAATACTTTAGACTTTTGTGATTGCTAAAGATTTCACTCTTTTCACCGTATAGGTAATGCCACCATATCTTTAACGCGAAGACCATCGCCGCCAATTCTAAGTCATGAGTGGGGTAGTTCTTTTCGTGTTCCTTTAGTTGTCTTGAGGCATAGGTGACCACTTTACCTTTCTGCATTAGGATGCCACCCAATCCTGTCCTGGATGCATTAGTATACACTACCATTCCTCCAGTGCAGTCTCGTATGGTCAAAACTGGAGCTGTTACTAACCGGTTTCTCAATTCTTGAAAGCTTTTCTTGCATGCTTTATTCCACTCAAACTTGGTGCCCTGCTTTGTAAGTTTATCATGGGTGCCGAGATGCGCGAGAAATTTTAGATAAATTGGCGGTAATAACAGGCCAAACCTAAGAAACTTTGGATCTCAGTGGCACTCTTCGGAGTCTCCCACTTGAGAACCACTTTCACGTTGCCTGGGTCTACTTTAATGCCGTCCCTAGTGACAATGTGTCCCATGAATCCAATTTGGTGTAGCCAAAATTCACACTTGCTGAACTTGGCGTACAGCTGGTGTTCCCACAACTGCTGCAACATAAAGGTAAGGTATCGAGTGTGCTCTTCCTCACTCTTGGAGTACACCAGAATGTCATCAATAAACATGATGATGAACTTGTCCAAAACATCATGGAATACTCTGTTCATCATGTCCATGAATGCTGCCAGGGCGTTGGCTAACCCGAACGACCAAACCAGGAACTTAATGTCCGTATTGAGTTCTAAACGATGTTTTTTTAATGTCGCCACTCTTGATCTTCAATTGATGGTATCCCGACCTAAGATCAATCTTGGAGAAAACGCCTGCTTCTTGTAGCTGGTCAAATAGGTCATCGATGCGCGGCAACGGGTATCGATTCTTGATGGTCAGCTTATTTAGCTCTCGCTAGTCGATACACAGCCGCATGCTGCCATCCTTCTTCTTCACGAACAGCATGGGTGCTCCCCATTGAGATACACTAGGTCGTATAAAACTTTTCTTCAGTAGGTCTTGAAGTTAGACCTGTAGCACCTTCAGTTCGATTGGTGCCATTCGATATGGTGCCTTGGATATCGGTGTTGCACCAGGGGTTAGATCAATTTCGAACTCTGTCTCAAGATCTGGCGGTATCTAGGTCAGATCTTTTGGAAAAACATTAGGAAATTCTCTGACGACGTCAAGTTCCTCCAAGGGTTTTATCTTTGCCTTCGTATCTATCACAGCGGCCAAAAAGCCTTGCCATCCTTCATCTAGCAACTTTCGTGCCTGGAGGGAAAATAAGGTTATCCTTTTGGGTTTCCTTTTCGGTTCACTTTGATAGGTGAAAACTAACCCATCTTCCAACTTGAATACTATCCTCTTATCCGCACACATGACGTTTGCACCATAGGCGGATAGCCAATCCATACCTAATATCACGTTAAAGTCCTTCATATCAAACTTTATTAGTCGTACGGTTAAATTCTTCCCGCAAATCTCTATCTGGCAGGGGTCGTAAACCTCTTTCAATCTTACGACACTACCCATCGGTGTGCTGACTACTAGTTCATGCCCGATGTCTCTTGGTTGATCTCTCATCCTACTCGCAAAGGTGGTAGAAACAAAAGAGTGGGATGCACCCGAGTCGAATAATACTCGTGCAGATATGGTTGAGACACTCAGGGTACCTAGGGTTTGTACATAATTTAGGTCACATAAAGTAAACTGGTTATTCCCTATAACTTAGCAGTGTTTAGCGAACTTACCTGTCAATACATCGGGGTTTGCCTCAGCTTCCTCATTTGTCATTGCGTACACCTTTCCTCGCATCCAATTATCCCGTGGCTGAAAAGGTCTAGCGTAGGGCTGATTCGGCGAGTTGTTGCCATACCCACACAATCTGCATTCCTTGGCCATGTGCCCTTCCTTGTTGCACACATAACACTTATAGGGTGGAATAGCTAGTGTAGAGGCTTGGCTCACTTGACTTGTGGCTGGTCGAGCTGTTGTAGCTGCCGTTGTCGCCTGACTCGTAGCCGATTGAGTAGGTCGATTAAAAGTGGGGCGAAAAGGGTTCTGACCCACGTTCGGCCTATGGTACGGGGTCGGGTTGGAATACGAACTGGTTTCATGGTAAGTTTTGTTCGGCCAACCAAAGGTCTGAAAATTACTTGGCCTTTTGCCTAACCTGAGCAACGTCACAACTTTCTCTTTCTCTTTCTCTTTAAATCTGTCTTCCATCGTCTTCGCCTTATCGACCATCTGAGCATAGTCCCGAATGTCCATAACTGACAATACTGATCCAATCTCAGTTTTGAGTCCCTTCTTAAACTTCTTTGCCTTACTAACTTCCCCTCTTAGGTGCTCTAGAGCGAAATGGAACAGGTCTTCAAACCGCTGTTGGTAATCCAACACTGAGTTGGTCCCTTGTACCAGTGCAGTGAACTCAGCTTCTTTCCTGTCCCTGAAGCTCTCCGAGAAGTAGTTCTTGAAGAAGACTGCTTTAAATTGGTTCCATGTGGGATTTAGATGAGTGGCTTCTAGATTTGGCTTTATAACCTTCCACCAACCTTCAGCCTCATTCTGTAACTGATAAACCGCACATATCAGTTTCTGTGGATCCATGCACTCAAGCACTTCAAATGCCTTCTCTAGGGCGCTAATCCACCGCTTCGGCTGCATTGCCTCGGAAGTCAATTTGGAAAACGCAGGTGGTTGGAGTTTCTTGAATCTCTCCATCACCTTGGCGGTAGAGTTTTCTGCTAAGTGTTGAGGTATAGGTGGTGGGAAAAGTACGGGCCGATTAGGTGGTGGAGGTGGTGCTGCACGCTCATGCATCATGGTTGCAAATTGCGTAGACATTTGGCCTAGCAATTCTTGTTGCTGCTCTATGGTTCGCATCATTGTGGTCATGAGAACATTTACTTCACCGGCTTCCATGCCCGGTTGAGGTGCCGCAACAATGGCTCGAGCAGCCGCTGGTGCTTTCGATGAAGTAGCCGATGCCTCGGAATTTTAGGCCTCAGTCCCATTTGGAAGTTCAACCTCCGATATAACACGTGGGCGCTTTCCTTTGTGACCACTCCGAGAACTTCTTGTGTTGACCATGGTTGCCTTCTTTTGAAAAGAGCAACACACTCGATGATCCAACATTTTCTTTCGGGTCAACAGAATAATTCCTAGTTAAGACATGTACACACCTATTCCATAGTTCTAGTGATTTATGTAGTCGCACCAGTAAGGTATGTTGTTAGATATGTCTTCTTTGTTTGTTATAAGGTGCTTCTTTCATTTGTGTTCTATTCTTAAACATTTTATATAGTGATAAGCTATGCATGACACTATATGATAGACTTTAAATTTTTAAATAAAAGTCTTTTAATTATTTCCTGAGTCTAACAGGCAAGTCTCTATAGCTGCCAACTAGTGATAATGTTCTGCACGTAAAGGTAGGCTATATCGCCTCTAATCTCATCTGCTAAGGATAAGTAAATGGCTTGACCCACGGGCTCACTGGCGTCTGCAAGAGCTAAGTAAACTACTAGTTGGTTCTCGGCATGAGCTCGTATTTCACGTATCTTGGTCAGTCTTCTCCTCAGTTGCCTAATGTATCGCATGATGCTACGGTCTCCAGGCTTGGCTGAGGTAATATGGTCCTGTCATGAAAAGTTTCTAAGCATCAGGTTATACTTAATTAAAAGAATTAAGTACATGTCTACAGGAATTTAAGCGTCTATAGTCAAATAAAATATAAATGGGTTGGCTCGAGGCATCTTAGCATCTAGGGTTTCAACTTGACTGGACAACCTATTGAACCTTAGTCTTGGTTAGCCTAGGCTGTGAGTATGGTAAGTTCTACGCTCACTACACATCATAAATACATATTACATCATACTTACATATCTATGTTCAAATTTTGCGTAGCATCACACCACTCGGTTCATACACGCACAGTATTAGGCACATAATAGATATTTATGTACACACTATTTCATATAGCCATAGTCACATCTATCTATTATTAGATATTTACATACAAAAGAAAATTCCCAAATTCCTATGTGTTTTGTCTTTATTTTAAAATTCCCAAGTTATGGCTATACCTTCCTAATTAGGTTATTGGGAAATAATTGAATTTATTTAGTTAATTAACTAAAATTTTTTTTTTTACATGTTACGAATATTTGTAAAAATTCATATTTTTATGTTTATTGAAGTCATTTAGGCAAAATAAAAGTTTCCATGAGCTGTCACACAAAAATAGCAAAAATTTAATCTCTGGGCATTAGATGCATCGCCCAGTGCTATCGCCTAGAGAATCGGGGCTCAAATATAATAGTCCGAGAGGGCCCCATTTCATTCTATTTCTTTTCTAAAACTTCCTAAACACCTAGGGCAGACTTTTGGAGGGTAGTGTGACCTTTTCCACACCATTTCCTTGCAATTCCTCGGGTTCTTCCGCGAGCCTACGTCACTTTGGGTAAGATTCTTTAACCTTATTCCCCAATTTAGGTCTTTTCTTTATTTTTCTTGTTTTTGTTCGGTTTTTATCAATTCCTCATTCCCTATCTTCTTCTTTTCTTCCCTTTTTGTAGCCTAATGTCTATTAGCCACCGAACGGCAAGGAAATCCATAGCACGCAAGAGGCTATGGTTCAAGAGTGAACATTCTTCTTCCTCTACGGTGCCACCTTCTTCTCCTAGGGATGATTCTTCATCGGAGGAGCTGGAGTTTGACCGGTTTCTTTTCTCTAGGTATGAGCACTCCAGGGATTGGGATAAGTTTAGGTTTCTAAAGATTTTCAATGGTCGGGTGGTACAGGTGGATGACTTCCACCAGTACAGTTTGTTCACTAGGTTCAACACTTTGGGTTGGGCCTCTATGTTGACACCCACAGAACCTTGTTATCCCAACTTGGTTCGGTACTTTTACTGTAACTTGGTACCATCTGGGGCACAGGAGTTCGGATTAGAGAGTAGAGTGAAGGGGGTGGATATTAGGCTGACCACCGCCACATTAGCATGGATCCTGGAGCTGCCCAACACTGGGGTGAGATGTTATTACAAGCCCAGGGTCGACATTTCTGACATGTTCTCTTTGGAGACTAGGAGGAAGGTCTTCAAAGCACTGACTGGTTCTGAGAGCACACCCAGATATGAGGCTTCCTACAAGCCCAGTGCTCGCATTATTAGTAGGTGTGTATCGTACAACATCTACCCTAAAGGCGGGAACAGGGGTAGCATTTCCACGCTGAGAGCCTATATTACTTATTGCCTACTAGGAGCGGGCAAAGGAGGTCTAGTATAAACCTCCCATACTTACTACTTCAAGCCATGCTGTATCACGCCCAAAACCCTTCTAATGGGAACCTTCCATATGGGAAGTTCCTTACTTTGGTTTTCCAGCACTTCGAGGTTCCTCTAGACGGTGAGTACATGGAGAGAGACAGATCTAGGCCCATCAACAAGACCTCGATCTTGAAGATGAAGGTACCGGGGGAACCAGGTGATGATCCTGAGGAGGGTGAGCAGATGGAGATGTAGGGTGATGATGAGCACGGTGAGGAGTATGGAGAGGAGGGAGACATCCAGGGAGATGAGTAGGGCGACTTTGGGGAGTTAGTTGCACAGTTCACAGATTTGCCCGCATATGAGGTGACAGGTGCCACTAGCTCGCATGTGCCAGAGCCATCTGAGTGGTCACAGGTGATGTCACGGTTCCAGGGCCTTAGTACCCAGCTTACTGATATGACGACACGGATGGATCGGAGCTTCTCATCTTTAGAGAGTAGAGTGGTATCTATAGAGCAACGCCTGGACTTTTGGGACAGATTCTACCGCGTTGACTCACGCCAGTCTCAGCCTCCATCGAGTGATTTCCCATCGACTGAGTAGCACTCGAGCCAGCTACTGCCTCGACTTACGTGGTTCCGACTCACATCATTTTTCTTTTTTTTAGCTTATGTATCTTTTTTTTGTTCGTGGTGTATGTTGTTTTTTTTTTTTGTCAACTTATGTAAATTTGAAAGTAGTAAAATGTCAAACTTTATGTAGTGGCTCGACCATAGTTATCTTTTATTAGTGTAATTATGCATCTTTTCATTTAATTACATCTATCTCCCCTATAGCTTTTACTTTATTACATGTTTTAATGTTGGTAGCTTATTATTCCTATTATGCATCCCGTGAATGTAAGAAGAGCCTCACGCTCTGATACCAAGCTCTGTCACACCCCAAACCACCCCCTGGGAAGATTAGGTAGATGACCCGAATTGTATAACGGCAATCCACCAAATCCCACGGATCTAGAAGCAGTTAATACATTCACGGTCCCACATTCGTAAGATTACCACAAGTAAGATCAGAGTGCTGCAGATATTCTAACAATTGTAACAAAGAAAGAAAGCGTAGCGATATGGGAGTGTTTGTGATATATATACATATGTAAGTTCTGATACATTCCCCCATTACAACCCATAACAGAAAAGTAAAGCTGACAAGTACAAAAGCCGAAAAGAAATACATACATATATATATATATATATATACAGGGCGAGACAACTCAACCCCAAAAAGAAAGAAAAGACTAAAACTAAACCAGAAGCAGAAACGGGGATAAACTCTTGTCAAAAGCAAAAAGGAGTCCCCAAGACAAAAAGCATCAAGTGCGCCCCTCACTGGTCTTCATCAATGACCACCAAGAACACACGCATCCTCAGCACGACCTCCATCGGAGTCCATACCAATAGCATCATAATCACGAGGGCTCTCCTCCTCGTAATGAGCCTCCATGCCACAGTGGCATCGATCTGCACAATCATCTAAAAGAAAAAAAAAACATATATAACAGACCGTGAGCCCCACTGAGCTCGTGAGTAAAACATATCATCATGCATGCATATGCAACCACAATCCACATGTTCCTACAAGATATGCAAGTCCAGATTATTTAATTAGCCACCTAACAATACAGCTAAGTCAGGTTAGTACTACTACAATCCCCAATACATGTATCCCTGGTGTGGGCTTGGTTACCCCTTCCCGCGATACACCCATTGAGTTGTCGGAGAGAACCAGCTGGCTCCAGCATGTCCCTCCATAGGACAGCCCGACCAGCCCTCTGGATTGAACTAGCAAGGTAACCAACTCAATATAATCTCACCTTCTGGTGCTTCCCGACATGTAATTCGAGGATAAACTTTATATGTGGCATATAGCCAAGATTCACTTGTTGTTGCTTCCCAAGCTTGTAGCCCAAGGCTTCCCGACATATTTGCCCTGGGGCATCCCAGCAGTGCTGAGGCTTCCCGGCATAAACGGCCGAGGTTTTACGATAGTCCTCAAAGTCATCAACCACCTTAACCCCTATTGGCAAGGGTTCGTAGCATGGGTGATGAAACTCTAGCCCCATGTCTATGTGGCATCGTATGAGTCGGGCGGTGTCAACCGTATCCCATACTACGGGCTACCACCGGCCTCGTTTCCAAGCCGATTGCGGCATCTAATCTAGCATTCACAATCATCATGATATAATCACAGAGTTGATCAATAGACATACAATGTGTAATAGTTTTGAGTAATTGAACTGAATTAAATAACACAACATTATAATTAAAGAATTTAATTGTCGGCATAATAATACTATTACACGTACATACACGATAATATTTCACTCACCTGGGTCTGGTTCTAAGAACTTAGCTGCAAAATCAGTTCTGGCTGCAGTCTGGCTGTAGGCCTCGAGCACGGGATCAAATCCTAGATTTAAATCAGAAATTTGTCATTTAATATTCTAAACTGTTTTTGGATGTCCTAGGGTTGATCTAAGCTCGCTGGGTTGACTCGGTGTACAATTGGTCATCACTTGGAATTCTCTGGGCCTTAGGCCTATGTCCCGGTGCATCATCCAGAGTTGGTGGCCTAGGGGCAGAATGGTCATTTGTCACATTGGTACATGTCCGTAGGGTATATTAGCTACACAATACTATCCCCAACTTGACAGTGCTGCAGGGCCATCACAAGCAGGGTTTCCAAGTCCTACGGGGCCCACTTGGGTACCCAAAGCATTCATACATATGGACAGATGTGGTGAGGGGCATTTTGGTCATTTTACACCTCCCTACACAGTTTCATGGCCTATGTGTGAAGTCCCCCAAGTCAGATCAGCAATACAGTGCAATTTTATTCACTGGGCAATGTCTCTGGGTGATGTCTGCATCGCCCAGAGATTGCAAAACCGAAATCAGGCTGAGATTCCAAGGTTTTGAGCTAGTGCATGGATCCTCTCCCCATGCATGTTAGGTCATCTTGGACCCCCAGGGGCATACTTTGCACTGGTCCATGTGGATTTTCACTTGAGCCCACCACTAGGCTGCCAGGAGCTGCCCAGACAGCCCAGTGAATGGTAACCCAGGGTATCTTCAGTTGCAAATCTGGGTTTTGGCTGCATGCAAGGCTGGATTTATATGTAAAATGGAAATCTAAAGCTACTACCACCTAGGGCTAGGTCTCATGCAGCCAGGGCATACAATCTGCACCCCAGACTGTTCAGTTCTTGGTGTAACAGGGCAGTGCAGTCTAGCACAGCCCTGGTTCGATCTCAGACTTATAAAACGGCAAACAAATTCATCATAATAACCTCAGATCTTCCATGCATTAGGTTTACATGGTGGATCTGAGATGGTTCATGGCAGCCTACAGCTGTTCTGGGCTGCTAGTGGCCAGATATCCATCAAAACAAAGAGAAACAAAGAGGGCAGCAGTGATTCATCAAGGCCGCAGGTATGAGCAGGGATGTTTATACCTGAACAAGTGTAGGGCTGCTCGAATCCAGGGCCTTGGAGGGCAAGGCTGCTCCCTTCCTTCTTCTCTTTCTCTTTTCTTCTTCTCCTTCCTCTCTTTCCTCTCCCTTCCCCCACGTTTTGAACAGTAGCCAAGGGTTCTAAAATGAGCCTAAGGCCCCCTATTTATAGCCCAGCCAATGACTATGGCCTATTTGGCGGTTAAGGCCTCTTTTTAAAATGCATTTTTGACTGCATTTTCAGCCATTCTGGGCACTCAGGTGGGGTCCACAGTGATCCAAAAGTATGAGGTGGTCCCTCAGACTCCCCTTAACCTATGATGGGTGCCCATGTCCAATATAGGTGGTCCCCACAGATCAAATCATAGAAAAATGCAATTTCCCACTCTGGTCGATGTCTCTGGGTGATGTCTGCATCGCCCAGTGCATCGCCCAGAGATTTCAGCAAGGCTAATTCTCTGTGGGCTTGCACAGGGGTTCGACCCAGGGTCAGGGCCTTGTACCCACATATCATTTAGGGTCTTTTACACACATTTCCAAGGGTGGGATCCATAGTTATGGAGAGGAGAGAGAATACCTGGAGTCTAGGCAATACATTATGCTATGAGTTGTGCATTTGCAGGGGTCAGTGATCCATCTATTGACAGGCATATAAGAGGTCATCCTCATGGTTTCTTCATCAATTTCAATCACTGGAGTGATACTCCACAGTGTGCTTGGGTGCCATGTCAGGGGTTCCTATCCTTCAATCAAAATCTTAGTCAGTCAGGAGTAGGGTTTGACACTATCCCCACTCACCTTGCAACAGTCGAGTTTGCACTACTGGGTTAGTTCACGAGTCGATTGTCGGTAGGTTCAATGACCCAAGAGTTAGGTCCTAATATTTATAAACCAAACATATACGTTAGGTGGTATTCTAATGTTACAGAAGTCCCAAGATAGGTTAGGGTTAATTTAGAACAGATTTGGAGTTAAGAAAACATCTGACAGCAACACTGGTCTGTGCCTCTGGTTGACTAGTGACTTCCACCAGAGAAATAGTAAATGAAAATTGACCCAAGAGTTAGGTTTTTAATATTTATGAACTAAGCATGCATGCTAGATGATATTCTAATGATACTAAAATCTCAAGATAAGTTAGGATTAATTTAGAATGGGTTAAGAAAACACCTTTCAGTAACACTGGTCTGTGTCTCTGGTTGACCAGTAACTTCCACTAGAGACAAACAGAAAACGAAAATTAAGAGGAAAACAGAGCTTTGAAGGAGGTTTTGGGTTGGTCTTCCGTAATTGACATCAGGGATGATTCCCACGTATAAAATTGAGTTCCTGTGATTTCAAAATAGGCTAGGGAGGTGGGCAATTTGGGGAATTGGGGTTAAGTTAATGATCATGGTTCAGATTTGCAAGAAATATTCAGAGTTATTTTACATGAACTAAACCAACTACGTATGGTTGGAAAACTAATTTATACAGCATGGATTAAACTAAACAGGGTGCTAATTGATGGTAGCACCAATAATCTATGACCTAGATGAAACTTCCTAATAGAGTCTAGCATATATGGAGAGAGCTTGACTAAATTAAACAATCCTCTAGGTAAATCTGGTTGGAAAACTAATTTATATAGCATGGATTAAACTAAATAGGGTGCTAATTGATGGTAGCACCAACAATCTATGACCTAGATGAAACTTCCTAATTGAGTCTAGCATATGTGAAGAGAGCTTGACTAAATTAAATAGTCGTCTAGGTAAATCCATACCCATGAAACTGGGTGCATAGATTTCCCAAATCAGGGATGAACTTGGCACAAGAATCATAGTAAGGAAAAAGAATTACAGGATGATTCATGGGAAGGAGATGAGATATGAGTGGTAAGCCTCTTACCAAAACAGAATTGTAGTCTTCAACCTTCTTCTTCTTCTTTCTCTTTTCTCTTCTTTTCTTCTTTGCTTCCAACGTATTCAATAGTAGAGATAGGAATAGTGAAATGAGTTTTAGGTTTAATTTTTGGTTTATATAGACAGTGGGTTAGTCGGTCAGTTTAGTCTTATCCCAATTAATTATAAATAATTAATTTGCTAAATTAATGTATGAGGGTTAGTTAAGTGGGTCCCACGTAATAACGTTGTTGGGGAAACATTCCAACAAGCTAAATGGGACGCGACAGCAAGATCCCCGACTCGAGGCACTGGGTCCCACACTCCTGAGACAAGAATCTATAGTAATAGTAGCTCTGGTTGATATAAGTAATTGACCAGAGTGATCCACCAGAATGTTTTATATGTTGTCCAAGTGTCGAAACACCTCAAGCTTTGGCGGTTTTGTGTATTAACACATTTCCAATGATGTTTTCATGCCCCAAATACCCAAAACATGGTCAGGGTCACTTTCCATGATTTATACATTAGATTGTAAATTTTGAAATTGTATGGGGGAGGTACGCTTCATTTTGCCGGTAGACGACGAGCTACCACCAAGATTCAGTCTTCATCTTCTACTCGTTCGAACATCAAAGCAATACTCCATAATGTATACAAGGCTGCCACTTCGGATTCTGGACCTACCATTGGATTCGGGTCGTAAAAGCCAAGTTGTAACATTCTCCCCACCTTACAAAAATTTCTTTCTCAAAATTTGGCGTGTCTGGGGATCCGTACAAGTGAGGATACCTCAATCACTTTCATCTTTTTATCACCCAGATGTTCCTTTATCGGGGCGATTACTTCATAGTACCTTTTTGTCTCATATGGCACGCCTCTTTCATTTTAATTGAGTTGCCAAGATTCAATTCTCAAATATCCAGCCCTCAACAAGCGATGTAAATTACACCCAGGTTTGGTTAATCTAAGACTCTACTTATTATAAGGATCTAAGGGAAATCGAACCTCAAACGTACACTTCAAGAAATCAATTGATCAAGTTATCCTCGCGTATTCCACCCACTAATTTATGTTTCTTACAACTTTGGGTTATATGGTATAAGTTTATACTACCTTGCTTACAAGACTTTTTCCTGTGAAGACTTTCACTACATGTTCTTCAATACCTACTCAACTTTAGAATGAATAGGGTATTGATGGGATCACTACTGTTCACTCCCAATGACGGAGGGGACATTCGATGACCCATTACTCCACTCATATTATTGAGCAAGGTTTTGTCAAAAATCCTTCAATTCTAGTCCTCATTGTTCTTGGCTATTCTTGGTTATACTGACACCTGTTTCCGTTATTTTTACCAACTTAAACCTCCAACTCTGTTATTCGTTCCCAATTACTTGATATACCTCATACTTGCTTGAATTCAGCCTGTAATGTTCTATCTATTTGATTTGTGGGCATATATCCTTATCGAGACTTTATTACTCGTCTACGGTCTCTCACCGTCCTTCCAGAATCTAGATATGAATATAAGATTTTCTAATGGATAAAGTTCATACAATACTTTTAAATTCACAACATATCCAGTAGGAGTGCTAACCATTAATTTGTGTTCTAAGTTCTTCTAGGACATATTTCTATTACTAGCAAAAGTAGTAGGAACGAAGGAGTATGATGCACTGAACTTAAATAATATTCAAATAGGTGTGGATGAATGATAGGAGAACACAATCCACGAGGAACATTTCTGTTGGATCGAGTTCAAACCATGATTGTTTTCTGAAAAGAAAATTTAGGAATATATATACTTGCTTGGATGCAATAAGAAGATTCGACATATCACATATGTTGGGACAATGTTATACTCTCTAAATATTAGAATAGAATCAATCAAGGATACATGCTTCACAAAAGTATGATTTAAGATCTGAAATTTACAGTCGAAATGTTTAGATAGAAGGATGATGAGGCAAGATTAAGTAGAAATATGTACTCGTATGTCCTAACTTAAACACTAGATTTGGTCTGACCGTGGATGGAGTAAGATTTCGATATGGGTTGTTTGAGTATGGAGTTATTCTATTCCCCTTTCGATTACGCAGAAATCCCTGGCTGTTAGCGTTCAATTACGGTACAACTAGGTCTATAGATCTCTACAATTAACTGATTATCTTTTCGAGTTTATTATTCAGCTCGTGAATATCGTTATTGTCATAATGGTATTCTTCGATTGGTCTTAAGGTATAATTCATTTATAAATCTCCTTATAGCGTTAATTCTTCTCTCGGGCTCTAATCAACTAGAGTAGGTACAAACTAGGAGTTCAAATCGCATAGTTCTCTATCCGTTAATGCACATTTGAGAATCTAAAATTTTTGTACTTAGGGGAAACATATCCCATTTGATGGGTATAATTTATCTTGTGAGTATAGAGGTTAAATCATGGGTGAGGTGTCCAAAAACTAAGTTTCAGAAGTATCCAACTCAATCCCAACCGAATTTCACTGTCCTGCCAGTCTCTGGTCTGTGTGAGGTGTCGACCAATCACATCAATCAGAATGTATAGGTTTTAAAACTCAAATCACAATTCATTTTGTTCATTTCTTATTTGACTTTTAAGAAAGCGGTTGTTTTAAGATCGACTGGAGGGTCTTTTTTTTTTTTTTTTTTTAAAAGTATTCTCTCATCATTCCAAGGCTTTTCTTCAAGGTTCTTGTACTCAGTATTGCAAAAACTTAAGTTTTATTTGAAATCCTTAAATTTCTTTATAAAATTTTTTTTTTTAGAAACCTTAGGTCTTTTCTTATTTTTTTTTCTCTTGTGAAATCATTTTTTTTTTGTAATTGTTGTTCCTTTTTTTGTTCATTGCTTAAACTAAAGGCTTTCTTTACTATTCTTGTTATCTTCTTCTCTTTTTTTTTTTTTTCTGTTTGAGGTTTCATTAGAGAATCTTTTTTTAAACACCCTCTAACTCTTCTCTGTTTCTCTGTTCTGAATTTTTTTTTTTTGTAAATGTCATCTCTCCTTTGATCTTGTATGATCTATACATATATCAAAAGTCCTGTATCAAGATTGTAATTCAAGTTCTCCAATTAATATATAATTCAAAGTTTTCTTTCAAATTTTACTTTCAAATATTTGGCCGGCTCAGCCGCCTTCAAAGCACAGCAGAAGGCTACCTGCAAAATGGTAGACCAACGAGGGTTACCCCCTCCGAGTACAGTGACCAATCCATACCAGGATTGCAGTACCTGCTAAGCACACACAAAAGTTTTATTTCTGCAATTTTACTTCAAGTTTTCACTTGTATTTATCGTTCATTACTTCATAATTTTACTGTGCATCCTAGCTAACCTACTGGTATCAGAGCCAAGCATCTATTTAGTAGACCCTTAGTTTACGTCCTTCTCTCCTTTTCAAGTTTTACTTTTCGGCAGTCCTCTGGGAGTTGCGTTGTGAGAATTAGTGGCTATTTGGAGCCGTGTAGGGCAGAGATAAGTCCCGTTATCGGTTGTTTAGCAACTAAAATCTCCTTCACCCTTTGGTGGATGGAAGTATATTTTTGTTTTGGGGGGATATGATCCGATAACTATGAGTAGACTAAGTAGATCCATGTCTTCGAGACTAGTGGGCGACTTCAGTTCGCCCAATCAAGTTATAAGTAATGAAGTCCTCACAAGTGATCTTGACCAGTCCCTTCAAAACTGGACCTTATCCAAGGTCCCAACCAAAGAAGTCTATAAACAAGAATGGTATAGTTTCACTGAAACTATCAAGACAGTCGAACAGACTATAAACTACTCTCCAGATATGGAAGAGATCCAACTCCTAGATCCCTCAAATCTTAACAAACTTAAAAAAGATTTCAATTACCTTCATATAGGACTCATTCAAGTTGCCATAAAACCCCTGCACAGGGAAGGACTCAACGTAGCCCTCCTGCTTGCACTCAGGGATCAAAGGTTCTTACAATTTGATGATTCCCTTTTAGGGATGATAGAAACAAGTCTTTACAAATGCCCAGTTTACTTCAATTGTTACCCATATATAAACCTTTCCCTCAATGATGCAAATCTCTTAGATACTCTCAAAGTTAACATCTTTACAAATGGATACAAGATGAAACAAGGATCTATACCAATTGTAATAATCCATAGGATTCAGTACAAGGCCATAAAAACTCTAAGACCAAAAGCTCTTAGAAGAACTATCGAAGGACAAACTACGTTCATAGAAACAGACATTGTCCATTCAAGAACCGTTCATCCAAAAACTGTCAGTTGGAAAGACATTAAATTTTCATCAAAATGGTGTCTCTAGTCTCCTTGCCCTGAGTCACTAATTGAACCTAATAGTGATGTAGAATCCATAAGCCAAGATCAAGATGGAATGGTCACTATAACGTTCCAGAAAAAAGATAAGCAAATAAAACCAAATACTGAGGAATTTGAAAAACTCAGCCAAGTTCCAAGTAGAGCCTCTACCTCTAGTACTCTAACAAGGTTACACTTAGAAAACCAAAGGTTACATGAGCAACTTAGGACATTCCAAATCCTAGGTTTACATACTCCAAATAACAGTAATGTTACCCGAGGAATTTATGAAGAACAGTCTAACCAGTATTCTCCAACAAATAACCCAACTTCACCAACCCAAACTGACATGCAACACGAAGCAAGAGTTGATGTCATCACAGTAGAAGACTATGAAATAGACAAACCCCAGCTTAGAATAGATTTTATGTTACCCAGAAATGATGAAAAAAGAGAATGATTTTTCAGCTACTTCTCAAAAGAACAACAACAAGAAATCAAGAACCTTTGGTATGATAAAATGAGAGCCATTAAGGTTAACATAATGTTTTTCACATACTTAGATATTTATACAAGTAATAGAGACATTCCCTATCCTTTTTCAAACATCAATGTTAGTAAAAAGGTATACCACACCTGAAAATTAGCTGATGACAAGACTATTGAAACCATATACCCTCCTGGTTCAAATATCAAGTTTAAAATCAACGACACAGAAATATCAGCAACCCCTTTCAGATCTACTTAAGGAGTTACTGATGGATCTAAAAAGGTTATTGAACAGACTAATTATATAAACCAATACCTTCAAACTATAGGAAGCCAACTAATCCGGATAGAGAACTTAGTTCAAAAGGATACCCTTACTGAACCACCTTCTCTAAATCAAGCTAGTACTTCCTCAACAGCAACTCTGTTCAAACCTTTCACAATTTCTAACAAGAACTTAAAAAATCTAAATACCCAGGAAAATAAAGATCTAATAAGCCAGATTTCTACAAGATTACAAAACTTGATTGTCCCTGACACACCTCAAAAGGAAACACAAGGAAACTCTGCTTCAAATGTTGCAAACATACAACAACTTGCTCTCTCTGAGTTTTCCAGTGAAGATGAAGATCAAATAAATGCAATTACCAGTCCCTATATGAACAATAACTATTATTCTAGGCCAACTTACCCAGATCTCCAGATTGAACAAAGAAAAGAATTTTCTCAAGCAAACTATCAAAGTGGTACCATCTATGAATGGAACATAGATGGTATGTCTGATTATAATTTAGCAAATAAACTTCAAGAAATGACCATGGTGAGTAATGCTCACTGTATAAAAAACATACCTGATCAAGTCATTGCAGAAATAATTATTTCTGGGTTTACAGGGCAACTAAAAGGTTGGTAGGATAATGTTCTCAGTCCAACAGAAAAAGAATCAATCCTAAATGCAATCCAAGTAAATTAACAAGGATTACCAATCATAATTGAAAATCAACCAGTCGAAGATGCTGTTAATACTTTGATTTTTAGCATAACCAAGTATTTTCTAGGAGATCCCACAGGGCTTAAAGATAGGTCTTCTGAACAACTTTCAAACCTTAAGTGTAAAAAATTACACGATTTCAAGTGGTATAAAGACAAGTTCATGACCAAGGTTCTAACTAGGGAAGATGCAAATCTTCCCTGCTGGAAAGAAAAGTTCCTTACTGGGTTACCCAGTTTATTCTCTGAAAAACTCAAATAGAAATTAAGAGAAGAAAACAATGGGGAAATTCCCTACCAAACTCTCACCTATGGTGACCTCATAAGTCTTGTGCACAAAGAAGGATTAGCTTTGTGTACAGACATCAAACTCAGAAAACAAATTAGGAAAGAATCTAAGTCCTACAAAAAAGAGTTTGGAGGATTCTGCGAACAATTTGGGTTTGATCCTAAGGCCATTTCCCAAAAGAAACATAAAAGCCATAGACATATTAGGAAGTCCAAAAATAGATATAGAAATCAAAAGGACCCAGATCAAAAGTTAGAAATTAGATCCAACCCTAAAAGACATAAGCCTTACAAGAAACCCTTTCTCAAGTCAAAACCAGCACAAAATACCAAAACTGAATGTTATAACTGCGGCAAACTAGGACACATAGCCAAATACTGCAGAATAGCAAAAAAGATCAATTCACTCATAATGCCTGATGATACAAAAATCCAACTCTTAGCCGGCTTAGAAAGAAGATAGCTCCGAGAGTGAAATTGAACCCCAAGAAGATAAAATAAACCAGATTGAGTCAAATAGTGATAGTGATAAACAAGTTTCTCCTCGTAACTGTAGTCAGCGAGTTTTCTGTAAAAATTGTGATGATTCAACATCATCAAAGTCTATCAACATGATACAATCAAGTTCAGGAATAAGAAACTTTAATAAACCAGAAGAATTCCTCAACTTTGTTGATCAAATCAAGGATAAGCATACCAAGACTCTATACCTCCAACACGCCCAAGAACTCTTACAACAAGTCTCCTCAGTAAAACCTCAAACTAAGGCAGTCCCTTATAACATAAATAACATTTATAAAAAGTTTGAAAAAATCCTTGCTCCTTCTCAAGATCCGGACCATGATAGAATTATCAACTTAGAAGCCACTACCAACGATTTAAAAACAGAAATCAAAAACATAAAAGCAGATATAGCAAATCTGAAAAAGTCCAAACAGGTTGTAGAAATAGAAGAAGAAGACAGTACACAACCTTTACCAAATAATAATGAAGACTTCATTGATATAGTTAACAAGGTCAAATGCCAACAATGGTATGTCAGTATAACTATTGTCATATCTTCCTCCCACAAGATCAGTACTATAGCCCTAGTTGATTCAGGAGCACAAACAAACTGCATACAAGAAGGGTTGATCCCAACCAGTATTTTGAAAAAATAACCCAATAGTTAATAGGAGCAAATGGATCAAGACTAAAAGTCAACTACAAACTTTCAGATGTTCACATCTACAACCAAGGTGTCTGCCTCAAACAAATGTTCATATTAGTAAAAGATTTAAATACAGAAGTCATTCTAGGACAACCTTTCCTAGAACTTATAAAATCCTTCACTGTGTCAAATCAAGGAATCACAACCACTATCTTAGGCAAACAAGTTCATTTTGAATTCTTTAAACAAGCTAAGACAAAAGAAATAGACATGCTCAAAACTATTGCTATATCAGAACAATCAACTATAAGCCTAATCTATAATAAACAAAAGCACCTCCAATATTTGAAACAAGAAGTCACTCACAAAGCTATTGAACAAAGACTCCAGGAAAAAACCATTCAAAAACAAATATCTAATATCAAAACTCAAATCAAAAAGGAACTTTGTTCAGAGTTTCCTGATGCTTTTTGGCATAGGCGTAGGCATATTGTTCGTCTTCCCTATGAACCAAGTTTCTTAGACAAAAACATCCCTACCAAGGCTAAGCCTATTCAAATGACTCAAGAATTACAAGAAATATACAAAAAAGAAATTCAAGATCTTCTTGACAAGAAATTAATAAGTAAAAGCAAGTCACCTTGGAGCTGTGTTGCTTTTTACGTTTACAAGAATGCTGAAATAGAAAGAGGAACACCCAGACAAGTCATCAATTATAAACCACTAAATGAAGCCTTACAATGGATTAGATATCCTATACCAAATAAAAAAGAATTACTCCAAAGACTTTACCAAGCTACCATATTTTCAAAATTCGATCTCAAATTTGGATACTGGCAAATTCAAGTTCACAAGGAAGATCGTTACAAAATAGCTTTCACCACACCATTTGGTCATTACGAATGGAATGTAATGCCTTTTGGATTAAAAAATGCTCCCAGTGAATTTCAAAATATTATGAATGACATCCTAAATCCTTTCAGCCAATTCATAATAGTTTATATTGATGATGTTCTAGTTTTCTCCAAGTCTATTGAACAATATTTCAAACACCTTAGGAGTTTCTTCCACATCATGAAAACTAGTGGATTAGTCCTCTCCCAGAAGAAAATGGAGTTATTCCAAATCAAAGTTAGATTTCTAGGGCATTACATCTACCAAAATCAAGTTATTCCCATAGAAAGATCTATAGCCTTTGCTGATAAATTCCCTGATCAAATTTTAGATAAAAAATAGTTGCAAAGGTTTCTAGGAAGCCTAAATTATGTCAGAGACTTTATTTCTCAAATCAGCCAGTTATGTACAGATCTTTTTTCTAGGCTCAAGAAGAAGCCTAGCCCCTGGACTTCTAGACATACAACAGTAGTCAGAGATATCAAGAAACTTGTCAAAGAAATCCCATGCTTAAACCTTGCAGATCCAGCACTTTTCAAAATTGTAGAAACTGATGCCTCAGAATTAGGATACAGAGGCATCCTTAAACAAGTCCAAAATGACAAAGAGCTATTAGTCCAGTTCACCTCAGGAATTTGGAACCCTGCCCAACAAAACTACAGTACCATCAAAAAAGAAATTTTGTCAGTAGTTCTTTGTATTCAAAAATTTCAAAGTGATCTTTTAAACAAAAAATTTCTAGTCAGAGTCGATTGCAGTGCTACAAAACAAGTTTTAAAAAATGATATTCAAAACATTGCATCAAAACAGATTTTCGCAAGATGGCAAGCCCTTTTATCAAGTTTTGATTTTGACATAACTTATATTAAAGGAGAAACGAATTCAATTCCTGATTTCCTGACCCATGAATTCTTGCAGGGTCCCAAAACAATTTCAGTAATCATGGCTCCGAAAGAGCCTCCCAAACCAAAACCCGGCATTAAATCAAAAGACTCTTATGCCAAGTCTGCTTCTTCAAGCCAGTTAGTCAAAGTTTCTCCTTCCAAAACAGTAGTTGTAAGTGTCCCTTTCACCCAAGTTGTGGCTAGCCAGTCCACCCAAATGGTCTCAAATACAAGGTCCTCCCAACTACTTACTAAGCCCAGTTCTTCCACAACAGTTTCTAAACCGGTTCTTTCCCATAACTTTCCCAAAAGCCAATATTATCTTAAACAAGCCTACCAAGACCTTTTTACCCTAGATGACCAGTTCACCAAAGGTTGTAAAACTCCAGTTGAAATTGCCCAAAGAGTCTTCTACAAAGATTGGAATTTTTATTCCCCAAATAGTTCAAAAAATCAAGAATTCTATGAATTCATCATTGTCGATACAGATTCTATCCGTATCAAGCAAAACTTTGACAAGAATAATCCAAATCTTGTGACCCATACTTCAGTAACCATTCTTCAAATAATCGGCTCAAAAGATTGGGGCACACATCCCCTTACTCCTAAAAGATTCTCCCAAGTTTATCAACCACAAGAGTTTCACTATTTTGATTACATGGATGCATGGCATCATGCTCTCCTCTATCAAAATAGTAAGAACCAATATTCATGGTTTTTCTGTTTTGACTACAAGTTTTCAAGTCAAATCCCAAACTGGTTCTCCCGATGGTGGACCGCTTATGGGTCAATTCAAGATATCCTACCAGTCCAAGTGTTTGATGCCTTCAACATCTACTGCCAACACACTGAGCAAATCCCCGAATAGCCAGATCTAATGAGATTCTTCATCCATTGCCGCCTGGCTTGGATTATGTATTGGGAGTATGCAATCGAAAGGACTGAAAGCCCAGACTACTCCATCCCAATTCTTATAAGGAATTTCAGAGTCAAGTGGTGGGACAAGTGTGACCTCAGCAGATGCAATCCTGAGGCCCTAATTCAATCAATCACAAGAATTACCCCTCAAATAGCTCCCTCAGAAAAATCAGACAAGTCCAGCAACATTAGACGCCTTAAATTAAAGGCTAAACAAGCAGAAATTGAGGCCCAACTTGCGGCCCTTGATACTGAAGAAGGAGAAGGCTCAGACTCCAGTGTCGGGTCCATAGACCCCCATCTCCATGAAGGCCAGTTTGCTCAAGACCCTGGTGATGAGCTGGATTTCATCACCCAACAATTCTCCTCGTCATCAGCAAGATCCATCAGACGTTCTTTGGGCCAAACGCCCAGAAAATTGGGCCATAAGCCCATGGGTTAGTTTCCAAATGCTGATGCTGGAAAATCGTCAGCCATGACGACACCAAAAGAATGGCACAGCTTTTGACACGTGGTTGTATCCAAACACGTGTCCCAGCTACTATCTCTGGTCCTAGATAGTCAAGCCACCACTGGGCCCAATCCAATACCGTGAACAGTCTAAACCAAACCAATGAGGAAAATAGTGTTTTACACGTGGAATGCCTCGGTGCGGTTTTTTAAGTTTCTCATCAACGGTCCAAGATCCACCGACAAAGTAGTGAATAGTAAAAAGTCAATTTTACTGTAGCACTATACTCTAAAGTTACTTTCGGTGCCTTTACCTCCGAAGTCAAGACTCTGCCTCAATTTTCAACAAGTCCGGGCCCACGCCCACATGCTATCTACGCTCTGCCAAAGATTCCTTCGAGATAAGGTTACTTTCGGTGGGAAAGTAAAGCATCCAAAGCCCCCAAAGCTCTATAAGACCCCTCGTCTTCTCTAAGAAAAAGGAGGAGTATTTGGAAGAGGAAAACAGAAGTATGCAGCATCGCTGTGACTCAGCTCTTCAAGTTCTCTATCATCAAAAGATCTAACAGAGATCCCTTTAAAACATTTTAATTTTCTTTATTCAAGTTCAAGTGTAATTTATCAAGTGTTCTTCAAGTCTTCATTCAAGTTGTAACTAAGATTCTACACTCAAGTGTTCGTCCCAAGTTGTAACTCCAAGTCCAAGCCTTTATCTCAGGCTTTCAAGTTTCCTTCAAAGAACCTGTAAGTTAACAGTTATCTTCAAGCTTTCTTCAAAAGTCCTGTATCAAGATTGTAATTCAAGTTCTCCAATTAATATATAATTCAAAGTTTTCTTTCAAATTTTACTTTCAAATATTTGGCCGGCTCAGCCGCCTTCAAAGCATAGCAGAAGGCTACCTGCAAAACGGTAGACCAACGAGGGTTACCCCCTCCGAGTACAGCAACCGATCCTTACCAAGATTGCAGTACCTGCTAAGCACACACAAAAGTTTTATGTTTACAATTTTACTTCAAGTTTTCACTTGTATTTATCATTCATTACTTCATGATTTTACTGTGCATCCTAGTTAACCTACTGGTTATATATATATATATATATATATATATATATTTTGCTATAACCTATGCTTCTAATTCTTGTTTGTGACGTTTATGTGTATTATATAATTTTTTTTTTTGTTTGTAAAGCTTCTAACTCTTTTCATCTCTTATTGTTTCCTTGTAGCCATGTCTTCAAGTAGAGCAGGTGGTGCACCAAGGAAGTCTTTGGCTAGTAAACGCCAACAACAAGAGTCACCAACCCAGCCATCATCATCATCCTCATCATCCAAGGATGAGCCATATGTTGCTTCTACAGAGGAAGAAGAGAAAATGGGGGAATTTGATAAAGACCGATTCTTAAATTACTCAAATTCTAAAAAAAAATGGGATGCCTATCGTGTGAAGAAAGTGGAGGATGGTAAGATGATCAATACAGAGCATCTCAAGAAATTCAAAGTTTACGATTTCAATGCTTTGGATTTGATTTTACTGATGAGGCGACAGGTGGAGAGGGAACAGAGCCAATTACAATGCTACCCTCAAAAGAATGCAATTATTTGACAAGGCTGGTAGCGATGAGGAAGGAGGACCGCATAAGGGTGCCACTGTTGGAGGTCATGCTAGGGTTTCATCATCACAGGGTCCATTATCACCAATTGGAGTTTATGGTTGGGAGAACGTGATGGCCCGCCTTGACAGCTTGGGTACAGGGCTCACCAACATATCTACCCGGATGGATCAGGGCTTTGCAAGAGTGGAGGGCAGATTGGGTATCATGGAGCGAAGACTAGACTTCTGGGATGTACGTTTTCATGTTGATTCACATCCATCGCCATCAGCACAAGACCTGCCTCATGGGTAGACCTAAGCCTTAGGATTTTCTAGTGGTTTCCAACTATGTTTTGTGTTTTATTCCTTTCATTATTAGTTGTATATATATATATATATTTTTAAATTTCAAAAAAGAAGTACGACATAAAAGCTTATGATCTTGAATTATAATATTTTGTCGACTTTTGCGCCTAGCTAGTCTCCTACAGTGTTCCTCTATCCCCCATTTATAGTTGTTATTTATTTAATTATTTATTTTTGGCTCTAGACCTTGTCACTTTTGCTTCCGTCGCTTGTGAGTGTAAATAGAGCATCACGCTCTGATACCATATTTGTCACATCTGCAAATCACCCCCTAGGAGGATTCTGCTAGTGACCCGAATACCCAAAATATTCGAAGACCTCCAGAATCCAGATGCAGTATTTACATGTCACAAGCACAACACCATATCAAGATAAAAAGTATCTCATTGATCAGAGCGCACGAAAAGTACAATTCAAAAGTTTATATATATTATTTACATTCAGATCTCCTTTTTCCCAAACAGCCTGGATTTACATAGTTTCATCCATCGGGCCAAAAATAAGCTATAATAGTGGAAATACATTCGCCGTAAAGAGTAGAGTTTTAACAAAAGAAAAATAAATGAAAAGACTACGTCATCAGCCCCTGTTCTCCAAGTAATCCCCTCCGCCACCATCGTATCCACCCGTAAAATCATCTACAAGAAAATATTCCACAGGGGTGAGCTCCACCGAGCCCAGCAAGTAAAGGATAGACCACACATAAGCAATCACACATACAAAGCAAAAATCCTAATTCATGGATTCAATTTTAAACCTAATTTCCACCTAACAAATAATGCCTAAGTCTCTAAGTCGATACTACGCCAACAACTCGGGAAAACAAACTTGGGTCCGTCAACTCAACCCAAGGCGTAACCCCAATTGTAGTAGGGAGCCCACACCGATAGCAATCCCCAGATCCCCCCGTGGGTAGACCTTGATAATCATAGTTTGGATCCCACCTCGGTGTTCCACACACTCCTCAGCGATAGGGAGCTATGATTACCCAGCATCTGAATCCCTACTGGTAAGGGTTGTAGTACCAAGGAATGACGTCTCTAGCCATGTGTAAACTAAATGGCATAGTATGAGGTATACAGTGCTCCCGCATCCCATACTACGATGCACCATACCTCTCATTTCCAAGCCGTCTACGACATCTATTCTAACATACAAAGTTCACATTCCATCACATTCCACATCGCATCATAATTCCATAATTTCATAATCATAAGATATAAATGAAATAATTAATCAAACAGGTTCTAACAAGAATAAATTCATACATATACATGATTCCTGATAATCAATCTAAAATGATAAACATTCAAAAATAAAATCAAGACTTATCCCCACTCACCTTGCTATAGTCGAGTTTGCACTGTCGGGTTAGTTCACGAGTCGATTGCCGGTAGGTTCAATGACCTAAGAGTTAGGTCCTAATATTTATAAACCAAACATATACGTTAGGTGGTATTCTAATGTTACAGAAGTCCCAAGATAGGTTAGGGTTAATTTAGAACAGATTTAGAGTTAAGAAAACATCTGACAGCAACACTGGTCTATGCCTCTGGTTAACCAGTGACTTCCACCAGAGACAAACAGTAAATGAAAATTAACTCAAGAGATAGGTTTTTAATATTTATGAACTAAGCATGCATGCTAGATGATATTCTAATGATACTAAAATCCCAAGATAAGTTAGGATTAATTTAGAATAGGTTTGGAGTTAAGAAAACACCTTTCAGTAACACGGGTCTATGTCTCTGGTTGACCAGTAACTTCCACTAGAGACAAATAGAAAACAAAAATTAAGAGGAAAATAGAGTTTTGAAGGAGGTTTTGGGTTGGTCTTCCCCAATTGACATCAGGGATGATTCCCACATATAAAATTGAGTTCCTGTGATTCAAAATAGGCTAGGGAGGTGGGCAATTTGGGGAATTGGGGTTAAGTTAATGACCATGGTTCAGATTAGCAAGAAATATTTAGAGTTATTTTACATGAACTAAACCAACTATGTATAGTTGGAAAACTAATTTATACAGCATGGATTAAACTAAACAAGGTGCTAATTGATGGTAACACCAACAATCTATGACATAGATGAAACTTCCTAATAGAGTCTAGCATATATGGAGAGAGCTTGACTAAATTAAACAGTCCTCTAGGTAAATCCACACCCATGAAACTGGGTGCTTAGATTTCCCAAATCAGGGATGAACTTGGCACAGGAATCATGGTAAGGGAAAAGAATTACAGGAAGATACATGGGAAGAAGATGAGATATGAGTGGTAAGCCTCTTACCAAAACAGAATTTTAGTCTTCAGCCTTCTTCTCTTCTTCTTCTTCTTCTTCTTCTTCTTCTTCTTCTTCTTCTTTCTCTTTTCTCTTCTTTTCTTCTTTGCTTCCAACATATTCAACAGCAGATATAGGAATAGTGAAATGAGTTTTAGGTTTAATTTTTGGTTTATATAGATAGTGGGTTAGTCGGTTAGTTTAGTCTTATCCCAATTAATTATAAATAATTAATTTACTGAATTAGTGTACGAGGGTTAGTTAAGCGGGTCCCACATAACAACTTTGTTGGAGAAACATTCCAATAAGCTAAATGGGACACGGCGGCAAGATCCCTGACTTGAGGCACCGGGTCCCGCACTCTTAAGATAAGAATCTACAGTAACAATAGCTCTGGTTGATATAAGTGGTTAACCAGAGTGATCCACCAGAGTGTTTTATATATTGTCCAAGTGTCAAAACACCTCGAGCTTTGGCGGTTTCGCTTATTAACACATTTTCAATGATGTTTTCATGCCCCAAATACCCAAAACATGGTCAGAGTCGCTTTCCATGATTTATACATTAGATTGTAAATTTTGAAATTATATGGGGGAGGTACGCGTCATTTTGCCGGTAGACGACGGATTACCACCAGGATTCCTTCTTCATCTTTTACTCGTTTGAACATCAAAGTAATACTCCAAAATGTATACAAGGCTACCACTTCGGATTCTGGACCTACCATCTGATTTGGGTTAGGGTTTGGGTCGTAAAAGCCAAGCTGTAACAGAAGCAAAGAGAACTTGACCCAAGACCGATGTGAAATCCATTTTTGTACGGACTAGGGGTACATAGGAAAACTCACTCACCCTTGAATCTAACATTTATAATACAACCAATTCCTAATTAAAATGAATATGGATAAACCATGTTCCAATCAAATTAAGATAGAAAAATGTGTTGATATACTTAACCAACTATCCGAAACAATATCTAAATTCCCAATAATAGTTGGTTTGAAATATTAGCCCTGATAAACATGATCATTTGTGTTGTGGTAAAAATAAGGAGGGGCCGACTAAGATAGTCCCACATTGTATGGGCATCGAGAGAGAGCTTGTGACTTATAAGCAGGGACCAACCCCTTCCATGTAGACACGTTTTAAAACCATGCAGGCCTCGGCCCATAGGGGAGAATATCACATAAACTCTCTTGGGCCTTATCATTGGCACCGTATGTGGCAACCCTAGGCCGTACGCAATAAGCTCCCTAGATAGGGGGCTTCTATTGTGGTAAAAATAAGGAGGGGGTGACTAAAGATAGTCTCACATCATTTGGATATTGAGAGAGCTTGTAGTTTATAAGCATGGGCCAACCCCTTCCATGTAGATGCGTATGAAAACCGTGTGGTCCTCGGCCCAAAGTGGACAATATCACATGGATGCAATGCTCCTCTCGGGCCTTAACATTGACATCGTCTATGGGAACCTCAGGCCATATGCAACAAGGTCCCTTGACAGAGAGACCTCTGTTGTGGTAAAATTGAAGGGGTAACAAAAGATAGTCTCACATCGTTTGGATATCGAGAGAGCTTGTGGCTTATAAGTAGGGGCCAACCCCTTCCATGTGGATGTATTTTAAAACCGTGTGGGCCTCGGCCCAAAGCGGACAATATCACATGGATGCAACGCTCCTCTCTGGCCTTAACATTGACACCGTTTGTGGGAACTCCAAGCCATACACAACAAGCTCCCTCGATAGGGAGGGCTCTGTTGTTGTAAAAATAAGGGGGGGGGGCATCTAAAGATAGTCTCACATCATTTGGGTATCGAGAGAGCTTGTGGCTTATAAGCAGGGGCTAACCCATTCCATGTAGATGCGTTTTAAAACTGTGTGGACCTCAGCCTAAAGCGGACAATATCACATGGATGCAATGCTCCTCTCGGACCTTAACAATTTAGGTCATATTTAACACCCTACCATGCATTCTTATTAGAATAGACAAATAACTTAGTGAAGGACATCTAGATTTTGCGAAATATAAAGAGCAGGATTTCTCTTCTCATTAAATAAACTTTTTTCCTAAGTAATAGAAACTCTCTTGTTGAAGTTCAAACAAGGGCAAGTGTAGCTTCTTCTCTTTTTCTCTCTCTGGTTTCATGGTTTCATGGTTTCATCTACCCCCACATCTCTTATATTTGTTACCCTCTTCCAACAATGGAGGTAGGGGTGTCAATTCCAGGCCCGACTGAGCCCTTCCGGTTAAAGCCCGGTTCGGCCCAATCATTAACCTGACACGTCTAATAATCGGGCAGTCCCGGTGTGGGGTCTTAGCCCGTCAGGCTCCTGATCAGACCGACTGATTCAAGGCCCAACATAGCCCAACGTAGCCCGACCTTTTAACTTGTAAACTTCTTTGATATGGGCTTGACCCCTGTTTGATTTATTGGCCCAAATCTGTTTATATTATCAAAATTGTTTATGATATTAACTTTCTGTAGGGCTGGGTCTATTAATTGTCCAATATCTCACTTCATTCAAATTTGAGCTTAAATTTATATCATGGGCCGACATGAGTTGCACTATTTCTAATGAATCGACCACCTTTGAGTTTCTCTTTGGTGACTCAGTTCTGGAGGTTTGTCTTTTCATTTTGAAAAATTGTTTTCTTTTAATTGTTGATTCTCAATAGCTTTTAGTGTAGTAGCTTTCACTTTTTATTTCGTTTGACTTTATCACAACCAAGTGATCTTCCAAAACGTTAAGCCCAATTCGGTTAAATCTTGAAAAAAACATGTCCAAATGCTTTTGTGATCTCTGTTTATTCCCTGACCCACCATCTCCAGTAAAGCATATTTAAGTTCTCATCTTTCTTTGAATGCTTTGAAGACCTTGGACATGTCTAACTCGAATTCTCCTATGGTTAGCTTTGTTGGGAGTTTAGATTACTCAACCAATGACGCTAGTTGGATTTTGTTTCAAAATAAGTTTAATTTTACGAGATTTGGTTATGGTGACAGGACGTCAGCTTGAGAAAGAAACTAGAGCTCTTCTTCAAAGGATTAAAGCAAGTAGGTAAAAGGGATACAGTTTCTGATAAGCTCATTTGTTCCGAAGACCATAGAAGTGGTGCGGCCGTAGGAGTGTTTAATATTCTGCTAGATGTTTATTTGGTTTGTTCTAAGCTAACAGACTTTTTCTTAAAAGTTTTTAATTGCTTTTCTTTTTGTAAATCGAACACGGGCCATGCCCGGTCCAAGCTGCCCACAAGGGGCAGGCTGGACCTAACCTGACCCGCTACGCGTGGAGAGAATCAGCCACTTAAGTGGCTGGGTCTCTTCCCCCCTCTTTGATGGATTTCCACTGGGAGTCTAAATAGGGATAAGGATCTTAGGGTTTTGGCTTTAAATAGAAAGCTTGTAACCCTAAGACCAGATCATCTGAGAAATCAAATCCTCTCTCTCTCTAATGTTTTGTGTTTTCTTTGGGATTACATCTCTTCTCAGGGATTTGTGGTGTGGAATTCTTTTTCGTGAAGAAACCTTTTAAGATATTCGAAGATTGTGAGAGAGATTGTTTGAATTCGTGAAGCTAGTAACCAAATCCGTACGAGATCCTCTTTCGCTATGTTCCCATCTCCATTCAGGTAACACCCTAACGCGTGATGATTTATTTACATTGGCATTAGAGCCATAGGGTTTGGTTCACTTTTGATTTTGGTGAGAGAAAGATCCATTTCTTTTAGGTTTTTTGAGATCTGCACCGTGGCGGTGCATGCTGCCATGACAGTGCACCGTAGCTGATTACCATGCACCTACTAGCTTGCTGGCACCTTTGCTGAGCGCACCGCGTGTACCCTTGTTGCCGCACGGCCTGGGCCGCGAGCCGTTGCCCCTCGCCCCTGAACCTGTGTGCCTAGTTTTGGTTCATTTTTTTTAATAATTCCCCACCCAAAAAAAAAAAAAAAACAATGGACGATTGATGGCTTTTAAAAGGCATAATGATGGTTTGGAAACATAGGTGTCATGAACAGTAGCATATGATGGCTTTTATAAGGCATAATGATGGTTTTCCAAATGGTTTAAAAGTCTATGATTATTTTCAATAAAAAAAACCAAAGCAATCATTATGTAGCCTTATTTTTGGAAAAGTCTTTATGTTATATCATACAGACCTATATGTAAGTCTCTGTGACATACGGGGGTTTTTGTTTTTTGGTGTTTTGGTGCACATGAGCGCATGCGAAATACATAAGGGGGCGGGAGTCTTGTTAGGCTCCGGCGCAAAGTGTTGCTGTGCGTGAGGCATCTATGTCTAATCCTCAAAGATTTATACAAAAAAAAAAAAAAAAGAGCAGAATTTTATTTTGTTATTTTTTAGGGTTTTTGGGAAGGAAATGGGTGAAGTGGTAATCCCGTCACCCATACCTTTTATTTTTTCCTAATTGGGCTATAATTGTGTTTCTATGCCTATTTTTTATTGCCCTTGAGTGTTTTATTTTTGCTTTAATGTGTTCGTAAATTTAAATTGATAATTTTACCCTTTCGTGGCAGTATTGAGTTTGTTTGATTTGCGCCATATGGGTAAGAGGTCAAACTTTATTCCATGCAACCCAAGTAATTTTATTTTGAATTTTATGAGATGAAATATTGGTACGTGTGTAAGGAATATGTTTTTTGATGTATGTGCGATAGAATAGGTACCTGAACAAGATACAAAGTGCGGTGCACCCCAGTAGTGATGTAATAGGATTCTTGAATATAAAGAGATGATTGTAATTTTTTAATATTTTATTTTTCAAGAAGTCATATAAAGGGAGGTTACTTGTCAAACCTGCCCCTGATTGGTTGGAAATTTGAATGAAGAACAGGAAACCCTGGCCAATCAACCAAGCACTCTATGGAGCATCACACCAATAGCTGATCCTATGAGAATGACCTCCTACATACTTGCCAGGAGGTGGATTGCAGTTCTATGCTACTGCACTGTATACAGCATAATGTACAGCTTGGACTCCAGGTATTCTCTCTCCTCATAAATTTGGGGCCCACACCTGAAATGGGGTGCATTTGACATTGGGTGAGGTGTAGGTGTAAGGCCTAAACCCTAGGCCAAACCCTTGTGCAAACCCAATGTGATACAGCTTTGCTGTATTCTCTGGGTGAAGCACTGGGCGATGCACAGATCACCCAGTGAATTACCCAGAGTGGTAAAAATGAGTCTTTTAATCAACAGATGTGTGGAGAGCACCCATACTGGCCATGAAGACTCTCCAGAGGTAGATGGGAGTTTTGGGCACTACAAAATACCCTTGGACCGCTGTGGACCCGACCAGAGTGGTCAGAATGGCCCAGAATTTGATTCAAAAATGCATTCTTGGAATGGGCCTAGGCTGCCAAACAGGCCTTAGTTGAGGCTGGTCTATAAATAGAGGACCCCAGCCTAATTTTAGAACCTTTATTACTGTTCAAATCGTGGGAGAGAAAGAAGAGAGAAAAGAGAGGAAAAAAAAGAAGAAGAAGAAGAAGAAAGGAAGGAGAAAAAGGGAGAGAGTACAAACCTTAGCACCCATTCAGCTCCACCAGCTTGCCAAACCAAGTTCAAGTATAAAAACAATACCTATACATGCTACTATACTGCCGTTACTGTTCTTCTCCATGGATCTCTGGTGTTTTGGAAGCATTTCTGGTCATGGCCAGCCCAGATCACCAGGGGGCTGCCATGTAGTGCCTCAGATCCAACATGCAAATAGATTGCATGGAAGATCTGAGGATTTTTGAATGATTTTACTGCTGTTTTGTTCTTGGGACTGAAACCAGTCTCTGTGCCAGACTGCACTGCAATGTTGCACCAAGAACAGGCAGTCTGGGCTTGGATCTGTGCACACAGGCTGCTCTCAGCCTAACCTTGTGTTGCAGCAGCCACAGACCACCCAATTTTACGTGGGATCACCCTTGCATGCAGCCCAATCCATGGCCATATGCTGGAACACAGCTGGGTTACTATTCCCTGGGCTGTCTAGGCAACTCCTAGCTGCAAAGTGGTGGGCCCAGGTCCTAATCCATGTGGACCACTGCAAACTACTCCACATGGGGTCCACAGTGACCTAACATGCATAAGGGGTCGACCATGGCACTGCCTGTGGTGCAAAACCCAAGAAATTGAGCCTGTTCACGTTCTAAATAGGCTCTGGGAGATGCACACATCACCCAATGCAAGGCCCAGAGAATTAAAAATGGCTATTCTGCAAATCTGACTTTGAGGGCTTCCACCAATGGACTATGAACAGTGTAAGGAGGTGGTAAATGACCAAAATACCCCTCCTCACATCTGTCCACATGTATTTATACCTTGGGTACCCAAGTGGGCCCCGCAGGGCTTAGAAACCCTGTCTGTGTTGGTCTTGCAGCACTGGTCTCCTAAGAACTGTATTGTGAGACTATTGAGACCATGAACCATGTACTATAGTGGTAAAATACCATACTGACCTTGAACCACATTCTTCGGATGATGCACCAGGACATAGACCCAAAGCCCAGTGCAAGACCCAGAGAACTCCAAGTGATATCAGACTGAGCACCGAGTCAGACCAGTGAGTCTAGATCAACACTAGGACATCCAAGAACAATTTTAAATATTAAATAACACATGTCTGATCTAATACTTTAGAATTTGACCCTGCGCTCGAGGTGCACTACCAGACTGCAGCCGGAATTGAAACAGCAACTGATCTCATAGAACTAGGCCAAGGTGAGTGGAATGTCATCGTGTATGTACATATAACATGAATAACATGCTGAAATTAAACTTTTATAATATTAATACTATGATACATGTTTAATTCAAATCTTATAAAATTCATTACAACACTGTGTTGACTGTTGGACAACTCTGCTTGAATATTCTACGCTGATTGTGAATGCTAGACTAGATGCCGTACTGGCTTGGAAATGAGGCCTGTGTTAGCCCGTAGAATGGGATGTGGTTGACACCACCCGACTCATACGATGGCATATAGACATGGGGTTAGAGTTTCATCACCCGTGCTACGCACCCTTGCCAGCAGGGGTTAAGGTGCTGGATGCCTGTGGGAGTGACCGTATATAAAAGAAAAGAAAAGAAATGTGATTATGAGCTATATGCCAGGCTTTAAGCCAGAAAGGAAAAGAAAAGAGAAAAAGGGACGGATGTCTCACAGGTTAATCACAGAGGGCTGGTCGAACTGACTTCGGTGAATGAATGTGGGAGCTGACTGGGTCTCCCCGACAACTCAATAGGTGTGTCTTGGGAAGGGGTTAAAAGCCCGCACCAAGGATACAAGTATTGGGGATTGTAGTAGCACTAACTTGCCCTAGTTGTGATGTTAGGTGGCTAATAAATAACTAGATTGCATTTCCGTGTAGGATCCATACGATTGTGGTTGTATATGCATACATAATGATATGTTTTACTCATGGGCTCAGTGGGGCTCACACTCTGTTATATATGCTTTTCTATTAGATGATTGTACAAGTGGATGTCACTGTGACGGGGAGGCTCATTACGCAGAGGAAAGCCTTGGTGGTTATGACCATATTGGTGTGGACCTCGACGGAGGTTGTGCCGCTGGTCCGAGTGTTCTTGGTGACTACTGAGGACTGACCTGTGAAGGGTGTTGATGTGGATGCTGATGCTGCTTTTTATCTTGGGGACTCCTTTTTGACTTTGTCAGGAGTTTATCCCCATCTTTGCTTTTAGTTTTTCTTTCTTTCTTGTTGGAGCTTGAGTTTCCTTGCCATGTGTATATTTTCTTTTTATTTTAGTTGATGTATATATTAACTTTCACTGTTCTGTGTGTGGGTGTGAGAGAGGGAATGATTTAGCTTACTTATGTATATAACAATCATTTCCTGTACTGCTACACTTCCTTATCCTTTAATGTAATTGTAGTTTCTGCAGTACTCTGAGTTTACATGTGGTAATATTATGGATATGTGTTTGTGAATGTCTTAACTACTTCTAGATCCTTGGGATTTGGCTGATTGCCATTATGCAATTTGGGTCACCTACCTAATCCTCCCAAGGGGTAGTTTGGGGTGTGACAGAGCTTGGTATCAGAGCATGAAGCTCTTACTACATTCACAAACGGCAGAATAGGAATAATAAATTACAAATAATAAAACATGCATAAATTAAAAGCTACAAGGGTTAATTGTAAATAAAGAGACAATGCATATTTACATTAATAAAAAGTTAAACTGTGGCCGAAGCCACTACATAAGGTTTAACTAGAAGTACTACTTCCAAATACATAAGCTGACAAAAAAAAAAAAAAAACTATTACATAAACCATGATATGAAAAAAAAAAGAGAAGTCAGAACTGCATTAAATAAGTCAGGCTAAACATAAGAAGCACGACCCAGGAAAGCTACTCCTGAGGGGGAAAATCACTCGGTGGAGGCTGAGCCTATCGAGAGTTGACGTGGTAATTAGAGGCCCAGAAATCCAAGCGCTGCTCTACGGAACCCACTCTCCCCTCCAGGGACGAGAAGCCCTGATCCATCCTCGTAGATATATCTGTGACCTGAGTGCGGAGGCCCTGAAACTGTGCCATCATATCGGACCACCCGTAGGACTCCAGCACTTGTGAGCTCGTAGCACCAGTCAGCACATATGAGGGCAAATCAGTAAACTGTGCATCGGTCTCCTCTGTCACCCTGCTCCTCTAGGCCGATCTCCTGCCCCTGCTCCTGTCCCTGCTCCATCTCATCACCCTCCTCTGGATCACTCTCTGGTTCCCCTTGCACTTTCATCTTTAGGATCGAGGTCTTGCTAATGGGTCTAGACCTGTCCCTATCCATGTACTCTCCATCCAGGGGAACATCAAAATGTCTAAATACTAAGGTTAGGAACTTCCCATACGACAGGTTCCCATCAGATGGGTTCTGGGCATGGTATAACATGGCCTACATCAGTAGATAGGGGAGGTTGATCACTGGACCCCCCTTACCAGCTCCCAATAGGCAGTAGGTGATGTAAGCCCTCAGCATAGAAATACTACCCCTATTCTTGCCCTTCCGGTAGATGTTATATGAAATGCATCTACTGATGATCCTAGCACTAGGCTTATAGTCAGCCTCAGACTTAGGGACCCCCTCTAAACCAATCAATGCCTTGAAGACCCTCCTCCTGGTCTCCAAGGAAAACATGTCTGATATGTGTATCCTGGGCTTGTAGTAACATCTCTCGCTAGCGTCAGGCAGCCCTAGGATCTCTGCAAGAATGGCAGTAGTAAGCCTGATATCCACCCCCTTCACTCTACTCTCCAAGCCCCAGATGGCACTAGGTTGCAGTAGAAATACCGAACCAAGTTTGGGTAGCATGGCTCTGTGGGCGGCAACAAGGATGCCCAGCCTAGTATGTGAAACCTAGAATATAACCCATATTGGTGGAAGTCATCCACCTGTACCATTCTCCCATTCATAATGCTTTGGACTTGAATTTAGTCCAGTCTCTGGAGTGCTCATACCTAGAGAACTAGAACCGGTCGAATTCTGACTCCTCTGAGGAAGAATCCTCTATGGGTGAGGGTAGTGGCACTGTAGAGGACAAGGAAGGCTCGGGATCTGACCGTAGCCTCTTGCGTGTCACCGATTTCCTTGCCGTGCTATGCCTTGTAGACATGGTGCTATAAAAAAAGAAAGGATAAAATAAATTAGGGCAAGAAAAATTTGAGATTTAAAGAAAAAGAAGAGAAATCAGTGGAAAGCAGTCCAAAATGGGAGAAAATTCCAAAGAACCTTACCCTAGATTGCGTAGGAGCGTGGGGGACCCGTGAAAATGAGTGGATTGGGTGTGGAAGTGGTCACACTAAGCCTTGGAGCTCTACCCTGGGTGTTTGGAGGACTGTAGAAAGCAAATGGGGTGAAAATGACCTATCTCGAACTGAAATAAGCTGGGCCCCGATTCTCTGGGCGATGCACTGGGCAATGCGGCCTAACGCCCATAATGTTTTTCTGTAGTTTTTGCTGTAAATGTGTATGGACATGAAAGTTTCACCTAAAGACAGTATAATAGACCTAAAACTATTAATTAAATAAATATGTGAATAAAAAAAATAATATTTTAATTTAAATAATTAAATAATAACACACATTTGGCTAAATAAGATAATAATAGGTTATTACATAATAGTAGATTGTCAAAGTGAGAATATGATGCATGGGGATTTAAAATTTTTTTTTTCTCTTTTATTTTATTGGTTGAGAATAAATAAATATGTATACTCCTAACTAAATAGTGTGTACTTTAATATTAAATATTATGTGCCTATTTTTGTGTATGTACGAACCATGGTTGATTGATGCTATGCAAACTTGAACATAGGTACGTAGGTATGTTGTACTATGTGATAATAGAATCTTAGGGAACATAGGCCCTACCACACCCATAGCCTAGATCAACCAAAAATAGGATCTATTAGTCTGCCGAAAGGAATTTGGACCCTGTAGGTACTAGGACACCTTGTGCAACCTCGAGCTGACCTGCTTATCTTCCTGTTCTTGCTACTTAATTTCCCTATAGTATTATGCTTCATTCTTGAAATTAAGTGACCATAGTGGCCTGATACTTAGAACTTCTTCATGGCAGGCCCTTGCTGCGTTGTTCGGGTTTGGGGACCCCAACAACATGCGATATATTAGGCAAGTGAGGAGGAAACTGATCCGGATACATGAGATACAAGCCTGGGCTGAGAACCAGTTGGTAGTTTACTTAGCTCTTGCGGACACTAGTCGACCCATGGGTCGAGCCATTTACCTATCCCTAGCAGATGAGGTTAGAAGTGACATAGCCTATCTTTACGTGCAGACTGTTATCACTAGTTGGCAGTTGCAGAGGCTTGTCTGCTAGACACAGGTACATAATTAGGTAGATTGTTATTTAAATTAAATTAAAGATAACATCATGCATAACATGGCATAAAACACCCCTTCAACATAAAACAAATAAAAACAAAAAAAAGAACAAGAACAGAATAATAAGCAAATAATACACCTTGCTGGGATGACAACATAATTTTCACTGGAACTGTGGAATAGGTAATGTACATGTGTTAACTAGGAACTGCTTGTTGACCTCGATAAGAACTGTTGGATTATTGAACGAGTTGTTTTTTCCAGAAAAGCAGCCACGGTCAACACAAGAACTAACTGAGGTGGCCGTCGAGGAAGACGCCCTTGAATTGTCCCAAATGTTGAGCTGTCGGATGGAACCGAAGCTCAAAATTTTGAAGTGTCGGCTACTTCGCCGAGGGCACCAATGGTTGTTCAAGCCACTGCTGCGGTGCCTCAGCCAGGTATAGCAGTCGGTGAGGTGAATGCCTTCATGACCACTATGATGTGGACCATGCAACAACAACAAGAACTGCTGGGCCAGATGTCTACTCAATTTGCGGCCATGATGTAAGAGCGTGCAACACCACCTCCACCACCCAACCGGCCAATACTTTTTCCACCACCTGTACCTCAACACATAAAGGAAAACTTTACAGTGAAGGTGATGGAGAGGTTCAAGAAACTCCAACCACCCGTGTTTTCCAAGTTGAACTCGGAGGAAATGCAGCCAAAACGATGGATTAGTGCTCTGGAGAAGGCATTTGATGTGCTTGAATGTACGGATGCGCAAATGCTGATATGTGCAGGTTATCAGCTACAGAATGAGGCTGAAGCCTGGTAGAAGGCCACCAAGCCAAATCTTGAAGTCGCTCATCCAAATCCTACTTGGGAGCAATTCAAGGAGGTTTTCTTCAAGAACTACTTCCTAGAGAGCTTTAGGGACAGAAAGGAAGCTGAATTCTCTGCACTTGTGCAAGGAACCAAGTTGGTGCTAGAATACCAGCAACAATTCGAAGATCTGTTCCATTTCGCTCCGGAACACCTGAAGGGGGAAGTAAGCAAGACAAAGAAATTTGAGAAGGGACTTTTAAGCTTGAGATCGGGTTAGTCTTGTCAATTATGGACATTCGGGATTATGCTCAGATGGTCGATAAGGCGAAGACTATGGAAAATAGGTTGAAGGAGAAGGAAAAAGAGAAAGCTACAACGTCGCCCGGATTGGGCAAAAGGCCAAATAACTACTAGAACATCGGTTGCCCGAACAAGGTTTTTCGAGGAGCTAGTTCGAGCCCCAATCCGACTCCGTACTGTAGGCCAGATATGGGTCAGAACCCTTACCACGCCACTTATTGATCGAGTCATTGAACCAATAAAAAATAAACCTAACTAAACACTAATACAGTGGAAAGTAAGGGTATCGAACTACGGGGAACAGAGGCTAAGTTGCACGAAATTAAATCCAGTCTAAGGTTAAACTAAAAACGCAAATTAATTAATTTGAAGGTAACACTGGCAACTGATTAAAGCGAATAAAAGATAGTGAGAAAATACTGTTTTTAGGTTGAATCAACTTTAATTTAAATTCATCATTCAATCTCTCTCATATTTGGTTCATGGCGACTACAAGCCCCATGACAACCACAGAATATAGGGTCCCTTCTAGGTATAAAGTATCTTGGCAAAATTGTTGTCCGATCGCTACAATGAATGGAAAGTTTAAAGAGCTCCGGTACACACAATCCGCTCAGGTATACCGTATCATCGATATGACCACATGAATAAATTCAATACCATTGCTTGGTAGGTTAACTTGAATCATAGAAACAAATTACCCTAACTAGATGTAAACATGATTACATAAAAATTACAATGGGATGCCTAAGTCTTTTCCAAGCAATCAATAAGAAAAGAGAATGAATAATTAACTCTTCGTTAAAATATCATCTTTCCAAAAACAGCAGCAAGTTTAGTTACTCATTTAACATGAATTACTAAAGAGAAGTTAGGGATACAAGCCAAGAGAATTAGATGGAAGAAGAGAGTAGAAGCGATGGCAGCAATGGCGATTCAGGTGTGTGAAGGTGCTGGATGGTGGCGATGGTAGATGCTCTTCCTCTTCTTCTTCTTCTTCTTCTTCAAGCCTTCTTCTTCCCAAACCGAGAACCAGCCTTCTCCACAGCCTAGAACGATCCTTTTTATTTTCTTTTTTTCTCTTTCTTTTCTAGAACCCTTTCCAAAAAACGTCTCAGCAACTTCCCCCTAATCCCAGCCAAAATCGTCTCCTCCCCTCATCCATTCCTTTGCTGTATTTATTTTTATTCCCTTCTTGCCCTCTTTCTTTTATCTTGGTTCCTCCATTTATGGAACCAAAAAGGGGTAGAATAGGAAAACCGTGTCAGGGAGTTGAGAAGGGGATCTCTGATTGCATCCTTAACAAATCACGATTCCTTTCTTATGAGAATCCTCTCTCAACTTGCCTTCTTAAGAAAAACATCCAGCTAAAACGTGTTAATGAGAGAGGTAGGGGAGGGGATCTTTATCACCTCTAGTTTGCTGACTGGCCCAGTTCCCCAGTTCCTCTAACAAAGGGGGGCTGAAATGACCTCTCTACCCATGCCCAAACACCCTGCCCGGGTGGGGTCTACCATCCCCCTATTAGAGGAACTGGGGAACTGGGCCGGTCAGCAAACTGGAGGTGATAATTTTCCTAGGGGAGGAGAGAAATTAGGGAGAGAGATCTTTCTTCTTTTTTTTTTTTTTCTTTTTTTTCTTTACATTTTTCAACTTTGCCATAATCCATTTTTTGGCCATAATCCCTCCTTCCTTTAACCGAATTGACTCGACCCAAGAATTAAATGTTAACCATTTAATTTTTCTGATGCAATGAGTCCAATATCGACTTTTCTTGAGAAATATCCTCTTTGTCAAATTACGATAATGCCCTTGAGATGACGATTTGCACACATGCAGACCCTTGGCCCCGCTGGTATTAAACATTCAAAATCGGCTAAGGGGGCTGATTCTATCATTGATTCATGCTTTTCTCCTTCCAGGCCTGGAATCATAGAAATCACATAGCAGTATCAAATCCTTCATAAATATTCAAATAAAAACAATAAGTAAATAACGATTTCTATCTAAGATTACAACCTAATCACTTATAATCGGCTTGCCCAACCAATTGCAAGTCAAGCGACAACAGCAGCTTCGCCAGCCCGACCAGCCACAAACCAAGTGAGCTAAGCCTCATCACCGGCCGTTTCGTCCAACAAATGCTACGTGTGCAACAAAGCAGGACATATGGCTAGGGAATGTATGCACCGCAGATACAACACTTACTCGCCAAATCAGTCCTACGCCAGACCTTTTCAGCCACGGGACAATCAGACGCGAGGAAAGGTATTCGCGCTGACAAATGAAGAAGCGGAGGTAAACCCCGATGTAATGACAGGTAAGTTCACTGAACACTACTAAATTATAGGGAATAGCCTATGGAATGTGAAACCTAAATTTTATACAAACCCTAGGTACCTTGAATGTCTCAACCATCCCCGTGCGAGTACTATTCTACTCGGGCGCATCCCACTCTTTCATTTCTACTACCTTCACGAGTAGGATGATTGATCAATGGAGGGACATCAGGCACGATTTAGTAGTCAGCATGCTGACGGGTAGTGTTGTGAGCCTGAAGGAAGTCTATGACCCCTGTCAGGTAGAAATTTTTGGGAAGAACCTGACTGCACGTCTGATAAAGTTTGATATGAAGGACTTTGACGTAATACTGGGCATGGATTGGCTATCCGCCTGTGGAGCAAACGTCTTGTGTGCGGAGAAGAGGATTATATTCAAGTTAGATGATGGGTCGATTTTCACCTACCAAAGTGAACCGATGAGGAAGCCTAGAAGAATAACCTTATCCGCCCTCCAGGCATGGAAGTTGCTGGATGAAGGATGTCAAGGCTTTTTGGCCATTGTGATGGACAGCGAGGCAAAGATAAAGCCTTTGGAGGAACTTGACATCGTCAAAGAATTTCCTGATGTTTTTTCAGAAGATCTGACTCAGCTATTGCCCGATCGTGAGATAGAGTTCGCGATTGATCTAATTCCTGGTGCAGCACTGGTATCCAAGGCACCATACCGAATGGCACCTATTGAGCTGAAAGAATTGCAGGTCCAACTACAAGACTTGCTGAAGAAAGGTTTTATACGACCTAGCGTGTCTCCCTGGGGAGCACCCATGCTATTCGTGAAGAAGAAGGATGGTAGTATGCTGTTGTATATCAACTCGTGAATTAAATAAACTGATGATTAAGAATTGATACCCGTTGCCACGCATTGACGACCTATTTGATCAACTATAGGGAGCAAGAGTTTTCTCCAAGATCGATCCTAGGTTTGGATACCACCAGTTGAAGATAAAAAAATGGCGATATTCATAAAATGGTGTTTAGAACTTGATACGGACATTATGAATTTCTAGTCTTATCATTTGGGTTAACTAACGCCTCGGCAGGGTTCATGGATATGATGAATAGAGTATTCCATGATGTGTTGGACAAGTTCGTCATCGAATTTATCGATGACATTCTGGTGTACTCCAAGAGTGAAGAGGAGCATGTTTGATACCTTACCTTCGTGTTGCAGTGGTTGAGGGAGCACTAGCTCTACTCCAAGTTCAGCAAGTGTGAATTTTGGATTCACCAAATTGGATTCCTGGGGCACATCGTCACCAAGGACGGCATAAAGGTGGAGCCAAATAAAGTGAAGGCGGTTCTCATGTGGGAGACTCTGAAGAATGCCACTGAGATCCAAAGTTTCTTGGGTTTGGCTGGATATTACCGCCGATTCATTGAAAATTTCTCATGCATCTCGACGCCCATGACGAAGCTAACGAAGAAGGGCGTAAAGTTTGAATGGAATGAGGCTTGAGAGAAAAGTTTATAGGAGTTGAGAAATCGATTGGTGACGGCACCAATTTTGACTATTCCGGATGGCACCAGAGGAATGGTGGTATACATCGACGCATCCAGAACAGGATTGGGTGGAGTCTTAATGCAGAAAGGTAAAGTGGTCGCCTATGCCTCAAGACAACTGAAGGAACACAAAAAGAACTACCCCACTCATGACTTAGAAATGGCTACGGTAGTTTTCGTGTTGAAACTATGGTGACATTACCTCTACGGTGAAAAGAGTGAGATCTTCAGCGATCACAAAAGTCTAAAGTACTTCTTCACCCAGAAGGACCTGAACATGAGACAGAGATGGTGGTTGGAATTGGTGAAAGACTACAATTGTGAGATTCAGTACCACCCTGGCAAGGCCAATGTTGTGGCGGATGCGTTAAGCAGAAAATCACAGACTGCCTCTCTCGCTTCTTTGGTTGTAAGCGAGCAACTGCTAGAAGAAGCGCGGAAGTTTGACCTAGAGCTCATGATCAAAGGAACGACTATGCAGCTAGCAGCCATGGATATATAGCCATCGATACAAAAACAGATAATTAAGAAGCAGCCTCTTGACCCCGAATTGGCCAAGTTAATTTGGGAAGTGCAGTAGGGTGTCCATAAGGACCCGGACTTTTCACTGGCCCATGATAGGGCATTGAAGTTCAGAGATAGATTATGCGTGCCTGATGATTATGGGGTATAAGACCGAATCCTTAAAGAAGCACACAACTCACCCTATTTGATCCACCCTGGAAGCACGAAGATGTACAAGGATCTAAAGAAATACTACTGGTGGATCGGGATGAAGGAAACCATAGCCATATACGTGTCCGAATGCCTCACCTGCCAGCAGATAAAGGTGGAGAGACACCGACCGTATGGATTATTGCAGCCACTCCCTATACCTGAGTGGAAGTGGGAAAGAATTACCATGGATTTTATGACAAATTTACCCAACACCAGGAAAGGGATGAACGCAATCTGGCTGATTGTAGATGGACTGACGAAAGCAGCTCACTTCATTCCCATCATAATAAACTATTCGATGGAGAAGCTAGCCCAACTATATATTTAAAATATAGTTCAACTACATGGCATGCCAGTCAGCATTGTTTCTGATAGGGATCCTCATTTTACCTTAAGGTTTTGGAGAAGTCTGCAGAAGGCACTGGGATCTCAACTAAATCTTAGTATGGCTTTCCATCCTCAGACAGATGAGCAGTCCGAAAGGACAATCCAGACTCTGGAGGACATGCTCAGAGCCTGTATATTGGAAATGAACGATAGTTGAGATGCTCACATACCTTTGGTGGAATTTGCATACAACAATAGCTACCACTCCACTATTGGCATGGCACCGTATGAAGCTCTTTATGGCCGAAAGTGTCGGACCCCGCTGTATTGGGATGAAGTTGGAGAACGAAAGTATCTGGGGCCCAAATTTATGCTGCATCAGGTTCATCCCATGCAACCCAAGTAATTTTATTTTGTATTTTATGGGATGAAATATTGGTACTTATGTAAGGGATATGTTTTTTGATGTATGTGCGATAGAGTTGGTACCTGGACATGATACAAAGTGCGGTGCTCCCCAGTAGTGATGTAGTAGGATTCTTGAATATAAAGAGATGGTTGTAATTGTTTAATATTTTATTTTTTGAGAAGCCATGTAAAGGAAGGCTACTTGTCAAACCTGCCCCTGACTGGCTGGGAATTTGAATTTGAATAGGAACCCTGGCCAATCATCGAAGCACTCTGTGGAGCATCACACCAGTAGCTGATCTTATGAGAATGACCTCCTACGTACTTGCCAGCAGGTGGATTGCAGTTCTATGCTACTGCACTGTACACAACATAATGTACAGCTTGGACTCCAGATATTCTATCTCCTCCTCATAAATGTGGGGCCCAAACCTGAAATGGGGTGCATTTGACCCTGGGTGAGGTGTGGGTGTAAGGCCTAAACCCTGGGCAAAACCCCTGTGCAAGCCCAATGTGATACAGTTTTGCTGTATTCTCTGGGTGAAGCACTGGGCGATGCACACATCACCCAGTGAATCGTCCAGAGTGGTAAAAATGAGTATTTTAATCAACAGATGTGTGGGGACCACCCATACTGGCCATGAACACTCTCCAGAGGTAGATGGGAGTCTTGGGCACTATAAAAAACCCTTGGACCCCTGTGGACCCCACCAAAGTGGCTAGAATGGCCTAGAATTTGATTCAAAAATGCATTCTTGGAATGGGCCTAGGCTGCCAAATAGGCCTTAGCTGAGGCTGGTCTATAAATAGAGAACCCCAGCCTAATTTTAGAACCTCTATTATTGTTCAAATCGTGGGAGAGAAAGAAGAGAGAAAAGAGAGGAAAAAGAAGAAGAAGAAGAAGAAAGGAAGGAGAAGAAGAGAGAGAGTACATACCTTAGCACCCATTCAGCTCCAGCAGCTTGCCAAACCAAGTTCAGGTATAAAACAATACCTATACATGTTGCTATACTGCTGGTACTGTTCTTCTCCATGGATCTTTGGTGTTTTGGAAGCATTCCTGGTCATGGGCAGCCCAGATCACCTGGGGGCTGCCATGTACTGCCTTAGATCCAACATGCACATAGATTGCTTGGAAGATCTAAGGATTTTTGAATGATTTTACTGCTGTTTTGTTCTTAGGACTGAAACCAGTCTCTGTGCCAGACTGCACTGCACTGTTGCACCAAGAACAGGCAGTCTGGGCTTAGATCCGTGCACACAGGTTGCTCTCAACCTATCCTTGTGTTGCAGAAGCCTCAGACCACCCTGTTTTACGTGGGATCACCCTTGCATGCAGCCCAATCCATGGCCATATGCTGGAACACAGTTGGGTTACTATTCCCTGGGCTGTCTGGGCAGCTCCTGGCTGCCAAGTGGTGGGCCCAGGTCATGATCCATGTGGACCACTGTAAACTACTCCACATGGGGTCCACAGTGATCTGACATGCATAAGGGATCGACCATGGCATTGCCTGTGGTGCAAAACCCAAGAAATTGAGCCTGTTCACATTCTAAACAGGCTCTGGGCGATGCACACATCACCCAGTGCAAGGCCCAGAGAATTAAAAATGGCTATTCTGCAAATCTGACTTGGAGGGCTTCCATGAATGGACTATGAACAGTGTAAGGAGGTGGTAAATGACCAAAATACCCCTCACATTTGTCCACATGTATTTGTACCCTAGGTACCCAAGTGGGCCCCGTAGGGCTTGGAAACCCTGTTTGTGTTGGTCCTGCAGCACTGCTGACCTAGGAACTGTATTGTGAGACTGTTGAGACCATGAACCATGTACTACAATAGTAAAATACCATACTGACCCTGAACCACATTCTCCGGATGATGCACCGGGACATAGACCCAAAGCCCAGTGTAAAACCTAGAGAATTCCAAGTGATATCAGACTGAGCACCGAGTCAGACCAGTGAGTCTAGATCAACACTAGGACATCCAAGAATAATTTTAAATATTAAATAACACATGTCTGATCTAATACTTTAGGATTTGACCCCGCGCTCGAGGTGCATTGCCAGATTGCAGCCGGAACTGAAACAGCAACTGATCTCATAGAACCAGGCCATGGTGAGTGGAATGTCATCGTGTATGTACATGTAACATGAATAACATGCTGAAATTAAATTTTTATAATATTAATACTATGATACATGTTTAATTCAAATTTTATAAAATTCATTACAACACTGTGTTGACTGTTGGACAACTCTGCTTGAATATTCTATGCTGATTGTGAATGCTAGACTAGATGTCGTAGCCGGCTTGGAAATGAGGCCTGTGGTTACCGGTAGAATGGGAGGCGGTTGACACCACCCGACTCATACGATGCCATATAGACATGGGGTTAGAGTTTTCATCACCCATGCTACGCACCCTTGCCTTGGTGAATGAATGCGGGAGCTGACTGGTCCTCTCCGACAACTAAATGGGTATTTCACAGGAAGAGGTTAAAAGCCCGCACCAGAGATACATGTATTGGGGATTGTAGTAGCACTAACCTGCCCTAGTTGTGATGTTAGGTGGCTAATAAATAATTGAACTGCATTTTCATGTAGGATCCATATGATTGTGGTTGCATATGCATGCATGATGATATGTTTTATTCACGGGCTCTGTGGGGCTCACACTCTGTTATATATGCTTTTCTATTAGATGATTGTACAGGTGGATGTCACTGTGGTGGGGAGGCTCATTACGAGGAGGAGAGCCTTGGTGGTTATGACCATATTGGTGTGGACCTCGACAGAGGTTGTGTCGAAGGTTCAAGTATTCTCGATGACTATTTAGGACTGACCCGTGAAGGGTGTTGACGTGGATGCTGATGCTGCTTTTTGTCTTGGGGACTCATTTTTGACTTTGTCAGGAGTTTATCCCCATCTTTACTTTTAGTTTTTCTTTCTTTCTTTTTGGAGCTTGAGTTACCTCGCCCTGTGTATATTTTCTTTTTATCTTAGTTGATGTATACATTAACTTTCACTGTTTTGTGTGTGGGTGTGAGAGCGGGAATGATTCAGCTTACTTATGTATATAACAATCATTTCCTGTACTGCTACTCTTCCTTATCCTTTAATGTAAGTTTCTGCAGCACTCTGAGTTTACATGTGGTAATACTATGGATGTGTGTTTGTAAATGTATTAACTGCTTGTAGATCCGTGGGATTTGGTGGATTGCCATTATGCAGTTCGGGTCACCTACCTAATCCTCCTAAGGGGTGGTTTGGGGTGTGACACTGCTGTACCGCATATCATGACTTTGTATTGACTCGACATATCACTTCAAGTACCAATCTGGGTCTCTTGTGTGAGTCCCTTGCGCACCCGATGTATGGCGCATTAAATAGTGGTGTGGAGATGCCCTTTCCTCCAATTTTTTATTCGAAATCAATTAAAATTATACATTCCCAAACCCACACATTGTGAGATTTGATTATGAGCCTAGCAAAATTTTTGGTCTCACTGTGTGGAAGAGGGAACCATTAATTTTAATTAGGGCTTCTTGAACAAATTTTTGTTGTGAATGTATACTAAATGTCCTCCCTTGCACATTGTAGTGATGGCTACCAAAAATGTTGTTGCTGACCTTAACCAAGGTAACAAGTTGGATGGAACCATCTATAACATGCGGCATCATAAGATGAAGTTCTTACTTAATGAATAAGATCACCTTGAACACCTGACCTCTGAAATGGCTAAACCCGATGAGGGTACTACCACTCGTCACCATTAAGAAAAGAAAGCCTATGAGAAAAAGAGACCATTGCGCTCACTTTATTATGTTAAGCTCGATGTACGATGATCTCATCGGTTAGTATGAAAAGTGTGAAACTACCAAGTCCATGTGGGATCTGGTTAAGTTAGAATGTGGCGGTACATCAACTAAAGGCTACGAGCCATGATCTTGAAGTTTGAGATGTACTGTAAGGACCCCAAGCACAACATGGTTGAACACCTTAGGGTTGTTAAAGACATGATACGAAAGTTAGGTGTTGCTGGGGTACACTTTACCGATGAGCAGCAAGTTTAAGCTGTCATTAGGACATTACCTAATTCCTGGGCCCAAATGAAGGTGGTTCTCACACATAACAACTCAATCACATGCCCTTGTCGTCCAAGTGGGGCAACGCATGACTTCTGGGTCTAAACGTAAGAGACAAAGGAACACAAGGAATCAGGGATAGGCTCAGAATGCTACACCAAGTAGAGGCAAATCCTCCAAGCGCAAATGTGGCAAGCGAGGTGGAAAAAAAGACATTACCAAGGTTAAGTGCTATAATTGCCAGAAGATGGGGCATTTCACTCGTTATTGCATTAAAGTGAAGAAGGTATCTTTTCTATCCCTCTCTCCCTGTACTTTTGTCTATACATATGTTTTGGTTGTCCAAATTCGATCTAACTGGATTGTAGATACAGGAACAACAAAACACATAACGCATGATCGAGAGGGGTTCGTAGATTATAAAGCGATTCTAGATGGCGCCCAGAACATCTACATGGGAAATGGCATGGGTGATGCAGTCAAGGAGTTGGTACCTATCAGCTGACCTTACACACTGGGCGCATCTTACTTCTTCATGATGATACGCACCAAAACTCTTACATAATCTACTTTCTGTTACTGTACTTTTGACTTTAGGTTCTTCATTTGTTTTTGATGGTGATAGTAATGAGATACTTTTAGAAGGTAGTTCTTTTGGACAATGCAAATTTGAGAATGGTTTTATTAAGTTAGTCTTAATAACTCCGGTGGTTGGTTCTTCATCTTTTGTAATTAATATTGATGTTTATTCAGAATAAATTACATGGCATGCTAAACTAGGACACATAGGTCGAGATAGGATGGGACGGTTAGCTAGAGAAGGCCTTCTTAGCCCACTCGATAAAATTAACCTACCGACATGTGAGCCCTATTTAGCTGGTAAGGCCCACCGAAAGCCTTTTAGAAAGGCAATCCGGGCAACCCAGACCCTAGAGATTATCCATTCGGACATCTGCGGACCAATGAATGCGAAGGCACGTCATGGTGCTTCTTATTTCCTTACCTTCATAGGTGACTATTTGTGATATGGTTATGTCTTTTTGATCGCTCACCGCTATGAAGTATTAGATTACTTCAAACATTTTGTAGTAGAGGTTGAGAATCAACAAGGCAAGAACTTAAAAACTCTACACACTGACCGAGGACGCAAATATCTATCAGATCAGCTCAAAGAACTATATGACAAAAAAGGAATCACTAGGCAATTATCTATTGCTTACACTTCGCATCAAAATGGTGTAGTAAAGCGAAGGAATAGGACACTTCTAGATATGGTTAGATCGATGATGGAACAGGCCAATCTCCCAATATCTTTCTGAGGGGATGCTCTATTGACCTCTGCCTACATCCTTAATCGTGTACCCTCATAGTCAGTTCCTTTCACTCCCTATGAATTATGAAAAGGCACAAAACCTACTTTGGGGCATATGTGATCATGGATTGCATGATATCATCATAGTAGCTCCCATAAGTTTGGGAAACTTGGCCCTAGAGCTAAAAAGAATATTTTTATAAGATATTCTGATAGCTCAAAAGACATTGTAATATACGGTGGACATCAAGATGGATGAATGACTGAGACCGAGTCTCGGAATGTTGATTTTATTGAGACCGATTTCCCTAGTATTAGTGATGCTAGCAAAGATTTTGATCTCTTTGAGATAGAGACTGATGAAAATGTTTCACCTACTCTTGATGAAGGTGGGGAATTAATAACTCATCATGAGATCGCCAGAGAGGGTGAGAGTGATCATCAGCCAGTGGGAGTACGTCACTTAATGAAAGCGCACAACCCGAAGGACAAGATCCCTTTGCACGTAAGGGCGCACGTGGACATGTTCCCCGTCATTGTTTTGAGATTGAAGGGGATGCCCTCGTTTGCGTTCCAAGGGATGAGGATGAGCCGGCCTCAATAAGTGAGGCACTCTCCTCTCCAACTAAGGAAATGTGGCAAGCAGCTATGGAAGATGAGTTGAGTTCTATGAGTAAGAACCAAGTCGGGGAATTAGTTGACCTTCTGCCTGGATACAAAACCATCAGGAACAAATGGGTCCTGAAGGTCAAGCGTAAGGTAGATGGTTCAATTGACAAGTATAAAGTACACCTTATGGCGAAAGGATATACCCAAAGAGAGGGTATAGACTATGATGAGACGTTCTCCCCTGTGGTGAGAAGGGTCTTTATATGCCTCATTTCAGTCACTGCCGCAAAGTTGGATTTGGAACTCTACCAAATGGACATTAAAATTGCTTTTCTCAATGGAGAACCAGATGAGGAGATCTTTATGGCTCAACCTGTGGATTTTGAGGAGAAGGAATAAGAGCATAAAATATGCCGTCTCAAACGTTCTATATATGGGCTTAAGCAATCGTCCAGGCAGTGGTACATTAGATTTCATCATGCCATTACCTCTATAGGTTTTGGAATGATTGAAGAAGACCACTGCATGTATGTTAAATGGTCCGAGGAAGGTTTCCTTATCCTATCCTTATATGTTGATGACATCCTGCTGGCTGGAAATGACATTGAGTTGATTATCGCCACAAAGAGTGGTTGTCCTCTACTTTTGAGATGAAGGACATGGGTGAGGCCAACTTTGTATTGGGCGTGAAGATTATGAGGGACCGCAATAGGAGACTTCTTAGTTTGTCTCAAGAGACTTACATAAAGAAAGTCCTAGAGTAGTTCCATTTGAACAACTCGAAACCTATAGATACTCCAATGGATAAGGCATACACTTTGAGCCTATACCATTGCCCTAAGACTGATGAAGAGAGAAACCAAATGTCCAAATTACCCTATGCAGCAGCAGTAGATAGTCTGATGTATGTGATGATGTGTACGTATTCAGATATATGCTTTGCGGTTGGCATGGTTAGCCGTTACCAGAGCAACCTAGGACCAGTTTATTAGCAAGCAGTAAAGAGAATCCTTTGATACCTACGTGGAACTACAGACCTCCCACTCACCTTCAGTGGTTCAGACTTGAGACTGAGAGGCTATAGTGATGCTGATTGGGTTAGTGATAGAGATGAGCACAAATCCACTTCAGGGTTTGCATTTGTCCTAGGAGGCGGAGATGGTACTTGGAGTAGTAAGAAACAGACCTGCATCGCCCTATCCATGTTAGAGTTGGAGTACATCGGATGTTCGGCAGCAGTTCAGGAGGCCGTTTAGCTCAGAAGGTTCTTGTAGAGACTTAGTGTTTTTACTCACTCAAATGACACTCTGATTATATATTGTGATAGCATGGCAGTGCTTGCATTTGTGAATGACCCCAAGTTTCATGGTAGAGCCAAGCACATTGATATACGGTATCACTACATTCGAGATATGGTCACGTAAGGTGAAGTCATTCTACAACATATCTTCACTGAAAATATGTTGGCTGATCCTTTGACAAAGCCCATTGCCAAAGATGTTTTCCTAGTTCATATTAGGAACCTGGGACTCAAGCGGATTTGATGTCGGAACACTTTTATGGATGGACATTTATTTGTATTCCTCTTACATTTATTAATGCAAATATATTTGTTTGATCAATGTTGTGTGTATACATTCATTATTGTAAAGATGTCACCAGGCATAGAATCAACCCACTCACATGGGTGATTCGCCTCGATGCTTGAGAATAGCGAGCGAGATGAGCCCATAAGCATATGTGCTTGACAGAGCCTTAGTTAGAGCTACGATGAGACCTTATCTGGTCCGACTTAGAAGATACCACACTTCTATGAAGCTTGTGAAAAGTCATATGTGAGATTCCAGGCAGGAACCATGGGGGTGACTGTGCTAGAAACTCAGGTTAGGCGCTTAAAGCAGTGACTAGACTAAGATCTATATGGCATTTATTTTTTCCATGAGTGACAGGCCCACTTCAGTGGGAGTTATGCCATAGCATGCATATCATACTATATGTGCTTATACCGACCGACTATGAGAGATTGAATGGATCCCTGCTTCGTCACTGTGTGTGCCACGTGGATTGTATTAATCCCATAGAACCCTTATCACCAGAGACAATGTAATAAAGAGGACATCCAATGACGCTATATTGAAGTTCTTTATAGGATCATGGATGATGCGGTCCAGTAGAAAGCGATTGGGAAAGTTGTTGGAGATAATTGAATTGACATGAGGGGCTCAGGGAAAACCATCTGACATTACACCTTTGTTTTGTGATTCATTGTCCGGGAAACTTGTTGTATTTGTGATCGACGTAGTTTTGAGTACATTGCATACAAAGGGTTAGCACTTCTCATCATGAGGGATAGAAAATGCTAGATCTGGTGTAATTAGATCATTTTTGGTATTTTGAGATTGTTTGTGAGCGATGTACAATGTTGGTTAGATGGAAGCTTGATATAGTACTCCTACCCTGTATTATCTCGATAGGTCGCACACCCCATTTCCTGTATGAAGAATTACACAATTGAGAGAGACTTGGATGCATAGTTATACTAATGCACCCCATGTGGGTGAGTGGGAGATGTAAATTGAACATGGGCCAGGCCTGGTCCAAGCCGCCCATAAGGGGCGGGCCGAACTCGACCCGACCTGCTGCGTGTGGAGAGAACCTGCCACTTAAGTGTCTGGGTCTCTTTCCCCCCCTTTGATCGATTCCCAATGGGAGTCTAAATAGGGGCAGGGATCTTAGGGTTTTGGCTTTAAATAGAAAGCCTGTAACCCTAAGACCAGATTATTTGAGAAATTAAATTCTCCCTATCTCCAGGGTTTTGTGTTCTCTTTGGGATTTCTCTCTTCCTAGGGATTTGTGGTGTGGAGTTTTTCTTCGTTGAGAAACCTTTCAAGATATTCGAAGAACATGAGAGAGATTGTTCGAGTTCATGAAGCTAGTAACCAAACCTGTACGAGATCCTCTTCCGCTGTGTTCCCATCTCTGTTCATGTTCGTTTAGGTAACACCCTAATGCGTGATGATTTATTTACACTTTTCATCAAAGAAAAATAAAATTGCTCATGAAATGAAACCATCTTCAGATCTTATACCTGCTCACATAAATTAGGGCCCCCTAATCTAAAATTTATCTAAATTCTAGTATCTCTGTGTGAGGATCCGAGTTTTTTTCCTCTTCCATCGGTCGAGGTGCTCAATGCGCGCGGAGTCGAGGGTTTTATGTATGGCCCTCTGGTATGAGGGAGAAGGAATGCGTCTTCTTAGGAGTATGGTGTCAATTAATTGGGGGATGGGGGTCATGCAATAAAATGAAATGGAGTCGCCACCTAGGGTTAGGGCCTAGGACCCATTGGTGTAGCCCTAGAATGGCTACAAGACTTCAGTTGGTCTGGTAAGAGATTCGGGATAAGTGGTCATGTTATGAGATTGGGAAGGTGTTAGGCACCCACCTCACCCCGATGAATTGGACTTTCTACTAGATGCTTGTTTTCAAATATTCTCCCTTTATAAATGTCCTATTCCCACATGTATGGCTAAATACTGATGCACAAACTATTTAATTAAATTAAACTATGTTACACTAATTACTCTACACTACACGAGAGTATTTGAAAGGACTACATCGTACTAGAATTAAAAAGTTGACAGAAGAAATGTATACCTGTATGCTTTAAATAAATGCAATTATGAAAGATAGATTGCATCCCCCAGCTCAGGTGGAGGCAAAAGACTGGCTTTGTCCCTTCATCGGACAAAGTAAAGGTTTGCGGGCATTGGATCTTAAGATGTCAGACAGAATAACGGCATTCCAGTCAAACCTGCCCCTAACTGGCTGGAATTTTTGATTGAAGGACAGGAACCCCTGACATGGCATCCAAGCACACTATGGAGTATTACTCCAGTGGTTGAATTTAATGGAGAACCCCCGAGGATGTCCTCCTACATACCTGTTAGAAGATGGACTGCTGATCCTTGCAATTGCACTGCCCAGAGCATAATGTACTGCTTGGACACCAGGTATTCTCTCTCCTCTCCATGAATGTGGGTCCCACACCTGAAAATGGGTGCAAAAGGCTCTAAGTGACATGTAGGTGCAAGGCCCCAACTCTGGCTCAAACCCCTGTGCAAGCCCAAGGTGAAACAGCCTTGCTGTATTCTTTGGCGATGCACACATCACCCAGAGACATCGCCCAGAGTGGGAAAGTGCAGTATTTTTATCTGCAGATGTGTGGGGACCATCCATACTGGCCATGGGCACCCTCCATAGGTTGAAGGGAGTCTGGGGAACCACCTCATACCCTTGGACCCCTATGAACCCCACCTGAGTACCTAGAATGACTGAAAATCAGTCTAAAAATGCATTCTTAAAAGGGACCTAAGCAGGAAAATAGGCCTTAGTAAAGGGCTGGCCTATATATAGGGGGACCCTTAGCGTATTTAGAACTCTAAATTCCTGCTGAAACCGTGGGGAGAAAAGAAGAGAGAAAAGAGAGGAAGGGAAGGAAAGAGAGAAGAAGGAAGGAAGGAGAAGAAGGATAGAGCTTACCTGTGCATCAGATCAGCTCCAACAGCCATTCTCAGTTGTTCTCAGGTATAAAATTATACCTATGCCGGCTACCTTGCTGCTGTTACTATTTTTTCTTCTTAGATCTCTGTGTTTTTTATGTATATCTAGCCATTGGCAGCCCAGAATAGCTGGGGTTTGCCATGAACCACCTCAGATCCAACATCCAAACATGATGCATGGAGGATCTGAGCTTTTTAATGTTGTTTTGGTTGCCGTTGTATACCTGAGACTGAAATCCATGCATGTGCTAGACTGCACTGCACTGTTACACCAAGAACAGGTAGTCTGGGTTCAGATTAGTGTACACTGGCTGCATCCAGCCTAGCCTTGTGTTGCAGCAGCCCTGGATTTCCCTAACATACGTGGGACAGCCCTTGCATGCAGCCAAATCCATGGTCTGCAGCTGTAGCTCTACTGAGTTACTATTCATTGGGCTGTCTGGGCAGCTCCTGGCAGCCAAGAGGTGGGCCCAGGTTAAAATCCAAGTGGACCAGTGCAAACTACACCGCATGAGGTCCATAATGACCTAACATGCATGGGGGATTGATCAAGGCACTACTCATGATGAGAAACCTTGGAATTGGAGCTTGTTCACATTCTAAACAGGCTCTGGGCGATGCACACATCACCCAGAGACATCGCCTAGAGAATTAAAAAGGGTGATTCTACAGATCTAATTTTGGGGCTTCCACTATGGTATTGTAACCAGTGTAAGGAGGTGGTAAATGACCAAAATACCCCTCCACACATTTGTTCATATATATTTGTACCTTGAGTACCCAAGTGGGCCCCGCAGGGCTTGGAAACCCTACCTGTGTTGGCCCTGCAGCTTTTGCTGACTTGGGGATAGTGTTGTATGGCTGTTGTGACCTAGATACATGTACTGTGGGGGGTAAGTTACCATTCTACCCCTAGACCACATTCTCCGGATGTTGCACCGGGACTTAGACCTAAAGCCCAGTGCAAGGCCTAGAGAATACCAAGTGATGACCGACTATACACCGAGTCAAACCAGTGAGCCTAGATCAACCCTAGGACATCCAAAAATAGTTTGGACTATTAAGTGAAATATTTTTTATTTATATTTAGGGTTTGATCTCGCGCTCGAGGTATACTACTAAACCGCAACCGAAACTGAAACAACAACTGATCTCGTAGAACTAGACCCAGGTGAGTGAAATGTTATCGTGTATGTACGTGTAACATTATTATTGTTATGTCGGCAATTGATTCTATAATTATAATGTTGTGTTACTTAATCAAATTAAATTTCATAATTATTACACATCGTGTGACTGTTGATCAACTCTGTTTGAATATATCATGATGATTGTGAATGATAGACTAGATGCCGTAGCCGGCTTGGAAATGAGGCCTGTGGTAGCCCGTAGAATGGGATACGGTTGACACCGCCTAACTCATACAATGCCATATAGACATGGGGCTAGAGATTCATCACCCGTGCTACACACCCTTGCCAACAGGGGTTAAGGTGTTGAATGACTGTGAGGACTACTGTAAAACCTTGGGCGAATACGCTGGGAAGCCTCGACAATATGTTGGGATGCCTCGGGCAAATATGCCGGGAAGCCTCGAGCAACATGCTTGGGAAGCACCAATAGGTGAATTATGGCTATAAGCCAAACAAAGTTGATCCTCGAGCTACATGCCAGGAAGCACCGAAAAGGTGAATTATGATACTAAGTCGGTTACCTCATAGGACTAATCATAGAGGGCTGGTCAGGCTGACCTTGGGAAGGGATGCTCGACCCTACTGGTTCTCTCCGATAACTTAATAGGTGTATCGCGGGAAGGGGTTTCAAGCCCACACTAGGGATACGTAGATTGGGGATTGTAGTAGGACTAACCTGCCTTAGTTGTGTTGATAGGTGGCTAATAAATAACTGGACTTGCATATCATGTAGGATCATGTGGAATGTGGTTGCATATACATGTATGATGATATGTTTTACTCACGGGCTCAGTAGGGCTCACACTCTGTTATATATGTTTTTCTATTAGATCATTTTACAGTTGGATGCCACTGTGGCGTGGGGACTCATTACGCGGAGGAGAGCCCTGGTGGTTATGATGATATTGGTATGGACCCCGACGGAGGTCGTGCCAATGATGCGAGCATTCTCAGTGGTTATTGATGAAGACCCATGAATAGTGCTCTTGATGCTTTTTTACTTGGGGACTCCTTTTTGATTTTTGTCAGGAGTTTATCCCTGTTCTTGTTTCTTGTTTTAGCTTCTTCTTTCTTTTTGGGGTTGAGTTATCTCGCCCTATACATATTTACTTTTATTTTTGCTTATGTATATGTCAGATCTTACTGTTCAGTTTGTGGGTTGTATGGGGGAGATGAACTGTCACACCCCAAACCACCCCCTGGGAGGATTGGGTAGGTGACCCGAATTGTATAACGGCAATCCGCCAAACCCCACGGATCTAGAAGCAGTTATTACATTCACGGTCCCACATTTAACACTTTACCATAAGCAAGATTAGAGTGCTGCAGATAATCTACAATTATAACAAGAAAGAAAGCGTAGCGATATGGGAAAGATGATGATATATATATACATAAAAGAGTTTTGAAACATTCCCTCCCAGATACAACCCACGACTGACAGATAAAACTAACAAAGCTAAAAAGAAATACATACATATATATATATATACAAGGTGAGATAACTCAACCCCAAAAAGAAAAGAAAACTAAAACTGCACCACAAGCAAGACGGGGATAAACTCCTAACAAAAACAAAAAGGAGTCCCCAAGACAAAAAGCATCAAGTACACTCCTCACTGGTCTTCATCAATGATCACCAAGAATGCATGCATCATCGGCACGACCTCCGTCGGGGTCCACACCAATATCATCATAACAATTAGGGCTCTCCTCCTCGTAATGAGCCTCTATGCCAGAACGGTATCCACCTGTAAAATCATCGAGAAGAAAAACATGTATAACAGAGTGTGAGCCCCACCGAGCTCGTGAGCAAAACACATCATCATGCAGATAAGCAATCTCATCATCAGACAATTCTTCTTCATCATCGCTAATGTCATATGTCTTGAATGCTACAACCTTCTTCTTTGGTTCTTTAAAATCATCCTCCTTGGTGTCATGTTTGAGTTCCATCTTATGAGTTTGGAGTGATCCCAGCAACTCATCTAGACTTAGCTTGTCAATATCTTTGGATTCTTTGATTGCAGTAGTCTTGGGTCTCCAATTTTTTGAGAGAGATCTCAAAATCTTTGGCACATTGTCACCATTGGAGTAAACTTTTCCTAAACCTTTCAGCTTGTTCACAATATTAGTAAATCGAGTAAACATTGCATATATGTCTTCATCATTTTTCATTTTAAAGAGCTCATACTCATTTACTAACATATCAATCTTAGATTGCTTGACTTTAGAAGTACTTTCATAGGTCACTAAAAGCTTATCAAACATCTCCTTAGCGGAGTCGCACATGCAAGTTCTATTGTACTCCTTTTCTCCTAGAGCACATTGAATATAAATTATAGCAACAAAATTGAGTTGAATCTTATCTTTTTCAACTGGGGTCCACTCTTCTTTGGGCTTGTCTATGGTATTTGGTCTATTTTCAATTACTTCCCATGCGTCAATGTTATTGGCACACACAAAGTTCTTGAATCGATTCTTCCAATAGGAGAATCCTTCTCCTTCAAAGAAGGAGGTCAAGTAATATTGTATCCTTCAATCTTACGATTGGCAGAGGATCCCATTATCTTAATACTCTTAATTGGATTATAAATATCACAGTCTTGAGCTCCTGCTCTGATACCAAATGTGAATTCACCTAGAGGGGGTGAATAGGTGAAGGTTGAAAAATTAAAAAAATATGCGAAAATAACCAAGTAAAGACAAGCAATAAATAAGCAATAAGTAAAAGAGTGACACAAGAGATTTATAGTGGTTCGGTCAATACTTACCTACGTCAACTCCTCTCACCTTAGAGAGAATTTCACTATGTCAAATATTGAGTAAGAGCAAGAGGACTCGTACAACTCTTGAGAAATGAGCAAGAGGACTCAACAACAACTACTCTTGATTCAATGAGCAAGAGGACTCAACCTACTCTTGATTCCGAGCAAGAGAACTCAATTAACTGATAAAAAGTAAAGACAATATTAAGGAATTTTAAATTTACCTCAAAACCTTAGTAGAGATGTGCTACCTTTCAAACTATGAAGCTTTAATGCAAATATGAATGAAGGAAGCTAAGTGAGATTTGAATGCCTTGGATTGGTGCTCGAATTCTCACTTGAGAATGACTTGTTCTTGGAGGCTCTTAATTGTGATTAGTAGTAATAATTAGAGCCTTAAACAAGTGGGTATTTATAGGCTAGGTGGCTTTAATTAGTTAGGAATCTTAATTAAGATCGGACTCCAAAAGTCATATATAATTCGGTATGCTGGATTCTAATCCGATATACCGGATCACCAAATTTCTATTTTAAACAGGGGAATAACGGTCAAAAGCTAACAGTCATACATTGATTCGGTATGCCGGATCAGGGCAAAACTAAGCCAAACAAGATCCGATATGCTGGATGGGGATCCAGCGTACTCTGGAGGGCTACTGTAAGCCTTTTCCTGAGATTCCCATTAATCCGCTATGCTGGATTAGGAACCGGTATGCCGAATTGGGCAATTTCAGGGGAAATTGGTCCAGTTCCATTAGGGTTTGGTTTGGGGTTTCCAATACTTACATGGTCACATGTCAAAGGGGTCAAAATACCTCCTAAGGACAATCTAAATGGATGTATGCATGCGTGTGTGCATTACATCAATTTGTGACTTAAAAATACACAATACAGGATTACAAAATCTTCATTAAGTCTTCATTCTTCAATCTCCAAACTTCAAAGTTTGACTTGTTGACTTCCACATCTTAGGGGACATCTTGAGCCATATTCCTGTATGCATTTGTTTACGCTCTTGTATGCTCTTATGTACGCTCCTCCTTACTTGGTGCTAAGCTCTCATCTAAACATCTTACACAAATGTTAGTCCAAGAGAGGCTTTATTTGTTATCATCAAAACACAGTTTGGAGTATATGAGGAGGTTTCCTCAATAGTCATCAGATACCAAATCGGATATCTTTTGGCACTCAAATCGAGATAAAGCTATGGGATACCAAACCGATATCTTTGGCGCACAAATCGAGGCAAAACCTTAAAATACCGACTAAGGCATTTTTATGTACGCAAATCAAGACAAAGCCGTCAGTTTGGACCCGATTATCTTTCGGCGCCCAAATTAAGGCGAAGCCATTAGATACCAAACCGGATATCTTTTGGCATGTAAATCGTGGCGAAACCCTAAATTACCGACTTAGGCATTTTTAGGCATGTAAATCGAGATAGTCGTCAAATACCAAACCAGTTATCTTTCAGCACGTAAATTAAGGCAAAGCCATCAGATACCAAACCGGATATCTTTTGGCGCACAAATAGAGGTGAAGCCCTAAAATACTGACTTAGGCATTTCTAGGCATGTAAATCGAGACAAAGCCGTTAGATACCAAATTGGTCATCTTTCGGCGTATAAATCAAGGCAAAGCCATTAGATACTAAACTGGATATCTTTTGGCACGTAAGTCAAGGTGAACTAAAACACTGACTTAGGCATTTCTAGGCATGTAAATTCAGACAAATCTCTAAAATCTCTGACTCAATCATGTTTAGACTTATATTCTTGTGTTTGTTGTTTTTTTTCTCTTTTTTATTTAATTATTGGATTCTAATCAAAATTTTCTTTCTTATGACTTTGCAAGGTAAGACCATTCCGATGCTGAAGAAGTATTGCAGCATGGGGAGAGTGTAAAAGTGGTACAGAAAGCTCTGCTCGGAGGTACTCACCTGGGTGAGACGGACCGGATTAAGGTATATCGTTGCCTGCTCCGTCCGAGAGCTAGATAGCCTGACCGTTTGGGCTCTAGTGGAGAGGTGGTGGTCGAGCACCCATACCATCCATCCTCCACTAGGAGAGGTGACCATCACACCTCTCGACTTTTATATGATCACGGGGCTTCCTTTTGGAGGGATGCCTATGGCGTTGACCACGGCGGACAAGGTGGACCACATTGATTACTGGAGGAGCATGACAGGGATGCGCATCACGTATAGGGGTCTTCTTGCCGCCATTATGAGGCAGTTCTGGACGGAGAAGGGGGTCACAAACCAATCATAATGATGAGACGGCATCACGATTGAATGCGTAACGATTAGACGGCATCACGACCAAATGCGTAACGATGAGAAGGCATTGCGACCGAATGCGTAACAATGAGACGGCATCGCGATCGAATGCGTAATGATGAGACGGCATCGCAATCGAATGCGGAACGATGAGATGGCATCATGACCCAATGTGTAACGATGAGACGACATCGTGATCGAATGCGTAACGATGAGATGGCATCGTGACCAAATGTGTAACGGCATCACGAACGAATGTGTAAAGATGAGACGGCATCACGACCGAATGCGTAACGATGAGATGGCATCGCGATCGAATGTGTAACGGCATCACGATCGAATACGTAACGATGAGAAGGCATCGCGACCGAATGCGTAACGATGAGACGGCATCGCGACCGAATGCATAACAATGAGACGGCATTGTGACCGAATACGTAACAATGAGACGACATCGCGACCAAATGCATAACGAAGAGACGACATCGCGATCGAAAACGTAACAATGAGATGGCATCATGGCAGAATGGATATCGATGAGATGGCATCGCGACTGAATACGTAACGATGAGGCGGCATGGCGACCGAATGGGTAACGATGAGACGGCATCGTGATCGAATGCGTAACGATGAGACAGCATCGCGACCGAATGGGTAATAATGAGACGGCATCGCGACTGAATGCGTAATGATGAGACAGCATCGCGACCAAAATGCGTAACGATGAGATGGCATCGTGACTAAATGTGTAACGGCATCGCGACTGGATGTCTAATGATGAGACAGCATCCCGACTGAATGTGTAATGGCATCACGACTGAATGCGTAACGATGAGACGGCATCATGACCGGATGTGTAAGATGAGACGGCATCACGACCGAATGCACACCGATGAGAATGCATCGCGACCGAATGCGTAACGATGAGAGGGCATCGCGACGGAATGCGTAACGATGACACAGCATCGCGAGCGAATGCGTAACAATGAGACTACATCGTGACGGAATGCGTAACGATTAGACGGCATCGCAACCGAATGCGTAACGATGGGACTGCATCGTGACCGAATGCATAACGCTGAGAAGGCATCGCGATTGAATGCGTAACTATGAGTCGGCATCGCTACCAGATGCGTAACGATGAGATGGCATCGCGACCGAATGTGTAACGATGAGTCGGCATCGCGACCGAATGTGTATTGATGAGACAGCATCGTGATCGAATATGTAACAATGAGATGGTATTGCGACCGAATGCGTAACGATGAGATGGCATCGCGACCGAATGCGTAACGATGAGTTGGCATTACGATCGGATTCGTAACGATGAGATGGTATCGCGACCGAATGCGTAATGAAGAATCGGCATCGCGACCGGATGCGTAACGATGAGATGGCATCGCGATCGAATGTGTAACGATGAGACGGCATCGCCGCCGAATGTGTAACGATTAGACGGCATCGCTACCGAATGGCATCCTGACACCCCCTTCTTTTTTTTTCATGGCGCCATGTGGGTACCGCGGCACCGTGGAGGGTCCTCCATGGGGCCGTGGAAATTTCCACTGTGACGTGGATTTGGGCATTCTTGTCTATATATAGGTAGGGTCCCCCCTTTACATCTCTTACTTGGTTTTGTTCCTGGAATCTGCTGTATTTTTGTAATTTTTTTTTAATACTTTGAGTGAGATGGCCTTCCATAGACGTCCTCGTCAGTCTTCACACGGTCCTTTTTTGGGCATGACTGATGTAGATGATCGGGCAGGCTGGTGCCCATCAGGGACGACGTTGAGAGATACTGCACGCCAAATTTTCTGTGCCATCTGGGGGCATTCGCAGGCAGTAAGTAGACTTACCTTATCTTTTTTGTTGATTAATGCCATCGTAGGATTTATTTATTAATTACTGTCATGATCCCCCAAGGCTCGTAAACCGAGACAAAGCCCTAATACCGTAATTTAGGTATTTCTAGGCACATAAACTGATGTGAAACCAACTTAGGCATTTTTAAGCTCGTGAATGTAGGCAAAGCTGTATGATACCAAACCGGGCATCTTTTGATGCGTAAATCGAGGTAAAGCTATCGGATACCAAACCGGGTATCTTTTGGTGCACAAATCGAGGTAAAACTATCGGATAGCAAACTGGGTATCTTTTTGGCACACAAATCAAGACAAAACCCTAAAACACCAACTTAGGCAATTTATGCACGTAAGTCGAGGTAAAGTCAGTAGATACCAAACTGGATATTTTTGGCGCATAAATCGAGGTAAAGTCGTAGGATGCCAAATCGGGCATCTTTTGGCATGTAAGTCGAGGTAAAACCATCTAATACCAAACCTGGTATCTTTCGGTGCATAAATCGAGGTGAAACCATAAAATACCAACTTAAGCATTTTTAGGCACGTAAATCAAGACAGAGTCGTCAGACACCAAATTGGGCATCTTTCGGCTTGCAAATCGAGGCAAAACCCAAAAACACAAACTTAGGCATTTTTGGTATGCAAATCAAGACAAAGCCGTTGGATACCAAACCGGGTATCTTTTGGCACATAAATCGAGGCAAAACCATCAAAAACCAAATCAGGTATCTTTTGGCATGTAGAGGTAAAGTCGTCAGATGCGAAACCGGGTATCTTTTGGCACGTAAATAAAGATAAAGCTAGATACCAAATCGGGCATCTTTCGATGCACAAATCGAGGCGAAATCCTAAAACACCGACTTAGGCATTTTTTAGGAATGCAAATCAAGATAAAGCCGTCAAATAGCGAACTGGGCATCTTTTGGCACATAATTCGAGGTGAAATCCTAAAACACCAACTTAGGCATTTTAGGCATGCAAATCAAGATAAAGTCGTCAGATACCGAACTGGGCATCTTTCAAGGTGAAACTCTAAAACACCAACTTAGGTATTTTAGGCACGCAAACCATGGTAAAGTCGTAGGCTACCAAACCGGATGTCTTTTGGCATGCAAATCGAGGCGAAACCCTAAAATACCGATTTAGGCATTTTTAGGCATGCAAAACGAGATAAAGCCGTCAGATACCAAACCGGTTATCTTCAGTGTGTAAACCGAGGTAAAGCCATCAGATACCAAACCAGATATCTTTTGGGGTGCAAATCGAGGCGAGGCCATCAGATACTAAACCAGATATCTTTTGGCACACAAATCGAGATAAAGCTATGGGATACCAAACCGGTTATCTTAGGCGCAAAAATCAAAGAAAAACCCTAAAATATCGACTTAGGCATTTTTAGGTATGCAAATCAAGACAAAGTCGTCAGATACCAACCCGATTATCTTTCGGTGCATAAATCAAGGAGAAGCCATTAGATACCAGACTGGATATCTTTTAGTGCACAAATCGAGGTAAAACCCTAAAATACAGATTTAGGCATTTTTAGCACGTAAAATGAGATAAAGCCGCCAGATACCAAACTGATTATCTTTCTGTGCGTAAACTGAGGCAAAGCCATCAGATACTAAATCGGATATCTTTAGGCACGCAAATCGAGGAGAGGCCATCAGATACCAAATCGGATATCTTTTGGCATACAAATCGAGATAAAGCTATGGAATACCAAATCAGGTATCTTTGGAGCACAAATTGAGGTAAAACCCTAAAATACGGACTTAGGAATTTTTAGGTATGCAAATCAAGACAAAGCTGTCAGGTACTAACCCGATTATCTTTTGGTTCGTAGATCAATGAGAAGCCATTAGATTCTAGACCGGATATCTTTTGGCACACAAATCGAGGCAAAACCCTAAATTACCAAATCGGTTATCTTTTGATGCATAAATCGAGACAAAGCCATCAGATACCAAACCAGATATCTTTTGGTGCACAAATGAAGGCGAGGCCATCAGATACCAAACCGGATATCTTTTGGCGCACAAATTGAGGCCAAGCCCAAACATACCGACTTAGGCATTTCTAGGCATGTAAATCGAGACAAAGCCGTCAGATACCAAACTGGTCATCTTTCGGCATTCAAATCGAGTCGAAGCCATTACGTACCAAATTGGATATCTTTTGGTGCGTAAGTCGAGGTAAAACCGTAAAACACCGACTTATGCATTTCTAGGCACGTAAATTTAGAAAAATCTCTGACTCACTCATGTTTAGACTTATATTCTTGTGTTTGTTGTTTTTTTCTCTTTTTTTTTTTTAATTTTTTGGAATCTAATCAAAATTTTCTTTCTTATGTAATTGCAGGGTAAGACCATTCCGATGCCGAAGAAGTATTGTGGCAAGGAGAGAGTGCGAGAGTGGTACAGAGAGCTCTGCCCGGAGGTACTATCCCGGGTGAGATGGACCGGATTGGGGTGTATCACTGCCTGCCTTGTTCGAGAGGTAGATAGCCTGACAGTTCGGCCTCTAGTGGAGAGGTGGTGGCCGAGCACCCATACCTTCCATCCTCCACTAGGAGAGGTGATTATAACACCTGTCAACTTTTATATGAACACAGGGATTCCTTTTGGAGGGATGCCTATGGCGTTGACCCAGGTAGACCAGGAGGACCGCATTGATTACTTGAGCAGAAAGACCGGGATGCACGTCATGCATTGAGGTCTTCTTGTTGCCATTATGTGGCAGTTCTGGACACAGAAAGGGGTGACTGACCAGTCGTAACGATGAGACGACATCGCGACCGAAGGAGTAATGATGAGAAGACATCGCCACCGAATACGTAACGATGAGACGGCATCGTTACCGAATGCGTAACTATGAAATGGCATCACTACCGAATGCGTAACGATGAGTCGGCATCGTGACCGGATGTGTAACGATGAGATGGCATTGCAACCGAATGTGTAGCGATGAGACGGCAATGCGATCGAATGCGTAACGATGAAACGTCATCGCGACTGAATGCGTAAGGATGAGATTGCATCGCGACCGAATGCGTAACTATGAGTCGGCAACGCGACCTGATGAGTAACGATGAGATGGCATCGTGACCGAATGTGTAACAATGAGGCAGCATCGCCACCGAATGCGTAACGATGAGTTGGCATCTGTGAATAGATGTGTAACGATGAGATGGCATCCCAACCAAATGCGTAACAATGAGTCGGCATCGCGACTAGATGCGTAACGATGAGATGGCATCGCGACCGAATGTGTAACGGTGAGACGACATCGCCACCGAATGCATAACGATGAAACAGCATCGCGATCGAATGTATAATGATGAGACAGCATCACGATCGAATGCGTAACGATGAGTCAGCATCGCGATCGGATGCGTAACAATGAGATGGCATTGCGACCGAATGTGTAACGATGAGACGGCTTCGCCACCGAATGCGTAACGATGAGACGACATCACCACCAAATGGCATCCTGACACCCCCTTATTTTTTTTTATTTTTTTCACAGGGCCGTGGCTTTGGCCAATCTTGTCTATATATAGGTGGGGTCCCCCCTTTACATCTCTTACTTGGTTTTGTTCCCAGACTCTGCCGTCTTTTTGTATTTTTATTTTTTTAATACTTTGAGTGAGATGGCCTTCCATAGACGTCCTCGTCAGTCTTCACACGGTCCTCTTTTGGGCACGACTGATGCAGATGATCGAGCAGGCTGGTACCCATCTGGGATGACGTTGAGAGATACTGCACGACACATTTGCTGTGCCATCTGGGGGCATTCGCAGGCGGTAAGCACACTTACCTTTTCTTTTCTGTTGATTAATGCCATCGTAGGATTTATTTATTAATTACTGTCATGATCCCTCAAGGCTTATAAACCGAGACAAAGCCCTACTATCGTAATTTAGGGATTTCTAGGCACACAAACCGATGCAAAACCAACTTAGGCATTTTTAAGTCCACGAAAGTAGGCAAAGACATATCATACCAAATTGGGCATCTTCTGGCGTGTAAACCGAGGTAAAGCCATCGGATACCAAACCGGGTATCTTTTGGCGTACAAATCGAGGCAAAACCTTAAAACACCAACTTAGGCACTTTAGGCATGTAAGTCGAGGTAAAGTCGTCGGACACTAAATCGGATATCTATTGGCACGTAAATCAAGGCAAAGTCATAAAATACCAAACTGGGTATCTTTTGGCACATAAATGGAGGTAAAGCCATCGGATGCCAAATTAGGCCTCTTTTGGCATGCAAGTCGAGGTAAAGTCGTCAATTACCAAACTAGGTATCTTTTGGCACATAAATCGAGGTTAAACCATAAAATACCTACTTAAGCATTTTTAGGCACGTAAATCTAGACAGAGCCGTCAGACACCAAACCAGGTATCTTTCGATGCGTAAATCGAGGTGAAACCCTAAACACCAACTTAGGCATTTTAGGCACGCAAATCAAGACAAAAGCCATCAGATACCAAACCGGGCATCTTTCGACGACCAAATCGAGGCAAACCCCTAAAACACCAACTTAGGCATTTTAGGCATGCAAATCAAGACAAAGCCGTCGGGTAGCAAACCAGGTACCTTTTGGCATGTAAATCGAGGCGAAGCCATCAGATACCAAATCAGGTATCTTTAGGCATACAAATCGAGGTAAAGTCGTCGGATGCCAAACTGGGTATCTTTGGCACGTAAATCAAGATAAAGCCGCCAGATACCAAATCAGGCATATTTTGGTGCACAAATCGAGGTAAAATCCTAAAACATCGATTTGGCCATTTTGGGCACGGAAATCAAGACAAAGCTATCAGATAGCAAACTGGACTTCTTTTGGCACACAAATTGAGGTGAAATCTTAAAACACAAACTTAGGCATTTTAGGCATGCAAATCAAGACAAAGCCATCAGATACCAAACTGGCCATCTTTCGGCATGCAAATCGAGGTGAAACTCAAAAACACCAACTTAGGTATTTTAGGCACGCAAACTAAGGTAAAGTCGTCGGCTACCAAATCGGATATCTTTTGGCACACAAATTAAAGCAAAACCCTAAAATGCCAACTTAGGCATTTTTAGGCACGCAAAATGAGACAAAGCTGTCAGATACCAAACCGATTATCTTTTAGTGCGTAAATCGACGCAAAGCCATCAGATACCAAACCAGATATCTTTTGGCATGCAAATCAAAGCGAGGCCATAAGATACCAAACCGGATATCTTTTGACACGTAGATCGAGATAAAGCTGTGGGATACCAAATCAAATTTCTTTAGTGCACAAATCGAGGCAAAAACCTAAAATACCAAACTAAGGCATTTTTAGGTACGCAAATCAATACAAAGCCGTCAGATACCAACCCAGTTATCTTTTGACGGGTAAATCAAGGCGAAGCCATTAGATACTAGATCGGATATCTTTTGGCACACAAATCGAGGCAAAACCCTAAAATACCGACATAAGCATTTTTAGGCACCTAAATAGAGATAGTCGTCAGCTATCAAACCGGTTATCTTTTAGTGCGTTAACTGAGGCAAAGCCATCAAATACCAAATGAATATCTTTTGGTGCATAAATCGAGGCGAGGCCATCAGATACCAAACCGGATATCTTTTGGTGCACAAATCGAGACGAAGCTGTCAGATACCAAATTGGTCATCTTTTGACTCTGCCCTTTTGTTGTAATTTTTTTTAATACTTTGAGTGAGATGGCCTTGCGTAGACATCCTCGTCAGTCTTCACACGGTCCTCTTTTGGGCACGACTGATGCAGATGATCGGGCGGGCTGCTACCCATTTGGGACGTCGTTGAGAGATACTGCGCACCACATTTTCTGCGCCATCTGGGGGCATTCGCAGGCGGTAAGCACACTTACCTTATCTTTTCTATTGATTAAGGCCATCATAGGATTTATTTATTAATTACTGTCATGATCCCCCACGGCTCGTAAACTGTGACAAAGCCCTAATACCATAATTTAGGCATTTCTAGGCACATAAACCGATGCAAAACCAACTTAGACATTTTTAAGCCCGCAAAAGTAGGCAAAGCCATATGATACCAAACCGGGCATCTTTCGATGCGTAAACTGAGGTAAAGCTATCGGATACCAAACCCGGTATCTTTTGGTGCACAAATCGAGGTAAAACTATTGGATAGCAAACCGGGTATTTTTTTTGGCACACAAATCGAGACAAAATCCTAAAACACCAACTTACGCACTTTAGGCACGTAAGTCAAGGTAAATCCATCGGATACCAAATCGGATATCTATTGGCATGCAAATCGAGGCAAAGTCATTAGATACCAAATCGGGTATCTTTTGGAGCACAAATCCAGGTAAAGCCATCGGATGCCAAATCGAGCATCTTTTGGCACACAAATGGAGGTAAAGCCATCGAATACCAAACCGGGTATCTTTTGGTGCATAAATCGAGGCAAAACCATAAAATACTGACTTAAGCATTTTTAGGCATGTAAATCAAGACAGAGTCGTTAGACACCAAACTGGGCATCTTTCGATGTGTAAATTGAGGCAAAACCATAAAACATCAACTTAGGCATTTTAGGCACGCAAATCAAGACAAAGCCATTAGATACCAAATCGGGTATCTTTCGGCGTGCAAATCAAGGCAAAACCCTAAAACACCAACTTAGGCATTTTAGGCATGCAAATCAAGATAAAGTCATCAGATACCAAACCAGGTACCTTTTGGCATGTAAATCGAGGCAAAGCCATCAAATACCAAATCAGGTATCTTTTGGCATATCGAGGTAAAAGTCGTCGGATGCTAAACCGGGTATCTTTTGGTGCATAAATTGAGATAAAGCCGTTAGATACCAAATCGGGCATCTTTCGATGCCAAATCGAGACAAAATCCTAAAACACTGACTTAGGCATTTTTTAGGAATGCAAATCAAGACAAAGCTATCAAATAGCAAACCGGGTATCTTTTGGAGCACAATTTGAGGTGAAATCCTAAAACACCAACTTTGGCATTTTAGGTACGTAAATCAAGACAAAATCATCAAATACCAAATTGGGCATCTTTCGACGTGCAAATCGAGGTGAAACTCTAAAATACCAACTTAGGTATTTTAGGCACACAAACGAAGGTAAAGCCGTCGGCTACTAAACCAGATATCTTTTAGCACACAAATCAAGGCGAAACCCTAAAATACCAATTTAGGTATTTTTAGGTAAGAAAAATGAGATAAAGCCATCAGATACCAAACTGGTTATCTTTTCATGCGTAAACCGAGGCAAAGCCTTCAGATACCAAACCGGATATCTTTTGGCATACAAATCGAGGCAAGGCCATCAGATAAAAAACTGGATATCTTTGGGTGCACAAATCGAGATAAACCTGTGGGATACCAAACCGGGTATCTTTGGTGCATAAATCAAGGCAAAACCATAAAATACCGACTTAGGCATTTTTAGGTATGTAAATCATGACAAAATCGTCACATACCAACTCGATTATCTTTCGGAGTACAAATCAAGGCGAAGCCATTAGATACCAGACCGGATATCTTTTGGCGCATAAATCGAGGTGAAACCCTAAAATAATGACTTAGGCCTTTTTAGGCACGTAAATCAAGATAGTCGTCAGTTACCAAACCTGTTGTCTTTTGGCGCATAAATTGAGACAAAGCCATCAGATACCAAACCGTATATCTTTTGGCACACAAATCAAGGCGAGGCCATCAGATACCAAACCAGATATCTTTTGGCGCACAAATTGAGGCGAAGCCCTAACATACCGACTTAGGCATTTCTAGGCATGTAATTCAAGACAAAGCCGTCAGATACCAAACTGGTCATCTTTCGGTGTTCAAATAGAGTCGAAGCCATTAGGTACCAAACTGGATGTCTTTTGGTACGCAAGTCGAGCTGAAACCCTAAAACACCGACTTAGGCATTTCTAGGCACGTAAATTCAAAAAAATCTCTAAAATCTCTGACTCAATCATGTTTAGACTTATATTCTTGTGTTTTTTGTATTTTCTCTTTTATTTATTTATTGGAATCTAATCAAAATTTTCTTTCTTATGTCTTTGCAGTGTAAGACCATTCCGATGCTAAAGAAGTATTGCAGCACGAAGAGAGTGCGAGAGTGGTACAGAGAGCTCTGCCAGGAGGTACTATCTCGGGTGAGATGGACCGGATAGGGGTATATTGTTGCCTGCTCCGTTCGAGAGCCAGATAGCCTGACAGTTCGACCTCTAGTAGAGAGGTGGTGTCCGAGCACCCATACCTTCCATCCTCCACTAGGAGAGGTGACCATCACACCTGTCGACTTTATATGATCACGGGGCTTCCTTTTGGAGGGATGCCTATAGCGTTGACCCCGACAGACCAAGAGGACCGCATTGATTATTGGAGGAGCAAGACAGGGATGTGCCATTATGAGGCAGTTCTGGAAGGAGAAGGGGGTCACAGACTAGTCGTAACGATGAGACGGCATCGTGACTAAATACGTAATGATGAGACGGCATCGCCACCAAATGCGTAACGATGATACGGCATCGCGACCGGATGCGTAACAATGAGATCGCATCATGATCGCATGCCTAATAATGAGGCGGCATCGCGATCGGAGGTGTAACGATGAGATGGAATCATGACCGAATGCGTAATGATGAGTCGGCATCGCGACTGGATGCATAACAATGAGATGGCATCGCGACCGAATGTGTAATGATGAGACAGCATCGCCACCGAATGCATAATGATGTGACGGCATAGCGACAGAATGCATAACGATGAGACGGCATCGCCATGGAATACGTAACGATGAGACAGCATCTCGACCAAATGCGTAACGATGAGATGGTATTACGACCGAATGCGTAACAATGAGTCGGCATCACGATCAGATGCGTAACGATTAGATGGCATCCTGACCAAATGTGTAACGATGAGATGGCATCGCCACCGAATACGTAACAATGAGATGACATCGCGACCAAATACGTAATGATGAGATGGCATTGCAACCGGATGTGTAACGATGAGATGGCATCGACCAAATGTGTAACGATGAGACAGCATCGCAACTGCATGCGTAATCATGAGATGACATCGTGACCGAATGGCATCCTGACACCCCTTTTTTTTTTTTTTTTTCACGGTGCCGTGTGTGTACCATGGCACCATGGAGGGTCATCCACGGGGCAGTGGAAATTTCCTCGGCGCCGTGGCTTTGGCCATTTTCGTCTATATATAGGTGGGGTCCCCCCTTTACATCTCTTACCTGGTTTTGTTCCCGGACTCTGCCCTTTTTTTGTATATTTTTTTTAATACTCTGAGGGAGATGGCCTTCTGTAGACGTCCACGTCAGTCTTCACACAGTCCTCTTTTGGGCACGACTAATGTAGATGATCGGCCGAGCTGGTACCTATCTGGGACGACGTAGAGAGATACTGCGCGCCACATTTGCTGCACCATCTGGGGGCATTCGCAGGCGGTAAGCACACTTACCTTATCTTTTCTGTTGATTAATGCCATCGTAGGATTTATTTATTAATTACTCTCGTGATCCCCCAAGGCTCGTAAATTGAGACAAAGCCCTAATACCGTAATTTAGGCATTTCTAGGCACATAAACCGATGTAAAACCAACTTAGGCATTTTTAAGCCCGTGAAAGTAGGAAAAGCCGTATGATACTAAACCGGGCATCTTTCGAAGCACAAACCGAGGTAAAGACATCGGATACCAAACTGGGTATCTTTTGGCACACAAATCGAGGTAAAACTATTAGATAGCAGATCAGGTATATTTTTTTGGCACATAAATCAAGGCAAAACCCTAAAACACCCACTTAGGCACTTTTGGCATGTAAGTCGAGGTAAAGCCGTTGGACACCAAATTGGATATCTATTGGTACGCAAAATTGAGGCAAAGTCATCAGATACCAAATTGGGTATCTTTTGGCGCACAAATCGTGGTAAAACCATCGGATGCCAAATCAGACATCTTTTGGCATGCAAGTCGAGGTAAAGCTGCCGAATACCAAACTGGGTATCTTTTGGCGCGTAAATTGAGGCAAAACCCTACAATACCAACTTAGGCATTTTAGGCATGCAAATCAAGACAAAGCCGTCAGATACCAAATTGGGCACCTTTTGGAGCACAAATCGGGGTAGAACCCTAAAACAGCTACTTAGGCATTTTAGGCACGTAAATCAAGACAAAGCCAGCGGATACAATACCGGGTACCTTTTGGCATGTAAATCGAGGCAAAGCCATTAGATACCAAATCAGGTATCTTTTGGCAGGCAAATCATGGCAAAGTCATCAGATGCCAAATCGGGTATCTTTTAGCATGTAAATCGAGATAAAGCCACTCGATACCAAATTGAGCATCTTTTGGTGCACAAATCGAGGCAAAATCCTAAAACATCAACTTGGGCATTTTTTGGCACGTAAATCAAGGCAAAGCTATTAGATAGCAAACCGGACATCTTTCGACAGACAAATCGAGATGAAATCCTAAAACACCAACTTAGGCATTTAAGACATGCAAATCAAGACAAAGTCGTCAAATACTAAACTGGGCATCTTTCGACGTGCAAATCGAGGTGAAACTCTAAAACACCAACTTAGGTATTTTAGGCACACAAACCAAGTTAAAGTCGTTGGCTCTCGAACCGGATATCTTTTGGCATGCAGATCGAGGTGAAACCCTAAAATACCGACTTAGGTATTTTTAGGCACGTGAAACGATACAAAGTAGTCAAATACCAAATCAGTTATCTTTCGGTGCGTAAACCGAGGCAAAGCCATCAGATACCAAACTAGATATCTTTTGGCATGCAAATTGAGGTGAGGCCATCAGATACCAAATCAGATATCTTTTAGCACGTAAATCGAGATAAAACTGTGGGATATCAAATTGAGTATCTTTGGTGCACAAATCAAGGCAAAATCATAAAATACCGACTTAGGCATATTTAGGTACGCAAAACAAGACAAAGCCGTCACATACCAACTCGGTTATCTTTTGGCATGCAAATTAAGGTAAAGCCATTAGATACTAGATCGAATATCTTTTGGCATGTAAATCGAGGCGAAACCCTAAAATACCGACTTAGGCATTTTTAGGCATGTAAATCGAGACAATCGTCAGATACCAAACCTATCACACCCCAAACCAGCCCCTGGGAGGATTAGGTAGGTGACCCGAATTGCATAATGGTAATCCGCCAAATCCCACGGATCTAAAGGCAGTTAATACACTCACGGACACACATCCACAACATTACCACAAGTAAAATCAAAGTGCTGCAGATATACTATGTTAGAAATGAAAGAAAGAAAAGACGTACCGATATGGGAAATGATTGTCATATATACATAAGTAAAGTTGTTCACTTCCCCCATACAACCCACAAATTGAATAGCAAGATCTGACATATACATAAGCAGAAATAAAAGTAAATATGTACAGGGGGAGATAACTCAACCCCAAAAAAAAAGAAACTAAAACAAGAACCAAGAACGGGGATAAACTTCTGACAAAATCAAAAAGGAGTCCCCAAGACAAAAAGCATCAGGAGCACCCTTCATGGGTCTTCATCAGTAACCACTGAGAACGCTTGCATCATGGACACGACCTCCGTCGGGGTCCATACCAATATCATCATAACCAAGGCTCTCCTCCGCATAATGAGCCTCCACGCCACAGCGGCATCCACCTGTACAATCATCTAATAGAAAAACATATACAATAGAGTGTGAGCCCCACTGAGCCCGTGAGTAAAATATATCATCATGCATGCATATGCAACCACATTCCACATGATCCTACATGATATGCAAGTCCAGTTACTTATTAGCCACCTATCAATACAACTAAGGCAGGTTAGTGCTACTACAATCCCCAATACATGTATCCTTGGTGCGGCCTTGATACCCCTTCCCACGATACACCCATTGAGTTGTCAGAGAGGACCAATCAACTCCTGTGTACATACCTTGGTCAGCCCGACCAGCCCGTGATTAAACCCGTGAGATAACTGACTCAATATCATAAATCACCCTTGCGGTGCTTCCCGGCATGGAGCTCGAGGATTTACTCAGTTTGGCATATAGCCATAATTCACTATTTAGTGCTTCCCAAGCATATAGCTTGAGGCTTCCCGGCATATTGCCCGAGGCATCCCAGCATATTACCGAGGCTTCTTGGCGTATTCGCCCGAGGTTTTACGATAGTCCTCACAGGCATCCAACACCTTAACCCCTGTTGGCAAGGGTGCATAGCACGGGTAATGAATCTCTAACCCCATGTCTATATGGCATCGTATGAGTCGAGTAGTGTCAACCGTATCCCATACTACGGGCTATCGCAGGCCTCATTTTCAAGCTGACTACGGCATCTAGTCTAGCATACACAATCAGTATAGAATATTCAAGCAGAGTTGATCAATAGTCAACACAGTGTTGTATTGTATTTATAAGACTTGAATTAAACGTGAATCACTCATTAATAATTATGAAAATTAAATTTAGCATATTATTCAAGTTACACGTACATACACGATGACATTTCACTCACCTGGGTCTGGTTCTACGAGATTAGTTGTTGTTTCAGTTCTGACTGCGGTCTGGTAGTATACCTTGAGCGCAAGATCAAATCCTAAGTATACATAAAAAATATGTCATTTAGTATTCCAAACTATTTTGGATGTCCTAGGGTTGATCTAGGCTCACTGGTTTGACTTGGTGCACAGTCGATCATCACTTTGTATTCTCTGGGCCTTTCATTGGGCTTTAGGTCTAAGTCTCGGTGCATCATTCGGAGAATGTGGTCTAGGGAACAATGGTAATTTACCACTGTAGTATATGATTCTAGGTCACAACAGCCACACAACACTATCCCTAAGTCAGCAGTGCTGCAAGACCAACACAGGCAGGGTTTCCAAGTCCTGCGGGGCCCACTTGGGTACCCAAGGTACAAATATATATGAATAGATGTGAGGAGGGGTATTTTGGTCATTTACCACCTCCTTACACTGCTCACAGTACCATAGTGGAAGCCCCCAAATCAGATCTGTAGAAATACCCATTTTAATTCTCTGGGCGATGTCTCTGGGTGATGTATGCATCGCCTAGAGCCTGTTTAGAACATGAACAGGCTCCAATTCCAAGGTTTTTCATCATGGGCAGTGCCTTGATCAATCCCCCATGCATGTTAGGTCATTATGGACCTCATGGGGTGTAGTTTGCACTGGTCCACTTGGATTTTGACCTGGGCCCACCTCTTGGCTACCAGGAGCTGCCCAGACAGCCTAGTGAATAGTAACTCAGCAGAGCTCCAGCTGCAGGCCATGGATTTGGCTGCATGCAAGGGCTGTTCCACGTAAGGTAGGGTAATCTAGGGCTGCTGCAACACATGGCTAGGATAGATGCAGCCAGTGTGCACAGATCTGAGCCCAAACTGCCTATTTTTGGTGCAACAGTGCAGTGCAGTTTGGCACATGCATGGATTTTGGTCTCAGGTGTACAATAGCCACCAAAACATCATTAAAAAGCTTAGATCCTCCATGCATCATGTATGCATTTTGGATCTGAGGTGGTTCATGGCAGCCCCCAGCTACTCTGGGCTATCCATGGCCTGATATACATAAAAAACACAGAGATTTAAGGAGAAAGATAGTACCAGCAGCAAGGCAACAGGTATAGGTGTAACTTTATACCTGAGAACAGCTGAGAATGGCTGTTGGAGCTGGTTTGATGCAAATGTAAGCCTTCCCCCTCACTTCTCCTTCTTCCTTCTTCTTCTCCTTCTCTTCTTCTCTTTTCTCTCTTCCTTTCTCTCCCACGGTTTCAGCAGGGATCAAGAGCTCTAAAACGAGCTAAGGGTCCCTTATTTATAGGCCAGCCCTCTACTAAGTCTTGTTTGGCTGCTTAGGCCCATTTTAAGAATGTGTTTCTAGACTGATTTTCAGTCATTCTGAGCACTTAGGTGGGGTCCAAGGGTATGAGATGGTTCCTCAGACTCCCTTTAACCTATGGGGGTGCCCATGACCAGTATGGGTGGTCCCCACACATCTGTAAATAAAAATACTACATTTTCCCACTCTGGGCGATGCCTCTGGGTGATGTGTGCATCGCCCAGAGAATACAGCAAAGCAGTCTCACTTTGGGCTTGCACAGGGGTTTGACCCAGGGTTAGGGCCTTGCACCTACATGTTACCCAGGGCCTTGTGCACCTATTTTTAGGTGTGGGACCTACATTCAAGGAGAGGAGAGAGAATACTTGGAGTCCAAGCAGTACATTATACTATGGGTAGTACAACTGCAAGGATCTACAATCCATCTTCTGACAGGTATCTAGGAGGACATCCTCGGGGGTTCTCCATTAAATTCAATAACTAGAGTGATACTCCACAGTGTGCTTGGATGCCATGTCAGGGATTCCTACCCTTCAATCAAAATTTTAGTCAGTTAGGGGCAGGTTTGACAAAACCGGTTATCTTTCGGCATGTAAACCGAGGCTAACCCATCATATACCAAACCAGATATCTTTTTGCGCACAAATAGAGGTTAGGCCATCAGATACCAAACCGGATATCTTTTGCCGCATAAATTGAGGCAAAGCCGTAAAATACCGACTTAGGCATTTCTAGGCATGTAAATTAAGACAAAGCTGTCAGATACTAAACTGGTCATCTTTTGGTACGTAAATCGAGGTGAAGCCGTTAGATACCAAACTCGATATCTTTTGGCATGCAAGTTGAGGTGAAGCCCTAGAACACCGACTTAGGCATTTCTAGGCACAAAAATTGAGACAAATCTCTAAAATCTCTTACTCAATCATGTTTAGACTTATATTCTTGTATTTGTTGTTTTCTCTCTGTTTTTTTTATTTATTGCATTCTAATCAAAATTTTCTTTCGTATGTTTTTGAAGGATAAGACCATTCTGATGCTGAAGAAGTATTGTGGCACGGAGAGAGTGCGAGAGTGGTATAGAGAGCTCTGCCCGGAGGTACTATTCTGGGTGAGACGGATCCGATTGGGGTATATAGCTACCTACCCCAGTCCGAGAGCTAGATAGCCTGACAGTTTGGGCTCTAGTGGAGAGGTGGTGGTCGAGTACCCATACCTTCCATCTTCCACTAGGAGAGGTGACCATCACACCTCTCAACTTTTATATGATCATGGGGCTTCCTTTTGGAGGGATGCCTATGGCGTTGACCCCGGTGGACCAGGAGGACCGTATTGATTACTGAAGGAGCATGATAGGGATGCACGTCACGCATAGGGGACTTCCTGCCGCCATTATGAGGCAGTTCTGGATGGAGAAGGGGGTGACAGACTAGTCGTAATGATGAGACGGCATTGCGATCGAATGCGTAATGATGATACAACATCGTGACGAATGTGTAATAATGACACACCATCGTGACCGAATTCGTAATGATGAGACAACATCGCAATCGAATACGTAACGATGAGACGGCATTGTGATCGTATACGTAACGATGAGACGGCATCACGATTGAATAGGTAACAATGAGATGGCATAGCGACCGAATGTGTAACAATGAGACGGCATCGAGACTGAATGCGTAATGATGAGCTAGCATTGCGACTGAAGGTGTAACGGCATCGCTATCGAATGCGTCATAATGAGAAGGCATTACGACCGAATGCATAAGGATGAGACGGCATCACGACCGAATGCGTAACGATGAGACGGCATCACAACCGAATGGGTAATGATGAGATGGCATCACGACCGAATGCACAACGATGAGAGGGCATCACGGTCGAATTTGTAATGATGAGGCGGCATCACCACCGAATGTGTAACGATGAGATGGCATCGTGATCGAATGCGTAACGATGAGACGACATCGCGACCAAATGGGTAACAACGAGACGGCATTGCAGCCGAATGCGTAATGATGAGACGGCATCGTGACCGAATGCGTAATGATGAGATGGCATCGCGACCGAATGTGTAAAGAGTAGACGACATCGCAACAGAATGCATAACAATGAGACAGTATCACGACCGAATGCGTAACAATGAGATGGCATCGCGGCCAAATGGGTAACGAGGAGACGACATCGTAATCGAATGCATAACGATGAGATGGCATCGCGATCGAATGTTTAACGATGACTTGGCATCGTGACTGAATACATAACGATGACTCAGCATTACGACCGAATGCGTAACAATGAGATGGCATCGCGATCGAATGCGTAACAATGAGACGGCATTGCGACCAAATGAATGATGATGAGACGGCATCGCGACTGAATGCGTAATGATGAGATGGCAATGCGAGCGAAGGCGTAACGATGAGATGGCATCGTGACCGAATGCGTAACGATGAGACTGCATCGCGACCGAATGCGTAACGATGAGATGGCATCGCGATCGAATGCGTAACAATGAGACAGCATTGCGACCAAATGCGTAACGATGAGACTGCATTGTGACCGAATTCATAACGATGAGATGGCATCGCGATCGAATGCGTAACAATGAGACGGCATCGCGACCGAATGCGTAATAATGAGATGGCATCACGACCAAATGCGTAACGATGAGATGGCATACGATCGAATGTGTAATGATGAGACGGCATCACGACAAATGCTTAACGATGAGATGGTATCACAATCGAATGCGTAACGATGAAATGGCATCACGACCGAATGTGTAATGATGAGACAGCATCGTGACCGAATGCGTAACAATGAGATGGTATCACGACCAAATGCATAACGATGACACGGCATCGTGGCCAAATGGGTAACGATGAGACGACATCGCAACCAAATGCCTAACAATGAGACAGTATCGTGACCGAATACATAACGATGACACAGCATTACGACCGAATGCGTAACGATGAGACGGCATCGCGATCGAATGCATAATGATGAGACAGCATCGCGAGTAAATCCGTAACGATGAGACAGCATCGTGATCGAATGCATAACGATAAGATGGCATCGCAACCAAATGCGTAACCATGAGATGGCATCACAATCGAATGTGTAACGGCATCGCGACCTAATACGTAACGATGAGACAGCATCGCGACCGACTACGTAATGATGAGATGGCATTACGATCGAAAGCTTAACGATGAGACGACATCGTGACCGAATGCGTAATGATGAGAGGGCACTGTGACCGAATGGGTAACGATGAGTGGGCAACGTGACGGAATGTGTAACGATGAGACGGCATCGAGACCGAATGCGTAACGATGAGACGACATCATGACCGAATACGTAATGATGAGACGGCATAGCGACCGAATGCGTAACGATGAGATGGCATCGCGATCGAATGCGGAACGATGAGATGGCAGCGTGACCAAATGCGTAACCATGAGACGGCATCGCGACCGAATGCATAACGAGGAGATGGCATCGCGACCGAATGTGTAATGATGAGATGGCATCGTGACCGAATGCGTAATGATGAGATGGCATCGTGACCGAATGTATGACGGCATCGCTACCGAATGCGTAAGGATGAGACGGCATTGTGACCAAATGCGTAAGGATGAGACGGCATCGCGATCGAATGTGTAACGATGAGACGGCATCGCGACTAAATGCATAACGATGAGACAGCATCGCGACCGAAAGGGGTAAGGATGAGACGGCATTGCGACTGAATGCGTAAGGATGAGACGGCATCGTGACCGTATGCGTAACGATGAGACGGCATCTCGATCGAATGCGTAACGATGAGACGGCATTCCGACCGAATGCGTAACGATGAGACGGCATCGCGACCGAATGCGTAACGATGAGATGGCATCGTGACTAGATGCGTAACGATGAGATGGCATTGCGACCGAATGCGTAATGATTAGACGGCATCGAGACCAAATGGCATCCTGACACCCCTATTTTTTTTGTTTTTTTTTCACGGCGTAGTGTAGGTACCACGGCACCGTGAAGGGTCATCCACGGGACTGTGGAAATTTTCATGGTGCCGTGGCTTTGGCCATTCTTGTCTATATAGGTGGGGTCCCCCCTTTACATCTCTTTCTTGGTTTTGTTCCCGGACTCTGCCTTTTTTTTATATTTTTTTTCTTTTAATACTTTGAGTGAGATGGCCTTCCGTAGATGTCCTCCTTAGTCTTCACACGGTCCTCTTTTGAGCACAACTGATGCAAATGATCAGGCGAGCTGGTACCCATCTGGGACAATGTAGAGAGATATTGCGCGCCACATTTGCTGCGCCATCTGGGGGCATTCGCAGGCAGTAAGCACACTTACCTTTTCTTTTCTGTTGATTAATGCCATCGTAGGATTTATTTATTAATTACTTTCATGATCCCCCAGCGCTCGTAAACCGAGACAAAGCCCTAATACCGTAATTTAAGCATTTTTAGGCACATAAATCGATGTGAAACCAACTTAGGCATTTTTAAGCCTGCGAAAAGTAGGCAAGCCGTATGATACCAAACCGGGCATCTTCCGGCGCCAAACCGAGGTAAAGCCATCGGATACCAAATCGGGTATCTTTTGGCGCACAAACCGAGGTAAAACTATTGGATAGCAAACCGGGTATCATTTTTTGGCACACAAATTAAGGCAAAACCCTAAAACACCAACTTAGGTACTTTAGGCACGTAAGTCGAGGTAAAGCCGTCAGATACCAAATCGGATATCTATTGGCTCATAAATCGAGGCAAAGTCATCAAATACTAAATCGGGTATCTTTTGGCACACAAATCGAGGTAAGCCTTCGGATGCCAAATTGGGCATCTTTTGGCATGTAAGTCGAGATAAACCCTTTGAATACAAATCGGATATCTTTCGGCGTGCAAATCAAGGCAAAACCATAAAATACCGACTTAAGCATTTTTAGGCATGCAAATCAAGACAGAGTCGTCAGACACCAAACCGGGCACCTTTTGGCACACAAATCAAGGCAAAACCCTAAAGCACCAACTTAGACATTTTAGGGACGCAAATCCAGACAAAATCGTTAGATACCAAATCGGCCATCTTTTGATGCACAAATCGAGGCAAAACCCTAAAACACCAACTTAGCGATTTTAGGCACACAAATCAAGACAAAGCCATCGAATACCAAAACGGGTACCTTTTGGCACGTAAATCGAGATGAAGCCATCAGATACCAAATTAGGTATCTTTTGGCATGCAAATCGAGGTAAAGTCATCGGATGTCAAACCAAGTTTCTTTTGGCATGTAAATCGTGATAAAACCACCAGATACCAAACCGGGCATCTTTCGATGCACAAATCGAGGCAAAATCCTAAAACACCGACTTGGGCATTTTTAGGCATGCAAATCAAGACAAAGCCGTCAGATAGCAAATCGGGCATCTTTCGACAGACAAATAGAGATGAAATTCTAAAACACCAACTTAGGCATTTAAGGCACACAAATCAAGACAAAGCCGTCAGATACCAAACTGGGCATCTTTTGGCATGCAAATTGAGGTGAAACTCTAAAACACCAACTTAGGTATTTTAGGCACGTAAACCAAGGTAAAGCCATCGACTACCAAATCGAATATCTTTTGGCATACAAATTGAGGCAAAACCCTAAAATATTGACTTAGGCATTTTTAGGTACACAAAACGAGACAAAGTCGTCAGATACCAAATCGGTTATCTTTTAGTGCGTAAATCGAGGTAAAGCCATCAGACACCAAATCAGATATCTTTTGGCATGCAAATCGAGGCGAGGCCATCAGATTCCAAATCGGATATCTTTTGGCGTGTAAATTGAGATAAAGCTGTGGGATACCAAACTGGGTATCTTTGGCGCACAAATCAAGGTAAAATCCTAAAATACTGACTGAGGCATTTTTAGGTACGCAAATCAAGACAAAGCCGTTAGATACCAACTCGATTATCTTTCGGCATGCAAATTAAGGCAAAGCCATTAGATACCAGACTGGATATCTTTGGCACCCAAATTGAGGCAAACCCCTAAAATATTGACTTAGGCATTTTTAGGCACATAAATCGAGATAGTCGTCAGATACCAAATTGGTTATCTTTTGGCACATAAATTAGGGCAAAGCTATCAGATACCCAACCAGATATCTTTTGATGCACAAATCGAGGCAAGGACATTAGATACCAAATCGGATATCTTTTGGCGCACAAATTGAGGCGAAGCCCTAAAATACCGACTTAGGCATTTCTAGGCATGTAATTCGAGACAAAGTCGTCAGATACCATACTGGTCATCTTTTAGTGCACAAATCGAGGCAAAGCCATTAGATACCAAATTGGATATCTTTTGGCATGCAAGTCGAGGTGAAACCTTAAAACATCGACTCAGGCATTTCTAGGTGCACAAATTGGGATAAATCTCTAAAATCTCTGACTCAATCATGTTTAGACTTATATTCATGTGTTTGTTGTTTTTTTTTCTTTTTTATTTATTTATTGGAATCTAATCAAAATTTTCTTTCTTATGTCTTTGCAGGGTAAGACCATTCCAATGCCGAAGAAGTATTGCGGCACGAAGAGATGGCGAGAGTGGTATAAGGAGCTCTGCCAGGAGGTCCGATCCTGGGTGAGATGGCCCGGATTGGGGTATATCGCTGCTTGCCCTGTCCGAGAGCTAGATAGCCTGACCGTTCGGGCCCTAGTGGAGAGGTGGTGGCCGAGCACCCATACCTTCCATCTTCCATTGGGAGAGGTGCCCATCATAGCTCTCGACTTTTATATGATCACTAGACTTCTTTTTGGAGGGATACCTATGGCGTTGACCCCGACAGACCAGGAGGACCGCATTGATTACTGGAGGAGCATGATAGGGATGCGTGTCACGCATAGGGGTCTTCCTGCCGCTGTTATGAGGTAGTTCTGGACGGAGAAGGGGGTGATAGACCAGTCGTAACGATAAGACGGCATCGTGACCGAATGCGCAATGATGATACAACATCGTGCTGAATGCATAACGATGAGACAGCATTGCGATCGAATTCGTAACGATGAGACGGCATCGCAACCAAATGCGTAATGATGACTTGGCATTGCGACTGAATGGGTAACGATGAGACAGCATCGTGACCAAATGTGTAACGATGAGATGGCATCGCGACCAAATGTGTAATGGTATCGCAACCGGGTGTGTAACGATGAGAGGGCATCGCGACCGAATGTGTAATGGCATCGCGACCGAATGCGTAACGATGAGACGGCATTGCGACCAAATGTGTAACGGCATCGCGATCGAATGCGTAATGATGAGACGGCATCACGATCGAATACATAACGATGAGACAGCATTGCGATCGAATGTGTAACGATGAGACGGCATCTTGATCGAATGCGTAACGATAATATGGCATCGTGATTGAATGCGTAACGATGAGACGGCATTGTGACCGAATACGTAACGGTGAGATGGTATTGCGACCGAATGTGTAACGATTAGATGGCATCGCGACCGAATGTGTAAGGATGAGACGGCGTTGCGACCGAATGCCTAATGATGAGACGGCATCGCGATCGAATGGCATCCTGACACCCCTTTTTTTTTTCATGGTGCAGTGTGGGTACCACGACACCGTGGAGGGTCATCCACGGGGCCATGGAAATTTTCATGGCGCCGTGGCTTTGGCCATTCTTGTCTATATATAGGTGGGGTCCCCTCTTTACATCTCTTACCCATGCGTAACGGTGAGATGGTATCATGACCGAATGCATAACAATTAGATGGCATCGCGACTGAATGTGTAATAATGAGACGGTGTTGCGATCGAATGCGTAATGATGAGACAACATTGAGACTGAATGGCATCCTGACACCCCTTTTTTTTTTTACGGAGCCATGGAAATTTTTATGGCGCCGTGGCTTTGGCCATTCTTGTCTATATATAGGTGGGGTCCCCCCTTTACATCTCTTACCTGGTTTTGTTCCCGGACTCTGCAGTTTTTTTGTATTTTTTTTTTAATACTTTGAGTAAATGGCCTTCCGTAGACGTCCTCGTCAGTCTTCACTGGGTCCTCTTTTGGGCACGACTGATGCAGATGATCAGTCAGGCTCCCATCTGGGTTGACATAGAGAGATACTATGTGCCACATTTGTTGCACCATCTGGGGGAATTCGCAGGCCGTAAGTGTTGGATTTATGTGTCCATCAAACCCGGTTTGGTCTGGTTCATTCCGATTTTACTTTGTACTGAACTTTTATACAATTTAGTTTCATATTGTCACATGAGATATAAACTTTTTAAGCATTATGTGTCCGTAAGTTTTACTTAAAATGGTACTCACGACTAGGGTTTGGGCTGGGCACCCTTATCATATGGTCGTTGCATTGGGTATGCCTAGACATGTGATGTCGGGGTACGAATGCGAGTACTCACGTGATTGATGTGTGTATTGGCGAAGAATCTACTTTGTTGATTCCCTCATATATTACTATCAGATGTAGGAAGAGATAGACATGTGTCACCGACACCCTTTACCTAAGGGAACCCTGTCACTATAAAGTGTGATCGCATTCTTTGGTTCATCAATGACTGAGACTCCAGTGAGTCAAAGCCAGTGTTTTGGGAATGCGTGAACACTTTGTGAGTGAAGGAGTTACTCAACATGGTCACCACTGCCCAATTGGAGAACACCAAGATTAAGATTGTCAGCGTATGGTCGGATCAGAATCTGGATCCAGTGGCATTTTAGAAATGGTTTTTGCAAAATCTATTTTACAGAAAATAATGGATTATATATAATTATTTGAACAAAGTGTTTTATCGAGTTTTGCGGGACTCGATCAAATGCACAGACGCTCTTATATGGACATGTACTATGGATCGGGGTTTGGCAGTACATGTGTACATGCCCTAGATTTTATAATGATGGTGTTGATTAGTGGGGGTTGTATATGATAATTTGTTATCATGTAAGGAGTTATTTGGAATTTGCTAATTTAATTGGTTATTTATTTAATTAATGGATATGGTGCTTATTGTAATTATCCATAAATATTAAATAAAGTAACTAATTAATACTTTCCTTATTAGATTCTGCTTCTTCACCTTTTTAAAGAACTTTAAGTTTAAACAGAACTGCCAAACTGAGAGAGAGAGAGTCAGACTCTCACAGGGATTAATTTAATCCTATCAGGGTTTTTAATCAAACCCTAGCTCTATATAAGGGGACCAAAATGTAGAGGGGGGAGTGCTGCACATTTTGGCCTGGCCCCCTCTCTCCTGCGTTTTGGTCTCTCTCTCTCCCTCTTGTGATCTCTCTCCTTCTAGTTTCTCTCTACTGCAATTGAGAGTTAGGGTTTGAGAAGCCCTAGATCTATGCTAAAGAATTTGAGAACATCTGGGACTGGCTTGAAGAACCTTGGTAGCACCATTGGAGGTTCAGATCTGTTTACTTGGAGCACTCATTGGAGGAAGAACCATTGTCTATTGGAGGAGCAACACTTGAGGCTCACCAGATTAGCAATTTTGTATTGATTCCTCCTGTTATTAATTATTAAATATTCATGGGATGTGAAATAGACCCGCATCGATTTATTTTCGCCGCGCATTCGAGTATGGCATGGGTCCCTCTTGCCATGTGATGGGTTAGAGATGATTTTCTCCGTCCCTTTTGCGTTCCATAATTGCATGGGGCACATGAGGGAAGGGAAAACCGTAACAGAGATGCACTAGGGTTCCCATGGGCACCCATGGGAAACCCTAAAATTAAAATGGGGCACCCATGGGACACCATGGGCTAACCCAGGACGTGCAATACCCTAATTGCTTTATAATTGGTTTCCCTAGGGAACCATGGTTTTATTCCTGGACCATAGTTTGACCTACAGTATGGTATCAGAGCCACATTTCTCACCCATGGATATCATATAATTAATCGGATGTAATTATTGTTCATGAGATGCAATCTTTTTATTTATATATTCATTGTAGAATATGGATGGATGTTTTTGCACATGACTTATAGTGGTTGTAACAACCTTCCCATATGCACATGGGTGGTTACAAGGTAGTTATTCATGTAACAACCTTGCCATGTGCACATGGGTGGTTATGGTTGTTGTAACAACCTTATCCATGTAAGATGATGGAATTTTATTTTTGTAATATTTTTATTTTTATTCCATCATAGGGTTTAAAACCCATTATTCCAAAATTAATATAAATAAGTAAAAATTCTTTGTACCCTGGATTCCCTGCGGTGCCAGTGGCTGTTTCCTACGGTGCCAGTGGCTGCTGCCTATGGTGCTAGTGGCTACTGCCTTTGGTACCAGTGGCTACTGCCTATGGTGCCAGTGGTGCCATGTGGCTGCTGCCCATGGTGCCTTGTGCGACTGTTGCCTAGTATGTTTGGCAGTGTTTTTCCCTCCAAAATAAAAAAAAGGAGTTTATTATTTTTATTATTTTATGGGTTTGAGGAAGAAGATGGGTGAAGAGATTCTTCTCGACACTCACTTGGGAATAAATTGGATTCTATTGTGAATTTGGGTACATGGTTTCACATAAGATGCGATGTTTTATTTTTGGAATGATCCATGTGATTGTGGGCCCCATATATAATGTTATATTGTCTATGTGATTATGGGATTGACTATCTAATAATGTGGAAGGTAATTTGATGTATGTGATGCATTGGGATTATGGGTGGATGTGATGCTTCTCTGTCTTTCTCTCTCTCCCCCCTTTCTTTTTTATAAACAAATGTACTCCACCCCATGGGCAGCCCAAAATGGTGGGTTGGTTTCTCCATGTGGGGTTTTTTTATTATGGAAAAGAAAGTGTATAGAATATTGTTCCTAGGTTTCCATTGTAATTTTAGTGGAGTTAGGAGTCCAGGGCATGTTGATGATGATCCACATGTTGCGCTCAAAGCTTATGGAGATGCAAGTCACCTACTTTGAAGATGTGATCGGGCGGAGGAGATGATCGAGGCATGACATCCATGGCATGATGGATGCACCCATAATTAAAAGAAAGTTATTAGTTTTATTTTTATTGGGAGGGTTCTTTAATTGTTTCTGATAAAAATGCTGCCATCCCATAATCACTTTTACTTAATGTTGATTAATTATGTTGTTTAAATCTATCCATGATATGTGAGAGTTGATTAATCCCTCTTTGATCATAATACATGTATGATATGGACTAGTCTAAATCGGTAGACATGTCCATGGCCTCCTATTGAAGATAAATGTAGAAATTGTATGACATGACCCCGCAAAAGCTGACAGGACATTGCCAGGACCACTGTCACATGGTTATCTATATTTACCTCTATCTAGATACGTTAGGGTATGGATAGTGAGAGGGCACTGCGACAGTGGTCCATCTTTCATGATTCCATGATTCTAACTAATGCAATAGGTAAGTACATGACTTGGGTGTATGTCAGCCGAAAAGATTTGGACATGACACCCAGGTGGCTGAAAATATTGGAAGCCCATGAGGCAGACAACTTAGTCCACACTACCACGGTGTGTATAATGACTCCCGATAGGGTATGTTATGCATGCAAGGGTTGTGAGTATCCAATTCATCTTTTGGGTCATGAGGGAGACCCAAATCATGAAAGACCATTGATGTGTGTATGCTCAATCTTTATTTCAATGGTTATTAATATGCATGTGTTTTACTTGTACATGTGTAGATAATTATACAATGGCCATCGTTAATTTCAACCTGTTAACACTCATTAGTGAATACAAACTTAATGGTATGAACTATGTCGATTGGTACCGGAGCATTAAGTTGCTCCTGACTGCTGAAGGATTGTACACAGTTTTAGATGAACAAGTTCCTCCTCAACCCGACCCAAATGATTTTGAGGCAAATGAAGAGATATAGGATTTCCTCATGAGGGATTCCAAGGCATCACTTTATATCCTAGGATCATTGGAAAAGTCAATTCTGGACTCGGTCAAGGATATACGCACAGGTGGGGGTAAGATGGATAAGCTTGCTGAATTATTCAACAGGTAGTTGACGCACGCCCATTCTAATGTGGTGAGTCAAATCCACAACTCCAAGATGTCTCAAGGGACTTCAGTGATGGATCATGTAATGAAGATGATCAATCTGTTTGAGAAACTTGAATCCATAGGGACTGATTTTGGTCTGTGATACAAGACTGATGTGATCTTGGCGTCACTCACTTCTGCCTATGCACCCTTTAAGATGTCCTACAAGATGTCAGATAAGGAGATGGAGCTCACCGAGCTTGCTAATGCATTGGTAGAGGCGGAAGCTTCCTTGAAAAAGGACAAGGCTGAGGTCAATGCAACTGATGTGAAGGCTTCTTCAAATGGGAAGAAGAAGAAAAAGGAAAATAGGGGTAAGGCCCTGAAACCCAAGGATGAGAAGTCTGGCAATAAAGGTAAAGGCAAGTGCTTCTATTACAAGAAGGAGGGTCACTGGAAAAGGAACTGTCATGCATTCCTGGCTACTGTGAAAGATAAATAGCAGATGAATTTGAGGTTGCTAAAGAAGGTACATGTGATGTTCACGTTCTTTATGAGTCTAATTTGTCTTTTGAACCGACCAACTCTTGGTTGGTGAATAGTGGTTCCACTGTTCACATTTGCAATGATTTACAGGGGTTCAAGGAGACAAGGAGTTTGGAAAGAAATGAGATGCGTCTTTGGATGGGCACTGGAGCTGAAACCATAGCGATGGCTGTGGGAACTTATATTTTAAATTTTAGTTCAGTTAATTTAGTTTTAAAGGATTGTTACTATGTACCCTCTTTTAAGAGGAAGATTATTTAAGTTTCAAAACTTGTTTTGGATAGGTATAGTTTTTCCTTTAATTCTAAATTGATTATTCATTTTAATAATTCTTTTATGGCATCTGGATATGTGCAAAGTGGATTGTACTTCCTAGATTGTCCTATTAGAACGAATGTTTTTTGAATGTTGATTTGAAACGGAATGTAGCTCTAGTGAACTCAACATATCTATAGCATCTAAGATTAGGTCACATTAATTTGGATCGAATCAATAGACTGGTAAGGTATGGGTCCTTTTAGTGTCTGAGGGTGGAACCATTCCCTACCTGTGAGTCATGCCTTCAGGGCAAAATGACCAATAAATCCTTTAGCAATAAAGGTACTAGAGCCACAGATCTGTTAGAGTTAATACACACTGATGTGTGTGGACCCATAAACATACAAGCAAGGTATGGGTATGAGTACTTTATAAAAATCACCGATGATTACTCTAGATATGGCTACATATACTTGATGCGTAGGAAATCGGAAGCCTTTGATAAATTCAAAGAACTCCAAGCCGAGGACGAAAGACAGCTCGATAAACGCATCAAGTCCTTACAATCAAAACATGGAGGGGAGTATCTATCAGATGAATTTAGAGAATACCTCATATCACAAAGGATAGTTAGTCAACTAACTAATCCAGGCACACCACAAAAAAATGGTGTATCCGAACGATGTAATCGGACCCTATTGGATATGGTTCGGACGATGCTCACTTACAGTAAGCTGCCTCTCTCTTTCTGGGGGTACGCTTTAGAAACGGTGATTTATATCTTGAATAGGGTTCCATCTAAGTCTGTAGCCAAGACACCCTTTGAATTGTGGAAAGGGCGAAAGCCCAGTGTTCAACACCTTAGGGTATGGGGTTGCATAGAACATGTGCGAAAGCAACAGACAGACAAGTTGGAATCCAAGACTTCAAGATGCTATTTCTTAGGCTACCCCAAAGGCATGATTGGCTATTATTTCTATGACCCGGTTGACCAAAAGGTCACTATAAGTAAACACATCACATTTCTAGAGGAAGAAATGACGACCCAGAGGTCCGAACCAATAGTCATTAAAGAGCTATCGGATAGCTCAGAAACTTCACTTCCAGAAGTGAGACCAATTGACATACCCGCTGAAATACCAACACCTGAAAAACCTCGACGCAGTGGGAGGACTATTAGACCCCCCACCAGGCTTACTCTTCTAATTGAAGAGGAAATAGTAGAAGAGTTCCACATGGCATCGGTTGAATCGGATGATGATCCGATGACATACTCTGAGGCTCTTAAGGATGTTGATGCCACTAGGTGGCTAGAGGCAATGCGCTTTGAAATTGATTCGATGCATTCCAATAAGGTCTGGACTCTAGTCGATCCACCACTTGGCATTAAGTCGATTGGATGCAAATGGATCTTCAAGAGGAAGAAGGGCGTAGATGGAAAGGTCGAAAGATTCAAAGCGAGATTGGTGACAAAGGGCTATACTCAGAAAGAGGGTACAGACTATGAGGAAACCTTTTCACTAGTGGCGATGATGAAATCCATCAGGATTTTATTGGCTATCAGTGCATACTTTGATTATGAGATCTGGCAGATGGATGTGCAAACTGTATTTCTGAATGGATTTCTTCAAGAAGAAATCTACATGCAATAGCCAGAGGGGTTGTCTTCCTTGAAGAAAGAAAGAAAAGTATGCAAATTGCAAAGGTCCATTTATGGACTGAAGCAAGCCTCCAGAAGCTAGAACATCAGGTTTGATCAATTAATTAAATCTTTTGATTTTGATCAAAACATGGATGAACCATGCGTTTACAAGAAGATCAGAGGGAGTGCAATATATAGATGACATATTACTGATGGGTAACGATGTAGGGTTTCTTTCATCAATGAAATAGAGGTTGTCCACAATGTTCTCGATGAAAGACCTTGGTGAAGCTAGCTATATCCTTGGGATCAAATTCGTGAGAGATCACTAGAAAAGGATGCTAGGCTTGTTACAGGCTACCTATATAGACAAAGTCCTGGCCAGATTTAGCACGGAGAACTCCAAATGGGGAAGTGTCCCTTTCCGACATTGATTCAGTCTTTCTAGTTCTCAATGTCCTCAGTCTTAGACGGACATTGAAGAAATGAAGAGGATTCCTTATGCCTCTACGGTAGGAAGTCTTATGTATGCTATGTTGTGTACGAGGCCGAACATTTGCTATGCAGTAGGTATTGTGAGTCGTTACTGTTGGGGTGAATTCCACACATCACCCATTATGGTTTTGATGATAACAAATAAGTTAGTTGTACTAACCTATGTTATATTGTATAGAGAGACTTCATAAGAGATGAGCATCAAGTAAGGGGGAGCATGTAAAAGCTTGATGCACCAAGACAAAGATTTTAAAGAATGTTGTGAAGTGAAGGACTACTTTCAAGACTTCTATTTAAACAAATCTTTGAGATACAAGACCTCAAGAACTTGTGTTATTCGTGTATCTAGTTGTATCATAATTTAAAGTCACAATTGATGTAATGCACACACATGCATGCATTCATTTAGATGGACCTTAGGAGATTTAAATTAAACCCAATCCATGTGACCAAACCCAATTGGAATCATCCAAGTAAATCCAATAAAGGACTTAACAAATTTAAGCAGAAATTTGATGAAAAAGTATACCGGATCATGAAATGGCATACCGGATCAGTGTTGCAATCTCAAAAAATTGCCTGCAGTAGCCTTCCAGCCCACGCCGGATTGTAATCCAGCATACTGGATCATGAACTGGCATACCGGATCATAATCCAGTATACCGGATCCCAACACACTATGGGGACCAAAATTTTATTAAGTTTTTTTTCTTCTCTATCCCTGTTTTTTAATAATGCCAAAGGGGGAGAGAAATGGGGAGATAAAGTTACAATTTATATTTTGAACATAAATTGTCTTGATATTATCTCTTTATATCATTTGATACTACTTATTTGTCCTCATCAAAAAGGGAGAGATTGTTGGGATAAATTCCACACATCACCCATTATGATTTTGATGATAACAAATAAGTTAGTTGTACTAACCTGTGTTATATTGTATAGTTGAGATGAACATCAAGTAAGGGGGAGCATGTAAAAGTTTGATGCACTAAGATAAAGATTTCAAAGAATGTTGTGCAGTGAAGGACTACTTTCAAGACTTCTATTCAAGCAACTCTTTGAGATACAAGACCTCAAGAACTTGTTTATTCTTGTATTTAGTTGTATCATAATTTAAAGTCACAATTGATGTAATGCACACACATGCATGCATTCATTTAGATAGACCTTAGGAGGTTTAAATTAAACCCAATCCATGTGACCAAACCCAATTGGAATCATCCAAGTAAATCCAATAAAGGACTTAACAAATTTCAGTAGAAATTTGGTGAAAAGGTATACTGGATCATGAAATGACATACCGGATCAGTGTTGCAATCTCAGGAAATTACCTGCAGTAGCCTTCCAGCCCACGTCGGATTGTAATCCAGCATACCGGATCATAATCCAGCATACCGGATCAATAAAAGGCTATTATAATTTGACCGTTATTCCTTTATTGAACAAGGAAATTAGGTGATCCGGTATACCGGATTAGAATCCAGCATACCAGATTATATATGGCTTTTGGAATCCGATCTTAATTTAGATTCTTAATTAAATTAAACCATCTAGCCTATAAATACCCACTTGTTTTAGGCTTTAAACACCACTATTAATCACAATCAAGAGCCTTCAAGAATAAGTCACTTTCATGTGAGAATTCAAGCATTCATTCAAAGCACACTCTCTCACAAGCTCCTTCACTTAGCATTAAGCTTCAAAATTGAAAGGTAGCAAACTCTACTAAGATTGAGGTAATCCTAATCTTTAGTACTTTTTATTTTATATATTTGTTTGAGTCCTCTTGCTCGGAATCAAGAGTAGTTTGAGTCCTCTTACTCGGAATCAAGATTGGTTGAGTCCTCTTGCTCGGAATCAAGAATAGTGTTGAGTCCTCTTGCTCTTAATCAAGATTTGTACGAGTTCTCTTGCTCATGCTCAAGATTTGTTTTAGTGGAATTCTCTGTAAGGTGAGAGGGGTGGATGTAGGTAAGTTTTGGCCGAACCACTATAAATTGTTGTGTTATCTTTGTAATTTTAATTGTCTCTTACTGATAACTTTTTTATTTTCGCATAAGTTTTTATATTCCACTACCTTCACCTATTCACCCCCCTCTAGGTGAATTTATAGTTACTAGTTTAATGAGTGGAGGTGTCATTGTATAGAGGAGTGCAAAATAGAAATCTACAGTAGATCCCAATTTTTAAGAACACCTTGCATCATGTGATTGCGGCTAATAGGGTGTTTGGGTTAGGAAGTTCTTAACGTTTCTGGAGTAGTCCTTGATCTTGTCAAAGGCCCTATTCCCCTGTTATGTGACAACAGAGGGGGCCATTACACTAGTTAAGGAGCTTAGGGCTCATCAGAGGAACAAACACGTGCAGCGGAAGTATCAACTCATCAGAGAGATTATCCAGCAGGCGACGTGAGTATCTCCAAAGTGGACAAAACTGAAAATGTGTCAGATGCCATGACAAAGGGTTTGTCTCCTCTAGTGTTTGAAAAACACATGGAGGGCATGGGTTTAAAATGTATGGGAAATTGACTTTGATGTACAAGTGGGAGATTGTTGGATTTATGTGTCCATCAAACCCGGTTTGGTCCGGTTCAATCTGGTTTTACTTTGTATTGAACTTTTATACATTTTGGTTTAATATTATCACATGCGATATAAACTTTTTGAGTATTATGTGTCCATAAGTTTTACTTAAAATGGTAGTCACAACTAAGGTTTGGGTTGGGCACCCTTATCATATGGTCGTTGCATTGGGCATGCCTAGACATGTGATGTCGGGGTACGAATGTGAGTACTCACATGATTGATGTGTGTATTGGCGAAGAATCTACTTTATCAATTCCCTCATGTATTACTGCCAGATGTAGGAAGAGATAGATATGTGTCACCGACACCCTTTACCTGAGGGAACCCTGTCACCGTAAAGTGTGATCGCATTCTTTGGTTCATCAATGACTGAGACTCAAGTGAATCAAACCCAGTGTTCTGGGAATGCGTGAACACTTTGTGAGTGAAGGAGTTACTCAACATGGTCACCACTGCCCGATTGGGGAACACCAAGATTGAGATTGTCTGTATATGGTCGGATCGAAATCTGGATCCAGTGGCATTTTAGAAATGGTTTTTGCAAAATCTATTTTACATAAACAATGGATTATATATAATTATTTGAACAAAGTGTTTTATCAAGTTTTGCGGGACCCGATCAAATGCACAGACGCTCTTATATGGACATGTACTATGGATCGGCGTTTTACAATACCTGTGTACATGCCCCAGATTCCATAATCATGGTGTTGATTAGTGGGGGGGGTTGTATATGATAATAGGGAGTTATTTAGAATTTTCTAATTTAATTGGTTCTTTACTTAATTAATGGATATGGTGCTAATTATAATTATCCATAAATATTAAATAAAGCAACTAATTAATACTTTCCTTATTAGATTCTGCTTCTTCACCTTTTTGAAGCACTTTAAGTTTAAATAGAATTGCCAAACTGAGAGAGAGAGAGTTAGACTCTCACAAGGATTAATCTAATCCTATCAGGGTTTTTAATTAAACCCTAGCTCTATATAAGGGGATCAAAATATAGAGGGGGGGGGAGTGTTAAACCTGCCCCTGATTGGATGGAATTTTGATTGAAGGATAGGAACCCCTGACATGGCATCCAAGCACACTGTGGAGTATCACTCCAGTGATTGAATTTAATGGAGAACCCCCAAGGATGTCCTCCTACATACCTGTTAGAAGATGGATTGCAGATCCTTGCAGTTGTACTGCCCACAACATAATGTACTGCTTGGACTCCAGGTACTCTCTCTCCTCTCCATGAATGTGGGTCCCACACCTGAAAATAGGTGCAAAGGGCCTTGAGTGGCATGTGGGTGCAAGGCCCTAACCCTAGGTCAAACCCCTATGAAAGCCCAAAGAGAAACAGCCTTGCTGTAATCTATGGGCGATGCACACATCACCCAGAGACATCGCCCAAAGTGGAAAAATGCATTATTTTAATCAGCAGATGTATGGGGACCACCCATACTAGACATGGACACCCTCCATAGGTAGAAGGGAGTCTAGGGGACCACCTCATACCCTTAGATCCCTATGGACCCCACCAGAGGGCCCAGAATGACTGAAAATTCAGTTAAAACTGCATTTCCAAAAGAGACCTAGGCAGCCAAACAGGCCTCAATAGGGGGCTAGTCTATAAATAGGTGACCCCAGCCTCAGTTTAGAGGTTCCAAACACTGTTGAAACCGTAGGAGAGAAAGAAGAAAGAAAAGAGAGAAAAAGAGAAGGAGAGGAAGAAGAAAGGACGGAGAAGAAGGGGAAGAGCTCACCCTTGCATCCAATCTGTTCCAGCATCCTACCTAATCTATTCAGGTATAAAAACTATACCCACACCTGTTACTATGCTGCTGTTTACCATTCTTCTCCATGCATCTTTGTTGTTTGGTAGCATTTCTGGCCGTTGGCAGCCCAGAACAGCTGGGGGCTGCTATAAACCACCTCAGATCCAACATGCAAACATGATGTGTGGAGGATCTGAGCTGTTTAATGGAGTTTTGGTTGCTGTTACATACTTGAGACCGAAACGCATGCCTGTGCCAGACTGCACTGCACTATTACACCAAGAACAGTCAGTCTGGGCTCAAATCTGTGTGCCCTGGCTGCATGCAGCCTAGCCATGAGTTGCAGCAGCCTTAGATTACCTTATACATGTGAAACAACCCTTGCATGCAGTCAAATCCATGCTCTGCAGCTGAAGCTATACTAGGTTACTATTTATTGGGCTATCTGGGCAGCTCCTGGCAACCAGGTGGTGGGCCCAGGTAAAAATCCATGAAGTCCAGTGCAAACTACACCCCAGGGGGTCCATGATGACCTAACATGCATGGGGGAATGATTAAGGCACTGCCCATGGTGCAAAACATAGGAATTGGAGCCTGTTCACGTGTTAAGCACGCTCAGGGCGATGCACTGGGCGATGCAAACATCACCCAGAGAATGAAAAGGGGTAATTTTATTGATTTGCTTTGGGGACCTCCACCCATGGACTGTAAACAGTGTAAGGAGGTGGTAAATGACCAAAATACCCCTCCTCACATCTATCCATAATGATGGATACCTTGGGTGCCCAAGTGGGCCCCGCAAGGCTTGGAAACCCTGTCTGTGTTGGTCCTGCAACACTGTTGAATAGGGATCAGTGTTGTAAGGCTGTTATGACCTTGAACCATGTACTGCAGGTGTAAATGACCATTCTACCCCCAGACCACATTCTCCGGATGATGCACCGGGACTTAGGCCTAAAGCCCAGTGCAAGGCCTAGAGAATTCCAAGTGATACCTAATTGTGCACCGAGTCAACCCAGTGAGCCTAGATCAACCCTAGGACATCCAAAAATAGTTTGGAATATTAAATGACATATTTCTTATTTATACTTAGGGTTTGATCCCGCACTCGAGGCCTACTGCCAGACTGCCATCCGGAACTAAAACTACAATTGATTTCATAGAACCAGGCCCAGGTGAGTGAAATGTTATCGTGTATGTACGTGTAACATAATTGTTATTATGCTGGCAATAAATTCTATAATTATAATGTTGTGTTACTTAATCAATTATAATTTCATATGATGTATGGGATACGGTTAACACCGCCTGACTCATATGATGCCATATAGACATGGGGTTAGAGATTCATCACCCGTGCTACGCACCCTTGCCAACAGGGGTTAAGGTGTTGGATGACTGTGAGGACTACCGTAAAACCTCGGGCAAATATGCCAAGAAGCCTCGGCTATATGCTGGGATGCCTTGAGCTTTATGCTGGGAAGCCTCGAGCAACATGCTTTGGAAGCACCGAATGGTGAATTATGGCTACATGCCAAACAAAGTTTATCCTCGAGCTATATGCCGGGAAGCACTGAAAGGGTGAATTTGATATTAAGTCGGTTACCTCACAAGTCTAATCATAGAGGGCTGGTCGGGCTGACCTGGGTAAGGAGATGCTGGGGTCGACTGGTTCTCTCCGATAACTCAATGGGTGCATCACAGGAAGGGGTAACCAAGCCCACACAAGGGATACATGTATTGGGGATTGTAGTAGCACTAACCTGCCTTAGCTGTATTGATAGGTGGCTAATAAATAAATCTGGACTTGCATATCATGTAGGATCATGTGGATTGTGGTTGCATATGCATACATGATGATATGTTTTACTCACGGGCTCAATGGGGCTCTCACTTTGTTATATATGTTTTTCTTTCTATTAGATGATTGTTCAGATAGATGCCACTGTGGCGTGGAGGCTTGTTTTGCGGAGGAGAGCCGTGGTGGTTATGATGATATTGGTATGGACCCCGACGGAGGTTGTGCCGATGATGCAAGCGTTCTCAGTGGTTACTGAAGATGACCCGTGAAGGGTGCTCTTGATGCTTTTGTCTTAGGGACTCCATTTTGGATTTTGTTAGGAGTTTATCCCCGTTTTTTGTTTCTGTTTTAGTTTCTTCTTTTCTTTTTGGGGTTGAGTTATCTCGCCCTGTACATAGTTACTTTTACATCAGCTTATGTTATGTTAGTCCTCACTGTTCAGTTTGTGGGTTGTAATGGGGAATGGAACAATCTTTACTTATGTAAACATATCACAATCATTTCCCATATCGCTATGCTTTCTCTTTCTTCTATTAATTATAGATTATCTGCAACACTCTGATATTATTTGTGATAATGCTTTGGATGTGTGTCCATGAGTGTATTAGCTACTTCTAGATCCGTGGGATTTGGTGGATTGCCGTTATGCAAATCGGGTCACCTACCTAATCCTCCCAGGGGGTGGTTTGGGGTGTGACTGAGCTTGGTATCAGAGAGTGAGGCTCTCTCTACATTCACGAATGGCAGAATAGGGATAATAAGCTAACAATGATAAAACATGCTATAAGGTAAAAGCTACAGGGGAGGTAGATGTAATTAAAAAGCAAATTTCATAATTATATTAATACAAGGATAACTGTGCCCGAGCCACTACAAGGAGTTTGACTGAAAGTACTACTTTCAAATTTACATAAGCTGACAGAAAAAAGTACATACACCACAAACAAAAAAAAAGAACTATATAAACCATGATAAAAAAAAAAGAAGAGAAAGACAAAAGTCACAACTGCATCATGTCAGGTCAGACTAAATGTGTGGAAGCTGGTTGGGATGCTACTCTGTCAGAGGTAAGTTACCCGATGGAGGCTGAGACTGGCGTGAATCAACGCGATAGAATGTGTCCCAAAATTCCAGGCGTCGCTCTACAGACCCCACTCTACTCTCCAGGGACGAGAAGCCCTGATCCATCCTAGTAGTCATGTCAGTGAGCTGGGTGCTGAGGCCCTAAAACTGCGACATCATCTGAGACCACCCAAAGGACTCTGGCACCTGTGAACTGGTGGCTCCAGTTGTCTCATAGGGGGGCAAATCAGTAAACTGTGCTCCAACCCCCTCCAAGTCGCCCTCCTCTCCCTACTCCTCTCCCTGCTCCATCTGATCACCCTCTTCTGGATCACTTACTGGCTCCCCTGGTACCTTCCTCTTTAGGATCGAGGTCTTGTTGATTGGTTTAGACCTATCCCTCTCCATATACTCGCCCGCCCAAGGGAACACTAAAGTGTTTAAATACCAAACTTAGGAACTTCCCATATGGAAGGTTCCAATCAGAAGAGTTTTGGGCATGATACAATATGGCCTGAAGTAGTAGATATGGGAGATTTATAACTGGACCCCCCTTGCCCGTACCCAACAGGAAATAAGTGATGTAGGCCCTCAACATAGAAATACTGCCTCTATTCCCGCTCTTCGGGTAAATGTTATACGAAACGCATCTACTAATGACCCGGGCACTGGGCTTATAGGCAGCCTCAGATTTAGGAGTCCCCTCTGAACCGGTCAATGCTTTGAAGACCCTCCTCCTGGTCTCCAAGGAAAACATGTCCGAAATGTCTATCCTGGGCTTATAGTAGCACCTCTTGCTTGTGTTAGGCAACCCTAGGATCTCTGCTAAGGTGACTGTGGTAAGTCTGATATCCACCCCCTTAAGCCTGCTCTCTAACCCAAACTCCTATGCCCCAGATGGCACTAGGTTACAATAAAAATAACAAACCAAGTTAGGGTAACATGGCTCGGTGGGTGACAACATAGAAGCCCAACCTAGGATATTGAACCTAGTATATAAGTTGTATTGGTGGAAGTCGTCCACCTGTACCATCCTCCCATTCACAATCTTAAGGGACCTAAATTTGTCCCAATCTCGAGAATGCTCATACTTAAGGAATAGGAACCATTCAAAATCTGGCTCCTCTGATGAAGAATCCCCTCTCGATGAGGTGTGTGGCACAGAGGAAGACGAGGAATGCTCGCTCTTGGACCGTAGCCTCTTGCGTGCTATGAATTTCCTTGCCGTTCTATGACTAGTAGACATAGGGCTGCAAAAAGGAGAGGATAGAATTAGTTAGGGCAAGAGAAAAATTAGTAAAACCCTAACTAAGACAAGAAAGACATGGGAAATGACCTAAAACAAGAGAAAAAGTTGAAGAATCTTACCCAAGATCACGTAGGATCGCGGAGGACCCATGGAAATGGGTGGATATGGTGTGGAAATAGTCACACTATGCCTTGGAGCTCTGCCCTAGGTGTTTGGGAAGCTCTAGAGAACAAATGAAATGATTTGGATCGCTCTCGGACTGTTATAGCTGGGCCTCGATTCTCTGGGCGATGCATCTAACGCCCAGAGAATGGAATTTTTGCTGTTTTGCATACAGACTTATGAACTTATGAGTTTTGCCTAGAAATGGATAGTAAACACAAAAATATAAATTTTACAAATGTATGGATATAAAGAAAATAATAAAATAATAATAATAAAATTTAAATTAAATTTAATTAAAAATACATCTATGACTAGATAAGGCAATGCTTGCGGGCTAACATGGTGAAATAAGAAGCATAGAGAATTTAAGAAATTTCTTTCCTTGTTTAAGATGAATGATGATGAATAATTATGTCTATACCTATAAATTAGTAGAGTTTAATTAAATATTTAATATTAGGTGCCTATTGCCTTGTGTGTATGAACCAAGGTGGAGTGATGCTATGCAAACTAAACATAGATATTTAGGTATGTTGTAATATGTATTTATGAGATTTTAGGGAGCGTAGATCTCACCCTGCACACAACCTAGGTCAACCAAGAAAAGGATCTGATAGGTTGTCCAGTTAAGTTGAACCCCCTAGACGCTAAGATGCCTCGAGCCAACCCATTTATTTTCTCCTGCTCATGACTACTTAAATTCCTGTAGGCATGTACTTAATTCTTTTAATTAAGTATCTATAGTGACTTGATACTTGGACCTCTTCATGACAGGACCTTACTACGTTATACAGGCCTGTGGATCGAGCTATTTACCTATCCCTAGCAGAAGAGGTTAGAGGTGATATAGCCTACCTTTACGTGCAGAACATTATCACTAGTTGGCAGTTACAGAGACTTGCCTGTTAGGCACAAGTACATAATTAAAAGAATTACTGTTAAAATTTTTTTTTAAACTCAAGCAAACCTCATTCCATAACATGACACAAAACAAATAAAAGTAAGAATTGAATGAATAAGCCAATAAAACACACCTTGCTGGTATGACTACATGAATTCACTGGAACTATGGAATAGGTATGTACATGTATTAACTAGGAATTATTTGTTGGCCTCGATAAGGAGTGTTGGATTATTGAACATGTTGCTCTTTTCAGAAAAGCAACCATGGTCAACACAAGAAGTTCTCGAGGTGGTCATCGAGGAAAACATCCTCACGTTATATCGGAGGTTGAACTGCCGAATGGAACCGAGGCCCAAATTCTGAAGCATCGGCTGCTTCATCAGGGGCACTAGCGGCTGCTCAAGCCACTGCTGCGGCACCTCAGTCGGGTATAGCAGCCGGTGAGGTGAATGCTTTCATGACTACTATGATACAGACCATGCAATAACAACAAGAACTGCTGAGTCAAATGTCTACGCAATTTACAACCATGATGCATGAGCGTGTAGTACCACCTCTACCACCCAACCGGCCTGTACTTTTCCCACCACCTGTGCCTCAACACTTAGCGGAAAACTCTACCACTAAGGTAATGGAGAGATTCAAGATACTCTAACCACCCTTGTTTTCTAGGTTAAATTCCGAGGAAATGCAGTTGGACTGGTGGATTAGCGCATTAGAGAAGGCATTTGATGTGCTCGAGTGTTCGGATGTGCAAAAGCTGATATGTGTGTGGGTTATTAGCTACAGAATGAGGCTGAAGCCTGGTGGAAGGCTACTAAGCCAAATCTTGAAGCCGCTCATTCGAATCCCACGTGGGAGCAATTTAAGGAAGTTTTCTTCAAGAACTACCTTCCAAAGAGCTTTAGGGACAGAAAAGAAGCTGAGTTCTCAGCACTGGTACAAGGAACCAAGTCAGTGCTGAACTATCAACAACGGTTTAAAGATCTATTCCATTTCGCTCCAGAACACCTGAAAGGGGAAGTCAATAAGACGAAGAAGTATGAGAAGGGACTTAAACCTGAGATTGGGTCAGTTCTATCAATTATGGACATCCGAGATTATGCTCAGATGGTCGACAAGGCGAAGACTATGGAAGACAGATTTAAAGAGAAAGAGAAAGAGAAGGCTATGACGTCGCCTGGGTTGGGCAAAAGGCCAAGTAAATTCCAGACCTTTGGTTGGCCAAACAAGGTTTTCTGAGGAACTAGTTCAAACCCCAATCCGACTCCGTACCGAAAGCCAAATGTGGGTCAGAAACCTTTCCGTCCCCCTTTCAATCGACCTACTCAATCGGCTACGAGTCAAGCGACAACAGTAGCTTCATCAGCCCGACCAGCCACAAGTCAAGTGAGCCAAGTCTCAACACCTGTTGTTCCACCTTATAAGTGTTACATATGCAACAAAGAAGGGCACATGGCCAAAGAATGTAGGCAGCATGGGTACGGCAATAACTCGCTGAATCAGTCCTACGCTAGACCTTTTCAACCACGGGACAATCGAACGCAAGGAAAGGTGTTTGCATTAACCAATGAAGAAGCTGAAGCAAACCCTGCTATAATGATAAGTAAGTCCACTAAAGTCTACTAAATTGTAGGGGAAACTAGTGTATATTGTGACCTAAACTGTATACAAACCCTAGGTACCTTGAGTGTCTCAACCACCTCTGCACAAGTGCTATTCGACTCGGGCGCATCCCACTCTTTCGTTTCCACCACCTTTGCGAGTAGGATGAAAGATCAATCGAGAGACATCGAGCACGATTTAGTAGTCAGCATACCAACGATAGTGTCGTGAGCTTGAAGGAAGTCTACGACCCCTGCTAGGTAGAAATTTGTAGAAGGAACTTGACCGCATGGCTAATAAAGCTCGATATGAAAGACTTTAACATGATATTAGGCATGGATTGGCTATCCACCTATGGAGCAAATGTCATGTGTGTAGAAAAGAATATAGTATTCAAATTGAAGGATGGGTCCATTTTCACCTATCAAAGTGAACCGATGAGGAAATCCAAAAGGATAACCTTATCCGCCCTCCAGGCGCGAAAGTTGCTGGACGAAGGATGTCAAGGCTTTTTGGCCACTGTAATGGACACCAAGGCAAAGATAAAGCCCTTGGAGGAACTTGACGTAGTCAGAGAATTTCCTGATGTTTTTCCAAAAGATCTGACCCAGCTACCGCCTGATCGCGAGACCGAGTTCGTAATTGATCTGACCCCTAGTGCAGCACCGGTATCCAAGGCACCATATCGGATGGAACCTATTGAGTTAAAGGAGTTGCAGGTCTAATTACAAAACTTGCTAAAGAAAGGTTTCATATGACCCAGCGTGTCTCCCTGGGGAGCACCCGTGCTATTCGTAAAGAAGAAAGATGGTAGCATGCGGCTGTGTATCGACTACCGCGAGCTAAATAAGCTGACCATAAAAAATCGATACCCGTTTTTGTGCATTGATGACCTATTTGACCAACTATAGGGAGCAAGAGTTTTCTCCAAGATTGATCTTAGGTCCGGATGCCATCAGTTAAAGATCAAGAGCAGCGATATTCACAAGACGGCGCTTAGAACTCGATACGGACTTTATGAATTCCTGGTCTTATCGTTCGGGTTAACCAATGCCCCGGCAACGTTCATGGATATGATGAATAGAGTATTCCATGATGTGTTGGATAAATTTGCCATTGTGTTTATTGATGACATTCTGGTGTACTTCAAGAGTGAGGAAGAGCATGCTCGACACCTTACCTTCATGTTGCAGCGACTGCGAGAACACCAGTTGTATGCCAAGTTCAGCAAATGTGAATTTTGGCTTCACCAAATTGGATTCCTAGGGCATATTATCACCAAGGATGGCATTAAAGTGGACCCAAACTAGGTGAAAGCGGTTCTCGAGTGGGAGACTCCGAAGAGTGCCATTGAGATCCAAAGTTTCTTAGGTTTGGCCGGGTATTACCGTCGGTTTATTGAAAATTTATTGCGCATCTCGGTGCCCATGACGAAGCTAACAAAGAATGGCGAAAAGTTTGAATGGAATGAAGCATGCGAGAAGAGCTTCCAAGAGTTAAGGAACTGGCTAGTAACAACACCAGTTTTGACCATTCCAGATGGCACTGGTGGAATGGTGGTATACACTGACGCATCCAGAGCGGGATTGGGTGGCATCTTAATGCAGAAAGGAAAAGTGGTCACCTATGCTTCCAGACAACTGAAGGAACACGAAAAGAACTACCCCACTCATGACTTAGAATTGGGAGCACTAGTCTTCACGTTAAAGATATGGCGACATTACCTATACAATGAAAAGAGTGAAATCTTCAACGATCACAGAAGTCTGAAGTATTTCTTCACCCAGAAGGAGCTGAATATGAGACAGAGGCGGTGGTTAGAACTGGTGAAGGATTATGACAGTGAGATCCAATACCACCCCGGCAAGGCCAATGGTGTAGTGGATGCGTTAAGCAGGAAATCTCAGACTGCATCCCTCGCTTCCTTGGTCGTAAGTGAGCAGTTGATAGAAGAAGCTTGAAAGTTTGTTCTGGAACTCGTGATTGAAGGGACGGCTATACAATTAGTAGCTATGGATTTACAGCCGTCGATACGAGAGGAGGTAATTGCGAAGCAACCATTGGACCACGAGTTGGCTAAAATAATCTAGGAAGTGCAACAAGGAGTCCATAAGGACCTAGATTTTTCATTGGCCCATGATGAGGCGTTAAAGTTTCGAGATAGGTTGTGCATGCCTGATGATTATGATGTCCAAGACCAAATCCTTAAAGAGGCACACAACTCACCCTATTCAATCCACCCTGGAAGCACGAAGATGTACAAAGATCTGAAGAAGTACTATTGGTGGATTGGGATGAAGGAGACCATAGCAATATACGTGTCCAAATGCCTCACCTACCAACAAATTAAATCGGAGAGACACCGACCGTATGGATTGTTGCAACCGCTCCCTATACCTGAATGGAAGTGGAAAATGATTACAATGGATTTTGTGACAAATCTACCTAACACCAGGAAGGGAATGAATGCAATTTGGGTGATTATAGACGGACTGACAAAGGCAGCCCACTTCATACCAATCAAAATAAGTTATTCAATGGAGAAGCTTACCCAACTGTATATTGAAAATATAGTCCGCTTGCATGGCGTGCCTGTCAGTATTGTATCTGATAGGGATCCTCGATTTACCTCAAGGTTTTGGAGAAGTTTACAATAGGCACTGGGATCTCAGCTAAATCTTAGATGGAAGGACAATTCGAAAGAACTATCTAGACTCTGGAAGACATGCTCAGAGCCTGTGTCTTGGAAATGAACGACAGTTGGGATGCCCACATACCCTTGGTGGAATTTACATACAACAATAGTTACCACTCCACCACTGGCATGGCACCGTTTGAAGCTCTTTATGGTCGAAAGTGCCGAAACCCATTGTATTGGGACGGGGTTGGAGAACGAAAATATCTCGGGCTAGAGATGATACAAGCAACCTGTGACAAGGTAGATATCATTAGAGAGAAAATTAAGGCGGCCCAATCAAGGCAGAAGAGTTATGCTGATAATCGGAGAAAGGATATTGAATTTAATATCAGGGAAAAGGTATTCCTCCGGGTATCTCCAACAAAGGGATTGCTACATTTTAACAAGAAGGGCAAGTTGAGCTCCAGATTCATTGGTCCTTATGAGATTCTCAACAGAGTGGGACCCGTAGCATACCAACTGGCCTTACCACCATCTTTGCAAGGCGTCCATGATGTTTTTCATGTGTCGATGCTAAAAAAATATATCAACAACCCGACACATGTACTATCAACTGAACCTGAACAGTTGGACGTGGATATGACCTATGAAGAATAGCCTATTGAGATATTGGATAGGAAGGAACATAATCTTTGTAACCGCACGGTCGCCTTTGTAAAGGTTCGAGGGGGAAACAATCCCATAGAAGAGGCTTCATGGGAACGTGAAGAAGAGATGAAAGAAAAGTATCCCCAACTCTTCGAACTACAAGGTAAGCAAATTTTGAAGATGAAATTTTTGTAAGATGGGGAGAAATGTCAAACCTGCCCCTGATTGGCTGGAATTTTGATTGAAGGATAGGAACCCCTAACATGGCATCCTAGCACACTATGGAGTATCACTCCAATGATTGAATTTAATGGAGAACCCCCGAGGGTGTCCTCCTACATACCTGTCAGAAGATGGATTGCAGATCCTTGCAGTTGCACTGCCCACAGCATAATGTACTGCTTGGACTCCAGGTACTCTCTCTCCTCTCCAAGAATGTGGGTCCCACACCTGAAAATAGGTGCAAAGGGCCTTAAGTGGCATGTGGGTGCAAGGCCCTAACCCTGGGTCAAACCCCTGTGAAAGCCCAAAAAAAAACAGCCTTGCTATAATCTTTGGGCGATGTACACATCACCTAGAGTGGAAAAATGCATTATTTTAATCAGCAGATGTGTGGGGACCACCCATACTGGACATGGGCACCCTCCATAGGTAGAAGGGAGTCTGGGGGACCACCTCATACCCTTGGATCCCTGTGGACCCCACCAAAGGGCCCAGAATGACTAAAAATTCAGTTAAAAATGCATTTCCAAAAGGGACCTAGGCAGCCAAACAAGCCTCAGTAGGGGGCTGGTCTATCAATAGGGGACCCCAACCTCATTTTAGAGGTTCCAAACACTGTTGAAACCGTAGGAGAGAAAGAAGAAAGAAAAGAGAGAAAAAGAGAAGGAGAGGAAGAAGAAAGGAAGGAGAAGAAGGGGAAGAGCTCACCCTTGCATCCAATCTGTTCCAGAAGCCTACCCAATTTGTTCAGGTATAAAAACTATACCCACACCCGTTACTATGCTATTATTTACCATTCTTCTCCGTGCATCTCTGCTGTTTGGTAGCATTTCTGGCCATTGGCAGCCCAGAACAGCTGGGGGCTGCCATAAACCACCTCAGATCCAACATGCAAACATGATGCATGGAGGATCTAAGCTGTTTAATGGAGTTTTGGTTGCTGTTACATGCCTGAGACCGAAACCCATGCTTGTGCTAGACTGCACTACACTGTTACACCAAGAGCAGGCAGTCTGGGCTCAGATCTGTGTGCCCTGGCTGCATGCAGCCTAGTCATGAGCAGCAGCCTTAGATTACCTTAATACATGTAAAACAACCCTTGCATGCAGCCAAATCCATGGTCTGCAGCTGTAGCTATACTGGGTTACTATTCACTAGGCTATCTAGGCAGCTCTTGGCTGCCAAGTGGTGGGCCTAGGTAAAAATCCATGAAGTCCAGTGCAAACTACACCCCAAGGGGTCCATGATGACCTAACATGCATGGGGGAATGATCAAGGAACTGCCCATGGTGCAAAACAAAGGAAATGGAGACTGTTCACGTGTTAAGCAGGCTCTGGGCGATGCACTGGGCGATGCAGACATCACCCAGAGACATCGCCCAGAGAATGAAAAGGGGCAATTTTGTTGATCTGCTTTGGAGACCTCCACCCATGGACTGTAAACAGTGTAAGGAGGTGGTAAATGACCAAAATACCCCTCCTCACATCTGTCCATAATGATGGATACCTTTGGGTGCCCAAGTGGGCCCCGTAGGGCTTGGAAACCCTGTCTATGTTGGTCCTACAGCACTGCTGAATTGGGATCAGTGTTGTAAGGCTGTTATGACCTTGAACCATGTACTGCTAGTGTAAATGACCATTCTACTCCTAGACCACATTCTCCGGATGATGCACCGGGACTTAGGCCTAAAGCCCAGTGCAAGGCCCAGAGAATTCCAAGTGATACCTGATTGTGCACCGAGTCAACCCAGTGAGCCTAGATCAACCCTAGGACATCCAAAAATAGTTCGAAATATTAAATGACATACTTCTGATTTATACTTAGGGTTTGATCCCGCGCTCGAGGCCTATTGCCAGACTGTAGCCAGAACAAAAACTACAACTGATTTCATAGAACCAGACCCAAGTGAGTGAAATGTTATCGTGTATGTACGTGTGTAACATAATTGTTATTATGCCGGCAATAAATTCTACAATTATAATGCTGTGTTACTTAATCAATTACAATTTCATAATTATTACACATCGTGTGGCTGTTGATCAACTCTGTTTGAATATATCATGATGATTGTGATTGATAGACTAGATGTCATAGTCGGCTTGAAAATGAGGTCTGTGGTAGCCCATAGTATGGGATACGATTGACACCGCCTGACTCATACGATGCCATATAGACATGGGGTTAGAGATTCATCACCCGTGCTATGCACCCTTGCCAACAGGGGTTAAGGTGTTGGATGACTGTGAGGACTACCATAAAACCTCGGGTGAATATGCCGGGAAGCCTCGGCTATATGCAGGGATACCTCAAGCTTTAAGCAGGGAAGCCTCGAGCAACATGCTTGGGAAGCATCGAATGGTGAATTACGGCTATATGCCAAACAAAGTTTATCCTCGAGCTACATGCCGGGAAGCACCGAAAGGGTGAATTTGATATTAAGTCAGTTACCTCACAAGTCTAATCACAGAGGGCCGGTCGGGCTGACCTAGGTAGGGAGATGCTGGGGCTGACTGGTTCTCTCTGACAACTCAATGGGAGTATCGCGGGAAGGGGTAACCAAGCCCGTACCAGGGATACATATATTGGGGATTGTAGTAGCACTAACCTGCCTTAGCTGTATTAATGGGTGGCTAATAAATAAATCTAGACTTGAATATCATGTAGGATCATGTGGATTTTGGTTGCATATGCATGCATGATGATATGTTTTACTCACGGTCTCAATGGGGCTCACACTCTGTTATATATGTTTTTCTTTCTTTTAGATGATTGTTCAAATAGATGCCACTATGGCATGGAGGGTTGTTTCGCGGAGGAGAGCCGTGGTGGTTATGATGATATTGGTATGCACCCGATTGTGGTCGTGCCGATGATGCAAGCGTTCTTAGTGGTTACTGAAGATGACCTGTGAAGGGTGCTCTTGATGCTTTTGTCTTGGGGACTCCATTTTGGATTTTGTTAGGAGTTTATCCCCGTTTTTGTTTCTGTTTTAGTTTCTTCTTTTCTTTTTGGGGTTGAGTTATCTCACCCTGTACATAGTTACTTTTACTTCAGCGTATGTATATGTCAGTCCTCACTATTTAGTTTGTGGTTTGTAATGGGGATGGAGCAATCTTTACTTATGTAAATATATCGCAATCGTTTCCCGTATTGCTATGCTTTCTCTTTCTTCTTTTAATTGTAAATTATCTGCAATACTCTGATATTATTTGTGATAATGCTTTGGATGTGTGTCCGTGAGTGTATTAACTGCTTTTAGATCCATGGGATTTGGTGGATTGTCGTTATGCAATTCGGTCACCTACCTAATCCTCCTAGGGGGTGGTTTGGGGTGTAACAAGGAGTGCTCCACGTTTTGGCCTGGCCCCCTCTCTCCTTCATTTTGGTCTCTCTCTCTCTCCCTCTTTTGATCTCTCTCAAAATGTTAGGGTTTGAGAAACCCTAGATCTATGCTGAAGAATTTGAGAGCATCTGGGATTGGCTTGAAGAACCTTGGAAGCACCATTGGAGGTTCAGATCTGTTTACTTGGAGTGCTCATTGGAGGAAGAACCATTGTCTATTGGAGGAGTAACACTTGAGGCTCACCAGGTTAGCAATTCTTTATTGATTCCTCCTGTTATTAATTATTAAATATTCACGGAATGCGAAATAGACCCGAATCGATTTATTTCTGCTGTGCATTCGGGTATGGGATGGATCCCTCTTGCCATGTGATGGATTAAAGATGATTTACTCCGTCCCTTTTGCATTCCATAATTGCATGGGACACATGAGGGAAGGGAAAACCCTAATAAGGATGCACTAGGGTTCCCATGGGCAACCCTAAAATTAAAATGGGGCACCCATGGGACACCCTGGGCTAACCTAGTGCTTGCAATACCCTAATTGGTTTATAATTGATTTCCTTGGGGAACCATGGTTTTATTCCTATCTTTTTTGTTGATTAATGCCATCGTAGGATTTATTTATTAATTACTCTCATGATCCCCCAAGGCTCGTAAATCGAGATAAAGCCCTAATACTGTAATTTAGGCATTTCTTGGCACATAAACTGATGTGAAACCAACTTAGGCATTTTTAAGCCCGTGAAAGTAGGCAAAGCCATAAGATACCAATCTGGGCATCTTCCGATGCGCAAATTGAGGTAAAGCCATCGGCTACCAAACTAGGTATCTTTTGGCGCACAAATTGAGGTAAAACTATTGAATAGCAAACCAGGTATCTTTTTTTGGCACATAAATCGAGGCAAAACCCTAAAACACCAACTTAGGTACTTTAGGCATGCAAGTCGAGGCAAAGATGTTGGATACCAAATCAGATATCTATTGGCATGCAAATCGAGGCAAAGTCATCAGATACCAAACCGGGTATCTTTTAGCACACAAATCGAGGTAAAGCCGTCGGATGCCAAATGTCAAACCCTGCTCCTGACTAACTGGAATTTTGATTGAAGGATAGGAACCCCTGATCAGGCAACCAAGAACACTCTGGAGTATCACTCCAGTGATTTGGATTGATGAGGAAACCCTCTGTGGATCATCCTACATGCCTGCCAGTAGGTGGATAGCAGACCCCTGCAAATGCACAGCTCATAACATGATGTATGGCCTGAACCCTAGGTAATCTCTCTCCTCCCCATAACTATGGGACCCACTTCTGAAAAAGTGTGTAAAAACCTCTAAAAGGCATCTGGGGACAATGCCCTGATCAATGGTCAAACCCCTGTGCAAGCCCCACTGAATTTCAGCTTGCTGGAATTCTCTGGACGATGGCACTGGGCGATGCAGACAAGGCCCAGTGACATCACCCAGTGAGTGAAATAGCATATTTTAATGGATTTTAATTATGGGGACCACCCAACATGGACATGGGCACCCTCCATAGATAGAGGGGAGTCGGAGGGACCACCTCATACCCCTAGTTCAGTGTGGACCCCACCACAGAGCCCAGAATGGTTGTGAATTGGGTTAAAAATGCATTTTTGAGAAAGGGACTTAATGGCCAAACAGACCCTAGTTGGGCTGGGCCTATAAATAGGTGGCCTTGGACTCATTTTAGAACCCTTGGCCACTGTTCAATTCGTGGGAGAAGAAAGGAAAAGAGGAGAGAAAGAAGAAAGAAAGAAGAGACAGAAGAAAAAGGAAGAGGAAGAAGGAGAGACTGCCACCCCTCATCCAAGCTTGGATCGAGTTCTCTCACCTGGACAGGTATAAATCTTCATAGAAACCTGCTGTCCTCTTAAGATCTCTGAGTTTTGAATGGTTTCCTGCTCTCTGGGCAGCCTAGAACAGCTAGGGTTTGCCCAGAACAGCTCCAGATCTGCCATGCAAGCCTTGAGAATGGGAGATCTATGATTTTTATTCAATTTTATAATTCTGGTTTGCTGTTCTTGAGAGCCGAATCTGGCTGTGCATGGCTGCACTGCCCAGATCCACTGCTGGCTTGTGATTTGGAACCCTGGATACAAGCTAGGGCTGTACAGACCTAACCCTAGGTGATTGCAGCCATGAATCATCAAATTACATCTGTTTCCAGCCTTGCATGTGGCTGAAACTGAGGTTCATGTTTGGAGAAAACCCTGTGACACTATTTACTGGGTTGTCTGGGCAGCCTCTGGCAGCCAAATGGTGGGTCTAATGGAAGATCCATTTGGACCAAAATGGAGGTCACCCCTAGGGCTACATAGCACCCTAACATGCAGGGGGATCAAATCTGACCTCAGTCTAAGAAGCCCAACCTTGGAATCTCAGCCCAATGTCGATTTGCAGACCCTGGGCAATGCACCCAACGCCTAGAGCCATCATCGCCCAGTGAAGGATTTTTCTGCAGAAATGCTGATCTGGCTTTGGGAAGCTCACCCATTGGCCATGAGACACTGTGGGAAGATGGGAAATGACCTAAATGCCCTTTTCCACATCTATCCTTAAGAAGAAATGCTTTGGAACCCAAATGGGCCCCGTAGGTGAAGGAAACCCTGCTGTGCAAGGTCCTACAGTACAGACAAGCTGTGGACAGCACTGTGAACCTAATCTAACCTAGGGTTAGGTACAACTATGAAGAATGACTATTTTACCCCTAGACCACTAACTCTGGATGATGCACCGGGACATGAGCCTAAGGCCCAGTGCAAGGCCCAGTGATTCCAAGTGAGTACCAATTGAACACCCGGTCAACCTAGTAAGCTTAGGTTAACCTAGGACTACTAGGGACAGATTGGAAACTTAATATGACAATTTCTGATTTACATCTAGGATTTGATCCCGTGCTCGAGGACAACAATCAGACTGCTGTTGGAATTGGTTTTGCGACTGAGTTCCTAGAACCAAACTCAGGTGAGTGTGATATTATCATATGTGTACATGTAACTGTGATGCCATGCCGGCTATTAAATTTAAATCATAAATGTTGTGTTATTTAAATTCTGTTCAATTATTCAAAATTCTACACATTGATTGTCTGTTGATCAGCACTGTGAATTATACATGATGTTTGTGATTGTTAGACTAGATGTCGTAGTCGGCTTGGAAATGAGGCCTGTGGTAGCCCGTAGAATGGGATGCGGTTGACACCACTCGACTCATACGATGCCATATAGACATGGGGTTAGAGTTTCATCACCCGTGCTACGCACCCTTGCCAACAGGGGTTAAGGTGTTAGATAACTGTGAGGACTACTGTAAAACCTCGAGCGTTTATGCTGGGAAGTCTCAGCACAGCTGGGATGCCCCAGGGCAGATTTGCCGGGAAGTCTTGGGCTAAAAGCTTGGGAAGCACCGAAAGGTGAATTTTTGGCAGAATGCCACATATGATGATTATGCACCGGTTCGGGTGAATTGATATTGAGTCGGTTACCTCACAGGAGTTAATCCAGAGGGCTGGTCGGGCTGACCTTGGTGAACGAATGCATGAGCTGACTGGTCCTCTCCGACAACTCAATGGGTGTATCGCGGGAAGGGGTTAGAAGCCCGCACCAGGGATACATGTATTGGGGATTGTAGTAGCACAAACTTGACTTAGTTGTAATGCTAGGTGGCTAATAAATAATCTGGACTTGCATATCATGTAGGATCATGTGGATTGTGGTTGCACGTACATGCATGATGATATATTTTGCTCACGAGCTCAATGGGGCTCACACTCTGTTATACATTATTTTTCTTAAATGATTTTGCAGATCGATGCCGCTGTGGCATGGAGGCTCATTACGAGGAGGAGAGCCTTGGTTGTTATGATGATCTTGGTGTGGACCCCGACAGAGGTCGTGCCAATGATGCGTGCGTTCTCGGTGGTCATTGATGAAGACCGTTGAAGAGTGCACTTGATGTTTTGACTTGGGGACTCCTTTTTGTTTTTGTTAGGAGTTTATCCTCGTTCTGATTGTGGTTCTGTTGTAGTTTTCTTTCTTTTTACTTTTTGGGGTTGAGTTAACTCACCTTGTATATATTTATGTATGTATTTACTTTGGTTTGTTTCTTGTCAGCTTTATTTCCTAGTTGTGCGTTGTTGGGAAATGTATCAAACCTTATCTATGTATATATTATCATCATTTCCCGTATCACTACGCTTCTATTGTTATTGCAATTGTAGTTTATCAGCAGCACTCTGATCTTACTTATGGTAAAATGATGAATGTGGTTCCGTGAATGTAAGCACTGCTTCTAGATCCATGGGATTTGACGGATTGCCATTATGCAATTCGGGTCACCTACCTAATCCTCCCAGGGGGTGGTTTGGGGTGTGACACCAAATCGGGCATGTTTTGACATGCAAGTCGAGGTAAAGCCATTGAATACCAAACCGGGTGTTTTTCGATGCGTAAATCAAGGCTAAACCATAAAATATCGATTTAAGCATTTTAAGGCATGAAAATCAAGACAGAGTTGTTAGACACCAAATCGAGCATCTTTTGGAGCACAAATTGAGGTAAAACCCTAAAACACCAACTTAGGCATTTTAGGCATGCAAATCAAGACAAAGCCGTCAGATACCAAATTGGGCATCTTTCGGCGTGCAAATCAAGGCGAAACCCTAAACACCAACTGAGACATTTTACGTAAATCAAGACAAAGCCATTAGGTACCAAAGCTGGTACCTTTTGGCACATAAATCGAGGCAAAGCCATCATATACCAAATCAGGTATCTTTTGGCATGCAATTCAAGGTAAAGTCGTCGGATGCCAAAATGGGTATCTTTTGGAGTGTAAATCGAGATAAAACACCAGATACCAAACCGGGCATCTTTCGGTGCGTAAATCAAGGCAAAAAATCCTAAAACACCGACTTATGCATTTTTAGGCACGTAAATCAAGACAAAGCCGTCAGATAGCAAACTGGGCATCTTTTGGTAGACAAATCGAGATGAATTCCTAAAACACCAACTTAGGCATTTAAGACACGCAAATCAAGATAAAGCCGTCAGATACCAAACTAGGCATCTTTTGATGTGCAAATCAAGGTGAAACTCTAAAACACCAACATAGGTATTTTATGCACGAAAACCAAGGTAAAGCTGTTGGCTACCAAACCGGATATCTTTTGGCATGCAAATCGAGGCAAAACCCTAAAACACCGACTTAGGCATTTTTAGGGACATAAAAGAGACAAAGTCATCAAATGCCAAATCAGTTATCTTTTGATGCGTAAACCGAGGCAAAGCCATCAGATACCAAACCAGATATCTTCTATCATGCAAATCGAGATGAGGCCATCAGATACAAAATCGAATACCTTTGGTGCGCAAATCGAGATAAAGTTGTGGGATACCAAACCGGGTATCTTTGGTGCATAATTCAAGGCAAAACCCTAAAATACCGACTTAGGCATTTTTAGATTTGAAAATCAAGACAAAGCCATCATATACCAACTTGGTTATCTTTCGGCATGCAAATCAAGGCGAAGCCATTAGATACCAGACCGGATATCTTTTGGCACACAAATCAAGGCAAAACCCTAAAATACTGACTTAGGCATTTTTAGGCACGTAAATCAAGATAGTCATCAGATACTAAATCGATTATCTTTTGGCGCATAAACCAAGGTGAAACTATTAGATACCAAACCGGTTATCTTTTGGTGCACAAATCGAGGCGAGGCCATCAGATACCAAACTGAATATCTTTTGGTGTACAAATTGAGGCAAAGCTCTAAAATATCGATTTAGGCATTTCTAGGCATGTAAATCAAGACAAAGCTGTCAGATACCAAACTGGTCATCTTTCGGCGTGTAAATCGAGGCAAAGCCATTAGATACCAAACTGGATATCTTTTGGCGTGCTAGTTGAGGTGAAACCCTAAAACACCAACTTAGGCATTTCTAGGCACACAAATTGAGACAGATCTCTAAAATCTCTGACTCAATCATGTTTAGACTTATATTCATGTGTTTGTTGTTTTTTTCTCTTTTTTTTTTTATTTATTGGAATCTAATCAAAATTTTCTTTCTTATGTCATTGCGAGGTAAGACCATTCCGATGCCGAAGAAGTATTGCGGCACGGAGAGAGTGCAAGAGTGGTATAGAGGGCTCTACTCGGAGGTACTATCTTGGGTGAGACGGACCGGATTGGGGTATATCGCTGCCTACCCCGTTCGAGAGCTAGATAGCCTGACAGTTCAGGCAGTAGTGGAGAGGTGGTGGCCAAGCACCCATACCTGCCATCTTCCACTAGGAGAGGTGCCCATCACACCTCTCCACTTTTATATGATCACGGGGCTTCCTTTTGCAGGGATGCCTGTGGTGTTGACCCCGGCGGACCAGGAGGACCGCATCGATTACTGGAGGAGCATGACAGGGATGCGCATCACGCATAAGGGTCTTCCTGCCGCCGTTATGAGGCAGTTCAGGACGGAGAAGGGGGTGACAGACTAGTTGTCACACCCCAAACCATCCCCTGGGAGGATTAGGTAGGTGACCCAAATTGCATAACGACAATCCGCCAAATCCCACGGATCTAGAAGCAGTTAATACATTCACGGTACCACATTCGTAACATTACCATAGGTAAGATCAGATGCTGCAGATAATCTACAATTGTAACAAAGAAAGAGAAAACATAGCTATATGGGAATGATGATGATATATATACATATGTGAGTCTGATACATTCCCCATTACACCCACAAACTGAAAAGAAAAGTTGTCAAGTACATAAACCAAAAGGAAATACATATATTTACAGGGCGAGATATCTCAACCCCAAAAAGAAAGAAAAGACTAAAACTATGCCAGAAGCAGAGATGGGGATAAACTCCTAACAAAAGCAAAAAGGAGTCCCCAAGACAAAAAGCATAAAGTGCGCCCCTCACTGGTCTTCATCAATGACCACTAAAAATGCACACATCATCGGCACGACATCCATCGGAGTCCATACCAATAGCATCATAATCACGAGGGCTCTCCTCCTCATAACGAGTCTCCATGCCATAGTGGCATCGATCTACACAATCATCTAAAAGAAAAAATATATATAACAGAGTGTGAGCCCCACTGAGCTCGTGAGCAAAACATATCATCATGCATGCATATGCAACCACAATCCACATGTTTTTTTTTTTGATAGGTAAATTGTGGGTATATAGAAACAAGAAAGAAAAAGAACAAGAGAAGGCAGCCTACTCCCACCCCTTAGACAGACCTAAGGAAGAAGGAGAGGCCCCATACCCCAAGGACAAACCCCTCGGTTATACAAGGAAAAAGGAAAAAGCCAGCCCAATCAGGGGGCTCTAAAATAGGTCTTCTTGCTTGCATCATCATGAATCAATCTCATAAGGTCTTCTGGAAAGTCCGGAGGATGAATAATAGCTTCCCCATCCCCATTATTAATGGATGCAACAAAATCTGCCGGTTGGTTCAATTCCCTCCAAACATGCCTAACTTCTTTGTGAGACAAATGGTGCAAGAGAGCACAAATCTGGCAATTTAAAACATACACACTCCAAGGGCATGTGATCGATCCCGTAAGAATATCCACTGCCAACTTTGAATTAGACCTGATCGAAACGCTATGAATATCCTTATCCAAGCATAAGGTCAACCCTCTATGAATAGCTAATAACTCCATGCTAAGAATCGAAGCTTCCATCCCCTTGCCTACATAGGCTAGAATGGGGACTCCCATATTATTACGAATAAGACCCCCATAAGCAGCCTTATCCGCAGTCAAAGATCCATCACAATGGAGTGTGGCCATGTGAAGGGGAGGTCTAAACCAAGAGCAGGTTTTGGGGACCGTGACAACCCACTGCACTTGAATCCCCCAATTCTCAGCCAAGAACTGATTTCTTGGATTATGGGCAGCCACAATGGGGGGGTAGGAACCTTTAGTAACAACATCAAACTTTATATCATGAAGAATTCTGTCATAAGTCCTGGACTTATTGCTGAAAAGACGTTGATTCCGTTCCCACCAAATATGATAAATCGAAGCACAAAAAGTCAGCTTAGGAATGACATCTAACTTATCATTGGTGCACACCGCATATGACAGCCAGTTAACCACATCAGTAAGGCCAGATGGGCCCTTCCCACTTGGGGTGCATAAGGAGCTAACCCTGCCCCAAATGGTTTTGGAGAAGGGGCAGTCAAAGAAAAGATGGTTATGGCTCTCCAATCCCCCCCCCCCAACAAAGGACACAGTTCTGTCCAACCAAAAATTCCTTTTAATAAGTTGGTCCTTAGTTGGGAGTGCCCCCATAAGACACCTCCAGGTAGTGCAGGAATGCCTAGGAAAGTACCCAGGGAACCAAACATGTTTATGCCAATCCACCAAAGTGGCACGCCTTCTAATCAGATCCCAAGCCAATTTGGTGCTAAATAAGCCATTAGGAGCTTTCCTCCAAACAATAAGGTCCTTCCCTCCATTTACCAGGGGAACACTAGGGAGATCTCTCCAAACAGTAATCAGATCGAAGGATCCATGGGGTTAAGGATGCCAGTGGCCATCTCTAATAAGATCCGAAACCAATGCAAGGCGATGCGAACCAGCATCATACCGGATACGGTCCCCATACCTTTTGATCAGAATTCCTTTGGGATGCTAGTTATCAAGCCAAAGTCTAGTAGTCTGGCCATCCCCAATGAAGTGGTGGATGTGAGGCTCAACCAAGTCTCTGTATTTGAGAACTTTTTGCCAAACCCAAGAGCAGTTTTGAGTAACCTTAGAGGTCCAAATAGAATCATTCTTTAGGTAACGGGTGTTAACCCACCTAACCCAAAGACTTTCCTTCTTAGAAGCAATCCACCAGATTTGTTTAAGAATACCGGTAGTGTTCATATCTGAAATTCTCCTAATTCCAAGCCCCCCTTTAGATTTAGGTTTGCAAATATTATCCCAAGAAATGTAATGTACCTTCCGTTCCAGAGACGGCGGTCCAAAGGAAGTTGGAGAAGATGGACTCCAATTTTTTTTTGACAGCACCAGGGAGAGCAAAGATCCCCGACCAGTAAATATAGCAGCCTTGGAGAACGGAACTCAATAGTTGCACTAGACCTGCAAAGGATAAGAAATAGGCCTTCCATCCATCAAGCCTGCTCCGCACTTGATCCAAGATAGAAGAACAATCAGCTGTGGCCAGCTTACGAGAAATAAGAGGAACATCAAGGTACTGGATGGGTAGCTTAGTATCCACAAAATTCATTAATTCCAAAAGTTGCAGTATGGCCGTATGGGTGAGGCCCCCTAAAATAATAGAGGACTTAACTTTGTTGAGTTTCAACCCAGAGAAGGTATGAAAATCATCCAAAGCCCCCAGACAGGCCGAAATAGAATCAGGAGAGGCCTTCACGAATATCTTCAAGTCATCAGCAAATATAAGGTGAGAGAGGTGGGATCTCTTGCATCTGGGGAGAAGGCTGATCCTGCCATCAACTTCCAACTTCCTCATCAAGGCGAAGAAACCCTCCATAGCAATAGTGAAGAGATAGGGGGAGATGGGATCCCCTTGCCTGATTCCTCTTCCCCCTTTAAAGTAACCAGCCGGGCTTCCATTGAGAAGGACGGAAAAGTAGGGGTTCCAACTCAAGCCTTCACCCAACCAATAAACTTATGAGGGAAACCCATTCTTTCCATGATATCAAAAAGGAACTTCCTGCTGAGTGAGTCGTAAGCCTTATGGGGATCAATCTTCAACACCTCTGTGGGGCTTATTGCTTTCTACTCAATCCCTCTAACTACATCATGACACACTAGAATGTTGTCCACAGTGGATCTCCCCTTGATGAAGGCAGATTGAGCATCACTACCCACCAGCCCAACAACACCTTGTAATCTATTAGATAAGATTTTGGTAATGATCTTATAAAAAAGATTGCAAAGAGCTATGGGCTTGTATCTAGCAAAAGAAGTAACATCTCCCGTCTTAGGAATCAGACTAATGAAAGTGGCATTAACCGAGCTAGGGAGGCAAGACTTAGTGAAAAACCACTTCACGGCCAAAGTCAAGTCTTCACCAACAACTTCCCAAGAATGTTTAAAGAAGGTTGCCCCAAATCCATCAGGTCCAGGAGCTTTTGAGTTCTTCATCACAAACACCACTTCCATAATCTCCTTGTTAGACACATTCCCAATGAAGCTTTCCTGTTGTGCATGAGACAGCCCACTTTGTAAAGGGATAGAATCGGGGAAGAAGCCTCTGTCATCAGCATCTGCTCCAAACGACTTCATATAAAAGGAAATTGCTTCTTCCTTAATGAGAGTAGGTTCCTTGACAATGCCTCCCCCTTCCCCTTGAATCTCCAGAATATGGTTTCTGTTCTGTCTACAAACCATAGATTTATGGAAGAAACTATTGTTTCCATCACCCAGCTGAATATGCTTGACCGTTGATTTCTCTTTTAAAAACTTTTCTTCAGTAGCCAGAGCTTCCCACCACTTAAGTTTGGTTTGTACCTCCAAGGAGACCAAGTTCGGATCATCAGGGTACTCACCCAGAGTGCATTGAATCTGTTTTAGATCAGCATTTGCAGCCTTAACCGCTTGAAACACATCTCCCACACATTCTTTATTCCATTTCCTTAGTTCCTTCTTTACATTTTTCAGTCGGGCAGCAAATCTAAGGATAGGATTGAGGGCCATGTTAATCGGCTGCTCCCAGCCCTTAAGAACCGTGTCATCATACCCACTCCTACCAATCCAAGCCTCAAAAAATCTGAAAGGTTTTGGGCCGAAATTAGCATCTTCAAGAACGGACAGCACCACTGGGGAATGGTCTGAAAGACCTGGGGGGAGAAAGACAGCTTCCGAAGACCTTAAAGCATCCATCCAAGTCAAGTTAACCATTACCCTATCCAACTTACAACAAATCCGCGCGTCACCACTCTGTCTATTATTCCAAGTCAGTGCTTCTCCCTTCCATTTCAGATCAACAAGCCCTATGTCATCAATGAAGGAGTTAAACTCATCTACAGCCTCTTGCCGAATAGGGTCCCCTCCAATTTTCTCATTGTGATGACGCACCACATTAAAATCCCCAAGAACAGCCCAAGGATCCAAAACATTATTAGCTAGAGTTCGCACATCCCTCCAAAGATCCCTTCGGTCTTCCATGGAATTGGAGGCACAAACTGCAGTACAAAGAAAGGTGATAGAGGTTCCCACAATCGACACCTTAGCATGAATGAATTGCTTGGATGTTTGGATTTCTTCAACCTTGAACACTTTGGGGTCCCAACCCAACCAGATTCGGATAGAAGAGTCTGCCTCACCATTATGCAAGTACTTCCAATCAGTAATAAAAGGGTCAAAAATAGCAGCACAATTTTCCACCTTCACTTTAGTTTCAAGAAGGCAAGCCAATTTGACTTGTTGGTCTTTCAAAACCTTCTTTATCCCCAGCCTTTTTGTAAAGGCATTCATACCTCTAACATTCCAAGAAATGTAGTTCATTAAGTAACCATGTTAGAAGAGTCACCCCCCCCCCCCTTTTACTAGGTCCCTCCCCATTAGCACCACCAAATTCTTTTGGGTTCAAGAGAACCCGTTGGGCCTGGAATTTAGACCCCCTCCCAGTGGGCCGGCCCATAAGAGAATAAGAAGTAGAATTTAATTGGCCCATACCTCTTCCAGAAGATCCATGGGTGGACCAGATATCAGCAGCTTACTTTTTCAATCTTTCAAAATTGGTTGAAGGCTTAGAAGGTAATATCCCTTTCTCCCTCATAATCCGATCTTCATCCATGATCTTGTCGCCTTCCAAAACTGCCGCATTCATATCTACCACTAGATTAGGATCAGACATCTTCAACGAATTAATGGAAGCCACCTCAGCATATCTGTTGGTGACATTCACTTCAAGAATATTTCCCCTTCCCAAGGAAGCTGCTCCATTATTCTTGCTAAGGCCAAGATTTGAAAATTCATTCAAATTGGAAGGAATCTCTTCCAAATCTTCCCCACCAAATCTGCTCTCCTCCTCTAGAATTTCTTCAACTAAAGAAATATTTACTTTTCCAAAATTAGAAGAAGTCTCCAACGGCTGCCCCAGTTGGACAAATTTTAAAATTGGATTGCCTTCAAGATTCTCACCACCGAATCTGCCATCCTTCCAAATTTCCTGCCCATTGAAATCCACCCTTTTCTCTCCTAAGCTGGGGAGAATCTTCAATGGTTGGATAGAGATTTCTCCCTCCTCTTTGTCCACCTCATCAAATAACTCATTCCCTAAAAGGATTGCACAAGAATCCGGGCCCAGCATCATATCATCTGGGTCATACCTCACCTCCTTCATTAGATTCTCCAACAAAGCAAAAGCATTAGATTGGGAAATTTCTGAATCTTTATTGCTTTCCACAAGAGAAGACTCAGCTATACTGGAAATCTTCTTTCCCAAATTGGTAACTTGCTCCAAGGACCGACGATCTTCTTTCCTTTTATTCGTGCGTGAATTAAAGGAAACAGAATCTGAATTTGAATTTGAAATCACCGATTGCCAATCTCCAATTCCGGCCAAAGCACCACCACCATTTCCGGCCAAGGCACCTCCATTTCCAGTCAAATCCTTCAAGGTTGCACCTGCAGTCTAATCAATAGGCATCGAATTATCCTTCACTTTCCATTCTTTTTTAGAACCTGAATTCTTGTTGGAGCTGCTACTACCAATCTTGCAAGTCGCATCTGAATGCTCGAACACCCTACAATGCTTACATAATGGTGGTTTCCAGTCATACACCACCCTTTGATGAAAAGAAAGGCCATTATCTCCATAGACCCGAATAGAGGAAGGTAGATCAAAATTTGCAGACACCTCCACACACAGCCGAGCATAGGACAATCGCTCCATGGACCTTGTCATCTTGTCGGTGACAATTGGCTTCCCAATCACACTCCCAATCGAACTAAGAGCTTCAGACGACCAAAAGTGAAAAGGAAGATTGGGAAGAGAAACCCAAACTGGTACAGAACATAAATTGACCCTTTCCATGCAAGCATCCGGGCTCCATGGATGAAGAATCATCGGCCTCCTTTGGACATACCACGGCCCCCCTTCAAGAACTTTGATCTTGTCATCTTCAAGATTAAACCTAAAAATGAACATCCCACTGTCTAAAAAATTCACATCAACATGGCCCAACACCTTCCATTGCTTCAATAACATCTCACGGGCACAGTTGAAACTAGGCCTGCCACTAATAAAATGACCCATAAGGGTATTCTTCCATTTTTCCAGGCCATTCTTAATCATAGAAGATGGGCATTTAGCAGCCAAAGCCCCATCAATCTTCACAGGTTCAACAAATGAAAGTTGCAGCCCATCACCAACCATCAAAGAAGAAGATGAAAATAAGGCTGACCAAGGAACCCCAAGACTCTTCTTAATCGTTCCTCCAATACCATTAACAACACCACCTTTAGGTTGTGGAAGGTCTCCCACAGTAGCACCTTCCAAAACCGAATCACCCAAACCTTGAGGATCCTCCACCAAATGGGCTCTCTCTTCAACCGTAACCTTCAAAGAAGAAGTTGCAGCAGATGCAACACCACCACTTGAAGAGGCCTCTCCACCACTAACTCCACCACATGCACCCTCCCCATTCCAAATAGCAATAACACCCTCTCCATCCGAGTTAATCCTTGTATCACCCCCTCCCGAACTGAGATTAGGAGGGAGATCATTAGCCGGAGCTAATGGCCTGCCAGCCATCACCAAGAGTAAACATAAAAAGTCCCCCTCTCAAAATCGCCAGAGCTTCTCCACAATCCACATGTTCCTACATGATATGCAAGTCCAAATTATTTAATTAGCCACCTAACAATACAGCTAAATCAGGTCAGTGCTACTACAATCCCCAATACATGTATCCCTAGTGTGGGCTTGGTTACCCCTTCCCGCGATACACCCATTGAGTTGTCGGAGAGAACCAGCTGGCTCCAGCATCTCCCTACCCAGGTCAGCCCGACTGGCCCTCTGGATTAAACTTGTGAGGTAATCGACTCAATATAATTCACCTTTCGGTGCTTCCCGACATGTAATTCGATGATAAACTTTATATGTGGCATATAGCCATGATTCACCTATTGGTGCTTCCCAAGCTTGTAGCCCGAGGCTTCCCAGCATATTTGCCCTGGGACATCCCAACTGTGCTAAGGCTTCCCGGCGTAAATGCCCGAGGTTTTACGGTAGTCCTCATAGTCATCCAACACCTTAACCCCGGTTGGCAAGGGTTCGTAGCACGGGAGATGAAACTCTAACCCCATGTCTATATGGCATCGTATGAGTCGGGCGGTGTCAACCGTATCCCATACTATGGGCTACCACCGGCCTCATTTCCAAGCCGACTACGACATCTAATCTAGCATTCACAATCATCATGATATAATCACAGAGTTGATCCACAGACATACAATATGTAATAGTTTTGAGTAATTTGAACTGAATTAAATAACACAGCATTTATAATTAGAGAATTTAATTGCCGGCATAATAATACTGTTACATGTACATACACGATAATATTTCACTCACCTGGGTCTGGTTCTATGAACTTAGTTGCAAATTCAGTTTCGGCTGCAGTCTGGCTGTAGGCCTCGAGCGTGGGATCAAATCCTAGATATAAATCAAAAATTTATTATTTAATATTCCAAACTATTTTTGGATGTCCTAGGGTTGATCTAAGCTCACTGGGTTGACTCGGTGTACAGTTGGTTGTCACTTGGAATTCTCTGGGCCTTGCACTGGGCCTTAGGCCTATGTCCCGATGCATCATCCAGAGATTGTGGCCTAGGGGAAGAATGGTCATTTTTTATAATAGTACATGTTCCTAGGTTATTATAGTCTCACAGTACAGTCCTCAACTTGACAGTGCTGCAGGACCATCACAGACAGGGTTTCCAAGCCCTGTGGGGCCCACTTGGGCACCTAAGGTGTTCATTTATGAGGACAGATGTGGGGAGGGGTATTTTAGTCATTTTCCACCTTCCTACACTGATTTATGGCCCATGGGTGAAGATTCCCAGGTCAGATCAGCAAACCAGCAAAGTTTCATTCACTGGGCGATGTCTCTGGGTGATGTCTGCATCGCCCAGAGATTGCAAAATCGAGAACAAGCTGAGATTCCTAGGTTATAGGCCATGGGCAGTGCATGGATCCTCTCCCCATGCATGTTAGGTCATCTTGGACCCCCAAGGGCATACTTTACACTGGTCCTTGTGGAATTTCATTTGGGCCCACCACTTGGCTGCCAGGAGCTGCCCAAACAACCCAATAAATAGTAACCCAGCATACCTTTGGTTACAAATCAGGGTTTTAGCTGCATGCAAGGCTGGATTTATATGTAAAACAGTAATCTAAGGCTGTTACCACCTAGGGTTAGGTTTCATACAGCTAGGGCATACAATCTGGACCTCAAACTACCTGTTCTTAGTGTAACAGGACAGTGCAGCCAGGCACAACCTAGGTTTCGATCTCAGCCTTGTAAAACAGAAACAAAATCATCATAAAAACCTCAGATCTTCCATTCATCAGGTTTGCATGGTGGATCTGAGATGGTTCATGGCAGCCTCCAGCTGTTCTAGGCTGCCAATGGCCAGAAATCCATAAAAAACACAGACATATATGAAGGAGCATCAGTAGCAGCATCACAGCAGGGGTATAAGCTCAGTTCTATACCTGAAATCGAGCTGGGGATGGATGCAGATGCAAGGCTGAGGTCTCCTCCCCCTTCTCCTTCCCTTTCCTTTTTCTTCTCCTTCTCTTTTCTCTCTTTTCTTTCTTCTCCTTCCCTCTACGGCTTCAATAGTGCCAAGGGTTCTAAAATGAGCCTAAGGCACCCTATTTACAGCCCAGCCCATGACTAGGGTCTATTTGGTTGTTAAGGCCCTTTTTGAAAAATGCATTTTTGACTGCATTCTCAGCCATTTTGGGCACTCAAGTGGGGTCCACAGTGATCCAATGATATGAGGTGGTCCCTCAGACTTCCCTCAACCTATGGAGGGTGCCCATGTCCAATATGGGTGGTCCCCATAAATCAAAACATTAAAATAATGAGTTTTTCGACTCTGGGCGATGTCTCTGGGTGATGTCTGCATCGCCCAGAGATTTCAGCAAGGCTGAATCTCTGTGGGCTTGCACAGGGGTTTGACCCAAGCCTAGGGTCTTACACCCACATGTCACTCAGGATCTTTTGCACTCATTTTTAGGTATGGGACCCACATTTATGGAGAGGAGAGAGAATACCTAGAGTTCGGGCAATACATTATACTATGAGCTGAGTAATTGTAGGGTTCTGAAATCCATTTTCTGACAGGTATGTAGGAAGACATCCTTAGGGTTTCTTCATCAAATTCAATCACTGGAGTGATACTCCACAATGTGCTTGGATGCCATGTCAGGGGTTCCTGTCCTTCAGTTAAGATTCCAGTCAGTCAGGGGTAGGGTTCGACACTAGTCGTTACGATGAGACGGCATCGCAACCGAATTAGTAACAATGGGACGACATCGTAACCGAATGCGTAACGATGAGACGGCATCGTGACCGAATGTGTAACGGTGTTGTGACCGAATGCGTAACGATGAGATGGCATCGTGATCGAATGTGTAATGACGTTGCGACCGAATGCGTAACGATGAGACGGCATCGCGACTGAATGTGTAACAGCATCGCGACCGAATGCGTAACGATGAGACGGCATCGCGACCGAATGCGTAACGATGAGAGGGCATCGCGACCGAATGCGTAACGATGAGATGGCATCACGACCAAAAGCGTAACGATGAGACGGCATCGCGATCGAATGCGTAACGGTCAGATGGCATCTCAACTGAATGCGTAATGATGAGATGGCATCACGACCTAATGGCACGTAAATCGAGGCAAAACCATAAAATATTGACTTAAGCATTTTTAGGCACGTAAATCAATACAGAGCCATCAAACACCAAACCGGGCATCTTTCGGTGATACCAAACCGGGCATCTTTTGGTTCATAAATCGAGGCAAAACCCTAAAACACCAACTTAGGTATTTTAGGCAAGCAAATCAAGACAAAGCCTTCGAATAGCAAACCGGATACCTTTTGGCACGTAAATCGAGGCAAGCCATCAGATACTAAGTCAGGTATCTTTTCGCATACAAATCGAGGTAAAGTTGTCGGATGCCAAACTGGGTATCTTTTGGCATGGAAATCGAGATAAAGTTGCCAGATACCATACTGGGCATCTTTTAGTGCACAAATCGAGGCAAAATCCTAAAATACCGACCTAGGCATTTTTAGGCACGTAAATCAAGACAAAATCATCAGATAGCAAATTGGGCATCTTTCGACACACAAATCGAGGTAAAATCCTAAAACACCAACTTAGGCAATTTAGGCACCTAAATCAAGACAAAGTCGTCAGATACCAAACTAGGCATCCTTCGATGTGCAAATCGAGGTGAAACTCTAAAACACCAAATTAGCTATTTTAGGCACACAAACCAAGGTAAAGCCGACGACTACCAAATCGGATATCTTTTGGCATGTAAATCGAGGTGAAACCTTAAAATACCGACTTTGGCAAATTTAGGCATGCAATACGAGATAAAGCAGTCATATACTAAACCTGTTATCTTTCAGTGCGTAAACCAAGGCAAAGCCAGCAGATACCAAACCGGATATCTTTTGGCATGCAAATCGAGGCAAGGCCATCAGAAACCAAATCGGATATCTTTTGGTGCATAAATCGAGATAAAGCTGTGGGATACCAAATCGAGTATCTTTGGCGCATAAATCAAGGCAAAACACTTAAATACCGACTTAGGCATTTTTAGGTTCGTAAATCAAGACAAAGCCGTCAAATACCAACCCGGTTATCTTTTGGCATGCAGGTCAAGGCGAAGCCATTAGATACCAGACCAGATATCATTTGGTGTGCCAATTGAGGCAAAACCCTAAAATACCGACTTAGGCATTTTTAGGCACGTGAATCAAGACAGTCGTTAGATACCAAACTGATTATCTTTCAACACGTAAACTGAGGCGAAGCCATCAAATATCAAACTGTATATCTTTTGGTGCATAAATCGAGGCAAGGCCATCTGATACCAAACTAGATATCTTTTGGCACACAAATTGGGGCAAAGCCCTAAAATACCAACTAAGGCATTTCTAGGCATGTAAATCGAGACAAAGCCATCAGATACCAAACTAGTCATCTTTCAGCGTGCAAATCAAGGTGAAGCCATTAGATACCAAACTGGATATCTTTTGGCACGTAAGTCGAGCTGAAACCCTAAAACATCAACTTAGGCATTTTTAGGTACGCAAATTGAGACAAATCTCTAAAATCTCTAACTTAATCATGTTTAGACTTATATTCTTGTGTTTGTTGTTTTTTCTCTTTTTTTTATTTATTGGAGTCTAATCAAAATTTTCTTTCTTATGTCTTTGTAGGGTAAGACCATTTCGATGCCAGAAAAGTATTGCGGCATAGAGAGAGTGTGAGAGCGGTACAGAGAGCTCTGCCCGGAGGTGCTATCCTGGGTGAGATGGACCGGATTGGGGTATATCGCTGCCTGCCCCGTCTGAAAGCTACATAGCCTAAAAGTTTGGGCTCTAGTGGAGAGGTGGCAGTCGAGCAGCCATACCTTCCATCTTCTACTAGGAGAGGTGTGTAGGCAAAACTACAGTCCAGGGATCAAACCATGGCTCCCTAGGGAAATCAATTATAAACCAATTAGGGTATTGCACGCCCTGGGTTGTCCCATGGTGTCCCATGGGTGCCTCATTTTAATTTTAGGGTTTCCCCTAGTTGCCCATGGGAACCCTGGTGCATCCCTATTAGGGTTTCTCCTTCCCTGTTGTATCCCATGCAATTATGGAACACAATAGGGATAGAGAAAAGCATCTCTAATCCATCACATGGCAAGAGGGATCCATCCCATACTCGAATGCGCAACGAAAATAAATCGATTCGAGTTTCTTTCACATCTCATAAATATTAAATAATTAAAACAGAAGGAATTAATCAAGAACTGCTAACCTGGTGAGCCACAAGTGTTGCTCCTCCAATAGATAGTGGTTCTTCCTCCAAGAAGCACTCCAAGCAAACAGATTCGAACCTCCAATGGCGCTACCAAGGTTCTCCAAGCCAATCCGAATATATCTCCAACCAGATCTGGGTTTCTAAAACCCTAGCTCTCAAAACTAGAGAGCAAGAAGAAGAAAACACAAGAGAGAGAGAGAGGGAGAGCCAAAACCGTGGGAGGGGGTGGCTGTGAAAAACGTAGAAGCCTGCCTCCCTCCTACGTTTTGGGTCCTATTTATAGATGGGTTTCCAAAACCCAGATGGGAAGAATCCCTGTGAGAGTCTGATACTCTCTCTCCTGATTTGTTCTATCTATTTATCTCCTGATTGGCTTTATCTGTTTATCTCAGATTGGCTTTATCTGTTTATCTCAGAGTCCTTTGCTTGGTGAAGAAGCAGCATCTAATAGGGAAAGTATTAATTAATTACTTTATTTAATATCTATGAATAATTACAATTAGCACCATATCCGTTAATAAAAAAAAGAACCAATTAAAAGAGCAAATTCTAAATAACTCCCTATATGATAACAATTTATCATATACAACCCCCCTACTAATCAACACCATCATTATGGAATCTAGAGCATGTACACATGTACTGCCAAACCCCAATCCATAGTACATGTCTGTATAAGAGCGTCTGTGTATCTGATCGGGTCCTGCAAAACTCGACAAAACACTTTGTTCAAAATAATCATAAATAATCTATCATTTTATGTAAAATAGATTTTTGCAAAACCATTTCCAAAACGACACTGGATCCAGATTTTGATCCGACCATACACAGACGGTCTCAATGTTGGTGTTCCCCAATCGGGCAGTGGTGACCATGTTGGATAACTCCTTCACTCACAAAGTGTTCACGCATTCCCAGAACACCGGCTTTGACTCGCTTGAGTCTCAGTCATTGATGAACCAAAGAATGCAGTCACACTTTACAGCGACAGGGTTCCCTCAGGCATAGGGTGTCGGTGACACATGTCTATCCCTTCCTACATCTTGCAATAATACATGAGAGAATCGACAAAGTAGATTCTTCGCCAATGCACACATCAAACATGTGAGCACTCGCATTCGTACCCTGACATCACATGTCTAGGCATACCCAATGCGACGACCATATGATAAGGGTGCCCAACCCAAACCCTAGTCGTGACTACCATTTTAAGTAAAACTTACGGACACATAATGCTCAAAAAGTTTATATCGCATGTGAGAATATTAAACTAAAATGTATAAAAGTTTAATACAAAGGTAAACCGGGTTGAACCAGACCGAACCGGTTTTGATGGACACACACTTGTCCAACAATCTCCCACTTGTACATCAATGCCAATTCCCCATACATTTTAAACCCATGCCCTCCATGTGTTTCTCAAACACTCCTGGAGACAAACCCTTTGTCATGGCATCTGACACATTTTTAGTTGTGTCCACTTTGGAGATACTCATGTCGCCCTGCTGGATAATCTCTCTGGTGAGGTGATACTTCCGCTGCACGTTCTTATTCCTCTGATGAGCCCTAGGCTCCTTAGCTTGTGCAATGGCCCCTCTATTGTCACATAACAGGGGAATGGGGCCTTTAACAAGATCAGGGACTACTCCAAAAATGTTAGGAACTTCCTAACCTAAACACCTTATTAGCCGCATCACACGATGCAAGGTATTCTTAAAAATTGGGATCGACTGTAGATTTTTATTTTGTACTCTTCTATACAATGGCACCTCCACTCATTAGACTCGTAATGACTCACAATACCTACTGCATAGTAAGCATCTGGCCTCGTACACAACATAGTGTATATAAGACTCCCCACTGTTGGAGCATAGGGAATCCTCTTCATCTCTTCAATGTCCGTCTGAGGTTGAGGACATTGAGATCTGGAAAGACTGACTCCATGTCGGAAGGGAACACTTCCCCTCTTGGAGTTCTCCATGCTAAATATGGCCAGGGCTTTGTCTATATAGGTAGCTTGTGACAAGCCCAGCATCCTTCTCTGGAGATCCCTCACGAGTTTGATCCCAAGGATATAGCTAGCTTCACCAAGATCTTTCATCGAAAATATTGTGGATAACCACTATTTTACTGATGAAAGAAAAACAACATCGTTACCAATCAGCAATATGTCATCTACGTATAAAATAAGAAAACATACTGCCCTCCCACTGATCTTCTTGTAAACGCATGGTTCATCCATGTTTTAATCAAAATCAAAAGATTTGATTGATTGATCAAACCTGATGTTCCAGCTCCTGGAAGCCTGCTTCAGCCCATAAATGGACCTCTGTAATTTGCACACCTTTCTTTCTTCCTCCAAAGAAGAGAACCCCTCTGGCTGTTCCATGTAGATTTCCTCTTGTAGGAATCCATTCAGAAATGCAGTCTGCATATCTATTTGCCAGATCTCATAATCAAAGTGTACAGCGATAGCCAATAAAATTCTGATGGATTTCATCATCGCCACTGGTGAAAAGGTTTCCTCATAGTCTATACCCTCTTTCTGGGTATAGCCCTTTGCCGCTAGTCTCGCTTTGAATCTTTTGACCTTTCCATCTAAGCCCTTCTTCCTCTTGAAGATCTATTTGCATCCAATCGGCTTAACACCAAGTGGTGCATCGACTAGAGTCCAAACCTTGTTGGAATGCATCGAATCCATTTCAGAGCGCATTGCCTCCAGCCACCTAGGGGCATCAACATCCTTTAGAGCCTCAGAGTATGTCATCGGATCATCATCCAATTCAACCGATACCATGTGGAACTCTTCCACTGGTTCCTCTTTGGTTAGAAGAGTAAGCCTGGTGGGTGGTCTAATAGTCCTCCCACTGCGTCGAGGTTCTTCAGGTGTTGGTATTTCAGCGGGTATGTCAATTGGTCTCACTTCTGGAAGTGACGTTTCTGAGCTATCTGATAGCTCCTTAATGAATACAGGTTTGGACCTCTGGGTCATCATTTCTTCCTCCAAAAATGTGACATGTTTACTTACAATGACCTTTTGGTCAACCAGATCATAGAAATAATAGCTTATCGTGCCTTTGGGGTAGCCTAAGAAATAGCACCTTGAAGTCCTAGATTCTAACTTGTCTGTTTGTTGCTTTCGCACATGTGCTATGCAACCCCATACCCTAAGGTGTTGAATACTGGGCTTGCACCCTTTCCAAAACTCAAAGGGTGTCTTGGCTACAGACTTAGATGGAACCCTATTCAAGATATATATCATTGTTTCTAAAGCGTACCCCTAGAAAGAGAGAGGCAGCTCACTATAAGTGAGCATCATCCGAACCATATCCAATAGGGTCCGATTATGTCGTTCGGATACACCATTTTGTTGTGGTGTGCCTGGATTAGTTAGTTGACTAACTATCCCCTGTGATATGAGATATTCTTTAAATTCATCCAATAGATACTCCCCTCCACGATATGATCGTAAGGACTTGATGCGTTTATCGAGCTATCTTTCGACCTCGGTTTAGAATTCTTTGAATTTATCAAAGGCTTTCAATTTCCTACGCATCAAGTATATGTAACCATATCTAGAGTAATCATCGGTGAATGTGATAAAGTACTCATACCCATACCTTGCTTGTATGTTTATAGGTCCACACATGTCAGTGTGTATCAACTCCAACAGATCTGTGGCTCTAGCACCTTTATTTCTAAAGGGTTTCTTGGACATTTTGCCCTAAAGGCATGACTCACAGGTGGGGAATGGTTCCACCCTCAGACTCTCTAAATCCCTCAATAATCTACTGATTCGGTCCAAGTTAATGTGACCTAATCTTAGATGCCACAGGTATGTTGAGTTCACTGGAGCTGCTTTCCGTTTCAAATCAACATTTGAAACAACATTCGTTTTAATAGGGCAATCTAGTAAATACAAACCACTTTGCATATAACCGGATGCCGCAAAGGAATTATTAAAACGAATAATTAACTTAGTATTAAAGGAAAAGCTATACCCGTCCAAAACCAATTTTGAAACTGAAATAATCTTCCTCTTAAAAGAGGGTACATAATAGCAATCCTTTAAAACTAAACAAGCAGAACTAAAATTTAAAATAAAAGTCCCCACAGCCATTACCATGGTCTCAGCTCCAGTGCCCATCCGAAGACGCACCTCGTTTCTTTCTAGGTTCCTTGTCTCCTTGAACCCCTGCAAATCATTGCAAATGTGAACAGTGGAACCACTATCCACCAACCAAGAATTGGTTAGTTCAAAAGACAAATTAGACTCATAAAGAACGTGAACATCACATGTACCATTTTTAGCAGCCTCTGTTTCATCCGGCTTCTTGTCTTTCAAAGTCGCCAGGTAAGCACGACAGTTCCTTTTCCAGTGACCCTCCTTCTTGTAATAGAAGAACTTGCCTTTGTCTTTATTGCCAGACTTCCCACCCTTGGTTTTCAGGGTCTTACCCTTACTTCCCTTTTTCTTCTTCTTCCCACTTGAAGAAGGCTTTGCCTCAGTTGCATTGACCTCAGTATTTCAGCCTCTACCAGTGCATTAGCAAGCTCGGTGAGCTCTATCTCCTTGTCAGACATCTTGTAGGACATCCTAAATGTTGCATAGGCAGGGGTGAGTGACACTAATATCACATCGGTCTTGTATCGCAGGCTAAAATCAATCCCCATGGATTTCAGTTTTTCAAACAGATTGATCAACTTCATTGTATGATCCATCATTGGAGCCCCCTAGGACATCTTGGTGTTGTGGATTTGACTCACCACATCAGAATGGGCGTGTGTCAATTGCCTGTTGAACAATTCAGCAAGCTTATCCATCTTACCCCCAGCAGTGTGTATATCCTTGCCCGAGTCCAGAACTGACTTTTCTAACGATCCTAGGATATAAAGCAATGCCTTGGAGTCCCTCATGAAAAAATCCTGCATCTCTTCATTTGCCTCAAAATCGTTCGGGTCGGGTTGAGGAGGATATTGTTCATCTAGAACTATATACAGTCCTTCAGCAATCAGGAGCAACTTAATGCTCCGGTACCAATCGACATAGTTTGTACCGTTAAGTTTGTATTCGCTAATGAGTGTTAACAGGTTGGAATTAATGGTAGCCATCGTATAATAATCTACACATGTACAAGTAAAAATCACATGCTAATTAACGACCATTGAAAAAAAATTAAGCACACACACATCAATGGTCTTTCGTGATTTGGGTTTCCCTCATAACCCAAAAGATGAATTGGATACCTACAACCCTTGCATGCATAACTTACACTGTCGGGAGTCATTATACACACCGTGGTAGTGTGGACTAAGCTGTCTGCCTCATGGGCTTCCAATATTTTTGGCCACCTGGGTGTCATGTCCAGATCCTGTCGGCTGACATACACCCAAGTCATGTACTTACCTATTGCATTAGTTAGAATCATAGAATCATGAAAAATGGCCCACTGTCGCAGTGTCCTCTCACTATCCATACCCTAACGTATCTAGATAGAGGTAAATATAGATAAATGTGTGACAAAGGTCCTAGCAATGTCCTGTCGGCTTATGCGGGGTCATGTCACACACTTTCTACATTTATCTTCAATAGGAGGCCATGGATATGTCAACCGATTAAGACTAGTCCATATCATACATGTATTATGAATAAAGAGGGATTAATCAACTCTCACATATCATGGACATATTTAAACATTCATAATTAATCAACATTAATTAAAGGTGATTATGGGATGGCGGTATTTTTATTAGAAGCAATTAAATAACCCTCCCAATGAAATTAAACTAATAACTTGGGTGCATCAACTATGCCACGCCTCGATCATCTCCTCCGCCCGATCACGTCTTCAAAGTAGGTGATTTGCATCTCCATAAGCTATGAGTGCCACATGTGGATCACCATCAACATGCCCTGGGAGTCCTAACTCCTCTAAAATTTAAATGGAAACCTAGGAAAAAATTCTATACACTTTCCTTTCCATAATAATAAAGATAGGGGGAGAGAGAGAAGGATCCCATCCAACCATAACCCCATGTATCACATACATAAACAATCCATCCATTTTATTAGAATGCCATTCCCATAATCACAACATAATATAATTTCATGCATGGGCATTAAAACAAGTAAACTAAAAACAACATGGATTTTTTCAATCATTGAACCACCACATCACATGTGATAACATGTATCCAAGCCCATAAAATTAAAATCATAATTTTAATTACAAGTGGGTGGAGGGAAGGATCCCTTCTCCCATCTTCTTCCTCCAAATAACAAAACAAATTAAAAAACTCTATTTTGAAAATTAACCCCTTTTTTTCTAATTAAAATCGGAGAGGAATCAAGGCAGGGTGCATGCAGCCTGCTATGGTAGGCCGAGCACCCATGCGCGTAACCCGCAGGCAACACACCCATGGGCAACAGCCATAGGCCACCACCCGCGGGCCTATAGCCCGCAGGCAACACACCCATGGGCAACAGCCATAGGCCACCACCCGTGGGCCTACAGCCCGCAGGCAGCACCCAGCGCATAGGCCAGGGCTGCACATGGGCAGCGTGCCTATGGGCAGGAAAAAGAAAAAGAACAAAGGGGAGTGGCATGCGCAGAGGCTTGGCAGTATGCGCTCCCCCCCCCCCCATCCCCACATAAAATCATGATCAAAAATTTTAAATAAAAAATTAATGATCACATCCTCCTTGGATACATGTTTCAATAATTGGAATTAACATATAGAAACAAATCCATCATCACATGGGTAGGTTGTTACACTAACAACCTTGCAACTACCCATGTGCACATGGGAAGGTTGTTACAACAACCATAATTTAACCACCCATGTGCAACTTCAATCGTACTCATGACAATCATATTAATCCATTAATTATCCAATATTCATGGGTAGGAAAGGTGGCTCTGATACCACACTGTAGGCAAAACTACGGTCCAGGGATCAAACCATGGTTCCCTAGAAAAATCAATTATAAACCAATTAGGGTATTGCACGCCCTGGGTTGTCCCATGGTGTCCCATGGGTGCCCCATTTTAATTTCAACCATGGGAGCCCTGGTGCATCCTTGTTAGGGTTTCTCCTTCCCTGTTGTATCCCATGCAATTATGGAACACAATAGGGATAGAGAAAAGCATCTCAAATCCATCACATGGCAAGAGGGATCCATCCCATACTCGAATGCGCAGAGAAAATAAATCAATTCGAGTTTCTTTCCCATCCCATAAATATTAAATAATTAAAACATAAGTAATTAATCAAGAGCTGCTAACCTGGTGAGCCTCAAGTGTTGCTCCTCCAATAGACAGTGGTTCTTCCTCCAAGAAGCACTCCCAGCAAACAGATCTGAACCTCCAATAGCGCTACCAAGGTTCTCTAAGTCAATCCTAATATATCTCCAACCAGATCTGGGTTTCTAAAACCCTAGCTCTCAAAACTAGAGAGCAAGAAGAATAAAACACAAGAGAGAGAGAGAGAGGGAGAGCCAAAATCGTGGGAGGGGGTAGCTATGAAAAACGTGGAAGCCTGCCTCCCTCCTACATTTTGGGTCCTATTTATAGATGGGTTTTCAAAACCCAAATGGGAAGAATCCCTATGAGAGTCTGACACTCTCTCTCCTAATTTGCTCTATCAGTTTATCTCCTGATTGGCTTTATCTGTTTATCTTAGATTGGCTTTATCTATTTATCGCAGAGTCCTTTGCTTGGTGAAGAAGCAGAATCTAATAAGGAAAGTATTAATTAATTACTTTATTTAATATCTATGGATAATTATAATTAGCACCATATCCGTTAATTAAAAAAAGAACCAATTAAAAGAGTAAATTCCAAATAACTCCCTATATGATAACAATTTATCATATATAACCCCCCCCACTAATCAACACCATCATTATGGAATCTAGGGCATGTACACATGCACTGCCAAACCCCAATCCATAGTACATGTCTATATAAGAGAGTCTGTGCATCTGATCGGGTCCTGCAAAACTCGACAAAACACTTTGTTCAAAATAATCATAAATAATCTATCATTTTATGTAAAATAGATTTTTGTAAAACCATTTCCAAAACAGCACTGGATCCAGATTCCGATCCGACCATACACAGATAGTCTCAATCTTGGTGTTCCCCAATTGGGCAGTGGTGACCATGTTGGATAGCTTGCTCACTCACAAAGTGTTTACGTATTCCCAGAACACCGGGTTTGACTCGCTTGAGTCTCAGTCATTGATGAACCAAAGAATGTAGTCACACTTTACAATGATAGGGTTCCCTCAGGCATAGGGTGTCGGTGACACATGTCTATCCCTTCCTACATCTGGCAGTAATACATGAGGGAATCGACAAAGTAGATTCTTCACCAATGCACACATCAAACATGTGAGCACTCGCATTCGTACCTTGACATCGCATGTCTAGGCATACCTAATGCGACGACCATGTGATAAGAGTGCCCAGCCCAAACCCTAGTCGTGACTACCATTTTAAGTAAAACTTACGGACACATAATGCTCAAAAAGTTTATTTCGCATGTGATAATATTAAACTAAAATGTATAAAAGTTCAATACAAAGGTGAACCGAGTTGAACCGGACCGAACCGGGTTTAATGGACACACACTTGTCCAACAAGGTGACCATCATACCTCTCGACTTCTATATGATCACAGGGCTTCCTTTTGGAGGGATGTCTGTGGCGTTGACATCGGCAGATCAGGAGGACTGCATTGATTACTGGAGGAGCATGACAAGTATGCACATCACGCATAGGGGTCTTCTTACCACCGTTATGAACCAGTTCTGGACGGAGAAGGGGGTGAAAGACTAGTCATAAAGATGAGACGGCATAGCGACCGAATGGGTAACAATGAGACAGCATCGTGACAATTGCGTAACGATGAGATGGCATCACGACCAAATTCATAACGATGTGGCGACATTGCAACTGAATGCGTAACAATGAGACGACATTGCGATTGACTGCGTAATAATGAGACGGCATCACGACTGAATGCATAACAATGAGATGGCATCGCACCGAATGTGTAACAATGAGAGGGCATCGTGACCGAATGTGTAACGGCATCGCTACCGAATGTGTAACGGCATCGCGACCGAATGCGTAACGGCATCGTGATCGAATGCATAACAATGAGATAGCATCACGATCGAATGCATAACAATGAGATGGCATCACGACTGATTGCATAACGATGAGAAGGCATCGCAATCGAATACGTAATGATGAGACGACATCGTGACCAAATGGGTAACGATGAGACGGCATCGCGACCTAATGGGTAACGATGAGATAGCATCGCGACCAAATACGTAATAATGAGACAGCATCACGATCGAATGCGTGAGGATGAGACAGCATCATGACCGAATGCGTAACGATGAGACGGCATCGCGATCGAATGCGTAACAATGAGAAGGCATCGTGGCCGAATGTGTAATGAAGAGACGTCATCACAATCGAATGGGTAACGATGAGACGGTATCGCGACTGAATGCATAACGATGAGACGGCATCGTGACCTAATGGGTAACGATGAGACGGCATCACGACTGAATGGGTAACGATGAGACGGCATCGTGACCGAATGGGTAACGATGAGATGGCATCGCGATCGAATGCGTAATGATGAGACGACATCGCGATCGAATGCGTAACCTTGAGACGACATCGCGACAGAATGCGTAACGATAAGACAGCATCTCGACATAATGCGTAACAATGAGATAGCATCGTGACTGAATGCGTAACGATGAGACGGCATCGTGACCGAATGCGTAACGATGAGACAGCATCGCGATCGAATGCGTAACGATGAGATGGCATTGTGACCAGATGCGTAACGATGAGACGGCATCGCGACCAAATGCATAACTATCAGACGAAATCGTGATGATTGCATAACGATGAGACGACATCGGTATCGAATTCATAACGATGTGACGGCATCGCAACCAAATGCGTAACGAGATGACATCACGGTCGAATGTGTAATGATGAGATGGCATCGTTATCGAATGCGTAATGATGAGATGGCATCGCACAGAATGTGTAACGATGAGATGGCATGGCGACCGAATGCATAACGATGAGATGACATTGCTACCAAATGTGTAACGGCATCACAACCAAATGCGTAACAATGAGAAGGCATCGCGACTGAATGTGTAACGATGAGATGGCATCGCGGCCAAATACGTAATGATGAGACAGCATCACGACCGAATGCATAACGATGAGATGGCATCGCAACCGAATACGTAACGATGAGAAGGCATTGCGGCTGAATGTGTAACGATGAGACGAAATCGCGATCGAATGAGTAACGATGAGACGACATCGCGACCGAATGCATAACTATGAGATGGCATCGTGACCGAATGGGTAACGATGATATGGCATCGCAACCGAATGGGTAACGATGAGACGGCATCGCGATCGAATGCGTAATGATGAGACGGCATCGCGATCGAATGCGTAATGATGAGACGGCATCGCGATGGAATGCGTAATGATGAGACAGCATCGCGATCGAATGCGTAACCTTAAGGCAGCATCATGACTGAATATGTAATGATGAGACGGTATCTCGACCGAATGCGTAACGACGAGACGGCATCGTGACCGAATGCGTAACGATGAGTCGGCATCGTGATCGAATGCGTAATGATGGGACAGCATCGCGACCGAATGCATAACGATGAGATGGCATTGCGACCGGATGTGTAATGATGAGATGGCATGGTGACCGAATGTGCAACGATGAGATGGCATCGCGACCAAATGCGTAATGATGAGACGGCATCGCGACCTAATGGCATCCTGACACCGCTTCTTTTTTTTTTCACGACGTCGTGTGGGTACCACGGCATCATTGAGGGTCATCCATGGGGCCGTGAAAATTTCCACGGCGCCGTGGCTTGGGCCATTCTTGTCTATATATAAGTGGGGTCCCCCTTTATATCTCTTACCTGGTTTTGTTCCCGGACTCCACCATTTTTTTGTATTTTTTGTTTTAATACTTTGAGTGAGGTGGCCTTTCATAGACGTCCTCGTCAGTTTTCACACGGTCCTCTTTTGGGCACGACTGATGCAGATGATCAGGCAGGCAGGTACCCATCTGGGACGACGTAGAGAGATACTGTGCGCAACATTTGCTGCGCCATCTAGGAGCATTCGTAGGCGGTAAGCACACTTAGCCTATCTTTTCTGTTGATTAATGCCATTGTAGGATTTATTTATTAATTACTGTCATGATCCCCCAAGGCTCGTAAACCGAGACAATGCCCTAATCTCGTAATTTAGGCATTTCTAAGCACATAAACCAATGCAAAATCAACTTAGGCATTTCTAAGCACATAAACCAATGCAAAATCAACTTAGGCATTTTTAAGCCAGTGAAAGTAGGTAAAGCCGTATGCTACCAAATCGGGCATCTTTCGGTGCGCAAACCGAGGTAAAGTCATCAGATACCAAACCGGGTATCTTTTGGCCCACAAATCATGGTAAAACTATCGGATAGCAAACTGAGTATCTTTTTTTGGCACACAAATCGAAGCAAAACCCTAAAACAACAACTTAGGTACTTTAGGCACGCAAGGCGAGATAGAGCCGTCGGATACCAAATCGAATATCTATTGGCATGCAAATCGAGGCAAAGTCATCAGATATCAAACCGAGTATCTTTTGGCACACAAATCGAGGTAAAGCTATCAGATGCCAAATCAAGCATCTTTTAGCATTCAAGTCGAGGTAAAGTCATCGAATACCGAATCGGGTATCTTTTACCACGTAAATCGAGGCAAAACCATTAAATACTGACTTAAGCATTTTGAGGCACGTAAATCAAGCTAGAGCCATTCAACACTAAATCGAGCATCTTTTGATGCGCAAATCGAGGCAAAATCCTAAAATACCAACTTAGGCATTTTAGGCACACAAATAAAGATAAAACCATCAGATACCAAACCAAGCATCATTCGACACACAAATCGAGGCAAAACCCTAAAACATAAACTTAGGCATTTTAGGCATGTAAATTAAGATAAAGCCGTCTGATAGCAAATCGGATACCTTTTGGCATGTAAATGGAGGCGAAGCCATCAGATACCAATCAAGTATCTTTTGACATGCAAATCAATGTAAAGTTGTCGGATGCCAAACCGAGTATCTTTTGCCACGTAAATCAAGATAAAGTCGCCAGATACCAAATCGGGCATCTTTTGGTGTGCAAGTCGAGGCAATATCCTAAAACACTGACTTGGGTATTTTTTGGCATGTAAATCAAGACAACCGTCAGATACCAAATTGGGCATCTTTTGGCATGCAAATCGAGGTGAAACTCTAAAACACCAAATTAGATATTTTAGGCATGCAAACCATGGTAAATCCATCAGCTACCAAACCGGATATATTTTGGCACATAAATCGAGGCAAAAACCTAAAATATCGACTTAGGCATTTTTAGGCTCACAAAATGAGACAAAGCCGTCAGATACCAAACCTATTATCTTTCAGTGCGTAAACTGAGGCGAAGCCATCAGATACCAAACCGGATATCTTTTGGCATGCAAATCGAGGCGAGCCCATTAGATACCAAACCGGATATCTTTTGCCACGTAAATTGAGATAAAGCGGTGTGATACCAACTAGGTATCTTTGGTGCACAAATCGAGGCAAAACCCTAAAATACCGACTTAGGCATTTTTAGGTATGTAAATCAAGATAAAGCCGTTAGATACCAACCCAGTTATCTTTTGGTGCGTAAATCAAGGTGAAGCCATTAGATACCAGACCAGATATCTTTTGCCGCACATATACCGACTTAGGCATTTCTAGGCATTAAATCGAGACAAAGTAGTCTGATACCAAATTGGTCATCTTTCGGTGCGTAAATCAAGGTGAAGCCATTAGATACCAAATTGGATATCTTTTAGTGCGCAAGTCGAGGTAAAACCCTAAATCATCGACATAGACATTTCTAGGCACGTAAATTGAGATAAATCTCTAAAATCTCGGACTCAATCATGTTTAGACTTATATTCTTGTGTTTGTTGTTTTTTTCTCTTTTTTTTATTTATTGGAATCTAATCAAAATTTCTTTCTTATGTCTTTGCAGAGTAAGACAATTCCGATGCCGAAGAAGTATTGCAGCATGGAGAGAGTGCAAGAGCGGTATAGAGAGCTCTGCCCAGAGGTACTATCCCGGGTAAGACAGGCCGGATTGGGGTATATCGTTGCTTGCCCCGTCCGAGGGCTACATAGCTAGATAGTTCGGGGCTGTAGTGGAGAGGTGGTGGCTGAGCACCCATACCTTCCATCTTTCACTAGAAAGGTGATCATCATACCTCTCGACTTCTATATAATCACGGGGCTTCCTTTTGGAGGGATGCCTGTTGCGTTGACCCCGACGGGCCAGTAGGACCGCATTGATTACTGGAGGAGCATGACAAGGATGCGCGTCACGCAAAGGGGTCTTCCTAGCATCGTTATGAGGTAGTTCTGGACAGAGAAGTGGGTGATAGACCAGTCATAACGATGAGACGGCATTGCGACTGAATGCGTAATGATGAGATGGCATCGCGACCGAATGTGTAACATTGAGATGGCATCGTGATCGAATGGGTAACAATGAGACGGCATCGCGACCGAATGCGTAACGATGAGATGACAATGCGACCGAATGTGTAACAATGAGACGACATTGCAATCGAAAGCGTAACATTGAGATGGGATTGCGACCGAATGCGTAACGATGAGATGGCATCGTGACTGAATAGGTAATGGCATCACAACCAAATGCGTAACGATGAAACGGCATCGTGACCGAATGCGTAACGATGAGATGGCATTGTGATAGAATGTGTAACGGCATCGCAACCGAATGCGTAACGATGAGACGGCATCATGATCGAATGCATAACGATGAGATGGTATCACGACCGAATGCATAACGATAACATGGCATCACGGTTGAATGGGTAATGTGGAGACGGCATCGCAACCGAATGCATAACGATGAGATGCCATCGCGAAAGAATGCATAATGATGACACGACATCACGACAGAATGCGTAATGATGACACGGCATCGTGGCCAAATGCATAATGATGAGACGGCATCGCGACCGAATGTGAAACAATGAGACGGCATCGTGACCAAATGCATAACGATGAGATGGCATCACGATCGAATGCGTAACGATGAGAAGGCATCGCGACCGAATGTGTAATGGCATCGCGACCGAATGCGTAACGATGAGATAGCATCGCGACCGAATGCGTAATGATGAGAAGGCATCGCGACCGAATGCGTAATGATGCGACAGGATTGCTAGTGAATGCGTAACGATGAGATAGCATCACGACCAAATGCGTAACGATGAGAGGGCGTCTCGACCGAATGGGTAACGATGAGAGGGCATCGTGACCGAATGCCTAACGATGAGACGGCATTGCGACCGAATGCGTAACGATGAGACGGCATCACAATCGAATGCATAACGATGAGACGGCATCACGATCGAATAGGTAACGATGAGACGGCATCGCGACCGAATGTGTAATGGCATCACGACCGAATGCGTAACGGTGAGACGGCATCGCGACCGAATGCATAACGATGAGAGGGCATCACGACCGAATGGGTAAGGACGAGAAGGTATCGTGAACGAATACATAATGATGAGACGGCATCGTAACCGATTGTGTAACGATGAGAGGGCATCGCGACCGAATGCGTAATGATGCAGCATCGCAATCGAATGCGTAACGATGAGGCGACATCACGACCAAATGTGTAACGGAGAGACGGGATCGTGACCGAATGCGTAACAATGAGAAGGCATCGCGATCGGATGTGTAAGGATGAGACAACATCGCGACAGGATGCGTAACGATGAGATGGCATCGCAACCGAATGTGTAAGGATGAGATGGCATCGCGATCGAATGCGTAAAGATGAGACAGCATCATGATCGAGTGGCATCCTGACACCCCTTTTTTTTTTTACAGCTCCGTGTGAGTACCACGGAACCGTGGAGGGTCATCCACGGGGCCGTGGAAATTTCCATGGCGTCGTGGATTTGGCCATTCTTGTCTATGTGTAGGTGGGGTCCCCCCTTTACATCTCTTACTTGGTTTTGTTCCCAGACTCTGCCTTTTTTGTATTTTTTTTTAATACTTTGGGTGAGATGGCCTTCCGTAGACATCCTCATCAGTCTTCACACGGCCTTCTTTTGGGCACGACTGACGCAGATGATCGGGCGGGCTGGCATCCATCTGGGACAACGTAGAGATATACTGCGCGCCACATTTGCTGCCATATGGGGACATTCATAGGCGGTAAGCACACTGACCTTATCTTTTCTGTTGATTAATGCCATCGTAGGATTTATTTATTAATTACTGTCATGATCCCCCAAGGCTCGTAAACCGAGACAAAGCCCTAATATCCTAATTTAGGCATTTCTAGGCACATAAATCGATGCAAAACCAACACAGGCATTTTTAAGCCTACGAAAGTATGCAAAGCCGTATGATACCAAATCGGGCATCTTTCGGCATGCAAACCGAGGTAAAGCCATCGGATACCAAACCAGGTATCTTTTGGTGCACAAATCGAGGTTAAACTATCGGATATCAAATCGAGTATCTTTTTTTGGCACACAAATCGAGGCAAAACCCTAAAACACCAACTTAGGTACTTTAGGCACGCAAGTCAAGGTAAAGCCATCGGATACCAAATCTGATATCTATTGGCTCATAAATTGAGGCAAAGTCATATCTAGGAACGTAAATTGAGACAAATCTCTAAATCTTTGACTCAATCATGTTTAGACATATATTCTTGTGTTTGTGGTTTTTTTTCTCTTTTTTTATTTATTTATTGGAATCTAATCAAAGTTCTCTTTCTTATGTCTTTGCAGGGTAAGGCCATTCCAATGCCGAAGAAGTATTGCGGCACGGAGAGAGTGCGAGAGCGGTACAGAGAGCTCTGCCCAGAGGTACTATCCCGGGTGAGATGTACCGGATTGGGGTATATCACTACCTGCCTTGTCCAAGAGCTAGATAGCCTGACAATTCGGGCTCTAGTGGAGAGGTGGTGGCTGAGCACCCATACCTTCCATCTTCTACCAGGAGAGGTGCCCATCACACCTCTCGACTTTTGTAAGATCACGGGGCTTCCTTTTGGAGGGATGCCTGTCGCATTTACCTCGGTGGACCAAGAGGACCGCATTGATTACTGGAGGAGCATGATAGGGATGCGCATCATGCATATGGGTCTTCCTACCACCGTTATGACTCATTTATGGATGGAGAAGGCGATGACAGACTAGTCGTAACGATGAGACGACATCGCGATCGAATGTGTAATGATGAGACGGCATCGCGACCGAATACGTAATGATGAGATGGCATGGCGACCGAATTCGTAATGATGAGATGGCATTGCAACCGAATACGTAATGATGAGACAGCATTGCGACCGAATGTGTAACGGCATTGTGACCGAATGCGTAACAATGAGAAGGCATTGTGACTGAATGCGTAACGATGAGTCGGCATCGCGACCGAATGAATAACGATGAAACGGCATTGCGACCGAATGCGTAATGATGAGACGGCATCGCAACCGAATGCGTAATGATGAGATAACATCACGGCCGATGCATAACAATGAGACGACATCGCAACCGAATGTGTAACGATGGGATAGCATCACGGCCGAATGAGTCGAATGCGTAACGATGAGACGGCATCGCAACCGAATGCGTAACGATGAGACAGCATCGCGACCAAATGGGTAAGGATGAGATGGCATCGCGATCGAATGCATAAGATTGACACGGCATCGTGACCGAATTCGTAACAACGAGATGGCATTGCGACCGAATGTGTAACGACATCACGACCGAATGTGTAACGGTATAGCGACCGAATGTGTAACGGCATCGCGACCAAATGCGTAACGATGAGACGGTATCGTGATCGAATGCTTAACGATGAGACAGCATCGCGACCGATTGCGTAATGGTGAGACGGCTTCGTGACCGAATACGTAACGATGAGACGGCATCGCGACCGAATGCGTAACGATGAGACGGCTTCGTGACCGAATACGTAACGATGAGACGGCATCGCGACCGAATGCGTAACGATGAGACGGCATCGCGACCTATTGAGTAACAATGAGACGGCATCGTGACCAAAAGCGTAACGATGAGATGGCGTCGCGATCGAATGGCTTCCTGACACCCCCTTTTCTTTTTTTTTTTCCCGGTGTCGGGTGCATCTGGAAGGGTCCTCCACGGGGCCATGGTAATTTCCACGGCGTCGTGGTTTTGGCCATTCTTGTCTATATATAGGTGGGGTCCCCCCCTTTACATCTCTTACCTGGTTTTGTTCCTAGGTTCTGCCGTTTTTTGGTTTTTTTTTTTTTTTAATACTTTGAGTGAGATGGCATTCTGTAGACGTCCTCGTCAATCTTCACACGGTCCTCTATTGGGCACGACTGATGCAGATGATTAGGCGGGCTGGTACCCATCTGGGACGACGTTGGGAGATATAGCGCGCCACATTTGCTGTGCCATCTGGGGGCATTCTCAGGCGGTAAGCACACTTACCTTATCTTTTCTGTTGATTAAAGCCATCGTAGGATTTATTTATTAATTATTGTCATGATCCCCCAAGGCTCGTAAACCGAGAGCAAGCCCTAATATTGTAATTTAGGCATTTTTAGGCACACAACCCTGAGGTTAAACTAACTTAGGCATTTTTACCCTCGCAAAAGTAGGCAAAGCTGTATGTTACCAAACGGAGCATCTTCTGGTGTGCAAACCGAGGTAAAGCCATCGGATACCAAACCAATTATCTTTTGACACACAAATCGAGGTAAAACTATCAGATAGCAAATCGGGTATCATTTTTTGGCACACAAATCAAGGCAAAACCGTAAAACACCAACTTAGGCACTTGAGGCATGTAAGTCGAGGTAAAGTCATCGGATACGAAATCGGATATCTATTGGCACATAAATCGGATACCAAACCAAGTATCTTTTGGTGCACAAATCGAGGTAAAGCCGTCGGATGCCAAATCGAGCATCTTTTGGCACGCAAGTCAAGGTAAAGCCATCGAATACCAAATCGGGTATCTTTTGGCATGCAAATCGAGGCAAAACCATAAAATACTGACTTAAGCATTTTTAGGCATGCTAATCAAGACAGAGCCATCAGACACCAAGTCGGCATGTTTCGGTGTTTAAATCGAGGCAAAACCCTAAAACACCAACTTAGGCGTTTTAGGGACGTAAATCAAGAAAAAGCGGACAAATACCAAACCGGGCATCTTTCGATGTGCAAATCGAGGCGAAACCCTAAAACACCAACTTAGGCATTTTAGGTACGTAAATCAAGACAAAGGCGTCAGATACCAAACCGGGCATCTTTTGGCGTGCAAATTGAGGTGAAACTCTTAAACACCAACTTAGGTAATTTAGGCACGCAAACAAGGGTAAAGCCGTCGGCTACCAAATCGGATATCTTTTGGCAAGTAAATCGAGGCGAAACCTTAAAATGTCAACTTAAGCATTTTTAGGCACGCAAAATGAGACAAAGCCATCAGATACCAAACCGGTTATATTTTGGTACGTAAACCGAGGTAAAGCTATCAAATACTAAACCTGATATCTTTTGGCGTGCAAATTGAGGCAAGGACATCAGATACCAAACAGGATATCTTTTTACACACAAATCGAGATAAAGCTATAGGATACCAAACCGAGTATCTTTGGTGCCTAAATCGAGGAAAAATCCTAAAATACCAACTTAGGCATTTTTAGGTACGTAAATCAAGACAAAGCCATCAAATACTAACCCAGTCATCTTTCGGAGCGCAAATCAAGGCAAAGCCAATAGATACCAGACCGGATATCTTTTGGCACGTAAATCGAGGTGAAACATTAAAAATACCGACTTAGGTATTTTAGGCGCGTAAACTAAGGCGAAGCCATCAGATACCAAATCGGATATCTTTTAGTGCGCAAATCGAGGTGAGGCCATCAGATATCAAACCAGGTATGTTTTGGCACACAAATTGAGGCGAAGCCCTAAAATACCGACTTAGGCATTTCTATGCATGTAAAACGAGACAAAGTTGTCAGATACCAAATTGGCCACCTTTCAGCACGTAAAATTGAGGCGAAGCCATTAGATACCAAACTGGATATCTTTGGCACGCAAGTCGAGGTGAAACCCTAAAACATCAACTTAGGCATACAAATTGAGACAAATCTCTAAAATCTCTGACTCAATCATGTTTAGACTTATATTCTTGTGTTTGTTGTTTTTTTCTCTTTTTTTTTTATTTATTGGAATCTAATCAAAATTTTCTTTCTTATGTCTTTACAAGGTAAGACCATTCCGATGCTGAAGAAGTATTGTGACACGGAGAGAGTGCGAGAATGGTATAGAGAGCTCTGCCCGGAGGTACTATCCCGGTTGAGACGGACCAGATTTGGGTATATCGCTGCCTGCCCCATCCGAGAGCTAGATAGCCTGACAGTTAGGGCCCTAGTGGAGAGGTGGTAGCCGAGCACCCATACCTTCCATCTTCCACTAGGAGAGGTGACCATCAGACCTCTTGACTTTTATATGATCATGGGGCTTCCTTTTGGAAGGATGCCTGTGTCGTTGACCCCTGCGAACCAGGAGGACCGCATTGATTACTGGAGGAGCATGAAAGGGATGTGCATCACGCAGAGGGGTCTTCCTGCTGCCGTTATGAGGCAGTTCTGGAGGGAGAAGGGGGTGACAGACAAGCCGTAACGATGAGACGGCATTGTGACCGAATGTGTAACTGCATCGCGACCAAATGCGTAACGATGAGACGACATCGCGATCGAATGTGTAATGGCATCACGACCGAATGCATAACGATGAAACGGCATCGCGGCTGAATGTGTAATGGCTTTACGACCAAATGCGTAACGATGACATGACATTGCGATCGAATACGTAACGATGACACGACATCGCGACCAAATGCGTAATGGTGAGATGGAATCACGACCGAATGCGTTACGATGAGAGGGCATCGAGACCAAATGTGTAACGATGAGATGGCATCGCGACTGAGTTCGTAACGATGAGACCGCGTTGCGATGGAATGCAGTACGATGAGACGACATCGCGACCGAATGCATAACGATGAGATAGCATTGCGACCAGATGCTTATCGATGAGAAGGCATCGCGATCGAATGTGTAACGATGAGACAGGATCGCGACTGAATGTGTAACGATGAGACGACATCCTAACACCCGCTTTTTTGTTTTTTTTTTTTCATGGCGCGGTGGCTTTGGCCATTCTTGTCTATATTTAGTTGGGGTCCCCCCTTTACGTCTCTTTCCTGGTTTTGTTCTCGGACTCTGCCATTTTTTTGTATTCTTTTTTTCAATACTTTGAGTGAGATGGCCTTTCGTAGACGTCCTCGTCAGTCTTCACACGGTCCTCTTTTGGGCACGACTGATACAGATGATCAGGCGGGCTGGTACCCATCTGGGTTGACGTTGAGAGATACTGCGCGCCACATTTGCTGCACCATCTGGGGGCATTCGCAGTCGGTAAGCACACTTACCTTATCTTTTCTGTTGATTAATGCCATCGTAGGATTTATTTATTAATTACTGTCATGATCCCCCAAGACTCGTAAACCGAGACAAAGCCCTAATACCGAAATTTAGGCATTTCTAGGCACATACACCGATGCGAAACCAACTTAGGCATTTTTACGCCCGCGAAAGTAGGCAAAGCCATATGATACCAAACCGGGCATCTCTTAGGCACTTTAGGCATGCAAGTCGCAGTAAAGGCATCGGATACCAAATCGGATATCTATTGGCACACAAATCGAGGCAAAGTCATTAGATACCAAACCGGTTATCTTTTGGTGCATAAATCGAGGTAAAGTCGTCGGATGCCAAATTGGGCATCTTTGGGCACGTAAGTCGAGGTAAAGCCATTGAATACCAAACTGGGTATCTTTTAGCACATAAATTGAGGCAAAACCATAAAATACCAACTTAAGTATTTTTAGGCACGCAAATCAAGATAGAATAGCCAGACGCTAAACCAGGCATCTTTCGATGCATAAATCGAGGCAGAATCCTAAAACACCGACTTTGGCATTTTTAGGCACGCAAATCAAGACAAAGCCATCAGTTAGCAAAATGGGCATCTTTCAGTGCACAAATCGAGGTGAAATCCTAAAACACCAGCTTAGGCCTTTTAGGCACGCAAATCAAGACAAAGTCATCAAATACCAAATCGGGCATCTTTTGATGTGCAAATCGAGGTGAAACTCTAAAACACCAACTTAGGTAATTTAGGCATGCAAACCAAGGTAAAGCCATTGACTACCAAACGCAACCAAACGCGTAACGATGAGAAAACATCGCGACCGAATGCTTAACGATGAGAGGGCCTCACGACCAAATATGTAACGATGAGATGAAATCACGACCGAATTCGTAACGATGAGAGTGCATCGCAACCAAATAGGTAACTATGAGAGGGCATCGTGACCGAATGCGTAACGATGAGACGGCATCGCAACCAAATGCGTAATGATGAGAAGGCATCGCGACCGAATGTGTAACGATGAGACAGTATCGCGACGGAATGTGTAATGATGAGACGGCATCCTAACACCCCCTTTTTTTTTTCTTCACGGTGCCGTGGCTTTGGTCATTCTTGTCTATATATTGGTGGGGTCCCCCCTTTACGTCTCTTTCCTGGTTTTGTTCCCGGACTCTGCCATTTTTTTGTATTTTTTTTTCAATACTTTGAGTGAGATGGCCTTCCATAGACGTCCTCGCCAGTCTTCACACGGTCCTCTTTTGGGCACGACTGATACAGATGATCAGGCGGGCTGGTACCCATCTGGGGCGACGTTGAGAGAAACTGTGCGCCACATTTGTTACGCCGGCGCATCTGGGGGCATTCGTAGGCGGTAAGCACACTTACCTTATATTTTCTGTTGATTAATGCCATCGTAGGATTTATTTATTAATTACTATCATGATCCCCCAAGACTCGTAAATCGAGACAAAGCCCTAATACTGAAATTTAGGCATTTCCAGGCACATACACCAATGCGAAACCAACTTAGGCATTTTTAAGCCCGCGAAAGTAGGCAAAGCCGTATGGTACCAAATCGGGCATCTCTTAGGCACTTTTAGGCATGCAAGTCACAATAAAGCCATCAGATACCAAATTTGACATCTATTTGCACATAAATCGAGGCGAAGTCATCAGATACAAAATCGGTTATCTTTTGGTGCATAAATCGAGGTAAAGCCATCAGATGCCAAATTGGGCATCTTTGGGCACATAAGTCGAGGTAAAGCCATCGAATACCAATCGGGTATCTTTCGACGTGCAAATCGAGGCAAAACCATAAAATACTGACTTAAGTATTTTTAGGCACGCAAATCAAGACAGACCAGCCAAACACCAAACCAGGAAGCTTTTGGCACATAAATCGAGGCAAAATCCTAAAACACCGACTTTGGCATTCTTAGGCACGTAAATCAAGACAAAATCGTCAGTTAGCAAATCGAGCATCTTTCAATGCACAAATCGAGGTGACATCCTAAAACACCAGCTTAGGCCTTTTAGGCACGAAAATCAAGACACAGCCGTCAGATACCAAATCGGGCATCTTTCGGCATGCAAATCGAGGTGATACTCTAAAACACCAACTTAGGTAATTTAGGCATGCAAACCAAGGTAAAGCCGTCGACTACCAAACCGGATATCTTTTGACGCATAAATTGAGGCGAAACCTTAAAATGTTGACGTAGGCATTTTTAGGCATGCAAAACGAGTCAAAGCCATCAGATACCAAACCGGTTATATTTTGGTGCCTAAATCGAGGCCAGGCCATCAGCTCTTAAGCAGTATATCTTTTAGCACGTAAATCAAGATAAAGCTATGGGATATCAAATTGGGTATCTTTGGCACACAAATCGAGGTAAAACCCTTAAATACCGACTAAGGCATTTTTAGGTACGCAATTCAAGACAAAATCGTTAAATACCAACCCGATCATCTTTTGGCGCATAAATCAAGGCAAAGCCATTAGATACCAAACCAGATATCTTTTGGCATGCAAATCGAGGCGAAACACTAAAATATCGACTTAGGCATTTTAGGCACGTAAATCGAGACAATTGTTAGATACCAAACTGGATATCTTTTGGTATGCAAATTGAGGCAACGCCATCAGATACCAAATCGGATATCTTTTGGAGTACAAATTGAGGCGAAGCCCTAAAATACTGACTAAGGCATTTCTAGGCATGTAAATCAAGACAAAGCTGTCAGATACCAAATTGGTCATCTTTCGGCGTGCAAATCAAGGTAAAGACATTAGATACCAAACTGGATATCTTTTGGCACACAAGTCGAGGTGAAACCCTAAAACACTGACTTAGACATTTCTAGGCATGCAAATTGAGACAAATCTCTAAAATCTCTGACTCAAACATGTTTAGACTTATATTCTTGTGTTTGTTGTTTTTTCCTCTATTTTTTTATTTGTTGGAAGCTAATCAAAATTTTCTGTCTTATGTCTTTGTAGGGTATGACCATTCCGATGCCGAAGAAGTATTGCAGCACGGAGAGAGTGCGAGAGTGGTACAGAGAGATCTACTTGGAAGTAATATCCAGGGTTAGATGGACCAGATTTGGGTATATCGCTGCCTGCCCCGTCCGAGAGCTAGATAGCCTGATAGTTCGGGCCCTAGAGGAGAGGTGGTGGCCAAGCACCCATACCTTCCATCTTCCACTAGGACAGGTGACCATCACACCTCTTGACTTTTATATGATCATGGGGCTTCCTTTTGGAGGGATGCCTGTGGCGTTGACCCTAGCGGACCAGGAGGACCACATTGATCACTGAAGGAGCATGATAGGGATGCGTGGCACACAGATGGGTCTTCCTGTCGCCATTATAAGGTAATTCTGGATGGAGAAGGGGGTGACAGACCAGTCATAACGATGAGACGGCATCGCGACCGAATGCATAACGATGAGACGGCATCACGATCAAATGTGTAACGATGAGACCGCATCACGACTGAATGCATAATGATGAGACAGCATCACGACCGAATGCGTAACGATGAGACGGCATCACGACCGAATGCTTAGCGATGAGATGGCATCGCGACCAAATGTGTTACGATGAGACAGTATCACGACTGAATGCGTAATGATGAGACGGCATAGCGACCGAATGGCATCCTGACATCCCCATTTTTTTTGTTTTTCTTCATGATGCTGTGTGCGTACCACGACACCATGGAGGGTCCTCCACGGGGCCATGGAATTATCTATGGCATTGTGGCTTTGGCCATTCTTGTCTATATATAGGTGGGGTCCCCCCTTTACATCTCTTACCTGGTTTTGTTCCCGGACTCTGCCATTTTTTTGTATTTCTTTTTAATACTTTGAGTGAGATGGCCTTCCGTAGACTTTCTCGTCAATCTTCACACGGTCCTCTTTTGGGCACGACTGATGCGGATGATCGGGCGGGCTGGTACCCATCTGGGGCGATGTTGAGAGATACTGCACGCCACATTTGTTGCTCCTAGGGGCATTAGCAGGTAGTAAGCACACTTTCCTTATCTTTTTTGTTGATTAATGCCATCGTAGGATTTATTTATTAATTACTATCATGATCCCCCAGGGCTCGTAAATCGACATAAAGCCCTAATACCATAATTTAGGAATTTCTAGGCACATAAACCGTTGCGAAACCAACTTAGGCATTTTTAAGCCTGCGAAAGTAGGCAAAGCCGTATGATACCAAATCGGGCATCTTCTGTAGCACAAAACGAGGTAAAGCCATTGGATACCAAATCGGGTATCTTTTGGCACATAAATCGAGGTAAAACTATCGAATAGCAAACTGGGTATCTGTTTTTAGCACATAAATTGAGGCAAAACCCTAAAACACCAACTTAGGCACTTTAGGCATGCAAGTCGAGGTAAAGCTTTCAGATACCAATCGGATATCTATTAGCATGCAAATCGAGGCAAAGTCATCAGATACCAAACCGGTTATCTTTTGCCACACAAATTCAGGTAAAGTCGTCAGATGCTAAATCGGGCATCTTTTGGCACGTAAGTTAAGGTAAAGCCGTCGAATACCAAACCGGGTGTCTTTTAGCATACAAATTGAGGCAAAACCATAAAATACCAACTTAAGCATTTTTAGGCATGCAAATCAAGATAGAGCCGCTAGACACCAAACTGGGCATCTTTCGGCGTTTAAATCGAGGTAAAACCCAAAAACACCAACTTAGGCATTTTAGGCACGTAAATCAAGACAAAGCCGTCAGATACCAAACTAGGCATCTTTCGGCATGCAAATCAAGGCAAAACCCTAAAACACCAACTTAGGCATTTTAGGCATGCAAATAAAGACAAAGCCATCAGATACCAAACTGGGTACCTTTGTGATATGTAAATCGAGGCGAAGCCATCAGATACCAAATCAGGTATCTTTTGGCATGTAAATCGAGGTATCTTTTTATGCGTAAATTGAGATAAAGCCACCAGACACCAAACCAGGAATCTTTCAGTGCGCCAATCGAGGCAAAATCCTAAAACACTGACTTGGGCATTTTTAGGCACGTAAATCAAGACAAAGCCGTTAGATAGCAAATTGGGCAACTTTGAGTGTACAAATCGAGGTGAAATCCTAAACACCAACTTAGGCATTTTAGTCACGCAAATCAAGACAAAGCCATAAGATACCAAATTGGACATCTTTCGGCATGCAAATCGAGGTAAAACTCTAAAACACTAACTTAGATAATTTAGGAACGCAAACCAAGGTAAAGTCATCGGCTACCTAACTGGATATCTTTTGGCACGCAAATCGAGGTGAAACTTTAAAATGTCGACTTAGGCATTTTTAGACATGTAAAAGGAGACAAAGCCATCAGATACCAAACCGGCTATATTTCAATGCATAAATCGAGGTGAAGCCATCAGATACCAAACGGGATATCTTTTGGCGTGCAAATCGAGGTGAGGCCATCAGATACCAAACTGGATATCTTTTGGTGTGCAAATCAAGATAAAGCTGTGGGATACCAAATCAGGTATCTTTGATGCATAAATCGAGGCAAAACCCTAAAATACTGACTTAGGCATTTTTAGATGGGGGTTCTCCATTAAATTCAATCACTGGGGTGATACTCCACAGTGTGCTTGGATGCCATGTCAGGGTTCCTGTCCTTCAATTAAAATTCCAGCCAGTCAGGGGCAGGGTTTGACATTTCTCCCCACCATACAAAAATTTCATCCTCAAAATTTGCTTACCTTGTAGCTCGAAGAGTTGGGGATACTTCTCTTTCATCTCTTCTTCATGTTTTCACCAAGCTTCTTCTATGAGATTGTTTCCCCATCGAACTTTTATGAAGGTGATCGTGCGGTTATGAAGATTATGCTCTTTTCTGTCCAATATCTCTATAGGCTGTTCTTCGTAAGTCATGTCCACGTCCAACTGTTCAGGTTCAGTTGAGAGTACATGTGTTGGGTTGTTAATGTATTTTCTTAGCATCGACACATGGAAAACTTCATGGACGCCTTGCAAAGATGGTGGTAATGCTAGTCGGTATGCTACGGGTCCCACTTTGTTGAGAATTTCATATGGACTAATGAATCTTGGGCTCAGCCTGCCCTTCTTGTTAAAACGTAGCAATCCTTTTATTGGAGACACTCGAAGGAATAATTTTTCTCCGACATTAAATTCAATGTCCTTCCTTCGGTTATCGGCATAACTTTTCTGCCTTGATTGGGCCGCCTTAATTTTCTCTCTAATGATATCCACCTTGTCACAGGTTGCTAGTATCATCTCTGGCCCGAGATATCTCCGTTCACCAACTTCGTGCCAATATAACAGGGTTCGGCACTTCCAGCCATAAAGAGCTTCAAATGGTGCCTTGCCAATGGTGGAGTGGTGACTATTATTGTATGCAAATTCCACCAAGGGTATGTGAGCATCCCAACTGTCGTTCATTTCCAAGACGCAAGCTCTGAGCATGTCCTCCAGAGTCTGGATAGTTCTTTTCGATTGTCCATCCGTCTATGGATGGAAGGCAGTGCTAAGGTTTAGTTGAGACCCCAGTGCCTTTTGTAGATTTCTCCAAAACCTTGAGGTAAATCAAGGATCCCTGTCAGATACAATACTGATAGGCATGCCGTGTCAGCGGACTATATTTTCCATATACAGTTGGGCAAGCTTTTCCATCGAGTAACTTATTTTGATTGGTATGAAATGGACTGCCCTTGTCAGTCTGTCCACAATCACCCAAATTGCATTCATCCCTTTCCTGGTGTTGGGCAAATTTGTCACGAAGTCCATAGTAATTCTTTCCCATTTCCATTCAGGTATAGGGAGTGGCTGCAATAATCCATACGGTCGGTGTCTCTCTGCTTTAATTTGTTGACAGGTGAGGCACTTAGACACGTATATCGTTATGGTTTCTTTCATCCCAATCCACCAATAGTACTTCTTTAGATCCTTGTACATCTTCGTGCTTCTGGGGTGGATCGTATAGGGTGAGTTGTGTGCCTTTTTAAGGATTCGGTCTTGGACATCATAATTGTCAGGCACGTACAACCTGTCTCGAAACTTTAATGCACCATCTTGGGCCAATAAAAAATCTGGGTCCTTGTGGACTCCTTGTTGAACTTCCCAAATTACTTTGGCTAACTCGGGGTCCAACGGTTGCTTCATTATTACCTCCTCTCATATCGACAGCTATAAATCCATAGCTGCTAATTGTATAGTCGTTCCTTCGATTACGAGTTCCAGATCAAACTTTGAGCTTCTTCTAACAACTGCTCGCTTATGACCAAGGAAGCGAGGGATGTAGTCTGAGATTTTTTGCTTAACACATCCACTACAACGTTGGCCTTGTCGGGGTGGTACTGGATCTCATAGTCATAATTCTTTATTAGTTCTAACCACTGCCTCTGTCTCATATTCAGCTCCTTCTAGGTGAAGAAATACTTCAGACTTTTGTGGTCGCTGGAGATTTCACTCTTTTCTCCATATAGGTAATGTCGCCATATCTTCAACGTGAAAACTACCACTGCCAATTGTAAGTCATGAGTTGGGTAGTTCTTTTCCTGTTCCTTCAGTTGTCTTGAGGCATAGGCGACCACTTTACCCTTCTGCATTAAGACGCCACCCAATCCTGTTCTGGATGCGTCGGTATAAACCACCATTCCTCTAGTGCCATCCGGAATGGTCAAGACTGGAGCCGTCACCATCCGGTTTCTTAACTCCTGAATGTTGAGAAAAAGTCCTCATACATAAATTCCAATCATCTATCATGATGATATATATGTTTTGATGATAACAAATAAATCGAATTGTACTAACTCTTGTCTAAAGATTTAAAGATGCATAGATGAGAGCATGGCATCAAGTGAGCGGGAGCACTCAATTCAAGAGATTGATGCTCAAAGCAAATTGAACTTGTCCAATCTTTCAAGACATCAAAGAATTATGAAGAATGGAGAACATGTTTTGAAGACAAAGATCAAGACAAGTTAGAGGAACTCACTTTGAAGACACTCATGAAAAGAAGTGAAGTTCAAAGACTTGAAGAAGAGTGAAGACTTAGAATTGTACTAAGTTGTAAAATCATTTGTTAAAGTCACAATTGATGTAATGCACACGCACACATACATCCATTTAGAATGTCCTTAGGAGGTATTTTGACCCCTTAGACACATGACCATTTGTGTTTGGAACTCCCCAAACCAATCCCTTAGTGGAATTGAAGTATCTCCACTAAAATTGCCCAATCCGGCATATCGGTTCCCAATCCGGCATACTGGATCAATGGGAGTCTCAGGGAAATGGCCACAGTAGCCCTCCGGAGTACGCTGGATAATGATCCAGCATACTGGATCCATTTTGGCCTTTGTTCTACACTGATTCGGCATACCGGATGAGTATCCAACATACCGGATCCTTAAATTACTGTTATAATTTGACCGTTATTCCCCTATTCAATAAGGAAATTAGGTAATCCAGGATACCGAATTATATATGGCTTTTGAAATTCGATCTTAATTTAGATTTCTAATTAAATTAAGCTATCTAGCCTATAAATACCCACTTGTTTAAGGCTCTAAACACCACTACTAATCATAATCAAGAGCCTCCAAAAATAAGTCACTTTCAAGTGAGAATCAAGCACTCATTTAAGGCATTCACTCTCACTTAGCTTCCTTCATTCAACTTGCATTAAAGCTTCATAGTTTGAAAGGTAGCAAAGCATTACTAAAGATTGAGATAACTCTAATTCTTTAGTGGATTTATTTTTACTTTATAAGTAGGTTGAGTTCTCTTGCTCGGAATCAAGAGTAGTTTGAGTCCTCTTGCTTATTAATCAAGATTAGTTGGTTGTGTGAGTCCTCTTGCTCTTAATCAAGATTAGTTGAGTTCTCTTGCTCTTAATCAAGATTTGTACGAGTCCTCTTGCTCTTACTTAAGATTGGATTTAGTGAAATTCTCTCTAAGGTGAGAGGAGTGGACGTAGGCAAGTATTGGCCGAACCACTATAAATTTTGGTGTGTTATCTTTACAATTATTTGCTTGTCTTTACTTGGTTATTTCCGTAATATTTTTTAATTCCCTACATTCACCTATTCACCCCCCTCTAGGTGAATTTACACTGAAAGCTTTTCTTGCATGCTTCATTCCATTCAAACTTGGTGCCCTTCTTTGTTAGCTTCGTCATTGGTGCTGAAATGTGTGAGAAATTTTTGATAAATCGACAGTAATATCCGGCCAAACCTAAGAAACTTTGGATCTCAGTGGCACTCTTCGGAGTCTCCCACTCGAGAACTGCTTTCACCTTATCTGGGTCCACTTTAATGCCGTCTTCGGTGATGATGTGTCCCAGAAATTCAATCTGGTGAAGCCAAAATTCACATTTTCTGAACTTAGCATAAAGCTGGTGTTCCCGCAACTGTTGCAGCACGAAGGTAAGGTGCCGAGCGTGCTCTTCTTCACTCTTGGAGTACACCAGAATGTTGTCGATGAATACGATGATGAACCTATCCAACACGTCATGGAATACTCTATTCATCATGTCCATGAATGCTGCCGGGGGCGTTGGTTAACCCAAACGATAAGACCAAGAATTTATAATGTCCGTATCGAGTTCTAAACGCCGTTGTGAATATCACCGCTCTTGATCTTCAATTGATGGTATCCGGACCTAAGATCAATCTTGGAGAAAATTCTCGCTCCTTATAGCTGGTCAAATAGGTCATCAATGCGCGGCAATGGGTATCGATTCTTGATGGTTAGCTTATTTAGCTCGCGGTAGTCAATACACAGCCGCATGCTACCATCCTTCTTTTTCACGAACAACACGGGTGCTCCCCAGGGAGACACGCTAGGTCTTATAAAACCTTTCTTCAACAGGTCTTGCAATTGGACCTGGAACTCCTTCAATTCAATAGGTGCCATTCGATACGGTGCTTTAGATACCGATGCTGCACCAGGGGTGAGATCAATTGCAAACTCCGTCTCACGATCAGGCAGTAGCTGGGTTAGATCTTCTGAAAAAACATTAGGAAATTCTCTGATGATGTCAAGTTCCTCCAAAGGCTTTACCTTTGCCTCGGAGTCTATCACTGTGGCCAAAAAGCCTTGACATCCTTCATCCAGCAACTTCTGCGCCTGGAGGGCGGATAAAGTTATCCTTCTAGGTTTCCTTTTTGGTTCACTTTGATAGGTGAAAACTGGCCCATCTTCTAACTTGAATATTATCTTCTTGTCTGCACACATGACGTTTGCTCCATAGGCTGACAGCCAATCCATGCCTAATATCATGTCAAAGTCCTTCATATCGAGCTTTATTAGCCGTGCAGTCAATTTTTTCCCATAAATCTCTATCTTACAGGGGTCGTAGACCTTCGTTAAGCTCACAACACTACCCGTCGGAGTGCTGACTACTAAGTCATGCCCGATGCCTCTCGGTTGATCTTCCATCCTACTCGTAAAGATGGTAGAAATGAAAGAGTGGGATGCGCCCAAGTCGAATAGTACTCGTGCAGGGATGGTTGAGACACTCAGGGTACCTAGGGTTTGTATATAGCTTGAGTTATGTGTACACACTGATTATTCCCTACAACTTAGCAGCGTTTAGTAGACTTACCTGTCATTACATCGGGGTTTGCCTCAGCTTCTTCGTTTGTCATCGTAAACACCTTTCCTCGCGTCCGATTGTCCTGTGGCTGAAATGGTCTAGCGTAGGACTGATTCGGCGAGTTGTTGCTGTACCCACACAGTCTACATTCTTTCGCCATCTGTCCTTCTTTGTTGCACACAAAGCATTTATAAGGTGGAACAGCTGGTGTCGAGGTTTGGCTCACTTGACTTTTGGCTGGTCGGGCTGGCGAAGCTGCCGTTGTCGCTTGACTTGTAGCTGGTTTAGTAGGTTGGTTAAAAGTGGGGCGAAAAGGGTTCTGACCCAAGTTTGGCCTGCGATATGGAGTCGGATTGGAGTTTGAGCTGGTTCCGCGAAAAACCTTGTTTGGCCATCCAAAGGTCTAAAAATTATTTGGCCTTTTGTTCAACCCAGGCGACATCGTAGTCTTCTCTTTTTCCTTTTCTTTAAATCTATCCTCCATGGTCTTCGCCTTGTCGACCATCTGAGCATAATCCAGGATGTCCATTATTGATAGTACTGACCCAATCTCAGGTTTGAGTCCCTTCTCAAACTTTCCCTTTCAGGTGTTCTGGAGCGAAATGGAACAGGTATTCAAACCGTTGTTGATAATCCAACACTGACTTGGTTCCTTGCACCAATGCAGAGAACTCAGCTTCTTTCCTATCCCTAAAACACTCTGGGAAGTAATTCTTGAAGAAGACTTCTTTAAATTGCTCCCACGTGGGATTCGGATGAGTGGCTTCCAGATTTGGCTTAGTAGCCTTCCACCAAGCTTCAGCCTCATTCTATAGCTGATAACCCGCACATATCAGCTTTTGTGCATCCATACACTCGAGCACATCGAATGCTTTCTCTAGTGCACTAATCCACCATTTCGGCTGCATTGCATTAGAATTCAACCTGGAGAATGCAGGTGGTTGGAGGTTCTTGAATCTCTCCATTACCTTAGCGATAGAGTTTTTTGCAAAGTGTTGAGGCACAGGTGGTGGGAGAAGTACGGGCCAGTTAGGTGGTGGAGGTGGTGCTGCACGCTCATGCATCATGGTTGCAAACTGCGTAGACATCTGACCCAGCAGTTCTTGTTATTGCTGCATGGTCCGCATCACAGTAGTCATGAAGACATCCGCCTCACCGGCTGCCATACCTGGCTGAGGTGCTGTAGCAGTGGCTTGAGCTGCCGCTGGTGCCCCTGACGAAGCAGTCGATGCTTCAGAATTTTGGGCCTCAGTTCCATTTGGCAGTTCAACCTCCGGTATAACATGAGGGCATTTTCCTTTACGACCACCTTGAGAACTTCTTGTGTTGACCATGGTCGCTTTTTTGAAAAGTGCAACATACTTAATAATCCATCACTTCTTTTCGGGGTCAACAGAATAATTCATAGTTAAGACATGTACACCTTTATTCCACAGTTCCAATGATTTCATGTTGTCATACCAGCAAGGTGTATTATTATGTATTTTTTTATATTTGTTTCTTTCTTTTTTTTTTGTAGTGTATCTTTTTTTTTTTTACTTGTGTTTTTATTCTTTAGGTATTTTATGCGGTGTTTCGCTACGCATGACACTAAATAATAAACTTTAAATTTTCAATAAAAATCTTTTAATTATGTACCTGAGTCTAACAGGCAAGTCTCTGTAACTGCCAACTGGTGATAATGTTCTACACGTAAAGGTAGGCTATGTCACTTCTATCCTCGTTTGCTAGGTATAGGTAGGTGGCTCGATCCACAGGTTCACTAGCGTCCGCAAGAGCTAAGTAGACTACTAATTGGTTCTCAACACAGGCTCGTATCTCACGTATCTTGATCAGTCTTCTCCTCAGTTACCTAACGTATCGCATGATGCTAGGGTCTCCAGGCTTGACTAAGATAGTAGGTCCTTTCATGAAGAGTTTCTAGGCATCAAGTTACTATAAATACTTAATTGAAAGAATCAAGTACATGGTTATAGGAATTTAAGTAATCATGAGCAGGAGAAACAATTGGGTTAGCTCAAGGCATCTTAGTATCTAGGGGTTCAACTTGACAGAACAACCTATTGAATCCTATTCTTGGATGACCTAGGTGGTGGGTAGGATGAGTCCTATGTATCCTAATCTCATAGATACGTAGTACAACATACTTAATATCTATGTTCAAATTTTGCGTAGCATCACACCACTCGGTTCATACACGCATGGTACTAGGCACATATCATTAACTATTTATGCACACACTAAATACATATAGGCTTAGGCATATTTATTTATCATCATTTATTTACATAAGAAAGAAAAATAAAGTTCCTAAATTCCCTATGTATCTTATTTGTGTATATATATATATATATATATATATATATATATATATATATATATATATTTTCAACATCCCACAAGCATTAGCTTAACTTTCTTTGATCATATTATTAGCTAATATTTTAAATTAAAAAAAAAAATTTACTATTATTTTATTATTTCCTTTATATGCATGTTTAATAAAAATTCATGTTCCTGTGTTTATTGAAGCATTTTTAGGCAAAACCCAAGGTTTCACAAGCTGTTATGCAAAAATAGCAAAAATTCATTCTCTGGGCGATGTCTCTGGGCATTAGATGCATCGCCTAGTGCTATCGCCCAGAGAATCGGGGCCCAGTTATATTAGTCCGAGAGGGTCCCATTTCTCCTCATTTCTTCTCTAGAGCTCCCCAAACACCAAGGGTAGAGCTTAGGTACCTAGTGTGACTTCTTCCACACCATTTCCTTCCACTTTCACGGGTCCCCCGCGATTCTACACAACTTTAGGTAAGATTCTTTACCCTTTTTCCTTACATTAGGTTATTTTACTTGTTTTTCTTGTTTTGGCTAGGGTTTTCTCACTTTCTTTTGCCCTAACTATTTCTTTTCTCCCTTTTTTGCAGCCTAATGTCTACTAGCCATAGAACGGAGAGGAAATCCGTAGCACGCAAGAGGCTACGGTCCGAGAGTGAGCATTCCTCTTCTTCCTCGGTGCCACCTACCTCTACAAGGGAGGATTCATCATCAGAGGAGCCAGATTTTGATCGGTTCCTTTTTTCTAGGTATGAGCATTCTAGGGATTGGGATACGTTTAGGTCCCTAAAGATTGTAAATGGAAGGATGGTACAAGTGGATGACTTCCATCAGTACAATTTGTACACTAGGTTCAACATCCTGGGTTGGGCCTCTATGTTATCACCTACTGAACCATGTTATCCCAACTTGGTTCGATATTTTTACTGTAACTTAGTGCCGTTTGGGGCACGGGAATTTGGATTGGAGAGCAGAGTCAAGGGGGTGGACATTAGACTGACCACTGCCACCTTAGCAGGGATCCTAGGGCTGCCAGATACGGGTGAGAGATGTTATTATAAGCCCAGGGTTGATAATTTAGATATGTTCTCTTTGGAGACCAGGAGGAGGGTCTTCAAGGCATTGACTGGTTCTGAGAGTACTCCTAGGTCTGAGGCTTCTTATAAGCCCAGTGCTCGTATCATCAGTAGATGTGTTTCATACAACATCTACCCAAAGGGCGGGAACAGGGGCAGTATCTCTATGATGAGGGCCTACATTACATATTGCCTATTGGGAGCAGGCAAGGGGGGTCCAGTGATAAACCTCCTGTATTTACTACTTCAACCTATGCTATACCATGCCCAAAACCCTTTAGATGGGAACCTTCCCTATGGGAAGTTCCTCACTTTGGTTTTTAGACACTTTGAGGTTCCCTTAGGCGGTGAGTATATAGAGAGAGACAGGTCTAGGCCCATCAACAAGACCTCGATTCTGAAGATGAAAGTACCAGGGGAGCCAGGTAGTGATCCAGAGGAGGGTGATCAGATGGAGATGCAAGGCGAGGAGCAGGGAGATGAGCAAAGAGAGGAGGGCGACTTTGAGGGGGTTGGTGAGCAATTTACTGACTTGCCCCCATATGAGGCGACAAGTGCCACTAGCTCACATGTGCCAGAGTCATTTGGATGGTCACAAATGATGTCTCAGTTCCAGGGCCTCAGCACTCAGCTCACTTACATGGCGACCAGGATGGATCGAGGCTTCTCGTCTCTTGAGAGTAGAGTGGGATCTATAGAGCGGCGTCTGGACTTTTGGGATACATTCTACCATGTTGACTCGCTCTAGTCTCAACCTCCACTGGGTGACCTACCTCCGCTAGAGTAGTACTCCAGCCAGTTTGCTCATGTTCAGTCTAACTTGACATTATGTAGTTCTGACTTTTATCTCACCTCTTTTTTTATAGATTATGTAGTTTTTTTTTTTAAGCATATGTAAATTTTTGAAAGTAGTACTTTCAATCAAACTCCTTGTAGTAGCTCAGCCATAGTTATCTTTTTATTAATGTAATTATGCACTTTTATCTTTTAATTACATCTACCTCCCATGTAACTTTTACTTTGACACGCATTTTAATGTTGATAGCTTATTATTCCTATTCTGCATCCCGTGAATGTAAGAAGAGCCTCACGCTCTGATACCAAGCTCTGTCACACCCCAAACCACCCCTGGGAGGATTAGGTAGGTGACCCGAATTGCATAACAGCACTCCGCCAAATCCCACGGATCTAGAAGCAGTTAATACATTCACGGTCCCACATTCGTAACATTACCATAAGTAAGATCAGAGTGCTGCAAATAATCTATAAATATAACCAAGAAAGAGAAAGTGTAGCGATACGAGAATGCTTGTGATATATATACATATGTAAGTTTTGATACATTCCCCAATACAACCCACAAACTGAAAAGTAAAACTGACATATACATAAGCAAAAAGAAAAGTACATATGTATACAGTGCTAGATAACTCAACCCCAAAAAGGAAAGAAAAAGCTAAATAGGAAACAGGAATGGGGATAAACTCCTATCAAAAGCAAAAAGGAGTCCCCAAGACAAAAAGCATCAAGAACGCCCCTCACTAGTGTTCATCAATAACCACTGAGAACGCTCGCATCATCGGCACGACCTCCGTCAGGGTCCATACCAATAGCATCATCATAAGGGCTCTCCTCCTCGAAATGAGCCTGCATGCCACAGTGGCATCGATCTTTACAATCATCTAGAAAGAAAAACATATATTAACAGAGTGTGAGCCCCACTGAGCTCGTGAGCAAAACATATTATCATGCATGCATATGCAACCACAATCCACATGATCCTACATGATATGCAAGTCCAGATTATTTGATTAGCCACCTAACAATACAGCTAAGGCAGGTTAGTGTTACTACAATCCCCAATACATGTATCCCTGGTGCGGGCTTGATTACCCCTTCCCGCGATACACCCATTGAGTTGTCGGAGAGGACTAGTCAGCTCTAGCATGCTCTCCATGGTCAGCCTGAGCAGCCCTCTGTGATTGAATTTGTGAGGTAATCGACTTAATAATAATTCACCTTTCGGTGCTTCCCGACATGTAATTCAAGGATAAACTTTATGTGGCATATAGCCATGATTCACCTATTGGTGCTTCCCAAGCTTGTAGCCTGAGGCTTCCTGGCATATTTTCCCTGGGGCATCCCAGCTGAGCTGAGGCTTCCCGATGTAAACGCCCGAGGTTTTACGGTAGTCCTCACAGTTATCCAACACCTTAACCCCTGTTGGCAAGGGTGCGTAGCACGTGTGATGAATCTCTAACCCCATGTCTATACGGCATCGTATGAGTCGGGTAGTGTCAACCATATCCCATACTACGGGCTACCACCAGCCTCATTTCCAAGCCGACTACGACATCTAGTCTATCAATCACAATCATCATGAAAAAATTCAAGCAGAGTTGATCAACAGTCACACGATGTGTAATAATTGAGAAATTTTAATTGAATAAGTAACACAACATTATACTTAAAGAATTTAAATTGCCGGCATAAATAATATTGTTAAACGTACATACACGATAACTTTTCACTCACCTGGGTCTGGTTCTAGAAATTTAGTTGCAGTTTCAGTTCCGGCCACAGTCTGGCAGTAGGCCTCGAGCGTGGGATCAAACCCTAGATATAAATCAGAAATACGTTACTTAACATTCCAAACTATTTTTGGATGTCCTAGGTTGATCTAGGCTCACTGGGTTGACTCGGTGTACAGTTGCTCATTACTTGGGATTCTCTGGGCCTTAGGCCTATGTCCCGGTGCATCATCCAGAGATTGTGGCCTAGGGGCAGAATGCTCATCTATCACTGTGGTACATGTTTCTAGGTTATTTAAGCTTCACAGTACAGTCCCCAACTTGGCGGTGCTGCAGGACCATCACAGACAGGGTTTCCAAGCCCTGCGGGGCCCACTTGGGTACCCAAGGTATTCATTCATGTGGATAGATGTGGGGAGGGTATTTTGGTCATTTATCACCTCCCTACACTGATTTTTAGCCCATGGGTGAGGATCCCCAAGTCAGATCAGCAATTCTGTAAATTTTCATTAACTGGGCGATCTCTCTGGGTGATGTCTGCATTGCCCAGAGATTGCAAAAACGTGAACAGGCTAAGATTCCAATGTTTCTGACCATGGGTAGTGCATGGATCTTCCCCCCATGCATGTTAGGTCATCATGGACCCCCAGGGGTGTACTTTGCACTGGTCTTCACTAATTTTCACTTGGGCCCACCACTTGGCTGCTAGGAGCTGCCTAGACAGCCCAATGAATAGTAACCCAACATAGTCTTAGCTGCAAACAAGGTTTTGGCTGCATGCAAGGCTGGATTCACATGTATTACAGTGTTCTAGGGCTGTTACAACTCAGCGCTAGGTTGCATGCAGCCAGGGCACACAGATCTGAGCCCAGACTGCCTGTTCTTGGTGTAGCAGTGCAATGCAGTCTGGCACAGCCTGGGTTTCGGTCACAGATGTAAAACAGCCATCAAACCATGGTTAAAATGCTCAGATCTTCCATGCATCATGCTTGCATGTTAGATCTGAGATGGTTCATGGCAGCCCCTAGCTGTTCTGGGCTGCCAATGACCAGAAAAACATTAAAACACAGGGAGATATGGTGATGAACAGTAGCAGGAAAGGAGCAGCATTTCAGAGGTATGATTTTTATACCTTAATGTTCAGAGGGTTGCTTGATCAAGGCCTTGGAGGCAAGGCAGCTCCTCTACCTTCTCCTTCCTTCTTCTTCCCTTCCTTTCTCGTCTTCTCCCTCTCTTTTCTTTCTTCTCCTTCCCTCTACGGTTTCAATAGAGCCAAGAGCTCTAAATGAGCTAAGGCACCCCTATTTATAGGCCAGCCTCTCACTGAGGCCTGTTTGGCTGCCTAAGCCTCTTTTGAAAATGCATTTTTGACCTGATTCTCTGCCATTCTGGGCACTCAGGTGGTGTCCACAGTGATCCAAGGGTATGAGGTGGTCCCTCAGACTCCCCTCAACCTATGGAGGGTGCCCATGTCCAATATGGTTGGTCTCCACAGATCAAATCATTAAAAAATTGCATTTTTCCACTTTGGGCGATGTCTCTGGGTGATGTCTGCATCGCCCAGAGATTTCAGCAAGGCTGTATCTCTGTGGGCTTGCACAGGGGTTTGACCCAAGGTCAGGGTGTTGCACCCACATGCCACTTAAGGTCTTTTACACTTATTTCTAGGGGTGGTACCCACATTTATGGAGAGGAGAGAGAGTACCTGAAGTCCAAGCAGTACATTATGTTGTGGGCCATGCAACTGCAAGGATCTGCAATCCATCTTCTGATAGGTATGTAGGAGGACATCCTCGGGGGTTCTCCATTAAATTCAATCACAGGGGTGATACTCCAAAGTGTGCTTCGATGCTATGTCAGGGGTTCCTGTCCTTCAATCAAAATTCCAGCCAGTCGGGGGCAGGGTTTGACAGAGCATGATAGGGATGCGCGTCACATAGAGGGGTCTTCCTACCGCCGTTATGAGGCAGTTCTGGACAGAGAAGGGGGTGACAGACCAGTCATAACGATGAGATGGCATCATGACCGAATACGTAATAATGAAATGGCATCGCGATAGAATGCGTAACGATGAGACGTCATCACGACTGAATGCGTAATGATGAGACGGTATCACGACCGAATGCGTAACGTTGAGAATGCATCACGACCGAATGTGTAACGGCATCGCTACCAAATGCATAACGATGAGACAGCATCGCGATCGAATGTGTAATAGTATCACGACCGAATGCGTAACGATGAGACAGCATCACGACCGAATGTGTAACGGCATCGCGACTGAATGCGTAACGATGAGACGGCATCGCGACCGAATACGTACCGATGAGACGGCATCGCGACCGAATGCATAACGATGAGAGGGCATCCCAACTGAATGGGTAACAATGAGAGGGCATCGCGATCGAATGCGTAATGAAGTGACGGCATCACGATCCAATGCGTAATGAAGTGATGGCATCGCGATCGAATGCGTAACGATGAGACGGCATCACGACCGATTGCATCACGATGAGATGGCATCGCGATCGAATGCGTAATGATGAGACGGCATCACGACCGAATGCGTAACGATGAGAGGACATCGTGACTGAATGCATAATGATGAGAGGGCATCATGACCGAATGCGTAACAATGAGATGGCATCGCGACCGAATGCGTAACGCTGAGACGGCATCACGACCGAATGGGTAACGATGAGACGGCATCGCAACCAATTGCGAAATGATGAGACGACATCGCGACCAAATGCGTAACGATGAGACGGCATCACGACCAAATACGTAATGATGAGACGGCATCGTGACTGGATGCATAATGATGAGAAGGCATCGCGACTGAATGTTTAACGATGAGACGGCATCGCGATCGAATGCGTAACGATGAGACGGCATCGCGACCGAAAGGCATCCTGACACCCCTTTTTTTTTTTTTTTTTCACGGCTCCGTGTGGGCACCAAGGCACCTTGGAGGGTCCATCACGGGGCTGTAGAGGGTCCTCCACGGGGATGTGGAAATTTCCATGGTGCCGTGGCTTTGGCCATTCATGTCTATATATAGGTGGGGTCCCCCCTTTACATCTCTTTCTTGGTTTTGTTCCCGGACTCAGCCGTTTTTTTGTATTTTTTTTTCAATACTTTGAGTGAGATGGCCTTCCGTAGACGTCCTCGTCAGTCTTCACACAGTCCCCTTTTGGGCACGACTGATACAGACGATCGGCTGGGCTAGTACCCATCTGGGATGACGTTGAGATATATTGCACGCCACATTTGCTGTGCCATCTGAGGGCATTCGTAGGCGGTAAGCACGCTTACCTTATCTTTTTTGTTGATTAATGCCATTGTAGGATTTATTTATTAATTACTATCATGATCCCCCAAGGCTCGTAAATCAAGACAAAGGCCTTATACAGTAATTTAGGCATTTTTGGGCACATAAACCGATGCAAAACCAACTTAGCCATTTTGTAAGCCCGCCAAAGTAGACAAAGCCATATGATATTAAATCGGGCATTTTCTAGCACATAAATCGAGGTAAAGCCATCAGATTCTAAATTGGGTGTTTTTTGGCACACAAATCAAGGTAAAATTATCAGATAGCAAACCGAGTATCTTTTTTTGGCACACAAATCGAGGCAAAACCCTAAAACACCAACTTAGGCACTTTAGGCACGCAAATCAAGCCAAAGTCATCAGATACCAAACCGATTATCTTTTAGCACACAAATCGAGGTAGAGCAGTGGGATGCCAAATCCAGCATCTTTTGGCACATAAGTCGAGGTAAAGTCATCGAATACCAAACTGGGTATCTTTTAATGCGTAAATCGAGGCAAAACCATAAAATACTGACTTAGGCATTTTTAGGCACACAAATCAAGACAGTGTCAAACACCAAATTGGGCATCTTTCGGCATGCAAATCGAGGCAAAACCCTAAAACACCAACTTAAGCATTTTAGGCCTGAAAATCAAGACAAAGCTGTCAGATACCAAACCGGGCATCTTTCGGCGTGCAAATTGAGGCAAAACCCTAAACACCAACTTAGGCATTTTAGGCACGCAAATCAAGACAAAGCCGTCAGATACAAAACTGGGTACCTTTTGGCACGTAAATCGATGCAAAGCCATCAGATACCAAATCAGGTATCCTTTGGCATGCAAATTGAGGTATAGTCGTCAGATGCCAAACTGGGTATTTTTAGGCACGTAAAACGAGATAAAGCCTCCAGATACCAAACTGAGCATCTTTTGGTGCATAAATCGAGGCAAAATCCTAAAAAACCGACTTGGGCATTTTTAGGCATGCAAATAAAAAATCGTCAGATAGCAAATCGAGCATCTTTTGGCACATAAATCGAGGTGAAATCCTAAAACACCAACTTAGGCATTTTAGGCACGTAAACCAAGGTAAAACTGTCGACTATCAAACCGGATATCTTTTAGCAAGCAAATCGAGGTAAAACCCTAAAATATCAACTTAGGCATTTTTAGGCACGCAAAACTAGACAAAGCCGTTAGATACCAAACCAGTTATCTTTTAGTGTCTAGGTCAAGGCGAAGCCATAAGATACCAAACCAGATATCTTCTAGCACACAAATCGAGATAAAGCTGTGGCATACCATACCGGGTATCTTTGGTGCACAAATCGAAGCAAAACCCTAAAATGTTGACTTAGATGTTTTTAGGTATACAAATCAGGACAAAGCCATCAGATACCAACTTGGTTATCTTTCGATGCGCAAATTAAGGTGAAGCCATTAGATACTAGACCAGATATCTTTTGGAGCACAAATCGAGGCAAAACCCTAAAATAACAAGTACCAAACCAGTTATCTTTCGGCATGAAAACTGAGGCGAAGCCATCAGATACCAAATCGGATATCACAAATCGAGGCGAGGCCATTGATACCAAACCGGATATCTTTTGGAGCACAAATTGACGTGAAGCCCTAAAATACTGACTTAGGCATTTCTAGTCATGTAAATCGAGACAAAGCTGTCAGATACCAAACTGGTCATCTTTCGGCATGCAAATCGAGGCAAAGCAATTAGATACCAAATTGGATATCTTTTGGCACGTAAGTCGAAGTGAAACCCTAAAACATCGACTTAGGCATTTCTAGGCATGCAAATTGAGGCAAATCTTTAAAATCACTGACTCAATCATGTTTAGACATATATTCTTGTGTTTGTTGTTTTTTTTTCTCTTTTTTCTATTTATTAGAATCTAATCAAAATTTTCTTTCTTATGCCTTTGCAGGGTAAGACCATTCCGATGCCAAAGAAATATTGCGGAACGGAGAGAGTGCGATAGTGTACAAAAAGCTCTGCCCGAAGGTACTATCCCGGGTGAGACAAATCGGATTGGGGTATATCGCTGCCTGCCCCGTCCAAGAGCTAGAGAGCCTGACAGTTCGGGCTGTAATGGAGTGGTGACCATCACACCTCTCGACTTTATATGATCATGGGGCTTCCTTTTGGAGAGATGCCTGTGGCCTTGACCCCCGCGGACCAGGAGGAACGCATTGATTATAGGAGGAACATGACAGGGATGCGCATCACGCCTAGGGGTCTTCCTACTACCGTCATGAGGCAGTTCTGGATAGGGAAGGGGGTGACAGACCAGTCGTCTTGATGAGACAGCATCACAATCGAATGCTAACGATGAGACGGCATCACGACCGAAAATGCGTAATGATGAGACAACATCATGATCGAATTTGTAACGATGAGATGGCATCGCAATCGAATGCGTAATGATGAGACGGCATCGCGATCGAATGCGTAACGGTGAGACGGCATCGCGACCTAATGCGTAACGATGAGATGGCATCGTGACCGAATGTGTAACGATGAGACGGCATCGTGACCGAATGCGTAACGATGAGATGGCATCGCAACCGAATGTGTAATGGCATCACGATCGAATGCGTAACGATGAGATGGCATCACGACTGAATGCATAACGATGAGATGGCATCGCGATCGAATGCATAATGATGAGATGGCATCGCGGCCGAATAGGTAACGATGAGACGTCATCGCGACCGAATACAAAATGATGAGACGGCATCGCTACCGAATGCGCAACGATGAGACGACATCGCGATCGAATGGGTAACGATGAGATGACATCGTGACCGAATGCGTAACAATGAGACTGCATCGCGACTGTATGCATAACGATGGGACGGCATCATGATCGAATGTGTAACAATGAGACTGCAGCACGACCGAATACATAACAATGAGAAGGCATCGCGACTGAATGCGTAACGATGAGACGGCATCGCCACCGAATGCGTAACAATGAGATGGCTTCGCGATTGAATGCATAAGGATGAGATGGCATCACGGCCGAATAGGTAACGATGAGATGGCATCGCGATGGAATGCGCAATGATGAGACGGCGTCGCAATCGAATGGGTAACAATGAGACGACATCGTGACCGAATGAGTAACAAAGAGATGGCATTGCGACCGAATGCATAATGATGAGACCGCATCGCGATCGAATGCGTAACGATGAGACGGCATCACGATCGAATGTGTAACGATGAGACGACATCGCGACCGAATGTGTAACAGCATCGCGACCGAATGAGTAACGATGAGACGGCATCGTAACCGAATGCGTAATGATGAGATGGCATCACGACCGAATACGTAATGATGAGATGGCATCGCGACCTAATGGGTAACAATGAGATGACATCGCGATCGAATGCGTAACAATCAGATGGCATCGTGGCCGACCGAATGTGTATCGATGAGATGGCATCACGACCGAATGCGTAACTATGAGATGGCATTGCGAGCGAATGTGTAACGACATCGGGACCGAATGCATAACGATCAGATGGCATCGCGATCGACCGAATGTGTAACTATGAGACGGCATCGCGACCGAATGTGTAACAACATTGCGACCAAATGCGTAACGATGAGACAGCATCACAACTGAATGCGTAACGATGAGACGGTATCACGATCGAATACGTAACGATGAGATGGCATCGCGACCGAATGGCATCTTAACAGCCCCTTTTTTTGTTTTTTTTTTCACAACGCAGTGTGGGAACCATGGCACCGTGGAGGGTTCTCCACGGGGCTGTCGAAATTTCCTTGGCGACGTGGCTTTGGCCATTCTTGTCTATACATAGGTGGGGTCCCCCCTTTACATCTCTTACCTGGTTTCTTCATGGACTATGCCATTTTTTTTGTTTTTTTGTTTTATTACATTGAGTGAGATGGTCTTCCGTAGACGTCTTGGTCAGTCTTGACACAGTCCTCTTTTGGGCACGACTAATGCGGATTATCGGGCGGGCTGGTACCCATATGGGACTACGTTGAGAGATATTGCGGTCCACATTTGCTGCGCCATCTGGGGGCATTCGTAGGCGGTAAGCACACTTACCTTATCTTTTCTGTTGATTAATGCCATCGTAGGATTTATTTATTAATTACTATCATGATCCCCAAGGCTCGTAAACCGTAACGATGAGTCGGCATCGCAACCAAATGCTTAACGATGAGACGGCATCGCGATCGAATGCGCAATGATGCAACGACATCACGACCGAATGCCTAACGATGAGACAGCATCGCAACCGAATGTGTAACGATGAGTTGGCATAGTGACCGAATGTGTAACGACATCGCAACCAAATGCGTAACGATGAGATGGCATCGCAACCGAATGTGTAACTGCATCGCGACCAAATGTGTAACGATGAAACAGCATCACGATCGAATTTGTAACGGCATCGTGATCGAATACGTAATGATAAGATGGGATCGCAACCGAATATGTAACAATGACATGGCATCGCGACCGAATGTGTAACGATGAGAGGGCATTGTGACCAAATGCGTAACGATGAGACGGCATCGCGACCGAATGCGTAATGGTGAGACGGCATCGCGATCGAATGAGTAACGATGAGACAACACCGCGACCAAATGCTTAACGATGAGATGGCATCGCAACCGAATTCGAAACGATGAGACGGCATCGTGACCGAATGCGTAACGATTAGAGGGCATTGCGACCGGATGCATAACGAGGAGATGGCATCGCGATCGAATGCGTAACGATGAAACGACACCATGATCGAATGGCATCCTGACACCCCCTTTTTTTTTTTTCACGGCGCAGTGTGGGTACCACGGCACCATGGAGGGTCCTCCACGCAGCCGTGGAAATTTCCACGGCGCCGTGGCTTTGGCCATTCTTGTCTATATATAGGTGGGGTCTCCCCTTTACATCTTTTTCTTGTTTTTGTTCCCGGACTCTGTCGTAATTTTGTATTTTTTTTTTACTACTTCGAGTGTGATGGCCTTCCGTAGACGTTGTCGTCAATCTTCACAGGGTCCTCTTTTGGACAAGACTGATGCAGATGATCGGGCGGGCTGGTACCCATATGGGACGACGTTGAGAGATACTGCGCGCCACATTTGCAATGCCATCTGGGGGCATTCGCAAGCAGGAAGCACACTTGCCTTATCTTTTCTGTTGATTAATGCCATCGTAGGATTTATTTATTAATTACTGTCATGATCCCCCAAGGCTCGTAAATTGAGACAAAGCCCTAATATCATAATTTAGGCATTTCTAGGCACATAAACCGACGCGAAACCAGCTTAGGCATTTTTTAGCCCGCGAAGTTAGGCAAAGCCATATGATACCAAATCGGGCATCTTTCGGCGTGCAAACTGTGGTAAAGCCATCGGATACCAAACCGGCTATCTTTTGGCACACAAATCGAGGTAAAACTATCGGATAGCAAATCAGGTATCTTTTTTGCACACAAATCGAGACAAAACCCTAAAACGTAAACTTTAGCACTTTAGCACGCAAGTCGAGGTAAAGCCGTCGGATACCAAATCGGATATCTATTGGCATGCAAATCGAGGCGAAGTCATCAGATACCAAACCGATTATCTTTTGGCACACAAATCGAGGTAAAGCCGTTGAATGCTAAATCGGGCATATTTTGGCAAGTAAGCCGAGCTAAAGCCGTCGAATACCAAACCCGATATCTTTCAGTGCGTAAATCGATGCAAAACTATAAAATCTCAATTAAGCATTTTTAGGCACATAAATCAAGATAGAGCCGTCAGACACCAAAACGGGCATCTTTTTGCTCGTAAATTGAGGTAAAACCCAAAATCACCAACTTAGGCATTTTAGGCACACAAATCAAGACAAAGCCGTCAGATACCAAATTGGGCATCTTTTGCTCGTAAATCGAGGTAAAACCCAAAAACACCAACTTAGGCATTTTAGGCACGCAAATCAATACAAAGCTGTCGGATATCAAACTGGGTACCTATTGGCACATAAATCGAGGCAAAGCCATCAAATACCAAATTAGATATCATTTGGCAGGCAAATTAAGGTAAAGTCGCCAGATGCCAAACCGAGTATCTTTTGGCGCATAAATCGAGATAAAGCCACTAGATACAAAACCAGGCATCTTTCAATGCGTAAATTGAGGCAAAATCCTAAAACATCGACTTGGGCATTTATAGGCATGCAAATCAAAACAAAGTCGTTAGATTGGAAATTGGGCATCTTTTGGCACACAAATCGAGGTGAAATCCTAAAACACCAACTTAGGCATTTTAGGCACGCAATTCTTGACAAAGCCATCGGATACCAAATCGGGCATCTTTCAGCATGCAAATTGAAGTGAAACTCTAAAACACCAACTTAGGTATTTTAGGCACACAAACCACGGTAAAGCCATTGTCTACCAAACCGGATATCTTTTGGCGTGTAAATCGATGCGAAGCCATCAGATACCAAATCGAATATCATTTGGCGCACAAATTGAGGTGAAGCCCAAAAATACTGACTTTGGCATTTCTAGGCATGTAAATCGAGACAAAGCCGTCAGATACCAAACTGGTCATCTTTTGGTGCGTAAATTGAAGCAAAGCCATCAGATACCAAACTAGATATCTTTCGGCCCGTAAATCAAGGTGAAACCCTAAAACACCGGCTTAGGCATTTCTAGGCACGTAAATTGAGACAAATCTCTAAAATCTATGATTCAATCATGTTTAGACTTATATTCTTGTGTTTGTTGTTTTTTTCTCTTTTTTTTTATTTATTGTAATCTAATCAAAATTTTGTTTCTTATGTCTTTGCAGGGTAAGACCATTCCGATGTCGAAGAAGTATTACGACACGGAGAGAGTGCGAGAGTGGTACAGAGAGCTCTGCCCGAAGGTACTATAATGGGTGAGACGGATCAGATTGGGGTATATCGCTGCCTGCCCTGTCCGAGAGCTAGATAGCCTGACAGTTCGGGCTCTAGTGGTGAGGTGGTGGCCGAGCACCCATACCTTCCATCTTCCACTAGGAGAGCTGACCATCACACCTCTCGACTTTTATATGATCACGGGGCTTCCTTTTAGAGGGATGCTTGTAGCGTTGAGACTGGCGGACCAGAACGAACGCATTGATTACCGGGGGAGCATGACAAGGATGCGCGTCATGCATAGGGGCCTTCCTACTGCCGTTATGAGGCAGTTTTGGATGGAGAAGGGGGTAACAAACCAATCGTAACGATGAGATGGCATCGCGACCGAATGCGTAATGATGAGTCGGCATCGCGATCGAATGCTTAACGATGAGACGGCATTGCGATCGAATGCGTAAACATTGAGACGGCATCGCAATCGAATGCGTAACTAAGAGACGGCATCGCGACCGAATGCCTAACGATGAGACGGCATCGTGATCGAAAGTGTAGCGACATCGCGACCAAATGCGTAACGATGAGATGGCATCACGACCGAATGTGTAACGGCATCGGGACCAAATGCATAACGATGAAACGGCATCACGATTGAATTTGTAATGGCATCGCGATCGAATGCGTAATGATGAGACGTCATCGTGATTGCATACGTAACGATGACATTGCATCGCGACCGAATGCATAACGATGAGACGACATCGCTACCAAATGCATAACGATGAGACGGCACCGCGACCAAATGCGTAACGATGAGAGGGCATTGCGACCAAATGGGTAACGATGATAGGGCATCGCGACCAAATGCGTAATGATGAGACGGCATCGCGACCAAATTAGTAACGATGAGATGGCATCGCGACTAAATGCGTAACGATGAGACGGCATCGTGACCGAATGCGTAACAGTGTGACGGCATCACCATCGAATGCGTAATGTTGAATGGCATCGCGACCGAATGCATAACGATCAGACGGCATCGCGATCGAATGCGTAATGATGAGAGGGCATTGCGACCGGATGTGTAACGAGGAGATGGCGTCGTGACTGAATGCGTAACGATGATCGAATGACATCCTGACACCCCCTATTTTTTTTTCATGACGCCGTTTGGGTACCACGGCACCATGGAGGGTCCTCCACTCGGCCGTGGAAATTTCCACGGTGCCGTGGCTTTGGCCATTCTTGTCTATATATAGGTGGGGTCCCCCCTTTACATCTATTTCTTGGTTTTGTTCCCGAACTCTGCCCTTTTTTTCTATTTTTTTTTTTGAATACTTCGAGTGTGATGGCCTTCCATAGACGTCGTCGTCAGTCTTCAGACGGTCCTCTTTTGGGCACAACTGATGCAGATGACGGGCAGGCTGGTACACATATGGGACGACGTTGAGAGATACTGTGCGCCACATTTGCTGCGCCATCTTGGGGCATTCGCAGGCAGTAAGCACACTTACCTTATCTTTTTTGTTGATTAATGCCATCGTAGGATTTATTTATTAATTACTATCATGATCCCCCCAAGGCTCGTAAATCAGGATAAAGCCCAAATATAATAATTTAGGCATTTCTAGGCACATAAACAGATGCAAAACCAACTGTGGCATTTTTTAGCCCGCAAAATTAAGAAAAGCCGTATGATACCAAACAAGGCATCTTTCGGCACGTAAACTGAGGTAAAGCCATCGGATACCAAATCGGCTATCTTTTGGCACACAAATCGAGGTAAAACTATCGGATAGCAAATCAGGTGTCACACCCCAAACCACCCCCTAGGAGGATTGGGTAGGTGACCCGAATTACAAAACGGCAATCCGCCAAATCCGATGGATCTAGAAGCTGTGCTTACGATCATGGAACCACAACCATCACTTTACCGTAGGCAAGATCAGAGTGCTGCAGATAACTACAATTTCAATAAAGAAAGGAAGTATAGCAATACGGGAAATGGTGATAAAATATACATAAGATAGTTTGTACATTTCCCACCACCCAGAAACAAAGAAACCAAACTGAGAAGTACAAAACTACATACATAGACATATACAAGGTGAGCATACTCAACCCCAAAAAGAAGTAAAAAGAAACTACAACTGATCCACAGTCAAAACGGGGAAAACTCTTGGCAAAACAAAAAGGAGTTCCCACAACAAAACATTAGAAGCACTCCTCAACGGTCTTCATCAATGACCACCGAGAAAGCATGCAGGATCGGTATGGCCTCCGTCAACGTCCACACCAACATCATTGTAACAACCAGGATTCTCCTCCTCAAGATAAGCCTCCATGCCACACTGGCATCGATCTGCAAAATCATCTAAGAAAAACATTGTACAACAGAGTGTGAGCTCCACCGAGCTCGTGAGCAAATAACATCAATCATGCATGCACATGCAATCACAATTCACAGTTCGTATGATCCTACATGATGTGCAAGTCCAGATTATTTATTAGCCACCTAACAATACAACTAAGTCAGGTTAGTGCTACTACAATCCCCAATACAAGTATCCCTGGTGCGGGCTTCTAACCCCTTCCTGCGATACACCCATTCAGTTGTCGGAGAGGACCAGTCAGCTCCCGCATCAGCCACCAAGGTCAGCTTGACCAGCCCTCTGTGATTAATCCGTGGGACAATCCATTTCTTTTCTCTTTTCTGGCTTATAGCCCGGCATATCGCTCAATATCACCATTCCGGTGTTCTTTCATTCATTTTTCTCTTTTCTCATTTTTTGATGGTCGCCCCCACAGGCATCCAACACCTAAACCCCTGTTGACAAGGGTGCGTAGCACGGGTGATGAAACTCTAACCCCATGTCTATATGACATCGTATGAGTCGGGTGATATCAACCGCATCCCATTCTACGGGCTACCATAGGCCTCATTTCCAAGCCGACTATGGCATCTAGTCTAACAATCACAATCATCATATAAGAATTCACAATGTTGATCAACAGACAGTCATTATGCAGTGATTTGAGTAATTTGAACAGAAGCAAATAACACAGCATATGTAATTCATTTCTTAATAGCTGGTATAAAATCATAATTACACATGCACATATGATAGTATTATTCACTCACCTAGGTTTGGTTCTAGATATTCGGTTGCAAACTCAGTTCCAACAGCAGTCTGGTTGTTGACCTCGAGCGCGGGATCAATTCCTAGATATAAATTAAAAGTTGTTATATTAGGGTTTCAGTCTATCACTGGTACTCCTAGGGTTAACCTAAACTTACTGGGTTGACCCGGTACTCGGTTGGTACTCATTAGGGATCACTGGGCCTTGTACTGGGCCTTAGGCTCATGTCCCGGTGCCTCAACCAGTGTTAGTGGCATAAAGGGTAAAATAGTCATTTTAATGGTTGTACCTGACCCTAGGTCAGATCAAGTCCACAGTGTTGTCCACAGCTTACATGTGCTATAGGACAAAGCACAGCAGGGTTTCTTCACCTGTGCTCCGAATAAGGACAGATGTAGGGAAGGGCTTTTTGGTCATTTCCCAACCTCCCACAGTGTCCAAAAGCCAAAGGGTGAGATTCCCCAAAGTCAGATCAGCAATACAGCAACTTTCCAGTCACTGGGCGTTGGCTCTGGGCGATGTCTGCATCGCCCAGAGGCTACAAATTGACAATGGGCTGAGATTCTAAGGCTGGGCTTTTCAGGTTATGCCCAAACCTGATCCTCTGCATGTTTGGGGGATCAGGTAGCCCCTAGGGTGACCTACCTCTTGATCCAAATGGATCATCCATCAGGTCCACCATCAGGCTGCCAGAGGCTGCCTAGACAGCCCAGTAAATAGTATCACAGGGTTTTCTCTAAACTTGGAATTCGATTCCAGCCACATGCAAGGCTGGAAATGGATGTAAGACAGTGGTTCAAGGCTGCAACCACCTAGGGCTTGATCTCTGCAGCCATGGCTTGCATCCAGGGCTTCAATCAGTCAACTAGGAGGAATTCTGGGTAGTGTAGCTGTGCATAGCCAGATTTCGGCCCAAGGAACAGCACAACATAATTATATTTTTGCTCAAACATCATAGATCTGCCATGCTTAAGGCTTGCATGGCAGATCTGGAGCAGATCTGGGCAAACCCTAGCTGTTCAGGGCTACCCAGGGAGCAGAATCATATCAAATACAAAGGAGAGATGGGGACAGTAGAGGTGCATAGGTATTTTTTTATACCTGAGCAGGTCTGATGGAGGCTCGGACCAGCCTTGGTTGGGGGTGGCAGTAGCTCCTCCTCCTTCTTTCCCCTTCCTTCTTCTTCTTCCTCTCTTCTTTCTCTCCTTCTTTTCTCCTTTCTTTCCTCTCTTCTCTCCCACGGATTTCAGATATGCCAAGGGCTCTAAATGAGCTCAGACCCCTCCTATTTATAGACCCCCCTTCGCTGAGGCATGTTTGCCTATGAAGATCCCTTTTAAAAATCAATTTTTAAACTGATTCTGGGCACATTGGTGGGGTCCACAGTGAATCAAGGGTATGAAGTGGTCCCTCAGACTTCCCTCTATCAGTGGAGGGTACCCATGTCCATATTGGGTGGTCCCCATAAATAAAAACCAATAAAATATATAGAAACAGCCACTGGGCGATGTCACTGGGCCTTACTGTATCGCCCAGTGTCATCGCCCAGAAAATTCCAGCAAGCTGAAATTCAATGGGGCTTGGACAGGGGTTTGACCCTTGGTCAGGGATTTGTCCCCACTTGCCACATTGGGGATTTTATACACTTTTCACATAGGTGGGTCCCACTATTTTTGGAGGAGAGAGATTACCTGGGGTCCAAGCCATATATCAAGCTGTGAGCTGCACAGTTGCAGGGGTCTGCTATCCATCTTCTGACAGGTATATATGGAAACCTGTTCAAAGTATTCTCATTGATCTCATTGAGTGGAGTGATGCTCCACAGTTATCCTAGTTGCCTGGATAGGGGTTCCTGCCCTTCAATAAAAAAAATCCAACCAGTCAGGAGCAGGGTTTAACATTTTTCCCCACCTTACAAAAGTTTTGCTTAGCTTGTAATCCAAAAAGTTGGGGATACTTCTCCTTCATTTCTTCTTCATGTTTCCATAAAGCTTCTTCTACTGGATTGTTTCCGCATCGAACCTTTACAAAAGCGACGTTGCGGTTACGGAGGTTATGCTCCTTTTTGTCCAATATCTCCGTGGGTTGTTCTTCATAGGTCATATACACGTCGAACTGTTTAGGTTTAGTTGACAGTACATGTGTCGGGTTGTTAATATACTTCCTGAACATCGACACATGAAAAACATCATGGACGCCTGAAAAAGATGGTGGTAACGCCAGTCGGTATGCTACGGGTCCCACTTTATTAAGAATTTCATAAGGACCAATGAATTTTGGGCTCAATTTGCCTTTCTTGTTAAATCGTAGCAATCCTTTAGTTGGGGATACTCGAAGGAATACTTTTTCTCCGACTTCAAACTCGATGTCCTTCCTTCTATTATCCATATAACTTTTCTATCTTGACTGGGCTGTCTTGATCTTTTCTCTTATAATATCCACCTTGTCGCAGGTCGCTTGTATCATCTCAGGTCTGAGATATTTCCGCTCGCCAACTTCATCCCAATATAATGGAGTTCAACATTTCCGTCCATAGAGTGCTTCAAAGGCCATGCCAATGGTGGAGTGATAGCTATTATTGTATGCAAATTCCACCAGAGGTATGTGAGCATCCCAACTGTCATTCATTTCTAAGACACAGGCTTGGAGCATGTCCTCCAGAGTCTGAATAGTTCTTTCTGATTGTCCGTCCATCTACAGATGGAAAGCTGTGCTAAGATTTAGTTCAGATCCCAATGCCTATTGTAAACTTCTCCAAAACCTTGAAGTGAACCGAGGATCTCTATCAGACATAATACTGACAGGCACGCCGTGTAAGCAGACTATGTTTTCAATGTATAATTGGGCAAGCTTCTCCATTGGATAACTTATTTTGATTGGTATGAAGTGAGCAGCCTTTGTCAGTCCGTCTACGATTACCCATATGGCATTCATCCCTTTTCTGGTGTTGGGTAGACTCGTCACGAAATCTATAGTTATTCTTTCCCACTTCCATTCAAGTATAGGGAGTGGTTACAACAATCCATACGGTCGGTGTCTTTCTGCCTTTATTTGTTGACAGGTGAGGCACTTGGACAAGTATATTGCTATGGTCTCCTTCATTCCCATCCACCAGTAATACTTCTTCAAATCTTTGTACATCTTTGTACTTCCAGGGTGGACTGTGTAGGGTGAGTTGTGCACCTCTTTAAGAATTCGGTCTTGGATGTCAAAATCATCAGGCATGCACAATCTATCTCAAAACTTCAATAAACCATCATGAGCCAAGGAAAAATCTAGGTCCTTATGGACACCTTGTTGAACTTCCTAAATTATTTTGGCCAGCTCGGGATCCAATGGTTGTTTCGCAATTATTTCCTCTCGTATCGACTGTTGTAGGTTCATAGCTACTAATTGCATAGCCGTTCCTTCGATCACGAGTTCCAAATCAAATTTCCGAGCTTCCTCTATTAACTGCTCACTTACGACCAAAGATGCGAGGGACGCAGTCTGAGATTTTTTGCTTAATGCATCTGCCACAACATTCGCCTTACCGGGGTGGTACTGGATTTCACAATCGTAGTCTTTCACCAATTCCAACCATCGCCTCTGTCTCATATTCAGCTCCTTTTGGGTGAAGAAATACTTCAGACTTTTGTGATCGCTGAAGATCTCTCTTTTCATCGTATAGGTAATGTCACCAAATTTTTAATGCGAAAACTACCGCTGCCAACTCCAAATCATGAGTGGGGTAGTTCTTCTCGTGTTCCTTCAACTGCCTGGAGGCGTAGGCGACCACCTTTCCTCTCTGCATCAAGACGCCACCCAATCCTGTCCTGGATGCGTCGGTATATACTACCATTCCTCCGATTCCGTCTAGAATGGTTAGAACTAGAGCTGTTACCAACCGGTTCTTCAATTCTTGAAAACTTTTCTCACATGCTTCATTCCATTCAAATTTGGCTCCCTTTCTTGTAAGTTTTTTCATTGGTGCCAAAATCCATGAGAAATTTTTAATAAATCGTCGGTAATATCCGGCCAGTCCTAAGAAACTTTGAATCTCAGTAGTACTCTTTGGAGTTTTCCATTCAAGAACCGCTTTTACTTTGCTTGGGTCTACTTTGATGCCGTTTTTGGTGATGATGTGTCCCAGGAATCCAATTTGGTGAAGCCAAAATTCACATTTGCTGAATTTGGCGAAGAGCTGGTGTTCTCGTAATCGCTGCAACACTAAAGTAAGGTGTCGCGCATGTTCTTCCTCATTCTTAGAGTACACCAGGATGTCGTCAATGAATACTATGACAAACTTATCCAGCACGTCATGGAATACTCTATTCATCATATCCATGAATGTTGCCGGGGCGTTAGTTAACCCGAACGATAAAATCAGGAATTCATAATGCCCGTATCGAGTTTGAAACGCCATCTTATGGATATCACCGCTCTTGATCTTCAATTGATGGTATCCCGACCTAAGATTGATTTTGGAGAAAACTCGTGATCCTTGTAGCTGATGAAATAGGTCGTCGATACGCGACAACGGATATTGATTCTTGATTATTAGCTTATTCAACTTGCAGTAGTCGATACACAGCCGCATACTACCATCCTTCTTCTTAACAAATAGCACGGGTGCTCCCTAGGGTGATACACTGGGTCGTATAAATCCTTTCTTTAGCAGGTCTTAGAGTTGAACCTACAACTCCTTCAGCTCGATTGGCGCCATCCGGTATGGTGTCTTGGATACTGGTGCTGCACCAGGAATCAGATCAATCGCAAATTCTACATCGCGGTCAGGCGGTAGCGGCGTCAGATCTTTTGGAAAGACATCAGGAAATTCTCTGACGACTTCCAATTCCTCCAATGGTTTTATCTTTGCCTCCGTGTCTATTACCGTGGCAAAAAAGCCTTAGCATCCATCGTCAAGCAACTTTCACTCCTAGAGGGTTGACAGAGTTATTCTCCTGGATTTCTTCTTGGGTTCACTTTGATAGGTGAAAATTGACCCGTCTTTCAAGTTGAACCTTACCTTCTTCTCCGCACACAAGACGTTTGCACCATAGGTAGACAACCAGTCCATGCCCAGGATTACGTCAAAATCATTTATATCCACCTTAATCAATCGTGCGGTTAGTTTCTTCCCACAAATTTCAATCTGACAAGAGTCGTAGACCTTCTTCAAGCTCACGACACTTCCTGTTGGTGTGCTGACCACTAACTCGTGCCCGATATCTCTTGGTTGATCTTTCATCTTACTCGCAAAAGTTGAGGAGACAAAAGAATGGGTCGCGCCTGAGTCGAATAGTACTCGTGCGGGTATAGTCGAGACATTTAGGGTACCTAGGATTTGTAGGTAGTTTAGGTTACATGAAGTAAGCCAATTAGCCTCTATAAGTTAGTAGTGTTTAGCAACTTACCTGTCAATACATCAGGATTCGCCTCAGCTTCTTCATTCATCACCGCAAACACCTTTGCTCGCATTCGATTGTCCCGTGGCTGGAAAATCCTAGTGTAGGGATGATTCTGCGAGTTGTCGCTGTACCCACGTGCTCTACAATCTCTGGCCATATGCCCTTCCTTATTGCACTGGTAACACTTAAAGGGTGGAGCAGCAGGTGTTGAGGCTTGGCTCACTTGACTTGTTGCTGGTCTGGCTGGCGAAGCTGCTGTTGTCGCTTGGCTGGTCGTAGGTTGAGCAGGTCGATTAAAGGTGGGGTGAAAAGGGTTCTGACCCACGTTCGGCCTACGATACGGAGTCGAGATGGAGCCTGAGTTGGTTTCGCGGTAAACTTTATTTGGCCAAGTATAGGTTTGGAAATTGTTTGGCCTTTTGCCCACGAACGACGTCACAACTTTCTCTTTCTCTTTCTCCTTAAATCTATCTTCCATGGTTTTCGCCTTGTCGACCATCTGAGCATAATCCCTAATGTCCATGATTGACAACACGGATCTGATCTTAGTCTTGAGTCCTTTCTCAAATTTCTTCGCCTTACTAACTTCTCCTTTCAAATTCTCTAGAACAAAATGGAACAAATCCTCAAATTGCTGTTGATAGTCTAGCACTGACTTAGTTCCTTGCACCAGTGCGATAAATTCTCCTTCTTTCCTGTCCTTAAAACTCTCGGGAAAGTAGTTCTTGAAAAAAACTTCCTTAAATTGTTCCCACGTGGGGTTCGGGTGAGTAACTTCCAAATTAGGCTTTGTGGCTTTCCACCAAGCTTTAGCTTCATTCTGCAGCTGATAACCCACACATATAATCTTTTGTGCATCCGTGACTCAAGCACTTCAAATGCCTTTTCTAGGGCACTGATCCACCGCTCCGCTGCATTGCTTCTGATGTTACTTTGGAAAATGCAGGCAGTTGGAGTTTCTTGAACCTCTCCATAACCTTGGTGGTAGAGTTTTCTGCTAAATGTTGAGGTGCTGGTGGTGGAAACAGTACGGGTCGATTAGGTGGTGGTGGTGGTGCAGCGCGTTCATGCATCATGGTTGTAAATTGTGCAGACATCTGACCAAGCAATTCTTGTTGTTGTTGCATGGTCCACATCATTGTGGTCATGAATGCAGTCACATCACCAGCTGCCACACTTGGCTGAGGTGCTACCACAGTAGTTTGTGCAACCGCTGGTGCTTCTGATTAAGCAGCCGATGCCTCAGAGTTTTGAGCCTCAGTTTCGTTAGGCAGCTCAACCTCCGGTACCACTCGAAGTTGTTTACCTTTACGACCTCCATGAGAACTTCTAGTGTTGACCATTGTTGCTTCTCTGAAAAGAGGACCGTGTTCAATATTCCAATATCTTCTACACGGATCAATAATTATTCCCTAACTAGAGCAGGTACAAATCTAGTCCACAGTTCCAATAAGTTTCATGAGTCACACCCATAAGGTGGATTGTTAGATTCATTGTCTTGGTTTATTAGGTGATGTGTCTTATTGAATGCTTTATGTTTCACTTTCTTATGCATTTTATGTGTCAATATGCTATGCATGGCACTAATGAAAATTTTTAAATTTTTAAATAAAGACTTTTAATTATTTACCTGATCTAGCAGGCAAGCCTCTCCAGCTTCTTCCTGGTCACAAACTCCATTGCAAGTAGAAATTCTATGTCAGCTCCTACCTCTTCAGCTAATGTCATAAAATACTCTCGTTCTTTGGGTCCACTAATGGCAGCGATGGCTAAATAGAAATCCAACCGGTTCTCGGCTTGGGGCAATACTAGCTGTATCCGTCTCAGTCTCTATCGTAGATGTCTAATATAGATCATGATGCTGGGATCTCCAGGCTCAGTTAAGGTAATAGGTCCTGTCACAGAAAATGGTTCTAGGCATTAGGGCATACTTAATTAAAAGAATTAAGTATATATCTACTGAAATTTTAGTAACTACGGATTAACTTTTGGGTTGGCTCGAGGTACCTTAACGTCTAGATGTTCTTGACAGCTAAACCACCTCTTAGATTCCTATTCTCAGCTGACCTACTTTGTGGCTAGCGTAATACCTATGCTTCCCACATGTAATACATATGTAATACAACATACCTATGTAACTATGTTTGGTTTACACAGCAACACTCCAATCGGTTTGTACAATACAATACTCAAACATGTAGTAATTAGGTAATACACACCAATCATTCTACACATTTATTTATATATATTAAATATTTATCATAAGCATATCAACAAAAGTTTTTCAAGCCCTATGTGCTCTATTCAACCCTCAAATAGAAATTTCACCCCTTTGGGTTTAAGAAGGTTGTGTTTGCTTAGTACTCAATTAATTAAAAAAAATTTTTTATATTATTTTTTTTTTGAACCATCTAAGAAAGTTCATATTTTTATGTTTATTAAGGGTAATATGGTCAAATCCCAAGTCCTTGTATGTAAATAGCCCAATACAGCAAAATTGCACACACTGAACGATGTCTTTGGGCGTTGCCACATCGCCCAGTGCCATTGCCCAGAGAATCGGGGCGCAGGGTTTTAAATCTGAGAGGGCCCCATTTGACTTCTAACTTGTTCTAAACCTCTCTAAACACTTAGGAGAAGTCCTTAGAGGGTGAGGGGACCACTTCAACACCAAATCTTGGCATTTCCTCGAGTCATTTGCGATCCTACACGTGCCTAAGTAAGTTTTCTTGGTTACTTTGTCTTTTCTTGAATTCTTTCTATTCTCTTTTGCTTAGGTTAGGGTTTTTTGTCAAACTTTCTTGCCCTAGCTATGGTATTTCCTTTCCTTTTTGTAGAAAATGTCTACAAGCCATCGCACCGCTAGGAAATCGGTAGCCCAGAAGCGGCTATAGGTTGAGTCAGAGGATTCTTCGGCATCCTCGATACCTGCTTCATCATCCATGGACAGTTCTTCTTCAGAGGAGCCTACCTTCGATCACTTCTTCTTCTCTAGGTACAAATATGCCAGGGAGTGGAAAAACTTTGAATCTGTAAAGTTAGTGAACGGCCGGGTGGTACGGGTAGAGGACTTTCACCAATACAACCTTTATGCTCGGTTCAATGCCCTAGGTTGGGCATCGATGTTGTCTCCTACCGAACCTTGTTATCCCAACTTGGTTCGGTACTTTTACTGTAACCTGGGGCCTTCTAGTACACTAGGGTTCGGAGTGGAGAGTAGGGTGAAGGGAGTGGATATCAGGCTGACGACTACCCTATTGGCAGAGATTTTGGGCTTACCAGACACAGGAGAAAGGGTTTACTATCAGCCTTGCATGGATATATCTGAGATGTTTTCTTTGGAGACTGGGAGGATAGTCTTCAAGGCTTTAACAGGTTCTCCGGACACGCCTAAGTCTGAGACCTCTTACAGGCCTAGTGCTAGGGTGATTAGTAGGTGTGTAACCTACAATATTTATCCTAAAGGTGGGAACAAGGGCAGTATTTCTATGATGAGAGTGTACATTACCTATTGTCTTCTGGGAGCTGGGAAGGGGGGTCTAGTCATAAACCTCCAATATCTTCTTCTGCAGGTGATGCTCTACCATGCACGGAACCAGCTGATGGGAACCTTCCCTATGGGAAGTTCCTCACTTTGGTCTTTCAGTATTTTAGGGGTCCATTGGAGGGTGAGTATGTTGATAAGACCAGATCCAGGCCCATAGACAAGACTTCCATCCTGAAAATGAAGGTGCCAGGGGAGGATCCACCAGAGGGCGAAGAACAGATGGGAATGCAGTAGGGAGAGGAGCATGGTGATGATGTACACGATGAGGAGGTGTAGGGGATGGAGCAGGGAGACATTTAGGGGGACACCCAGGGCATACATGTAGAGGAGCAGGGTATAGGTCCACGGGACTTCGAGGGTTTTGACACTCAGTTTACTAACTTACCTGCATATGAGATGATCGATGCCACTAGTTCTCAGGTGCCAGGACCTTTTGATTGGGCACATGTGATGACACATTTCCAGAGTCTCGGTACCCAGCTCTCTAGCTTGGCGACCAGGATGGACCAGGGTTTCACTTCTTGGGAGACGAGAGTGAGGTCTGTCGAGTAGCAGCTAGATTTCTGGGATAGGTTCTACAAGGTTAACTATCGCCAGACACAACCTCCTCCAGATGACGTACCTCCAACTGAGTAGCTCCAGTGCAGCTCCAAACATTTTATGCTTCGTGGTTATGATTACTTTTTTTTTCCTATGCTTTGCTTATGTACTTTTTTTTTCCTTGGAATGTACTTAATTTAGTGTTTTACTTCTTTCCAGATCATGTACGTGTTGAATTACAGTTCCTGCATTTAAACTTATATGATTATTGTTAAGTTAATGAAAATTCTTGCTTCCTTTTTCATTGTATCTACCTCCCCTGTAGCTTTTAATTATAACATGCTTTATTGTATAAAGCTTATTAGTCATAGTCTGCAATCCATAATCGTAAGAAGAGCCTCACGCTCTGATACCAAGCTCTGTCACACCCCAAACCACCCCCTAGGAGGATTGGGTAGGTGACCCAAATTGCATAACAGCAATCCGCCAAATCCCACGGATCTAGAAGCTGTGCTTATGATCATGGAACCACAACCATCACTTTACCATAGGCAAGATCAGAGTGCTGCAGATAACTACAATTTCAATAAAGAAAGGAAGCACAGCGATATGGAGAAATGGTGATAATATATACATAAGATAGTTTGTACATTTCCCACCACCCATAAACAAAGAAACCAAACTGATAAGTACAGAACTACATACATAGACATATACAGGGTGAGCATACTCAACCCCAAAAAGAAGTAAAAAGAAACTACAACTGATCCACAGTCAGAACGTGAAAAACTCCTGGCAAAACAAAAAGGAGTTCCCACAACAAAACATTAGAATCACTCCTCAACGGTCTTCATCAATGACCACCGAGAAAGTATGCAGGATCGGTATGACCTCCGTCGGGGTCCACACCAACATCATCATAACAACCAGGATTCTCCTCCTCTAGATAAGCCTCCATGCCACATTGGCATCGATCTGCAAAATCATCTAAGAAAAACATTGTACAACAGAGTGTGAGCCCCACCGAGCTCGTGAGCAAATAGCATCAATCATGCATGCACATGCAATCACAATTCACAGTTCATATGATCCTACATGATGTGCAAGTCCAGATTATTTATTAGCGACTTAACAATACAACTAAGTCAGGTTAGTGCTACTACAATCCCCAATACATGTATCCCTGGTGTGGGCTTCTAACCCCTTCCTGCGATACACCCATTGAGTTTTCGGAGAGGACCAGTCAGCTCCCGCATCAATCACCAAGGTCAGCCTGACCAGCCCTCTGTGATTAACCCGTGGGATAATCCATTTCTTTTCTCTTTTCTTTTCTTTTCTGGCTTAAAGCCCGGCATATAGCTCAATATCACCATTCTGGTATTCTTTCATTCATGCACCATTCCGGTGTTCTTTCATTCATTTTTTTTTCTCATTTTCAGATGGTCGCCCCCACAAGCATCCAACACCTAAACCCCTATTGGCAAGGGTGCGTAGCACGGGTGATGAAATTCTAACCCCATGTCTATATGGCATCGTATGAGTCGGGTGGTGTCAATCGCATCCCATTTTACAGGCTACCATGGGCCTCGTTTCCAAGCCGACTACGGCATCTAGTCTAACAATCACAATCATCATATAAGAATTCACAGTGTTGATCAACAGACAGTCATTATGCAGTGATTTGAGTAATTTGAACAGAAGTAAATAACACGGCATATATAATTCAATTCTTATTAGCCCGGCATAGAATCATAATTACACATGCACATATGATAGTATTAGTCACTCACCTGGGTTTTGTTCTAGATATTCGGTTGCAAACTCAGTTCCAACAGCAGTCTGGTTGTTGACCTCGAGCGTGGGATCAATTCCCAAATATAAATCAAAAGTTGTTATATTAAGGTTTCTGTCTATCACTGGTACTCCTAGGGTTAACCTAAACTTACTAGGTTGACCCAATACTTGGTTGGTACTCATTAGGGATCACTAGGCCTTGCATTGGGCCTTAGGCTCATGTCCCGGTGCCTCAACCAGTGGCAGTGGCATAAAGGGTAAAATAGTCATTTCAATGGTTGTACCTGACCCTAGGTCAGATCAAGTCCATAGTGCTGTCCACAGCTTGTCTGTGCTGTAAAACCAAGCACAGCAGGGTTTCTTCACCTGTGGGACCCACTTGGGTTTCCAAGCATACTCCAATTAAGGACAGATGTAGGGAAGGGCTTTCTGGTCATTTCCCAACCTCCCATAGTGTCCAAAAGCCAAAGGGTGAGATTCCCCAAAGTCAGATCAGCAATACAGCAACTTTCCATTCACTGGGCGTTGGCTCTGGGAGATGTCCGCGTCGCCCAGAGGCAACAAATCGACAATGGGCTGAGATTCCAAGGCTGGGCTTTTTAGGTTATGCCCAAACCTGATCCTCTGCATGTTTGGGGGATCAGGTAGCCCCTGGGGTGACCTACCTCTTGATCCAAATGGATCATCCATCAGGTCCACCATCAGGCTGCCAGAGGCTGCCCAGATAGCCCAGTAAATAGTGTCACAGGGTTTTCTCTAAACTTGGAATTCGATTCCAACCACATGCAGGGCTGGAAATGGATGTAAGATAGTGGTTCAAGGCTGCAACCACCTAAGGTTTGATCTCTGCAGCCATAGCATGCATCCAGGGCTTCAATCAGTCAACCAGGAGGGATTCTGGGCAGTGCAGCTATGCACAGCCGGATTTTGACCTAAGGAACAGCACAACAGAATTATATTTTTGCTCAAACATCACAGATCTTCCATGCTTAAGGCTTGCATGGCAGATCTGGGCAAACCCTAGCTGTTCAGGGCTGCCCAGGGAGCAGAATCATATCAAATACAAAGGAGAGATGGGGACAGCAGAGGTGCATAGGTATTTTTTTATACCTGAGCAAGTCTGATGGAGGCTCGAACCAGCCTTGGTTGGGGGTGGCAGAAGCTCCTCCTCCTTCTTTCCCCGTCCTTCTTCTTCTTCTTCTCTTCTTTCTCTCCTTCTTTTCTCCTTTCTTTCCTCTCTTCTCTCCCACGGATTTCAGATATGCCAAGGGTTCTAAATGAGCTCAAACCCCTCCTATTTATAGACCCCCTTAACTGAGGCATGTTTGCATGTGAAGGCCCCTTTCAAAAATCAGTTTTTAAACTGATTTTGGGCACACTAGTGGGGTCCACAGTGAACCAAGGGTATGAAGTGGTCCCTCAGACTTCCCTCTATCAATGGAGGGTACCCATGTCCATATTGGATGGTCCCCATAAATAAAAACCAATAAAATATATAGAAACAGCCACTGGGCGATGTCACTGGGCCTTGTTGCATCTCCCAGTGCCATCGCCCAGAGAATTCCAGCAAGCTGAAATTCAATGGGGTTTGCACCAGGGTTTGACCCTTGGTCAGGGCTTTATCCCCACATGCCACATAGGGGATTTTACATACTTTTCACATAGGTGGGTCCCACTGTTTGGGGAGGAGAGAGATTACCTGGGGTCCAAGCCATATATACATACATATATGTATAGGGTGAGCTAACTCAACCCCAAAAAGAAAAGTAAGAAAGCCTACAACAGGACCACAGGCAGAACGGGGATAAATTCCTAAACAAAACAAAAGGAGTCCCCAAGACAAAAAGCATCAGGTGCACTCCTCAATGGTCTTCATCAATGACCACCGAGAATGCACGCATCATCGGCACGACCTCCGTCGGGGTCCACACCAATATCATCATAACAACCAGGGCTCTCCTCCTCGAAATGATCCTCCATGCCATAGCGGCATCCACCTATAGAATCATCTAAGAAAAACATTGTATAATAGAGTGTGAGCCCCACTGAGCTCGTGAGCAAAACATATCATCATGCATGCACGTGCAACCACAATTCACATGATCCTACATGATATGCAAGTCCAGATTATTTATTAGCCACCTAGCATCACAACTAAGTCAGGTCAGTGCTACTACAATCCCCAATACATGTATCCCTGGTGCGGGCTTCTAACCCCTTCCCGCGATACACCCATTGAGTTGTCAGAGAGGACCAGTCAGCTCCCGCATTCGTTCACTAAGGTCAGCCCGACCAGCCCTCTGTGATTAACCTATAGGGTAATCCATCACATTTCTCATTTCCATTCTTTTCTGGCTTATAGCCCGGCATATAGCTCATATTCACCATTCCGGTGCAAACATATTTCTTTTCTTTTCTCATATACACATATGGTCACCCTCACAAGCATCCAACACCTTAACCCCTGTTGGCAAGGGTACGTAGCACGGGTGATGAAACTTTAACCCCATGTCTATATGGCATCGTATGAGTCGGGTGGTGTCAACAACATCCCATTCTACGGGCTACCACAGGCCTCATTTCCAAGCTGACTACGGCATCTAGTCTAACAATCACAATCATTAGATAAAATTCATAGTGTTGATCAACAGACAATCAATGTGTAATATTTTAAATAATTGAACAGAATTTAGATAACATAGCAATTATGATTTAAATTCAATAGCCGACATAGCATCACAGTTACATGTACATATATGATAATATTTCACTCACCTGGGTTTGGTTCTAGGTACTCAGTCGCAAATTCAGTTCCAACAGTAGTCTGATTGTAGACCTCAAGTGCGGGATCAAATCCTAGATGTAAATAAAAAATTGTCATGTTAAGTTTCCAATCTGTCTCTGGTAGTCCTAGGGTTAACCTAAGCTCACTGGGTTGACCCGGTGTTCAGTTGGTTCTCACTTGGAACTCTCTGGGCCTTGCACTGGGCCTTAGGTCCATGTCCCGGTGCATCATCCAGAGATGGTGGTCTAGGGGTAAAATGGTCATTCTCAGTGATTGTACCTGACCCTAGGTCAGATTAGGTTCACAGTGCTGTCCATAGCTTGTCTGTGCTATAGGACCAAGCACAGGCAGGGTTTCCATCACCTACGGGGCCCACTTAGGTTCCCAAGCCATACCTTTATAAGGACAGATGTGGGGAAAGGGTATTTAGGTCTTTTCCCACCTTCCCACACTGTCACATGGCCATTAGGTGAGGTTCCCCAGGTCAGATTGCAAAAACTACAGCAAATCCCTCACTGGGCGATGGCTCTGGGCGTTGGGTGCATCGCCTAGAGTGTACAAATCTATAAAGGGCTGAGATTCCAAGGTTGGGCTTCATAGGCAGTGGTCAAATCTGATCCCCATGCATGTTAGGGTGCTAGGTAGCCCTTGGGGTGATCTCCATTTTGCTCTAGATGGATTCTCCACTGGGCCCATCATTTGGCTGCCAGAGGCTGCCCAGACAGCCTAGTGAATAGTATCATAGGGTTTTCTCCATACATGAATCTCAGTTTCAGCCACATGCAAGGCTGGAAACAGATGTAATATAGGGATTCATGGCCGAAATTACCCAGGGCTAGGTCTGTGTAGCCATGGTTTGAATCCAGGGTTCCAAACAGCCAGCCCATAGTGAATCTAAGCAATGCAGCTATGCATAGCTAGATTCGACTTCCATAAACAGCATATCAGTGTTGTGTTTTTGTTCAAAAATCTCAGATCTTCCATGCTCTAAGCTTGCATGGCAGATCTGGAGCCATTCCTAGCATTTCTCAGCTATTCTGGGCTGCCAGAGAGTAGAAATACATCATCACAAGCAGAGATCTTAAGAGGGTAGCAGGTTTTTCATGAGATTTTATACCTGCACAGGTGTGAGAAACTCAATCCAAGCTTGGATGGGTGGCAGCCTTCAGATCCCCTTCCTTCTTCTCCTTCCTCTTCTTTCTCTCCTTTCTCCTTTCTTTCTCCCCCCACGGTTCCAACAGTGCTAAGGGTTCTAAATGAGCCCAAGGCATTCCTATTTATAGTCCCAGCCCACACTGAGGCCTGTTTGGCTGGTTAAGCCCATTTTCAAAATGCATTCTTTATAGCATTTTCAGCCATTCTGAGCACTCTGGTGGGGTCCACAGTGAACCAAGGGTATGAGGTGGTCCCTCAGACTCCCCTCCACTTATGGAGGTTGCCCATGTCCATGTTGGGTGGTGCCCATAATTAAAATCCATTAAAATATGCTGTTTCACTCACTGGGCGATGTCTCTGAGCCTTGTCTACATCGCCCAGTGCCATCGCCCAGAGATTGCAGCAAGGCTGAATCTCATTGGGGCTTGCACAGGGGTTTGACCCTTGGTCAGGGCATTGTCCTCTCATGCCAAATAGAGGTTTTTACACACTTTTCCAGGGGTCCCATAGTTATGGGGAAGAGAGAGATTACCTGGAGTCCAGGCCATACTTCATACTGTGAGCTGTACAGCCGCAAGGGTCAGTGATCCACCTACTGATAGGCATGTAGGATGACTGGAGTGATACTCCATAGTGTTCTTGGTTGCCTGGTCAGGAGTTCCTGTCCTTCAATCAAAATTCCAGCCAGTCAGGAGCAGGGTTTGACATGCGTCACGCATAGGGGTCATCCTGCCGCCATTATGAGGCAGTTCTAGATGGAGGAGGGGGTAACAGACAGAATGCGTAACGATGAGATGGCATCGCGACCGAATGTGCAACGATGAGATGGCATTGCGAGAGAATGTGCAATGGCATCGCGACCAAATGTTTAACGGCATCGCGACCGAATGTGTACCGATGACATGGCATCGCGACCAAATGTGTAACGACATCGCGATCGACTGCGTAACGATGAGACGACATCGCGATCGAATGTGTAACAGCATCGCGACCGAATGCGCAACATTGAGACAGCATTGTAACCGAATACGTAACGATGAGATGGCATCGCAACCGAATGCGTAACGATGAGACGGCATCGTAACCAGATATGTAACGATGAGATGGTATCGCGACCGAATGCGTAACGATGAGACGGCATCATGATCGAATGCTTAAAAATGAGACAGCATTGCGATCGAATGCGTAAGGATGAGACGGCATTGCGACCGAATGCGTAACGATGAGAGGGCATCGCGACCGAATGGGTAAAGATGAGAAGAAATCGCGACCAAATGCATAACGATGAGATGACATCGCGACTGAATGCGTAATGATGAGAGGGCATCGCGACCGAATGCGTAACGATGAGACAACATCACGACTGAATGCGTAACGACGAGACGGCATCATGACAGAATGCGTAACGATGAGATGGCATCGCGACCGAATGCGTAACAATGAGATAGCATCACGACTGAATGCGTAACGATGAGACGGCATCATGATCGAATGCGTAACGATGAGATGGCATCGCAACCGAATGCGTAACGATGAGATGACATTGTGACCGAATGTGTAACGATGTGACGGCATTGCGACCTAATGGCATCCTGACACCCCCTTTTTTGTTTTTTTTTTCACGGCGCCGTGTGGGTACCACGCCACCGTGGAGGGTCCTCCACGGGGCCATAGAAATTTCCACGACGTCGTGGCTTTGGCCATTCTTGTCTATATATATAGGTGGGGTCCCCCCCTTTACATCTCTTTCCTGGTTTTGTTCCCGGACTCTGCCATTTTTTTGTATTTTTTTTTTAATACTTTGAGTGAGATGGCCTTGTAGACATCCTCATCAGTCTTCACACGGTCCTCTTTTGGGCACGACTGATGCAGATGATCGGGCGGGCTGGTACCCATCTAGGACGACAATGAGAGATATTGCGTGCCACATTTGCTGCGCCATCTGGGTGCATTCGCAGGCGGTAAGCACACTTACCTTATCTTTTCTGTTGATTAATGCCATCGAAGGATTTATTTATTCATTACTGTCATGATCCCCTAAGGCTCGTAAACCGAGACAAAGCCCTAATACCGTAATTTAGGCATTTCTAGGCGCATAAACCGATGCAAAACCAACTTAGGCATTTTTAAGCCCACGAAAGTAGGCAAAGTCGTAAGATACCAAACCGGGCATCTTCTGGCATGTAAACCTAGGTAAAGCCATCAGATACCAAATCGGGTATCTTTTGGTGCACAAATTGAGGTAAAACTATCGAATAGCAACCCGAGTATCTTTTTTAGGCACACAAATCAAGACAAAATCCTAAAACACTAACTTAGGCACTTTAGGCACGTAAGTTGAGGTAAAGCCATCGAATACCAAATTGGATATCTATTGGCACACAAATCGAGGCAAAACCATAAATTATTGGCTTAAGTAACTTTAGGCACGCAAATCAAGACAGAGCCATTAAACACCAAACCGGGCATCTTTTGGCATGCATATCAAGGCAAAACCCAAAAACCCCAACTTAGGCATTTTAGGCACTTAAATCACGACAAAGCCGTCAGATACCAAACTGGCATCTTTTGGCATGCAAATCAAGGAGAAACCCTAAAACACCATCTTAGGCATTTTGGGTACGCAAATAAAGGCAAAGCCATCAGATACCAACCCGGTTATCTTTTGGGGTGCAAATAACGATGAAGCCATTAGATACCAGATTGGATATCTTTTGGCATGCAAATCGAGGTGAAACACTAAAATACCTACTTAGCCATTTTAGGCACGTCAATCGAGACTGCCATCAGATATCAAACTAGTTATCTTTCGATGCGTAAACCGATGCGAAGCAATCAAAAACCAAATCGGATATCTTTGGGTGTGAAATCGAGGCACGCCCATCAAATACCAAATCGGAAATCTTTTACCGCACAAATTGAGGCTAAGCCCTAAAATACCAACTTAGGCATTTCTAGGCATGTAAATCGAGACAAAGCCGTCAGATACCAAACTGGTCATATTTCGATGTGCAAATTGAGGAAAAGCCATTAGATACCAAATTGGATATCTTTTGGTATGTAAGTCGAGGTAAAACCCTAAAACACCGACTTAGGCATTTCTAGGCACTCAAATTGAGACAAATCTCTAAAATCTCTGATTCAATCATGTTTGGACTTAAATTTTTATGCTTGTTGTTTTTTTCTCTTTTTTTTTTGTTATTTATTGGAATCTAATCATAATTTTCTTTCTTATGTCTTTGTAGGGTAAGACCATTCCGATGCCGAAGAAGTATTGCGGCACGGAGAGAGTGTGAGAGTGGTACAGAGAGCTCTGCCCGGAGGTACTATCCCGGGTGAGACGGACCAGATTGGGGTATATTGTTGCTTGCCTTGTCCAAGAGCTAGATAGCCTGACAGTTCGGGCTCTAGTGGAGAGGTGGTGGCTGAGCACCCATACCTTCCATCTTCCACTAGGAGAGGTGACCATCCACCCACCTCTCGACTTTATATGATCACGGGGCTTCCTTTTGGAGGGATGCCTATGGCGTTCATCCTGGCAGACCAGGAAGACCGCATTGATTGCTCGAGGAGCATGACAGGGATGCGCATCACGCTTAGGGGTCTTCCTGCCGCCGTTATGAGGCAGTTCTGGACAGAGAAGGGGGTAACAGACCAGTCGTAACAATGAGACACCATCGCGATCGAATTAGTAACGATGAGATGGCATCGCGACCGAATGCGTAAACGATGAGACGGCATCGCAACCGAATGAGTAACGATGAGACGGCATCGCGATCAAATGCATAATGATGAGATAGAATCGCGACCGAATGTGTAACAATAAGATGGCATCGCGACCGAATGCGGAACGATGAGACGGCATCTCGACCGAATATGTAACTATGAGACGGCATCATGACCGAATGCGTAACGATGAGACGGCTTCGCGACTGAATGCATAACGATGAGACAGCATCGCAACTGAATGCATAACGATAAGGCGGCATCGTGACTGAATGCGTAACGATAAGACAGCATCGTGACCGAATGCGTAACATTGAGAGGGCATCGCAACCGAATGGGTAACGATGAGAGGGCATCGCGACCGAATGCATAACGGTGAGACAACATCGTGACCAAATGCATAACAATGAGAGGGAATCGCGACCGAATGCTTAACGATGAGAGACATCGCAACCGAATGCGTAACGTTGAGACGGCATCGCGATCGAGTGCTTAACGATGAGACGGCATTGCGACCGAATGCATAATGATGAGATGACATCGCGACTAAATGTGTAACGATGAGACGGCATTGCGACTGGATGCGTAACGATGAGATGGCATCGCAACCGAATGTGTAACGATGAGATGGCATCGCGATCGAATGCATAACGATGTGACGGCATCGCGACCTAATGGCATCCTGAAACCCCCTTGTTTTTTTTTATTTTCACGGCGCCGTTTGGGTACCACGGGGCCGTGAAAATTTCCACGGCACCGTGGCTGGGCCATTCTTTGTCTATATATAAGTGGGGTCCCCCCTTTACATCTCTTTCCTGGTTTTGTTCCTGGACGCTACCGTTTCTTTGTATTTTTTTTTAATACTTTGAGTGAGATGGCCTTCCGTAGATGTCCTCGTCGGTCTTCACATGGTCCTCTTTTGGGCACGATTGAAGCAGATGATTGGGCGGGCTGGTACCCATCTAGGACGACGTTGAGAGATACTGCGCGCCACATTTGCTACGCCATCTGGGTGTATTCGCAGGCGGTAAGCACACTTACCTTATCTTTTCTATTGATTAATGCCATTGTAGGATTTATTTATTAATTACTATCATGATCCCCCAAGACTCGTAAACTGAGACAATGCCCTAATACCGTAATTTAGGCATTTCTAGGCACATAAACCGATGGGAAACCAACTTAGGGATTTTTAAGCCCGCAAAAGTATGCAAAGCCGTATAATACCAAAGCGGGCATCTTTCGTGGCACAAACCGAGGTAAAGCCATCGGATACCAAACCGGGTATCTTTTGGCGTACAAATTGAGGTAAAACTATTGGATAGCAAACCGGGTATCTTTTTTTGGCACACAAATCAAGACAAAATCTTAAAACATCAACTTAGGTACTTTAGGCACGCAAGTCGAGGTAAAGCTGTCGGATACCAAATTGGATATCTATTGGCACACAAATCAAGGCAAAGTCATCAGATACAAACCGATTGTCCTTTGGTGCACAAATCGAGGTAAAGCAATCGGATGCCAAATCAGGCATCTTTTGGCACGTAAGTCGAGGTAAAGCCATCAAATACCAAATTGGGTATCTTTTTGCATGCAAATCGGGTAAAACCATAAAATACCATCATAAGCATTTTTTTTGCACACTAATCAAGACAGAGCCGTTAGACACCAAATTGGGCATCTTTTGCCACATAAATCGAGGCAAAACCTAAAAACACCAACTTAGGCATTTTAGGCATGCAAATCAAGACAAAGCTGTCAGATACTAAATCGACATCTTTTGACGTACAAATTAAGGCAAAACACTAAAACATCAACAAAGGCTTTTTAGGTACGTAAATCTAGACAAAGCCGTTAGATACCAACACGATTATCTTTCAGTGCGTAAATCAAGGTGAAGCCATTAGATACCAGATCGGATATCTTTTGGGGCACAAATCGAGGCAAAACACTAAAATACCAACTTAGATACCGTCAGATACCAAACCGGGTATCTTTTAATGCGTAAACCGAGGTAAAGCCATCAGATACCAAATCGGATATCTTTTGGCATGCAAATCTAGGCGAGGCCATCAGATACCAAATCAGAAATCTTTTGGCGCAGAAATTGAGCCGAAGCCCTAAAATACCGACTTAGGCATTTCTACACATGTAAATCGAGACAAAGCCGTCAGATACCAAATTGGTCATCTTTCGGTGCGCAAACAGAGGCAAAGCCATTAGATACCAAACTGAATATCTTTTGGCGGGCAAGTCGAGGTGAAACCCTAAAACTCCGACTTAGGCATTTTTAGGCATGCAAATTGAGACAATTCACTAAAATCTATGATTCAATCATGTTTAGACTTATATCCTTGTGTTTGTTGTTTTGTTCTCTTTTTTATATTTATTGGAATCTAATCAAAATTTTCTTTCTTATGTCTTTGCAAGGTAAGACCATTCCGATGCCGAAGAAGTATTGCGGCATGGAGACAGTGCGAGAGTGGTACAGAGAGCTCTGCCCAGAGGTACTATACTGGGTGAGATGGCCAGATTGGGGTATATCACTGCCTGCCCCGTCTAAAAGCTAGATAACCTCACAGTTCGGGCTCTAGTGGAGAGGTGAAGGCCGAGCACCCATACCTTCCATATTCCACTAGGAGAGGTGACCATCACACCTCTTGACTTTTATATGATCACAGGGCTTCCTTTTGGAGGGATGCCTGTGGCGTTGACCCCGACGGACCAGGAAGACCGCATTGATTACTGAGGAGCATGACAGGGATGCGCATCACGCATAGGGGTCTTTCTGCCGCCATTATGAGGCAGTTCTGGATGGAGAAGGGGGTAACAGACCAGTCGTAACGATGAGACGGCATTGCGACCGATTGCATAATGATGAGACGGCATCGTGACCGAATGCGTAAACAATGAGACAACATCGCAACCGAATGTGTAACAATGAGACGGCATCGCGACCGAATGCGTACTGATTAAATGGCATCGTGACCGACTGCATAGCAATGAGACGCCATTGCAACTGAATGCGTAATGGCATCGCGACCGAATGCGTAAGGATGAGACGGCATCATGACCTAATATGAAACGATGAGACAGCATCGTAACCGAATGCGTAACGATGAGACAGCATCGCGACCGCATGCGTAACAATGAGAGGGCATTAAACCCGAATGGGTAACGATGAGAGGGCATCGTAAATGAATGCGTAATGATGATATGGCATCGCGACCGAATGCATAACGATGACGCGGCATCGTGACCGAATGCGTAACGATGAGAGGGCATCGCGATCGAATGTGTAAGATGAGACGGCATCATGATTGAATGTGTAACGATGAGACAGCATCGCGATCGATTGCGAAACAATGAGATGGCATCTCGATCGAGTGCGTAACGATGAGATGGCATTGCGACCGAATGAGTAACGATGAGATGGCATCGTGACTGAATGCGTAACGATGAGACGGCATCGCGACCAAATGCTTAAGGATGAGATGGCATCGCGATCGAATGCATAACGATTAGACGGCATCGTGACCGAATGTGTAACAATGAGACGGCATTGCGACCGAATGCGTAACGATGAGATGCCATCGCCACCAAATGCGTAACGATGAGACAGCATCGCGATCAAATGCGTAACGATGAGACGGCATTGCGATCGAATGCGTAATGATGAGATGGCATCGCGACCCAATGTGTAACGATGAGACGGCATCGCGACCGAATGTGTAACGATGAGATGGCATCGCGACCCAATGTGTAACCTAGATAAAGTCCTAATACCGTAATTTGGGCATTTATAGACACCTAAACCGAATCGAAACCAACTTAGGCATTTTTAAGCCCGCGAAAGTAGGGAAAGTGGTATGATACCAAACCGAGCACTTTCGACGTGCAAACCGAGGTAAAGCCATCGGATACCAAATTGGGTATCTTTTGGCGCACAAATCGAGGTGAATCTATCGGATAGCAAATCGTGTATCTTTTTTGGCACAAATTGAGGCAAAACCCTAAAACACCAACTTAGGCACTTTAGACATGCAAGTCGAGGTAAAGCCGTTGGATACCAAATCGGATATCTATTGGCACGTAAATCGAGGCAAAGTCATTAGATACCAAATGGGTTATCTTTGGCACACAAATCAAGGTAAAGCAATTGGATGCCAAATTAGGCATCTTTTGGCACGTACATTGAGGTAAAGTTATGGAATACCAAACTGGGTATCTTTCAACTCACAAATCGAGGCAAAACCATAAAATACCGACTTAAGCATTTTTAGGCACGTAAATCAAGACAGGGTCGTCAGAAACCAAATCGGGCATCTTTTACGGCATAAATCAAGGTAAAACCCAAGAACCCCAACTTAGGCATTTTAGGCACATAAATCAAGACAAAGCCATCAGATACCAAACCAGGCATCTTTCGGTGCGCAAATCAAGGTGAAACCCTAAAACACCAGCTTTGGCATTTTAGGCATGCAAATCAAGACAAAATCGTCGAATACCAAACTGGGTACCTTTTGACATGTAAAACGAGGCAAAGCCATCAGATACCAAATCAGGTATCTTTTGGCATGCAAATCGAGGTAAAGTCGTCGAATGCCAATCCGGGGATTTTTTGGAGCGTAAATTGAGATAAAGCCACCAGATACCAAACCAGACATCTTTTGGTGCATAAATCGAGGTCAAATCCTGAAACACCAACTTGGGCATTTTTTAGCACGTAAATCAAGACAAAACCATCAGATAGCAAACCAGGCATCTTTCAATGCACAAATCGAGGTGAAATCCTAAAACACCAACTTAGGCATTTTAGGCTCGCAAATCAAGATAAAATCGTTAGATACCAAATCGGGCATCTTTCGGCGTGCAAATCAAGGTGAAACTCTAAAACCCCAACTTAGGTATTTTAGGCATGCAAACCAAGGTAAAGCAGTTGGCTACCAAATCGGATATCTTACGGCGTGTAAATCAAGGTGAATCCTTAAAATACCTACATAGGCATTTTTAGGCACGCAAAATGAGACAAAGCCATCAGATACCAAACTAGTTATCTTTTGATGTGTAAACCGAGGCAAAGCCATCAGATACCAAATCGAATATCTTTTGGCATGTAAATCGAGGCAAGACCATCAGATACCAAATCGGATATCATTTGGCGCACAAATCGAAATAAAGCTGTGGGATACCAAACTGGGTATCTTTGGCGAAACCCTAAAATACCGACTTAGGCATTTTTAGGTACGTAAATCAAGACAAAGCCGTCAGATACCAACCCGATTATATTTCAGTGCACAAATCAAGGCGAAGCCATTAGATACCAGACTAGATATCTTTTAGCACATAAATCGAGGCAAAACCCTAAAATATCGACTTAGGCAATTTTAGGCACGTAAATTAAGACAGTCGTCAAATACCAAACCGGTTATCTTTTGGCACGTAAACCAAGGCAAAGCCATCAGATACCAAATTGGATATCTTTTGGCACATAAATCGAGGCAAAGCCATCAGATACCAAACCGGATATCGTTTGGCGCACAAATTAAGGCGAAGCCCTAAAATACTGACTTAGGCATGTAAATCAAGATAAAGCCATCAGATACCAAATCGGGCATCTTTCGGCGTGCAAATCAAGGTGAAACTCTAAAACCCCAACTTAGGTATTTTAGGCATGCAAACCAAGGTAAAGCAGTTGGCTACCAAATCGGATATCTTACGGCGTGTAAATCAAGGTGAATCCTTAAAATACCGACCTAGGCATTTTTAGGCACGCAAAATAAGACAAAGCCATCAGATACCAAACTAGTTATCTTTCGATACGTAAATCGAGGCAAAGCCATCAGATACCAAATCGAATATCTTTTGGCATGTAAATCGAGGCAAGACCATCAGATACCAAATCGGATATCATTTGGCGCACAAATCGAAATAAAGCTGTGGGATACCAAACTGGGTATCTTTGGCGAAACCCTAAAATACCGACTTAGGCATTTTTAGGTACGTAAATCAAGACAAAGCCGTCAGATACCAACCCGATTATATTTCAGTGCACAAATCAAGGCGAAGCCATTAGATACCAGACTAGATATCTTTTAGCACATAAATCGAGGCAAAACCCTAAAATATCGACTTAGGCAATTTTAGGCACGTAAATTAAGACAGTCGTCAAATACCAAACCGGTTATCTTTTGGCATGTAAACCAAGGCAAAGCCATCAGATACCAAATTGGATATCTTTTGGCACACAAATCGAGGCAAAGCCATCAGATACCAAACCGGATATCGTTTGGCGCACAAATTAAGGCGAAGCCCTAAAATACTGACTTAGGCATGTAAATCAAGATAAAGCCATCAGATACCAAACTGGTCATCTTTTGGCGTGCAAATTGAGGTGAAGCCATTAGATACCAAACTAGATTTCTTTTGGCATGCAAGTCGAGGTGAAACCATAAAACACTGACTTAGGCATTTCTAGGCACGTAAATTGAGACAAATCTCTAAAATCTCTTAACTCAATCAAGTTTAGACTTAAATTCTTGTGTTTGTTGTTTTTTTCTCTTTTATTTATTTATTGGAATCTAATCAAAATTTTCTTTCTTAAGTCTTTGCAGGGTAAGACCATTCCGATGCCGAAGAAGTATTACGGCACGGAGAGAGTACGAGAGTAGTACAGAGAGCTCTGCCCGGAGGTACTATCCCGGGTGAGACGGACCGGATTGGGGTATATCGCTGCCTACCCCGTCCGAGAGCTAGATAGCCTGACAGTTTGGGCTCTAGTGGAGAGGTGGTGGCCGAGCACCCATACCTTCCATCTTCCACTAGGAGAGGCGACCATCACACCTCTCGACTTTTATATGATCACGAGGCTTCCTTTTGGAGGGATGCCTGTGGCGTTGACCCCGGGGGACCAGGAGGACCGCATTGATTACTGGAGGAGCATGACAGGGATTCCTGTCACGTATAGGGGTCTATGAGGTAGTTTTGGACTGCATCGTGACCGAATGCGTAATGATGAGACGGCATCGATACCGAATGCGTAACAATGAGATGGCATCGTGATCGAATTTGTTACTATGAGACGCCATCACAACCAAATACGTAACAATGAGATGGCATCATGACCCAATGTGTAACGGCATCGCGACCGAATGCGTAACGATGAGACGGCATCGTGACCGAATGCGTAACGATGAGACGGCATCGTGACCGAATGCGTAACGATGAGAGGGCATCTCGGCCGAATGTGTATCGATGAGACAGCATCATGACTGAATGTGTAATGATGAGACGACATCACGACCGAATGCGTAACGATGAGATGACATCGTGTTCGAAAGCGTAACAATGAGACAGCATCGCCACCGAATGCGTAACAATAAGACGGCATCACGACCGAATGTGTAACGATGAGAGGGCATCGTGATCGAATGCGTAACGATGAGAAGGCATCACGACCGAATGCATAACGATGAGATGGCATCGCGACCGAATGCGTAACGATGAGACGGCATCACGACCGAATGTGTAACCACGAGACGGCATCGCGACCCAATGCCTAATGATGAGACGGTATGGCGACCAAATGGCATCCTGACACCCCTTTTTTTTTTTCCCCCCAGCGCCGTGTGGGTACCATGGCACTGTGGAAATTTCCATGGCGTTGTGGCTTTGGCCATTCTTGTCTATATATATGTGGGGTCCCCCCTTTACATCTCTTACCTGGTTTTGTTCCTAGACTCTGCCCTTTCTTTGTATTTTTTTTTTTTACTTTGAGTGAGATGTCCTTCCGTAGACGTCCTCATCAGTCTTCACACGGTCCTCTTTTGGGCACGACTGATGCAGATGATCGGGTGGGCTGGTACCCATCTGGTACGACGTTGAGAGATACTGCGCACCACATTTGCTGTGCCATCTTGGGGAATTCGTAGACAGTAAGCACACTTACCTTATCTTTTCTGTTGATTAATGCCATCGTAGGATTTATTTATTAATTACTGTCATAATCCCCCCATGGCTCGTAAATCGAGACAAAGCCTAATACCGTAATTTAGGCATTTCAACACACATAAACTGATGTGAAACCAACTTAGGCATTTTTAAGCCTGCGAAAGTAGGCAAAGCCGTATGATACCAAATCGGGCATCTTCAAGCGCGTAAACCGAGGTAAAGCCATCGGATACCAAATTGGGTATCTTTTTGCACACAAATTGAGGTAACTCTATCGGATAGCAAACCAGATATCTTTTTTTGGCACACAAATCGAGGTAAAATCCTAAAACACCAACTTAGGCACTTTAGGCATGCAAGTCGAGGTAAAGCCATCGGATACCAAATCGGGTACCTATTGGCACACAAATCGAGGCAAAGTCATCGGATACCAAACCGGGTATCTTTTGGCATACAAATCGAGGTAAAGCCGAAGGATGCCAAATCGGACATCTTTTGGCATGCAAATCGAGGTAAAGCCGTTGAATTCCAAATAGGGTATCTTTTGGCATGCAAATCGAGGCAAAACCATAAAACACCAACTTAGGCATTTTAGGCACACAAATTAAGACAAATCCGTCAGATACCAAACTGGGTACCTATTGGCCCGTAAATCGAGGTGAAGCCATCAGTTACCAAATCAGGCATCTTTTGGCATACAAATCGAGGTAAAGTTGTCGGATGCCAAACCAGGTATCTTTAGCGTGTAAATTGAGATAAAGCCGCCAGATACCCAATCGGGCATCTTTCATGCGTAAATCGAGGCAAAATCCTAAAACACCAACTTGGGCATTTTTAGGCACGCAAATCAAGATAAAGCTGTCAAATAGCAAATCGGCATCTTTCGCCATACAAATCTAGGTGAAATCCTAAAACACCAACTTAGGCATTTTAGGCATGCAAATCAAGATAAAGCTGTCAGATACCAAATCGGGCATCTTTTGGTGTGCAAATCATGGTGAAACTCTAAAACACCAACTTAGGCATTTTTGACACGCAAATCGGATGTCTTTTGGCATGAAAATCGAGGTGAAATCCTAAAATACCGACTTAGGCATTTTTAGGCATACAAGACGAGACAAAATCGTCAGATACCAAATCGATTATCTTTTGGTGCGTAAATCGAGGCAAACCCATCAAATACCAAACTGGATATCTTTTGGAGTGCAAATCAAGGTGAGGCCATTAGATACCAAACAGGATATCTTTTGGAATGTAAATCGAGATAAAGCTGTGGGATACCAAATCGGGTATCTTTGGCGTATATATCAAGGCAAAACCCTAAAATACTGACTTAGGCATTTTTAAGTACGTAAATCAAGACAAAGCCATCAGGTACCAACCTGGTTATCTTTCGGCATGCAAATCTAGGCAAAGCCGTTAGATACCAGACCGGATATCTTTTGGCGCATAAATTGATGCAAAACCCTAAAATACCGACTTAGGCACGCAAATGGTAATCTTTTGGCATGCAAATTGAGGCGAAGCCATTAAATACCAAACTAGATATTTTTTGGCACGTAAGTCGAGGTGAAACCCTAAAACATCGACTTAGGCATTTCTAGGCATGCAAATTAAGACAAATCTCTAAAATCTCTTACTCAATCATGTTTAGACTTATATTCTTGTGTTTGTTGTTTTTTCCTCTTTTTGTTTTATTTATTGGAATCTAATCAAAATTTTCTTTCTTATGTCTTTACAGGGTAAGACCATCCCGATGCCAAAGAAGTATTGCGGCACGGAGAGAGTGCGAAATTGGTACAGAGAGCTCTGTCCGGAGGTACTATCCAGGGTGAGACGGACCAGATTGGGGTATATTGTTGCCTGCCCCGTTCAAGAGCTAGATAGCTTGACAATTCGGGCTCTAGTGGAGAGGTGGTGGCCGAGCACCCATACCTTTCATCTTCCACTAGGGGAGGTGACCATCACACCTCTCAACTTCTATATGATCACGGGGCTTCCTTTTGGAGGGCTGCTTGTGGCATTGACCCCAGCGAACCAGGAGGACTGCATTGATTACTGGAGGAGCATGGCAAGGATGCGCATCACACATAGGGGTCTTCCTGCCGCTGTTATGAGGCAGTTCTAGACGGAGAAGGGGGTAAGAGACCAGTCGTAACAATGAGACGGCATTGCAGCCGAATGTGTAACGATGAGACGGCATTGCAGCCGAATGTGTAACGATGAGACGGTGATGAGCACATTTATGTGTGAAATCTTAGGGCATAAAACATACATTTTACCACATTGGACAGAGTTACTCGGTGCTTTCTTGTGCTTTTCAGGTTTTAGGTGAATTCTTGTAAAAATGGAGGAGATGATGCTAAGAAAATGTTTTTAAGTAGTTTAGAGGTGTTAATGGCTTGGATCCGTAGCCCATCGAGTCAGCTTCGCAACGGTTCAAACGACACTTGATTCCGAGTTGAAACGAAGAAGTTACGGCCGTTTCCGTAACGAAGCACGAAAATGGTCTACAGGGATTTATTTATAATTATTGACAGTCGGCCGGGGACAAAGTAAAACGGAAGTTCAGATTCCAGGGGCCTTAATGCAATAACCAGAAGTTATATTTCCTGTACCCGAAAGATTCCATTTGGAGGGCTCTGGATAGTCCAACTTCAACTTGAGATATCTTGGGCTCCCGAACTCCAAATTGGACGAAATTTGGGTCTATTTTGGGTGATTTTTCGCAAGGAACACAATGGTGAGGCCTATATAAGCACCCCATACTCCACGTTTTCTGAAGGACAGAATGGGTATTTATTTATTCTTGAAGGAATCCTAGTCATCACCCTTACTCTCTCTCTCCTCCAACTTCTCAAGGGCACTTCTGGAACTCTACTTGGGATAGATTTATTTTGAAAGATATTTTCTCATCTATGGAAGGTTGAAAAATCAAAGATGCTTTGATTTTATTGCTTGGAAAAGATATCTACAAAGAAAAGGAAGCACAAATTAGAATTAGAAATTTACTTTTCTAAAATTAAAAGGTCTATGTAAATAATCTTCTCTTCTTCTTCTTTCTATTTTTTTCTTTTTTTCTTTTTTTCTTTTTTTCTTAGGATTCAAGGCATTGTAAAAGAGGAAGGAGAAGAGAATATTCTCTTTTCTTAGGGAATATTTCTCCTACACTTCCCCCTTCTCTCTTCTCCTCTCTTCCTCTATAAATACCCCTTGCCCTTTGGGTTGTAAGAAGTTAGTTTTTTAGTTCAGTTTTTAGTTAGTTTCTAGTTCAATTTTAATTCAGTTTTTAGTATAATTTTTAGTTCATTCACTTAGTAAAATTTCTTTTCTTCTTCTCCTTCTAAGTTGTGATTTTTGGCTTTTCTAAGTTCTAGTTTGCTTTTTGATTTTCATTTAATGGTTGTAATAGGTTTAGTTTATGCTTTAATTTTAATTTAAGTCTTCAATTGGGTTGTAATTTCTTAATTCTAGTTTAGGTTTTAAGCCTTCTAGTCTAAGTTCTTAAGTTGATGACAAGACTTGAAGATTTAGAAGAGGAGGCCAAGGTAAGTTTATAAAGTATTCAAGCTTTTCAGTTACATTCATGCAAGCACATCCAGGTTTTACTATCTAAACTCTCAATCTCATTCTCCCTCTCCTATATCTCTCTCTCTATCTTCTTCTTCTTCTCCCTCTATTTCTTTTAATTTTTTTCATATGGTTGTGGTATGTGGATGCACTTTTATTCCCTTATTTCTTTTTATGTGGTTATGAAGTGTGGCTGCATTTTTGTTATTCCTTCCAATTTACGTTAGTTTGATAGGTTAGATGCTCATGTGTTAGGACGCCAACTTAATCCCTTAATTTTGTTAGATAATTATGAGTTAGGATGTATTAATTTTCATTAGTTTGATTAGTTTAATTTAACACTTTAATTTGGTTCACTTTGCATTACTTTTAAGTTAGTTAAATAGAAACATCTTTTTACCTTTTTTTAAGTCATCCCGTCTCACACGTTCTCTCCCTCTCTCCCATCTCACACGTTCTCTCCCTCTCTCTTACTCTCCTAGTCGAACCCAATTCCCTTGGATTATTTTTTCGGTTTTTTTTATTTCAAAACCCATATCACTTCTCCCCTAAAAAAGAGGGATGGATTTCAAAAAGAAGGGAGACGGATTGGATTTCAAAAGGAAGGGGGGAGAGTTAAAAAGGGGATATATATTCAACAAGGGAGGAAAAGGAGGAGTTCGTTCTTAGTTTTTTGAGAGGAGGCTAGCTCTACGGTTTTGGGAGAAGAAGACTTGAAGAAGAAGAAGAAGAGGAGAGGAAGAACATCTACCATCGCCATTGCTGCCATTGCTTCTACTCTCTTGTTCCCTCTAATTCCTTTGCTTATATCCCTAACTTCTTTTTATTTCACTTATGTTAAATGAGTAACTAAACTTGCTGCTGTTTTTGGGAAGATGATACTTTAAAGATGATTTAATTATTCATTCTCTTTTATTATTGATTGTTTGGAAAAGACTTAGGCATCTCATTGTGATTTTTGTGTAATCATGTTTACATCTAGTTAGGGTAATTTGTTTCAGTGATTCAATTTAACCTACCAAGCAATAGTATTGAATTGATTCATGTGGTCGTATCGATGATACGGTATACCTGAGTGGATTGTGCGTACCCGAGTTCTTTGAACTTTCGATTCATTGTAGCGATCGGACGACAATTTTGCCAAGATACTTTACACCTAGAAGGGACCCTATTTTCTGTGGTTGTCATGGGGCTTGTAGTCGCCATGAGCCAAATATGAGAGAGTTTGAATGATGAATCTGAATTAAAGTTGATTCAACCTAAAAATAGTAATTTCTCACCATCTTTTATTTGATTTAATCAGTTGCTAGTGTTAGCTTTAATTTAATTAATTTGCATTTTTAGTTCCACCTTAGACTTGATTTAATTTTGTGCAACTTAGCCTCTGTTCCTCGTAGTTTGATACCCGTACTTTCCATTGTATTAGTGTTTAGTTAGGTTTATTTTTGATTGGTTCAACGACTCGATCAAGCGGCATCACGATCAAAAGTGTAACAATGAGATGGCATCACGACCGAATGTGTAACGATGAAACAGCATCGCAACCGAATGCGTAACGATGAGATGGTATCGATATCAAATGTGTAGCGGCATCGCGACCGAATGTGTAATGGCATCGCGACCGAATGCATACCGATGAGACAGCATCGTGACAAAATGTATAACGATGAGACGGCATTGCGACCGAATGCGGAACGATGAGACGGCATCGCGACCGAATGAGTAACGATGAGAGAGCATCACATTCGAATGGGTGACAATGAGACGACGTTGCGATCGAATGCGTAACGATGAGGCGGCATCGCGACCAAATGCATAACGATGAGACGGCATTGCGACCAAATGAGTAACGATGAGACGGCATCGCGACCGCATGCGTAATGATGGGACGGTGTCGCGACCAAATGCATAATGATGAGACGGCATCGCGACCAAATGCATAACGATGAGATGGCATCATGACCGAATGGGTATCGATGAGACGGCATTGCGGCCGAATGTGTAATGGCTTCGCGATCGAATGCGTAATGATGAGAGGGCATCCGACCAAATGTGTAACAACATCGCGACCGAATGCGTAACGATGAGATGGCATCGCGACCGAATGCGTAACAATGAGACGGCATCACGATTGAATGCGTAACGATGAGACGGCATTGTGACCGAATGTGTAACGATGAGACGGCATCGTGACCGAATGCATAGCGATGAGATGGCATCGCGACCGTATGCGTAACAATGAGATGGCATCGTGACCGAAAGCGTAACGATGAGACAACATCGCGATCGGATGAGTAAAGATGAGATGGCATCGCGTTCGCATGTGTAACGATGAGACGGCATCGCGATCGAATGGCATCCTGACACCCCCTTTTTTTTTTCACGGCACCGTGTGGGTACCACGGCCCTGTGGAGGGTCGTCCACGGGACCGTGGCTTTGGCCATTCTTGTCTATATATCGGTGGGGTCCCCCCTTTACATCTCTTACCTTGTTTTGTTCCCGGACTCTGCCATTTTTTTATTTTTTTTGTTTTTAGTACTTTGAGTGAGATGGCCTTCCGTAGACGTCCTCATCAGTCTTCAAACGGTCCTCTTTTGGGCACGACTGATGCAGATGATTAGGCGGCCTGGTACCCATCTGGGACGAGGTTGAGAGATACTGCATGCCACATTTGCTGCGCCATCTGGCGGCATTCGCAGGCAGTAAGCACACTTACCTTATTTTTTCTATTGATTAATGCCATTGTAGGATTTATCTATTAATTACTGTCATGATCCCCCAAGGCTCGTAAACCGAGACAAAGTCCTAATACCATAATTTAGGCATTTTTGGGCACATAAACCGATGTGAAACCAACTTAGGCATTTTTAAGCCCGCGAAAGTAGGCAAAGCCATATGATACCGGGCATCTTTTGATGCGTAAACCGAGGTAAAGCCATCAGATACCAAACCATGCATATTTTGGCACACAAATCGAGGTGAAATCCTAGAACACCAACTTAGACATTTTAGGCATGCAAATCAAGACAAAACCGTCAGATATCAAATTGGGCATCTTTCGGCATTCAAATCGAGGTGAAACTCTACAACACCAACTTAGGTATTTTTAGGCACACAAACCAAGGTAAAGCCATCGGCTACCAAATCGGATATATTTTGGCATGCAAATCAAGGCAAACCCTAAAATATTGACTTAGGCATTTTTAGGCACGTAAAATGAGACAAAAGCCATCAGATATCAAACCGATTAACTTTTGGTGCATAAATCGAGGTGAATGCTTCAGATACCAAACCGGATATCTTTTGGCATGAAAATTGAGCCGAGGCCATCAGATACCAAATCGGATATCTTTTGGCATGTAAATCGAGATAAAGCTGTGGGATACCAAATCAGATATCTTTGGTGCACAAATCGAGGCAAAACTCTACAATATCGACTTAGGCATTTGTAGGTATGCAAATCAAGACAAAGCCGTCAAATACCCACCCGGTTATCTTTCGGTACGTAAATCAAGGCGAAGCTATTAGATACCAGACCACATATGTTAAAGTGCACAAATCGAGGTACAACCCTAAAATACCGACTTAGGCATTTTTAGGCACATAAATCGAGACAGTTGTTAGATACCAAATTGGTTATCTTTCATCACGTAAACTGAGGCGAAGCCATCAGATACCAAGCCGAATATCTTTTGGCATACAAATTAAGGCGAGGTCATCAGATACCAAACCAGATATCTGTTGATGCACAAATTGAGGCGAAGCCCTAAAATACGACTTAGGCATTTCTAGGCATGTAAATCAAGATAAAGCCGTCAGATACCAAACTGGTCATCTTTTGGCATGCAAATTGAGGCAAAGCCATTGGATACCAAATTGAATATCTTTTGGCATGCAAGTTGAGGTGAAACCCTAAAACATCGACTTTGGCCTTTCTAGGCACGTAAATTGAGACAAAACTCTAAAATCTCTGACTCAATCATGTTTAGACTTATATTCTTGTGTTTGTTATTTTTTTCTCTCTTTTTTTTCTATTTATTGGAATCTAATCAAAATTTTCTTTCTTATGTCTTTGCAGGGTAAGACCATTCCGATGCCGAAGAAGTATTGCGGCACGGAGAGAGTGCGAGAGTGGTACAGAGAGCTCTGCCCGAAGGTACTATCCCGGGTGAGACAGACCGGATTGGAGTATAACGCTGCCTACCCCGTCCGAGAGCCAGATAGCCTGACAGTTCGGGCTCTACTAGAGAGGTGGTAGCCGAGCACCCATACCTTCCATCTACCACTAGGAGAGGTGACCATCACACCTCTTTTATATGATCATGGGGCTTCCTTTTGGAGGGATGCCTGTGGCGTTGACCTCGATGGACCAGGAGGACTGCATTGATTACTGGAGGAGCATGACAAGGTTGCGCATCACGCATAGAGGTCTTCCTGCCACCGTTATGAGGCAGTTCTGGACAGAGAAGGGGGTGACAGACCAGTCATAACAATGAGAAGGCATCGCGATCGAATGCGTTGATGGGACGGCATCGCAATCGAATGCGTAATGATGAGACGGCATCGCGACTGAATGGATAACGATGAGATGGCATTGCGACCAAATGCGTAACGATGAGACAGCATCGCGATCGAATGAGGAACGATGAGACTGCATTATGACCAAATGCGTAACGATGAGATGGCATTGTGACCGAATGTGTAACGATGAGACGACATCACGACCGAATGCTTAAGATGAGATGGCATCACGATCGAATGTGTAACGGCATTACGACCTAATGCATAACAATGAGATGACATCGCGACCGAATGCGTAATGATGAGAGGGCATCACGATCAAATGCGTAATGATGAGAGGGCATCGCAACCGAATGGGTAATGATGAGACGGCATCACGACCAAATGCGTAACGATGCGATGGCATCGCGATCGAATGTGTAACAATGAGATGGCATCGCGATCGAATGCGTAATGATGAGACAACATCACGACCGAATGCGTAACGATTAGAAGACATCACGACCTAATGCGTAACGATGAGACGGCATTGCGACCAAATGTGTAATGATGAGATGGCATCACGACCGAATGTGTAACGATGAGACGGCATTACGACCGAATGTGTAATGGCATCGTGACCAAATGCGTAACAATGAGACGGCATCGCGATCGAATGCGTAATGATGAGACGGCATCGCGATCGAATGCGTAATGATGAGACGGCATCATGACCGAATGCGTAATGATGAGACGACATCTCGGCCAAATGCGTAACGATGAGAGGGCATTGCAACCGAATGGGTAACTATCACACCCCAAACCACCCCCTATGAGGATTAGGTAGGTGACTCGAATTTCATAATGGCAATCCACCAAATCCCACGGATCGAGAAGCAGTTAATACACTCACGAACACACATCCAAAGCATTATCACAAATAATATCAAAGTGTTGTAGATAATCTACAATTAAACGAAGAAAGAGAAAGCGTAGCGATACGGGAAACGATTGTGATATATTTTCATAAGTAAAGATTGTTCCATTCCCCATTACAACCCCCAAACTAAACAGTGAGGACTGACATATACATAAGTTGAAGTAAAAGTAACTATGTCCAAACATATTGGTTTGGTTTTTTGGTTTGCTCTTGGTGATTTGGGAGGGAGTGTTTTGGTTTGCTCTTGGTGATGGCCGGCAGGCCATTAGCTTCGGCTAATGGTCCTCCCCTTCTTCTCAATCCGGGAGGAAGGGAAGGTGGGGGGAATATCAGCTTGGGGGAAGGTGGTGCTGCTCTTGGTGGCTCGGGGAAGGAGGTGTGGCCTACCCTTGGTGGTTTGGTGGGGGATGGTGCTCCGGTGGTGCATGGGGAGAATATTGGAGATGGTGTGGTACAGGTTCAAGAACCGATTCAGGCTGCTGCCCTTGAAGGGGCTGGGAAAGATGGTAATACTCAGCATAATGAAGATTTTGAGAATGGTGTTAGAGATTCGAGGAAGGGGAAGGCTGGTGTTCCTTGGTCTACTCTTTTTTCTTCTTCTTCTTTGACTTATGGTGATGGTCTCAAGCTGTCCTATGTGAAACCAGAGTTGATTGATGGGGTTTTGGCTGCAAAATGCCCGGAGGCAATGGTCAGCAAGGGACTTGAACGGTGGAAGAGCACCCTTATGGGGCACTTCATTGGTGGCAGGCCAAGCTTTACCTTTGCAAGGGATGTTTTATTGAAACAGTGGCAGATTGCAGGTCATGTTGATGTTAATTTATTAGAGAGTGGAATTTTTATTTTTCGCTTTAATCTTGAAGATGACAAAGTTAAAGTCCTTGAAAGAGGGCCGTGGTATGTTCAAAGAAAACCAATGATCTTGCGCCCTTGGAGTCCAGATGTATCCTTAGAAAGGGTGAATTTATGCTCTGTCCGGTATGGGTCTCGTTACCCAATCTCCCCTTTCATTTCTGGTCTTAAGCTCTCGGTTCTATCGAAAGTGTTATTGGCAAGCCTATTGTGGCAAATAAAATGACAAGTTCTATGGAGAGATTGTCTTATGCCCGCTTGTGTGTGGAAGTGTCTGCTGATAAGGAGCTTCCTTTGGCTGTTCCGATTTATGGAGAAGATGGACTCGCATTTAATCAAAAGGTGGTTTATGAGTGGAAACCCCTCGATGCAAACACTGTATTGTGTTTGGTCACCTCTTGGATTCTTGCAAGATTGGGAATAATGGTCAAACTCAGAAATCCTCTCAGCCGAGAAGAGAGTGGCGGGTGAAAGGAACTTCGGGGACTGTTGAAGGAGCATTGGCTGGTGGTGGTGGTGCTGATGGGCAGGAGGTTAGTGATGATGTAGCTTCTAAGCAGCCGATTGCCCTTGCTGGATCCGATGATAGAGAAGATACTCTAGTGAAGGCAGATCCCTTATTTGCAGGAAAAGACAAGGGTAGAGGAGATATTGCTACTGACAAGGGGAAGGATGTTGTCCATATTAATGCTTTTGCATTGTTGGAAGATCTAACGGAAGAGGTTGCATATGATCCAAAGGAGCTGATGTTGGATGCTGATTCTTGCAATATTTTGTTAGGAGATGGGCTGGATGATGAGCAAGAGTCAAGGGATTCATTAAATAAGAAAGATGGGGAGAAGAGGGTTGGTGTGGAAAATCTGGAAAATTCAAATGTCATGAAAGAGACAGCTGGGTCTTCTCCTACTAAAGCCTATGCGTTGGCCATGAAGAAAAGAATAGTTGAGGGTGGAGAGAGGGTCGATGGAGTAAATATGGAGAGAGAGAATGATGTCAATGACTACACAATTCAGGAAGCTGAGACCCCTAGCGTGCTGTGCATGGAAGAAGGAGGAATAATTGGGGCAGATTTGGAGGAAATAAGTTTCACCCCCCCCAACCTGTAGCTATTATCCCTAATGTGGATAGCTGCCCTTTCTTGACTCAAAATTCAAAATCTGTTTTGGTGGAAAGTGATCCTAGTGCTTTATCTATGGATGGAAAGGCAACTAAAATTAATTCTTTAAATAGGGATGGTGAGGTGGCAACTTTGGAATCTCTGAAGATGATTGATCCAAATCCGTTGGTGGGTGCTGCTGGGGCGCCTATGCAAGGTGATAACAGAGCTGAAGATCTGTTGAGATCAAAGGAGAAACGGATAATTCCAGCTAAGCCCTCGGCCAATATGGAAAGACTAAAGAAGCAAGCTGCGGACATTCGATCAATTCAAGGGCTTTCTGGAAAAGGTATGGGTCAATCTGGTTCTATTTCTTATTCTATTCTAGGCCGAACCATGGGGAGGGGGTCTAAGTTCCAGGCCCAACGGGTTCTTGTAAACCCGAAAGACTCTAGTGAGGTTAAGGGAGATGGACCTAGTACGGGTGGAGTTGATGGCTTTAACCTGGTTGCTAAATGAAGTGTTTAGTTTGGAATGTAAGAGGCATGATGCCTCAACCAAACAGCTGGGGATTAAGAAGGTGTGCAAAGACCATCAAGCTAAATTGGTTTGTCTCTTGGAAACTAAAGTTAGATTGGAGAACTGTGCTGCCATTTTTGATAATTTTATTTCAAATTGGAAATATGTGCATAATGGGGAGATTGATAATACTATTCGGATTTGGTTGGGTTGGGATCCTAATTTCTTTAATGTTGAAGAAACTCGAAAATCTAAGCAGTTTATTCATGTTAAGGTGTTGGTTGTGGGTACCTCAAACTCTTTTTGTGCTGTAGTGTATGCTCTAAATACTATGGCAGGCGGAAGGATTTGTGGGAAGATGTGGGGAGTATTCTTGGTCTTGTTACTACCCCTTGGACTGTTTTAGGGGACTTCAATGTTACTCGGCATCAAAATGAGAAATTTGGTGGGGAACCTGTTCGGTTGGAGGCTATTGATGATTTCAATAATTTTATTGATGACTCTGGGCTGATTGATTTAAAGTGGAAAGGGGAAGCTATGACATGGAATAAGAGACAAAGTGGCGATGCTAGGATCTCTTGTAAGCTTGATAGAGTGTTGGTCAACTTGGCTTGGGTGGATTTGTTTAGATCTTCGAGGCTACTTTTTACCCTCCAGGGTCTCTCGACCACTCTCTAGTAGTCTTGCTGTGTTAGAGGAGGCTAATTTCGGACCTAAACCTTTTAGGTTTTTGAGGCTTGGATTGGCAGGGATGGTTATGATGAGATGGTTCGGGAGGGCTGGGAGCAGCCAGTTAGTATGGTTCTCAATCCTATCATGAGGTTTGCAGCCCGGTTAAGGAATGTTAAAAAGGAACTGAAAAAATGGAATAAAGAGTGCATTGGAGATGTTTTCATTGCGGTGAAGGCTGCAGAGGCTGATTTGTTCCAAATTCAATGCAATCTTGGTGATCACCCGATAACTGGAATCTGGTTCTTTTGGAGTCTCAAGCTAAGGTGAAGTTATGGGAAGCTTTGGCCATTGAAGAAAAATTCTTGAGGAGAAATCAAGGGTGAAGCATATTCAGTGGGGATGGGAATAATAGCTTCTTTCACAAGTCCATGATCTGCAGCGAGAATAGGAAGCATATTTTGGAAATTCAAGGGGAAGGAGGTGACATGGTTAAGGATTCCAACCAAATTAAAGATGAAGCTGTCTCTTTCTATAAGAAATTATTTGGGACTGATTCAGTGGATGGTGGTTTTTTTCCTAGCACGGTTCCCTTGCAATACGGATTATCCCATGCCCAACAAGAAGGTCTTATTGGGAGGGTGTCCAATAAGGAGATTATGGAGGTTGTGTTTGCTATGAAAAATTCCAAAGCTCCAGGACCGGATGGGTTTGGGGCTGCTTTCTTCAAGCATTCTTGGGAAGTAGTTGGTGAGGATTTGACTTTGGCAGTGAAATGGTTCTTTTTGAAGTCTCGCCTTCCAAGTTCGATTAATGCTACTTTTATTAGCTTGATTCCTAAGACGGAGATGTCTCTTCTTTTCTTGGATATAGGCCCATAGCTCTTTGCAATCTTTTTTATAAGATCATTACTAAAATCTTATCTAATAGATTACAAGGAGTAATTGGGCAGGTGGTAAGTGATTCCCACGTCAGCTTTTATCAAGGGGAGGTCTATTGTGGACAACATCCTTGTCTGTCATGATGTGGTTCGAGGTATAGAGCGAGAAAGGATCTAGCCCAACAGCGATCTTGAAGATTGACCTTCATAAAGCGTATGACTCCCTTAGTAGGAAGTTCTTGTTTGATTTAATGGACAGAATGGGTTTCCCACAGAAGTTTATTGGTTGGGTGAAGGCTTGTGTTGATACTCCTTGCTTCTCCATCCTATTGAATGGAAGTCCTACTGGTTTTTTCAAAGGGGGTAGGGGAATACGGCAGGGGGACCCTATTTCGCCATATTTGTTCACTATTGCCATGGAGGGGTTTTCAGCTTTGATGAGGAAGTTGGAGGTGGAAGGCAGCATTAGCCTGCTTCCCAGGTGTAAGTGTTCCCACCTTTCCCACCTTATCTTTGCCGACGACTTGATGATCTTTGTGAAGGCCACCACAGATTCTGTTTCGGCCTGCCTGGGGACCCTGGATGATTTTCATACCTACTCTGGGTTGAAACTCAATAGGGCTAAGTCCTCTATTATTTTAGGGGGCCTCACCCACACGGCCAGACTGCAACTTTTGGAATTAACGAACTTTGTGGATACCAAGTTACCTATCCGGTATCTAGGTGTTCCTCTCATTGCTCGAAAGCTGGCTTTTGCAGATTGTTCTTCCATTTTGGATCGAGTGAGGAGTAGGCTTCATGGTTGGAAAGCTCGGCTCTTATCCTTTGCAGGGCGGCTTCAACTTTTAAGCTCTGTTCTTCAAGGCTGCTACATTTACTGGTCAGGGATTTTCGGGCTGCCTGGAGCTCTAAAGAATAAGCTGGAATCCATCTTCTCCAACTTCCTTTGGTCTGGCCCATCTCTTGATCGTAAGGTACATTACATCTCTTGGGATAAGATTTGCAAACCTAAGGCTGAAGGGGGCCTTGGTATTAGGAGAATTTCTGATATGAATATTGCAGGGATTTTTAAACAAATTTGGTGGATTGCCTCTAAGAAAGACAGTCTTTGGGTTAGGTGGGTCAATACCCGCTACCTAAAGAAAGATTCTATTTGGACTGCAAAGATCCCCCCAAAATTGCTCTTGGGTTTGGCGGAAAGTCCTCAAATTTAGAGATCAGGTTGAGCCACATATCCATCATATTTTTGGGAATGGCCAAGCTACTAGACTTTGGTTGGATAATTGGCATCCTAAAGGGGTTTTGATTAAAAGATATGGAGATCGGATCCGTTATGATGCCGGTTCTCACCGGCTTGCCTTGGTTTCGGACTTTATTAGGGATGGCCATTGGCATCTGCCCCCTCAGGGTTCTTTTGATCTGATCACTATTTCGAGGGATCTCCCTAGTATTCCTATTGTGAGTGGTGAGGAGGATCTTATTGTTTGGAAGGAAACTTCTAATGGTCTCTTTTCTACCAAGTCGGCTTGGGATCTTATTAGAAGTAGTGCAACAAAGGTGGATTGGAATAAGCTTGTTTGGTTTCCTGGTTTTTTTCCTAGGCACTCTTGTACTACCTGGAGGTGCCTGATGGGAGGGTTGCCAACTAAAGACCAACTCATTAGAAGGAATATTGCTGTAGGATAGAATTGCGTCCTGTGTTGGGGAGGTTTGGAGAGTCATGCCCATCTCTTCTTTGCCTGTCCCTTTTCTAATACCATTTGGGATAGGGTTAGCTCTATGTGTTCTATCAATGGCAAAGGACCTGCTACCCTGACTGATGTGGTCAATTGGCTTTCTCATGTGGTTTGTGCTAAAGATAAGATGGATTTTATTCCCAAGCTTGCTTTTTGTGCCACGATTTATCATGTTTGGTGGGAGAGGAATCAACGGCTCTTTAGTAATCAGTCAAGGTCTTATGATAAGATCCTTGAAGACATCAAATTTGATGTTTCCACTAAAGGTTCTCAATGTCCGTTATTGGCTGCCCATACTCCTAGGAATCAATTTTTGGTTGACAAGTGGGGGGTCCAAGTGCAGTGGGCCAATTCGGCTCCCAAAATCTGTTTCTGGCCAAAGCCCCCTGCTCAATTGATTTCTCTCCATTGTGATGGGTCCTTGAAAGGAGATAGAGCTGCTTATGGGGGTCTCATTCGTGATTCCTTAGGAGATCCGATTCTGGCCTATGTTGGTAAAGGGTCGGAAGCTTCGGTTCTTAGCATGGAATTGATAGCTATCCACAGAGGAGTGGTTTTGTGCATAGAGAGGAACCTTCGTTATATTTCTATCAGATCTGACTCAAAGTTGGCCGTGGAGATTGTTACAGATGTGATTGGCTCCCCCTGGAATGTTTATGCTTTGAAGTACCAGATCATCTCTAGGTTGGACCAGTTGGCTCGCTATGAAGTGAGGCATGTTTGGAGAGAACTGAACCAACCGGCGGACTTTATTGCTTCCATAAATAGTGGGGATGGGGAACCTATTATGTATCCTCAAGAGTTTCATGAGGACCTAATGCAGCTGATTCATGATGATTCTGTTGGTAAGGCCCAGTTTAGGCCTCCATAATTGGGTTTGGGTGGTTCTCCTTGAATATCCGAGGGGTTTGTGCTCGGAGGTGTGGGGCCTCTTTCTCCTCCTTAGGTCTGTCTAAGGGGTGTCAGTAGGTTCCCTTCTCTTGTATCTTTCTTTTCTTCTTCTATACATTCACAAATTACTTATCAAAAAAAAAAAAGTAACTATGTACAGGGCGAGATAACTCAACCCCAAAAAGAAAAGAAGAAACTAAAACAGAAACAAAAACATGGATAAACTCCTAACAAAATCCAAAATGGAGTCCCCAAGACAAAAGCATCAAGAGCACCCTTCACGGGTCATCTTCAGTAACCACTGAGAACGCTCGCATCATCGGCACGACCTCCATCGGGGTCCATACCAATATCATCATAACCACCATGGCTCTCCTCTGCGAAACAAGCCTCCATGCCACAGTGGCATCTATCTGAACAATCATCTAAAAGAAAGAAAAACATATATAACAGAGTGTGAACCCCACTGAGCCTGTGAGTAAAACATATCATCATGCATGCATATGCAACCACAATCCACATGATCCTACATGATATGCAAGTCCAGATTTATTTATTAGCCACCTATCAATACAGCTAAGGTAGGTTAGTCCTACTACAATCCCCAATACATGTATCCCTGGTGCAGGCTTGGTTACTCCTTCCCGCGATACACCCATTGAGTTGTCGGAGAGAACTAGTCGGCCCCAGCATCTCCCTACCCAGGTCAGCCCGACCGGCCCTTTGTGATTAGACTTGTGAGGTAACCGATTTAATATCAAATTCACCCTTTCGGTGCTTCCTAGGTTAAAGCTCGAGGCATCCCAGCATATAGCCGAGGCTACCCAGCATATTCGCCCGAGGTTTTACGGTAGTCCTCATATTCATCCAACACTTTAACCCCTGTTGCAAGGGTACGTAGCACGAGTGATGAATCTTTAACCCCATGTCTATATGGCATCGTATGAGTCAGGCAGTGTCAACCGTATCCCATACTACGGGCTACCACAGGCCTCATTTCCAAGCCAACTATGGCATCTAGTCTATCAATCACAATCATCATGATATATTCAAACAGAGTTGATCAACAGTCACACGATGTGTAATAATTATGAAATTGTAATTGATCAAGTAACACAACATTATAATTATCGAATTTATTGCTGGCATAATAACAATTATGTTACACGTACATACATGATAACATTTCACTCACCTGGGTCTGCTTCTATGAAATTAGTTGTAGTTTCAGTTTCGGCTGCAGTCTGGCAGTAGGCCTCGAGATCAAGCCCTAAGTATAAATAAAAAATATATCATTTAATATTCCAAACTATTTTTGGATGTCTTAGGGTTGATCTAGGCTCACTGGGTTGACTCGGTGCACAATCAGGTATCACTTGGAATTCTCTGGGCCTTGCACTGGGCTTTAGGCCTAAGTCCCAGTGCATCATCCAGAGAATGTGGTCTAGGGGCAGAATGGTTATTTACACCTGCAGTACATGGTTCAAGGTCATAACAGCCTTACAACACTGATCCCAATTCAGCAGTGATGCAGGACCAACACAGACAGGGTTTCTAAGCCCTGCGGGGCCCACTTAGGTACCTAAGGTATCCATCATTAGGATAGATGTGAGGAGGGGTATTTTGGTCATTTACCACCTCCTTACACTGTTTACATTCCATGGGTAGAGGTCCCCAAAGCAGATCAGCAAAATTACCCCTTTTCATTCTCTGAGCGATGTCTCTTGGTGATGTCTGCATCGCCCAGAGCCTGCTTAACACGTGAACAGGCTCCAATTCCTATGTTTTGCACCATGGGCAGTGCCTTGATCATTCCCCCATGCATGTTAGGTCATCACCCCCTGGGGTGTAGTTTGCACTGGACTTCATGGATTTTTACCTGGGCCCACCACTTGGCTGCCAGGAGCTGCCCAGATAGCCTAGTGAATAGTAATCCAGTATAGCTTCAACTGCAGACCATGGATTTGGCTGCATGCAAGGGTTGTTTCACATGTATTAAGGTAATCTAAGGTTGCTGCAACTCATGGCTAGGTTGCATGCAGCCAGGGTACACAGATCTGAGTCCAGACTGCCTGTTCTTGGTGTAACAGTGTAGTGCAGTCTGGCACAGGCATGGGTTTCGGTCTCTGGTATGTAACAACAACCAAAACTCCATTAAACAGCTCAGATCCTCCATGCATCATGTTTGCATGTTGGATATGAGGTGGTTCATGGCAGCCCCCTGCTGTTCTGGGCTGCCAATGGCCAGAAATGCTACCAAACAGCAGAGATGCATGGAGAAGAATGGTAAACAGCAGCATAGTAACAGGTGTGGGTATAGTTTTTATACTTGAACAGATTGGGTAGGCTGTTGGAACAGATTGGATGCAAGGGTGAGCTCTTCCCCTTCTTCTCCTTCCTTTCTTCTTCCTCTCCTTCTCTTTTTCTCTCTTTTCCTTCTTCTTTCTCTCCTATGGTTTCAACAGTGTTTGGAACCTCTAAAATAAGGCTGGGGTCCCCTATTTATAGACCAGCCCCCTACTGAGGCCAATTTTGCTGCCTAGGTCCCTTTTGGAAATGCATTTTTAATTGAATTTCTAGTCATTTTGGGCTCTCTGGTGGGGTCCACAGCCAAGGGTATGAGGTGGTCCCCCAGACTCCCTTCTACCTATGGAGGGTGCCCATGTCCAGTATGGGTGGTCTCCACACATCTGCTGATTAAAATAATGCACTTTTCCACTCTGGGCGATGTCTCTGGGTGATGTGTACATCGCCCAGAGATTACAGCAAGGTTGTTTCTCTTTGGGCTTTCACAGGGGTTTCACCCAGGGTTAGGGCCTTGCACCCACATGCCACTCAAGGCCCTTTGCACCTAATTTCAGGTGTGGGACACACATTCATGGAGAGGAGAGAGAGTACCTGGAGTCCAAGAAGTACATTATGCTGTGGGCAGTGCAACTGCAAGGATCTGCAATCCATCTTCTGACAGGTATGTAGGAGGACATCCTTGGGGGTTCTCCATTAAATTTAATCACTGGGATGATACTCCATAGTGTGCTAGGATGCCATGTTAGGGGTTGCTGTCCTCTAATTAAAAATTCCAACCAGTCAGGGACAAGTTTGACATTTCTCCCCACCTTACAAAAATTTTGTCCTCAAAATTTTACATTGTTGCTCGAAGAGTTGGGGATACTTTTCTTTCATCTCTTCTTCACGTTCCCACGAAACCTCTTCTATGGGATTGTCTCCCCATCGAACCTTCACAAAGGCGACCGTGCGGTTATGAAGATTATGTTCCTTCCTATCCAATATCTTCGTAGGCTATTCTTCATAGGTCATATCCACGTCCAACTATTCAGGTTCAGTTGATAGTACATGTGTCGGGTTGTTGATATATTTTCTTAGCATCGACACATGGAAAACATCGTGGACGCCTTGCAAAGATGGTGGTAATGCCAGTCGGTATGCTACAGGTCCCACTCTGTTGAGAATCTCATAAGGACCAATGAATCTTGGGCTCAACTTGCCCTTCTAGTTAAAACATAACAATCCCTTTGTTGGAGATACCCGGAGGAATACCTTTTCTCCGATATTAAATTCAATATCCTTTCTCCGATTATCAGCATAACTCTTCTGCCTTGATTGGGCCGCCTTGATTTTCTCTCTAATGATATCTACCTTGTCACAGGTTGCTTGTATCATCTCTGGCCCGAGATATTTTCGTTCACCAACCTCGTCCCAATACAACGGGGTTCGGTACTTTCGACCATAAAGAGCTTCAAACAGTTCTAGGCCAGTGGTGGAGTGTTAACTATTGTTGTATGCAAATTCCACCAAGGGTATGTGGGCATCCCAATTGTCGTTCATTTCCAAAACACAGGCTCTAAGCATGTCTTCCAGAGTCTGGATAGTTCTTTCAGATTGTTCGTCTGTCTACAGATGGAAAGTCGTACTAAGATTTAGCTGAGATCCCAGTGCCTGTTGTAAACTTCTCCAAAACCTTGAGGTAAATCGATGATCCCTATCAGATACAATACTGACAGGCATGCCGTGCAAGCGGACTATATTTTCAATATACAGTTGGGCAAGCTTCTCCATTGAATGACTTATTTTGATTGGTATGAAGTGGGTTGCCTTTGTCAGTCCGTCTACAATCACCCAAATTGCATTCATTCTCTTCCTAGTGTTGGGAAAATTTGTCACAAAATCCATAGTAATCCTTTCCCACTTCCATTCAGGTATAGGAAGCGGCTGCAACAATCTATACGGTCGGTGTCTCTCCACTTTAATTTGTTGGCAGGTGAGGCATTTGGACATGTATATTGCTATGGTCTCCTTCATCCCAATCCACCAATAGTACTTCTTCAAATCTTTGTACATCTTCGTGCTTCCAAGGTGGATTGAATAGGGTGAGTTGTGTTCCTCTTTAAGGATTCGGTCTTGGACATCATAATCATCAGGCACGCACAACCTGTTTCGAAACTTCAATGCCCCATCATGGGCCAATGAAAAATCTGGGTCCTTATAGACTCCTTGTTGCACTTCCCAGATTATTTTGGCCAACTCGGGGTCCAATGGTTGCTTTGCAATTACCTCCTCTCGTATCGACGACTGTAAATCCATAGCTGCTAATTGTATAGCCGTCCCTTCGATCACGAGTTCTAGATCAAACTTTTGAGCTTCTTCAATCAACTGCTTGCTTATGACCAAGGAAGCGAGGGATGCAGTCTGAGATTTCCTGCTTAACGCATTCGCTACAACGTTGGCCTTGCCGGGGTGGTATTGGATCTCATAGTCCTAATCCTTCACCAGTTCTAACCACCGCCTCTGTCTCATATTCAACTCCTTCTGGGTGAAGAAATACTTCAGACTTTTGTGATTGCTGAAGATTTCACTATTTTCACTGTATAGGTACTATCGCCATATCTTTAACACGAAGACTACCGCTGCCAATTCTAAGTCATGAGTGGGGTAGTTCTTTTTGTGTTCCTTCAGTTGTCTTGAAGCATAGGCGACCACTTTTCCTTTCTGCATTAACATGCCACCCAATCCCGTTCTGGATGTGTCGGTGTATACCACCATTCCTCTAGTGCCATCCGAAATGGTCAAAACTGGTGCTGTTTCTAGCCGGTTCCTTAACTCTTGGAAGCTCGAAGTCGCATGCTTCATTCCATTTAAACTTTGCGCCCTTCTTTGTTAGCTTTGTCATGGGCGCCGAGATGCGCATGAAATTTTTAATAAACCGGCGGTAATACTCGGCCAAACCTAAGAAACTTTGGATCTCAGTGGCACTCTTCAGAGTCTCCCACTCGAGAACTGCTTTCACCTTGTCTGGGTCCACTTTAATGCCATCCTTGGCGATGATATGCCCCAGGAATCCAATTTGGTGAAGCCAAAATTCACATTTGCTAAACTTGGCATACAACTGGTGTTCCCACAGTCGCTGCAACACGAAGGTAAGGTATCGAGCGTGCTCTTCTTCACTCTTGGAGTACACCAGAATGTCATCAATAAACACAATGACAAATTTATCCAACACGTCATGGAATACTCTATTCTTCATGTCCATGAACGCTGCCGGGGCATTGGTTAACCCAAACGATAAGACCAGGAATTCATAATGTCCGTATCGAGTTCTAAATGCCATCTTGTGAATATCGCCGCTCTTGATCTTTAAGTGATGGTATCCGGACCTAAGATCAATCTTGGAGAAAACTCTTGCTCCCTGTAGTTGTCAAATAGGTCGTCAATGCGTGGTAACGAGTATCAATTTTTGATGGTCAGCTTATTCAGCTCGTGGTAGTCGATACAAAGCCGCATGCTACCATCCTTCTTCTTTACGAATAGCATGGTTGCTCCCCAGGGAGACACGCTGGGTCGTATGAAACCTTTCTTCAGTAGGTGTTGTAATTGGACCTACAACTCCTTTAACTCAATAGGTACCATTCGATATGGTGCCTTGGATACCGGTGCTACACCAGGGGTCAGATCAATTACGAACTCGGTCTCGCGATCAGGTGGTAGCTGGGTCAGATCTTCTGGAAAAATATCAGGAAATTCTCTGACGATGTCAAGTTCCTCCAAGGGCTTTATCCTTGCCTCAGAGTCCATTATAGTGGCCAAAAAGCCTTGACATCCTTCGTCCAGCAACTTTTGTGCCTGGAGGGCGGATAAGGCTATCCTTTTGGGTTTCCTCATCGGTTCACTTTGATAAGTGAAACAGACCCATCCTTTAATTTGAATACTATCTTCTTTTCGGCACACATGACGTTTGCTCTATAGGCGGATAGGCAATCCATGCCTAATATCACGTCAAAGTCTTTCATATCGAGCTTTATTAGCCGTGCGGTCAAGTTCCTTTTACAAATTTCTACCTGGCAGGGGTCATAGACTTCTTTCAAGCTCACGACACTACCCATTGGTGTGTTGACTACTAAATCGTGCCCGATGTCTCTCGGTTGATCTTTCATCCTACTCGTAAAGGTGGTGGAAACAAAAGAGTGGGATGCGCCTGAGTCGAATAGCACTCGTGTAGAGATGGTTGAGACACTCAGGGTACCTAGGGTTTGTATATAGTTTAGGTCACAATATACACTGGTTTCCCCTACAATTTAGTAGAGTTCAGTGGACTTTACCTATCATTACATCGGGGTTTGCCTCAGCTTCTTCATTGGTTAATGCGAACGCCTTTCCTTGCGTCCAATTGTCCCGTGCCTAAAAAGGTCTAGCGTAGGACTGATTCGGTGAGTAATTGATGTACCCACGCTGCCTGTATTCTTTGGCCATGTGCCCTCTTTGTTGCACACATAACACTTATAAGGTGGAACAACTGGTGTTGAGACTTGGCTCACTTGACTTGTGGCTGGTCAGGCTGACGAAGCTGCTGTTGTCGCTTGACTCGTAGCCGGTTGAGTAGGTCGATTGAAAGGGGGCGGAAAGGATTTTGACCCACATTCGGCTTTCGGTACGGAGTTAGATTGGGGTTTGAACTGGTTCCTCAAAAAACCTTATTTAGCCAACCAAAGGTCTGGAAGTTACTTGGCCTTTTGCCTAACCTGAGTGACGTCATAACCTTCTCTTTCTCTTTCTCTTTAAATCTGTCTTCCATAGTCTTCACCTTGTCGACCATCTGAGCATAATCTCGGATGTCCATAATTGACAGAACTTACCCGATCTCAGGTTTAAGTCCCTTCTCAAACTTCTTCGTCTTACTGACTTCCCCTTTCAGGTGTTCTGGAGTGAAATGGAACAGATCTTCAAACCGTTGTTGATATTCCAGCACTGACTTGGTTCCTTGTACCAGTGCTTAGAACTCAGCTTCTTTTCTATCCCTAAAGCTCTCTGGGAAGTAGTTCTTGAAGAAAACTTCCTTAAATTGCTCCCACGTGGGATTCGGATGAGCGGCTTCAAGGTTTGGCTTAGTAGCCTTCCACCAGGCTTCAACCTCATTCTATAGCTGATAACCCGCACATATCAGCTTTTACGCATCCGAACACTCGAGCACATCAAATGCCTTCTCTAATGTGCTAATCCACCGTTCCGGCTGCATTGCCTTGGAATTTAACCTTGAAAACATGGGTGGTTGGAGTTTCTTGAATCTCTCCATTACCTTAGCGGTAGAGTTTTTCGCTAAGTGTTGAGGCACAAGTGGTGGGAAAAGTACGGGCCGGTTGGGTGGTGGAGGTGGTATTGCACGCTCATGCATCATGGCCACAAATTACGTAGACATTTGACCCAGCAGTTCTTATTGTTGCTGCATGGTCTGCATCATAGTAGTCATGAAAGCATTCACCTCACCGGCTGCTATACCCAGCTGAGGTGCCGCAGCAGTGGCTTGAGCAGCCGCTAGTGCCCCTGACGAAGCAGCCGATGCTTCAGAATTTTGGGCCTCGGTTCCATTCTGCAGTTCAACCTCTGCTATAACGCGAGGGTGTTTTCCTTGATGACCACCTCAAGAACTTCTTGTGTTGACCATGGTTGCTTATCTGAAAAGAGCAACATGTTCAATAATCCAACACTCCTTATCGAGGCCAACAAATAATTCCTAGTTAATACATGTGCATACCTATTCAACAGTTCTAGTGAATTCATGTAGTCATACCAGCAAGGTATGTTTTATTGGCTTATTCATTCAGTTCTTACTTTTATTTGTTTTGTGTCATGTTATGCATGAGGTTTGCTTGAGTTTTAAAAATATTTTAACAGTAATTCTTTTAATTATGTACCGGTGCCTAACAGGCAAGTCTCTGTAACTGCCAACTAGTGATAATGTTTTGCACGTAAAGGTAGGCTAAATCACCTCTAACCTCTTCTGCTAGGGATAGGTAAGTAGCTTGATCCACAGGTCCACTGGCGTCCGCAAGAGCTAAGTAAACTACTAATTGGTTCTCGACACGGGCTTGTATCTCACGTATCCTGATCAGTCTTCTCCTCAGTTGCCTAATATATCGCATGTTATTGGGGTCTCCAGGCCTGAATAACGTAGTAAGGTCTTGTCATGAAGAGGTTCTAAGTATCAAGTCACTATAGATACTTAATTAAAGAATTAAGTACATGCCTACAGGAATTTAAGTAGTCATGAGCAGGAGAAAATAAATGGGTTGGCTCGAGGCATCTTAGCGTCTAGGGGGTTCAACTTGACTGGACAACCTATCGGATCCTGTTCTTGGTTGACCTAGGTTGTGGGTAGGGTGAGATCTACGCTCCCTAAAATCTCATAAATACATATTACAACATACCTAAATACCTATGTTTAGTTTGCGTAGCATCACTCCACCTTGGTTCATACACACATGGCAATAGGCATATAATATTAAATATTTAAGTATACTCTACTAATTTATAGGTATAGACATAAATATTCATCATCATTCATCTTAAACAAGGAAAGAAATTTCTTAAATTCTCTATGCTTCTTATTTCACATGTTAGCCCGCAAGCATTGCCTTATCTAGTCATAGATGTATTTTTAATTAAATTTAATTTAAATTTTATTATTATTATTTTATTATTTTCTTTATATCCACACATTTGTAAAATCTATATTTTTGTGTGTTACTATGCCATTTCTAGGCAAAACTCACGAGTTCATAAGTATGTATGCAAAACAGCAAATATTCCATTCTCTAGGCGATGTCTCTGGGCGTTAGATGCATCACCCAATGCTATCACCCAGAGAATCGGGGCCCAGCTATAACAGTCCAAGAGCGACCCAAATCATTTCATTTGTTCTCTAGAGCTTCCCAAATACCTAGGGCAGAGCTCCAAGGCATAGTGTGACTATTTCCACACCATATCCACCCATTTCCACGGGTCCTCCGCGATCCTACGCGATCTTGGGTAAGATTCTTCAACTTTTTCCCTTGTTTTAGGTCATTTCCAATGTCTTTCTTGTCTTATTTAGGGTTTTACTAATTTTTCTCTTACCCTAACTAATTCTATCCTCTCCTTTTTGTAGCCCTATGTCTACTAGTCATAGAACGACAAGAAAATTCGTAGCACACAAGAGGCTACGATCCGAGAGCGAGCATTCCTCATCTTCCTCTGTGCCACACACCTCATCGAGAGAGGATTCTTCATCAGAGGAGCAAGATTTTGATCGGTTCCTATTCTCTAGGTATGAGCATTCTTGAGATTGGGACAAATTTAGGTCCCTTAAAATTGTGAATGGGAGGATGGTACAGGTGGACGACTTCCACCAGTACAACTTATATACTAGGTTCAATATCCTAGGTTGGGCTTGTCACACCCCAAACCACCCCCTGAGAGGATTAGATAGGTGACCCGAATTTCCTAACGGCAATCCGCCAAATCCCATGGATCTAGAAGCAATTAATGTCAAACCCTACCCCTGGCTGACTGGAATTTTGATTGAAGGACAGGAACCCCTGATCAGGCAACCAAGAACACTATGGAGTATCACTCCAGTTGTTTGGATTGATGAGAAAAACCTGTGTGGATCATCCTACATGCCTGTCAGTAGGTGGACAGCAGACCCCTGCAAATGTACAGCCCATTGCCTGATATATGGTTTGGATCCCAGGTAATCTCTCTCCTCCTTATAATGGTGGGACCCACCCCTGTAAAAGTGTGTAAAATCTCCTATGGGGCATGTGGGGACAATACCCTGACCAAGGGTCAGACCCCTGTGCAAGCCCATTGAATTTCAGCTTGCTGGAATTCTCTGGACGATGGCACTAGGCGATGCAGCAAGGCCCAGTGACATCGCCCAGTGAGTGATTCTGCATATTAAATTGATTTTTAATTGTGGGGACCACCCAATATGAACATGGGCACCCTCCACTAATAGAAGGAAGTCTGAGGGACCACCTCATACCCTTGGTTCACTATGGACCCCACCAGTGTGCCCATAATCAGTTTAAAAATTGATTTTCAAAAGGGGCCTTCACAGCCAAACAAGCCTCAGTGTGGGTTGGGCTTATAAATAGAAGGGTCTTGAGCTCATTTAGAGCTCTTATTTCTGCTGGAACCGTGAGGAGAGAAAGGAGAGAGGAAGGAGAGAAAGGAGAGGAAGGGGAAGAAGGAAGAAGAAAGAAGAAGAAGGAAAAAGGAAGAGGAGCAGCTGCAGCCCTGCACCAGGCCTGAACCCGAGCTCTATCAGACCTGCTCAGGTATAAAAATACCTATGTATACCTGCTGCCCCATTTCATCTCTGTGTTTAATGTGTTCTTGCTCTCTGGGCAGCCCCGAATAGCTAGGGTTTGCCCAGAACAGCACCAAATCTGCCATGCAAGCGTTAAGCATGGAAGATCTGGGATTTTTATGTAATTTCATTATTCTGATTTGCTGTTTATGGGAACCGATTCTGGCTGTGCACAGTTGCACTGCCCAGATTCACTTCTGGCTGACTGATTGGAGCCCTGGATGTAAGCCATGGCTGCCGAGACCAAACCCTAGGTGGTTGCAGCCTTGAACCACTGTTTTACATCCATTTCCAGCCTTGCATGTGGCTGGAATCGAATTCCAAGTATAGAGAAAACCCTGTGATACTATTCACTGGGCTGTCTGGGCAGCCTCTGGCAGCCAAATGGTTGACTAGATGGATGATCCATTTGGACCAGTAGGAAGACCCCCTTGGGGGCTACACAGCACCCTAACATGCATGGGGTGATGTTGAGCACACTGCCCAAGAAGCCCCACCTTGGAATCTCAGCCCATTTGTCGATTGCAGCCTCTGGGCGATGCAGACATCGACCAGAGCCATCGCCCAATGAATCAAAAATTGCTGGAATGTTGATCTGGCTATGGGAACTTCACCCATTGGTTGTGGGACACTGTGGGAAGTTGGGAAATGGCCAAAAAGCCCTTCCCCACATCTGTCCTTGGTGTAGGAATACTTTGGAACCCTAGTGGGCCCGCAGGTGAAGGAAACCCTGCTGTGCTTGGTCCTGCAGCACAGGCAAACTGTGGACAACACAATGGACCTGATCTAACCTAGGGTCAGGTACAACTATTAAAAATGACCATATTACCCTTGTGCCACTGACACTGGCCAATGCACCGGGATATGGACCTAAGGCCCAGTGCAAGGCCCAGTGATCCCAAATGAGTACCAATCAAGCACCGAGTCAACCCAGTAAGCTTAGGTTAACCCTAGACCTATCAAAGACAGATTGGGAAACTTAATATGACAACTTTTGATTTACATCTAGGAATTGATCCCGCGCTTGAGGTCAACAACCAGACTGCTGTTGGAACTGAGTTTGCAACCGACTATCTAGAACCAAACTCAAGTGAGTGAATAATACTATCATATGTGCATTTGTAATGATGATGATATGCCGGCTAATAAGAATTGAATTATATATGTTGTGTTGTTTACTTCTGTTCAAATTACTCAAATCACTGCATAATGACTGTCTGTTGATCAACACTATGAATTCTTTGATGATGATTGTGATTGTTAGATTAGATGCCATAGTCGGCTTGGAAATGAGGCATGTGGTAGCCCGTAGAATGGGATGCGGTTGACACCACTAGACTCATACGATTCCATATAGACATGGGGCTAGAGTTTCATCACCCGTGCTATGCACCCTTGCCAACAGGGGTTTAGGTGTTGGATGCCTGTGAGGGTGACCATATGTATTTGAGAAAAAAAATGAAAAGAATTGAAAGAACACCGGAATGGTGAATGAAAAGAAATGAAAGAACACTGGAATGGTGAATATGGGCTATAAGCCAAAGAAAAGAATAGAGAAAAGAAATGGATTGCCCTACAGGTTAATCACAGAGGGCTGGTCGGGCTGACCTTAGTGACTGATGCGGGAGCTGACTGGTCCTCTCCGACAACTCAATGGGTGTATCGTGGGAAGGGGTTAGAAGCCCGCCCCAGGGATACATGTATTGAGGATTGTAGTAGCACAAACCTGACTTAGTTGTATTGTTAGGTGACTAATAATAAACTGGACTTGCACATCATGTAGGATCATATGAACTGTGAATTGTGATTGCATGTGCATGCATGATTGATGTTATTTGCTCACGAGCTCAGTGGGGCTCACACTCTGTTATACATTGATTTTCTTAGATGATTTTGCAGATAGATGCCAGTGTGGTCTAGAGGGTCATCTCGAGGAGGAGAGTCTTGGTTGTTACGATGATGTTGGTGTGGACCCCGACGGAGGTCATACTGATCCTGCGTACTTTCTCGGTGGTCATTGAAGAAGACCGTTGAGGAGCGCATCTGATGCTTTTTGTCTTGGGGACTCCTTTTGTTTTAGCTAGGAGTTTATCCCCGTTCTGACTGTGGTTCTATTGTAGTTTTTACTTTCTTTTCTTTTTGGGGTTGAGTATGCTCACCCTGTATATATTTATGTATGTAGTTCTGTTCTTGTCAGCTTTGTTTCTATGTTTGTGGGTTGGTGGGAAATGTATAAACTTTCTTATGTATATATTATCATCATTTCCCCCTATCGCTATGCTTCCTTTTATTATTGAAATTGTAGTTTATCTACTGCACTCTGATCTTGCCTTTGGTAAAGTGACTGAATGTGGTTCCGTAAATGTAAGCACTGCTTCTAGATCCATGGGATTTGGCGGATTGTCGTTATGCAATTCGGGTCACCTACCTAATCCTCCCAGGGGGTGGTTTGGGGTGTGACAGAGCTTGGTATTAGAGCGTGAGGCTCTTCTTACATTCATGGAGTGCAGAACTAGGACTAATAAGTTATAAATAACAAAACAACTAACAACTAAAAACCACAAGGGAGGTAGTTGCAATTAAATAAAAGATGCATAATTTCCATTAAATAAAAGATAATTGTGGCCAAGCCACTACATAAGTCTGATTGAAAGCATTACTTCCATAGTTACATAAATTGAAAAGAAAAGAACACTAAATTAGAAACATCCTAAACAAAGAAAAGTACATAAGCATAATAAAAGAAAAATAGTCTAATCATGTAACATGAGTTGCTGGAAACTAATCAAGAACTACTCAGTGGGAGGTAAGTCATCTGGAGGAGGCTGTGTCTGGCAAGAGTCAACCTTGTAGAACCTATCCCAGAAATCTACCCCGCTCAACAGATCCCACTCTGCTCCCCAAGGAAGCGAAGCCCTGGTCCATCCGAGTCGCCATATCAGAGAGCTGGGTAGCAAGACTCTGAAAGTGTGTCATCATTTGTGTCCACTCTGATGGCCCTGGAACCTGAGAACTAGTGCCACCGGTCGCCTCATAGGCAGGTAAGTCAATAAACTGTGTGCCAAAGTCCTCGAAGTCGCCCTGACCCATGCCCTGCTCCTCTGCATGTAAGCCCTGGGTGTCTTCCTCAATGTCTCTCTACTCCAACCCCTGCACCTCCTCATCGTGCACATCATCACCATGCTCCACTCCCTGCTCCTCCACATCCTGCTGCATCCCCATATGTTCCTCACCCTCTGGTGGATCCTCTCCAGGCACTTTCATCTTCAGAATAGAAGTCTTGTCAATAGGCCTGGATCTGTCCTTCTCAGCGTACTCACCCTCCAACGAAACCCCAAAGTACTGGAAGACTAAAGTGAGGAACTTCCCATAAGGAAGGTTCCCATTAGCTGGGTTCCATGCGTGGTAAAGCATTACCTGAAGTAATAAATATGGGAGGTTTATGACTATACCTCCCTTCCCAGCTTCCAAGAGACAATATGTGATGTATGCCCTCAGCATGGATATGCTGCCTCTGTTCCCACCCTTGGGATAAATGTTGTAGGTCACACACCTACTAATGACCCGAGCACTAGGCTTGTAAGAAGTCTTAGACCTAGGTATGCTCTATGACCCTGTCAATGCTTTGAAGACCGTCCTCTTGGTCTCCAAAGAAAACATCTCTGAAATGTCCATCCGTGGCTGATAGTAAACCCTCTCTCCTGAGTCAAGTAAGCCCAAAATCTCTGCTAATCGAGTAGTGGTCAGACGGACATCCACTCCCTTTACCCTACTCTCCACTCCGAACTCCTTGGTACTAGAAGGCATAAGGTTGTAGTAAAAGTACCGAACCAAGTAGGGATAACATGGCTCGGTGGGTGCCAACATGGGGGTCCAACCCAAAATGTTGAACCTAGTATAGAGATTGTATTGGTGAAAGTCCTCTACCCGGACTACCCGACCATTCTAGATTCAAAATTTTTCCACTCCTTAGCATGTTCATACCTAGAGAAGAGGAAATGATCAAAGTTGGGTTCCTCCGAAGAAGAATCATCACTAGGAGATGAAGGAGGTACTGAGGATGCCGAAGAATCCTCTGACTCAACCCGTAGCCACTTCTGGGCTACTGATTTCCTAGCCATACGATGACTTGTAGACATTTCCTACAAAAAGAGAAGAAAATAACATAGTTAGGGCAAGAAGGTTTAGCAAAACCCTAGCCAAAACATTAGGGAAGCATAAGGAAGAGTTAAAATAGGAAAACAACCAAAAATCTTACCAAGGCACGTGTAGGTACGTGAAGAACTTGAGGAAACACTAAGATTTGGTGTAGAAATGGTCCCCTCACCCTCCAAAGACATTTCCTAGGTGTTTAGAGAAGTTTAGAAGAAGTTGGAATGCAAATGGGCCCCTCTCGAATTTAAAAACCTGCATCTCGATTCTCTGGATGATGGCATTGGGCGATGTGGCAACGCCCAGAGACATCGCCCAGTGAAGGTAATTTTACTGTTTTGGGCTATTTGCATACAAAGACTTGAGAATTGACCATAATAACCTTAATGGACATAAAAATATGAATTTTCTTAATTAGTCAAAAAAAATAATTAAAAAAATAATAAAAATATATATATATAATAAAAATAATAATAACTAATACTTTATTAAATAAACAAAACCTTCTTAAACCCAAAGGGGTGAAATTCCTATATTTATAATAAGTATTTAATATATGTAAATATAAATACATGTGTATAATGACATATGGTGTGTACTATCTAATTATTACATGCTCGAATATTGTGATGTACAAACTGGCTGGGGTGTTGTTGTGTAAACCAGACATAGTTACATAGGTATGTTGTAATACATATGTATTACATGTGGGAAGCGTAGATCTTACCCAAATCGCAGACTAGGTTAGCTGAGAATAGGATTCTAAGGGAAGATTTAGCCAATCGAAACATCTACACGTTAGGGTACCTTGAGCCAACCCAAGAATTAGTTTCATTGATCCTTATTCATCTAAATTCCAATAGATATGCACTTAATTCTTTTAATTAAGTATATCCTGATGCTTAGAACCATTCTTTATTACAGGACCTATTGCCTCAACCAAGGCTGGAGACCCCGGCAATATGATTCATATTAGACATCTACGAGAGAGACTGAGACGGATACGACTAGTGTTGCCCCGAGCCGAGAATCGATTGGATTTTTATTTAGCCATTGCTGTCATTAGTGGAGTAGAAGAGCGAGAGTATTTTATGACTTTAGCTGAAGAGGTAAGAGCTGACATAGAATTTCTACTTGCGATGGAGTTTGTGACCGGGAAGAAGCAGGAGATGCTTGCCTGTTAGACCAGGTAAATAATTAAAAGTCTTTTATTTAAAAATTTGAAATCCCTCATATAGTGCCATGCATAGTATATTGATACATAAGATGCATAAGAAAGTGAAACATAATGCACTCAATAAGACACATCACATAATAAACTAAGATAATGTATCTAACAATCCACCTTACTGGTGTGACTCATGAAACTCATTGGAACTGTGGACTAGCTACTTTAGTTAGGAAATAATTGTTAATCCATACGGATGATATTGGAATATTGAACACGCTCCTCTTTTCATAGAAGCAACAATGGGTAACACCAGAAGAGGTTCTCGTGGTGGTCGTAAAGGAAAACAACCTCGAGTTGTACCAGAGGTTGAGCTACCTAACGGGATTGAGGCTCAACATTTTGAAGCATCGGCTGCTTCGTCCGAGGCACCAGCGGCTGCTCAAGCCACTACTGCTGCATCTCAGCCAAATATGGCAGCTGGTGACGTGACTGCATTCATGACCACTATGATGCGGACCATGCAACAACAACAAGAATTGCTTGGTCAAATGTCCACACAGCTTGCAACCATGATGCACGAACGCGTTGCACCACCACCACCACCCAACCGGCCCATACTATTTCCACCACCTGTGCCTCAGCATTTAGTGGAGAACTCTATCGCCAAGGTTATGGAAAGATTCAAGAAACTCCAACCGCCTACATTTTCCAAAATAACTTCTGAAGCAATGCAGCCAAAACGATGGATCAGTGCCCTAGAGAAGGCATTTGAAGTACTTGAGTGTACGGAAGCACAAAAGATTATATGTGCAGGTTATCAGTCGCAGAATGAAGCTGAAGCTTGGTGGAAGGCTACTAAGCCAAATTTGGAAGCTATTCACCTGAATCCCACATGGGAGCAGTTTAAAGAAGTTTTCTTCAAGAATTACTTTCCAGAGAGTTTCAGGGATAGAAAAGAAGCAGAATTCATCGCATTGGTGCACGGAAGCAAGTCAGTACTGGATTATCAATAGTGATTTGAGGACTTGTTCCATTTTTCTCCAGAGCACCTGAAAGGGGAAGTTAGTAAGGCGAAGAAATTTGAGAAAGGACTCAAGACTGAGATCGGATCAGTGTTGTCAATCATGGACATTAGGGATTATGCTCAGATGGTCGACAAGGCGAAAACTATGGAAGATAGATTTAAGGAGAAAGAGAAAGAGAAAGCTGTGACATCATCCGTGGGCAAAAGGCCAAACAATTTCCAGACCTATGCCTGGCTAAATAAAGTTTACCGTGGAACCAACTCAGGCTCCATCTCGACTCCATATCGTAGGCCAAACATGGGTTAGAATCCTTTCCGCCCCACATTCAACCGACCTGCTCAACCGGCGATGAGTCAACCGACAACAGCAGCTTCGCCAGCCCGACCAGCAACAAGTCAAGTGAGCCAAGCCTCAACACCTGCTGCTCAACCCTTTAAGTGTTACCAGTGCAACAAGGAAGGGCATATGGCCAGAGATTATAGAACGCGTGGGTATAAGAATAACTTGCAGAATCATCCCTACGCTAGGTCTTTCTAGCCACGGGACAATCAAACGTGAGGAAAGGTGTTTGCGATGACGAATGAAGAAGGTGAGGCGAATCCCGATGTATTGACAGGTAAGTTGCTAAACACTACTAACTTATAGGGACTAATTGGCTTACTACATGTAAGATAAATTACCTACAAACCCTAGGTACCCTGAATGTCTCAACCATACCCGCACGAGTACTATTCGACTCGGGCGCAACCCACTCTTTCGTCTCCTCGATCTTTGCTAGTAAGATGAAGGATCAACCAAGAGCCATTGGGCATGAGCTAGTAGTCAGCACGCCGACAGGAAGTGTCGTGAGCTTGAAGAAGGTCTATGACCCTTGTCAGATTGAAATTTGTGGGAAGAAACTAACCGCACGATTGATAAAGATGGATATAAAGGACTTTGACGTAATACTAGGCATGGATTGGCTATCCGCCTATGGAGCAAACGTCTTGTGTGCGGAAAAGAAGATAATGTTCAACTTGAAAGATGGGTCAACTTTCACCTATCAAAGTGAACCCAAGAAGAAACCCAGGAGAATAACTTTGTCAGCCCTCCAGGCGCGAAAGCTGCTTGATGATGGATGCCAAGGCTTTTTGGCCACAGTAATAGATAAGGAGGCAAAGATAAAACCGTAGGAGGAACTAGAAGTCGTCAGAGAATTTCCTGATGTCTTTTCGGAAGATCTGACGTAGCTACCACCTGACCGCGACATAGAATTTACAATTGATTTAATTCCTGGTGCAGCACCGGTATCCAAGGCACCATATCAGATAGCGCCAATCGAACTGAAAGAGTTGCAGGTTCAACTCCAAGACTTGATGAAGAAAGGATTTATACGACCCAGTGTATCACCCTGGGGAGCACCCGTGCTGTTTGTTAAGAAGAAAGATGGAAGTATGCGGCTGTGTATCGACTACTGCGAATTGAATAAGCTGACCATCAAGAATCGATATCCGCTGCCGTGTATTGATGACCTATTTGATCAGTTACAAGGAGCACAAGTTTTCTCCAAAATCGATCTTAGGTTGGGATACCATCAATTGAAGATCAAGAATGGTGATATCCATAAGACGGCATTCCGAACTCAATACGGGCATTACGAATTTTTGGTTTTGTCGTTCGGATTAACCAACGCCACGGCAGCATTCATGGACATGATGAATAGAGTATTCCATGACGTGCTAGATAAGTTCATAATAGTGTTCATTGACGACATCCTGGTGTACTCTAAGGATGAGGAAGAACACGAGCGACACCTTAATTTCGTGTTGCAGCGATTGCGAGAACACCAGCTCTTCGCCAAATTCAGCAAATGTGAATTTTGGCTTCACCAAATTGGATTCCTGGGGCACATCATCACCAAAGACGGCATCAAAGTAGACCCAGGCAAGGTGAAAGCAGTCCTTGAATGGGAAACTCTGAAGAGTGCCACTGATATACGAAGTTTCTTAGGACTGGACGGATATTATCGACGATTTATCGAGAATTTCTCACGGATTTTGACACCAATGATAAAACTTACAAGGAAGGGAGCCAAATTTGAATGGAATGAAGCATGTGAGAAAAGCTTTCAAGAATTAAAGAACCGTTTGGTAACAACTCCAGTTCTAACCATTCTGGACGGCACTAGAGGAATGGTGGTATACACCGACGCATCCAGAATAGGATTGGGTGGCATCCTGATGCAGAGAGGTAAAGTGGTCGCCTACGTCTGCAGACAATTAAAGGAACACCAAAAGAACTACCCCACATATGATCTAGAATTGGCAGCGGTAGTTTTCGCTTTAAAAATCTGGCGACATTACCTATATGATGAAAAGAGTGAAATCTTCAGCAACCATAAAAGTTTGAAGTATTTCTTCACCCAGAAGGAGTTGAACATGAGACAGAGATGGTGGTTGGAATTGGTGAAAGACTATGATTGTGAAATCCAGTACCACCCCGGCAAGGACAACGTTGTTGCGGATGCATTAAGCAGAAAATCTCAGACTGCAACCCTCGCATCCTTAATTATAAGTGAGCAGCTAATAGAAGAAGCTCAAAATTTTGATCTGGAACTCGTGATCGAAGGAACGGCTATGCAATTAGCAGCTATGGACCTACAACCGTCGATACGAGAGAAAATAATTGCGAAGCAACCATTAGACCCCGAGTTGGCCAAGATAATTTGGGAAGTTCAACAAGGTGTCCATAAGGACCTAGATTTTTCCTTGGCCCGTGATGGTGCATTAAAGTTTCGAGATGGACTGTGCGTGCCTGATGATTTTGACGTCCAAGACCTAATCCTTAAGGAGGCGCACAACGCATCTTATACAATCCACCCTGGAAGTACAATGATGTACAAAGATTTGAAGAAGTATTACTGGTGGATGGGAATGAAGGAGACCATAGTAATATACATGTCCAAGTGCCTCACCTGTCAATAGATCAAAGCAGAGAGACACCAACCGTATGGATTGTTGCAGCCACTTCCCATACCTGAGTGGAAGTGGGAAAGAATCACTATGGATTTCATGACAAATCTACCCAACACCAGGAAAGGCATGAATGCTATTTGGGTGATTATAGACGGACCAACAAAGGCGGCACACTTCATACCGATCAAGATAAGTTACCTAATGGAGAAGCTTGCCTGCATATATATTGAAAACATAGTCCGGTTACACGGTGTGTCTGTCAGTATTGTGTCTGACAGAGATCCTCGGTTCACTTCAAGGTTTTGGAGAAGTTTGTAGAAGGCATAGGGATCTCAACTAAATCTTAGCATAGCTTTCCATCCGTAGACGGACGGACAATCAGAAAGAACTATTCAGACTTTGGAGGATATGCTCCAAGCGTGTGTTTTGGAAATGAATGACAGTTGGGATGCTCACATACCTCTAGTGGAATTTGCATACAATAATAGCTATCACTCCACCATTGGCATGGCACCATTCGAATTATTGTATGGACGGAAATGTAGAACTCCGTGATATTGGGATGAAGTTGGCGAGCGGAAATTATCTTGGACCTGAGATGATACAAGCGACCTGCGACAAGGTGGATATTATACGAGAAAAGATCAAGACGGCCCAGTCAAGACAGAAAAGTTATGCGGATAATAGAAGGAAGGACATCAAGTTTGAAGTCGGAGAAAAAGTATTCCTTTGAGTATCTCCAACTAAAGGATTGCTACGATTTAACAAGAAAGGCAAGTTGAGCCCAAGATTCATTGGTCCTTATGAAATACTCAATAGAGTGGGACCCGTAGCTTACCGACTAGCAATACCACCATCTTTGTCAGGCGTCCACGATGTTTTTCATATGTCAATGCTGCGAAAGTACATTAACAACCCGACACATGTACTATCAACTGAACCTGAACAGTTGGACGTGGATATGACCTACGAAGAGCAACCCACGGAGATATTGGATAGAAAGGAGCATAACCTCCGTAACCGCATCGTCGCTTTTGTAAAGGTTCGATGGGGAAACAACCCGGTAGAAGAAGCTTCATGGGAACGTGAGGTGAAATGAAAGAGAAGTATCCTCAACTCTTCGAAATGCATGGTAAGCAAATTTCAAGGATAAAATTTTTGTAAGGTGGGGAGAAATGTCAAACCCTACCCCTGGCTGACTGGAATTTTAATTGAAGGATAGGAACCCCTGATCAGGCAACCAAGAACACTGTGGAGTATCACTCATGTGGTTTGGATTGATGAGAAAACCTTGTGTGGATCATCCTATATGCCTGTCAGTAGGTGGACAGCAGACCCCTACAAATGTATAGCCCATTGCCTGATATATGGTTTGGATCCCAGGTAATCTCTCTCCTCCTTATAATGGTGGGACCCACCCCTGTAAAAGTGTGTAAAATCTCCTATGGGGCATGTGGGGACAATACCCTGACCAAGGGTCAGACCCCTGTGCAAGCCCATTGAATTTTAGCTTGCTGGAATACTCTGGACGATGGCACTGGGCGATGCAGTAAGGCCCAATGACATCGCCCAGTGAGTGATTCTACATATTTAATTGATTTTTAATTGTGGGGACCACCTAATATGAACATGGGCACCCTCCACTAATAGAAGGAAGTCCGAGGGACCACCTCATACCCTTGGTTCACTGTGGAACCCTCTAGTGTGCCCAGAATCAGTCTGAATCAGTTTAAAAATTGATTTTCAAAAGGGCCTTCACAGCCAAACAAGCCTTAGTGTGGGCTGGGCTTATAAATAGAAGGGTCTTGAGCTCATTTAGAGCTCTTATTTCTACTGGAACCGTGAGGAGAGAAAGGAGAGAGGAAGGAGAGAAAGGAGAGGCAGGGGAAGAAGGAAGAAGAAGGAAGAAGAAGGAAGAGGAGCTGCTGCAACCCTGCACCAGGCCTGAACCCGAGCTCTATCAGACCTGCTCAGGTATAAAAATACCTATGTATACCTGCTGCCCCATTTCATCTCTGTGTTTAATGTGTTCTTGCTCTCTGGGCAGCCCCGAACAGCTAGGGTTTGCCCAAAACAGCACCAGATCTGCCATGCAAGCCTTAAGCATGGAAGATCTAGGATTTTTATGTAATTTCATAATTCTGATTTGCTGTTTATGGGAACCGATTCTGGCTGGGCACAGTTGTACTGCCCAGATTCACTTCTGGCTGACTGATTGGAGCCCTGGATGTAAGCCATGGCTGCAGAGACCAAACCCTAGGTGGTTGCAGCCTTGAACCACTGTTTTATATCCATTTCCAGCCTTGCATGTGGCTGGAATCAAATTCCAAGTATACAGAAAACCTTATGACACTATTCACTAGGCTATCTGGGCAGCCTCTGGCAGCCAAATGGTTGACCAGATGGATGATCCATTTGGACCAGTAGGAAGACCACCCCGGGGGCTACACAGCACCCTAACATGCATGGGGTGATGTTGAGCACATTGCCCAAGAAGCCCCACCTTGGAATCTCAACCCATTTGTCGATTGCAGCCTCAGGGCGATGCAGACATCGCCCAGTGAATGGAAAATTGCTAGAATGCTAATCAGGCTATGGGAACCTCACCCATTGGCTGTGGGACACTGTGGGAAGTTGGGAAATGACCAAAAAGCCCTTCCCCACATCTGTTCTTGGTGTAGGAATACTTTGGAACCCTAGTGGGCCCCGCAGGTGAAGGAAACCCTGCTGTGCTTGGTCCTGCAGCACAGGCAAACTGTGGACAGCACTATGGACCTGATCTGACCTAGGGTCAGGTACAACTATTAAAAATGACCATATTACCCTTGTGCCACTGACACTGACCAATGCACCGGGACATGAACCTAAGGCCCAGTGCTCGCAAATGAGTACCAATCAAGCACGGGGTTAACCCAGTAAGCTTAGGTTAACCCTAGACCTATCAAAGACAGATTGGGAAACTTAATATGACAACTTTTGATTTATATCTAGGAATTGATCCCGCGCTCGAGGTCAACAACCAGACTGCTGTTGGAACTGAGTTTGCAACCGAGTATCTAGAACCAAACTCAGGTGAGTGAATAATACTATCGTATGTGCATGTGTAATGATGATGCTATGTCGGCTAATAAGAATTGAATTATATATGCTGTGTTGTTTACTTCTGTTCAAGTTACTCAAATCATTGCATAATGACTGTCTGTTGATCAACACTATGAATTCTTTGATGATGATTGTGATTGTTAGATTAGATGCCGTAGTCGGCTTGGAAATGAGGCCTGTGGTAGCCCGTAGAATGGGATGCGGTTGACACCACCCGATTCATACGATGCCATATAGACATGGGGCTAGAGTTTCATCATCCATGCTACGCACCCTTGCCAACAGGGGTTTAGGTGTTGGATGCCTATGAGGGTGACCATATGTATATGAGAAAAGAAATGAAAAGAAATGAAAGAACGCCGGAATGGTGAATGAAAAGAAATGAAAGAACACCGGAATGGTGAATATGGGCTGTAAACCAAAGAAAAGAAAAGAGAAAATAAATGGATTACCCTACAGGTTAATCACAGAGGGCTGGTCGGGCTGACCTTGGTGACTGATGCGGGAGCTGACTGGTCCTCTTCGACAACTCAATGGGTGTATCGAGGGAAGTGGTTAGAAGCCCGCACCAGGGATACATGTATTAAGGACTGTAGTAGCAAAGACCTGACTTAGTTGTATTGTTAGGTGGCTAATAATAAACTGGACTTGCACATCATGTAGGATCATATGAACTGTGAATTGTGATTGCATGTGCATGCATGATTGATGTTATTTGCTCACGAGCTCAGTGGGGCTCACACTCTATTATACATTGTTTTTCTTAGATGATTTTGTAGATAGATGTCAGTGTGGCCTGGAGGGTCATCTCGAGTAGGAGAGTCCTGGTTGTTACGATGATGTTGGTGTGGACCTCGACGGAGGTCATACCAATCCTACGTACTTTCTTGGCGGTCATTGAAGAAGACCGTTGAGGAGCGCATCTGATGCTTTTTGTCTTGGGGACTCCTTTTTGTTTTAGCTAGGAGTTTATCCCTGTTCTGAATGTGGTTCTGTTATAGTTTTTACTTTCTTTTCTTTTTGGGGCTGAGTATGCTCACCCTGTATATATTTATGTATGTAGTTCTGTTCTTGTCAGCTTTGTTTCTATGTTTGTGGGTTGGTGGAAATGTACAAACTTTCTTATGTATATATTATCATCATTTCCCCGTATCGCTATGCTTCCTTTTATTATTGAAATTGTAGTTTATTTGCTGCACTCTGATCTTACCTTTGGTAAAGTGAATGAATGTGGTTCCGTGAATGTAAGCACTGCTTCTAGATCCGTGGGATTTGGCGGATTGCCATTATGCAATTCGGGTCACCTACCTAATCCTCCCGGGGGATGGTTTGGGGTGTGACAATTAATACATTCACAGACACACACATCCATAACATTACCACAAGTAAGATCAGAGTGCTGCAGATAATCTATAATTATAAAAAGAAAGAGAAAGCATAGCGATACGAGAAATGATTGTGATACATATACATAAGTAAGATTTGTTCCATTCCCCCTTACACCCACAAACAGAACAGTAAGAACTGACATACACATAAGCTGAGGTAAAGGTAACTATATACAGGGCGAGATAACTCAACCCCAAAAAGAAAAGAAGAAGCTAAAATAGAAACAAACACGGGGATAAACTCCTAACAAAAATCAAAATGGAGTCCCCAAACCAAAAGCATCAAGAGCGCCCCTCACTAGTCTTCATCAATAACCACTGAGAACACTCGCATCATCGGCACGACCTTCGTTAGGGTCCACACCAATATCATCATAACCACAAGGGCTCTCCTCCTCATAATGAGCCTCCATGCCACATTGGCATCTATATGCACAATCATCTAATAGGAAGAAAACATATATAACAGAGTGCGAGCCCCACTGAGCCCGTGAGTAAAACATATCATCATGCATGCATATGCAACCACATTCCACATGATCCTACATGATATGCAAGTCTAGATTATTTATTAGCCACCTATCAATACAGCTAAGGCAGGTTAGTGCTACTACAATCCCCAATACATGTATCCCTGGTGTGGGCTTTGTTACCCTTTCCCGCAATACACCCATTGAGTTGTCCGAGAGGACCAGTCAGGTCCAACGCACTAATCCATGGTCAACCCGACCAGCCCTCTGTGATTAACCTGTGAGGTAACCGACTTAATATCAAATTCACCATTTTGGTGCTTCCCGGCATGTAGCACAAGGATGAACTTTGTTTGGCTTATAGCCATAAATCACCTATTGGTGCTTCCCAAGCATGTAGCTCGAGACTTCCCAGCTTATAGCTCGAGGCATCCCAGCATATTGCCCAGGCTTCCCGACGTAAAAGCCCGAGGTTTTACAGTAGTCCTCACAGGCATCCAACACCTTAACCCCTATTGGCAAGGGTGCGTAGCACGGGTGATGAATCTCTAGCTCCATGTCTATATGGCATTGTATGAGTCAGGCGGTGTCAACCGTATCCCATACTACGGGCTACCACAAGCCTAATTTCCAAGCCGACTATGACATCTAATCTAACATTTACAATCATCATGATATATTCAACAGAGTTGATCAATAGTCATACAATGTGTAATAATTATGAAATTGAATCTGATTAGATAACACAGCATTATAATTAAAGAACTTAATTGCTGGCACAATAATGTTGTTACACGGACATACACGATAACATTTCACTCTCCTGGGTCTGATTCTATGAATTCAGTTGTAGTTTCAGTTCTGACTGTAGTCTTGCAGTAGGCCTCGAGCGCGGGATCAAACCCTAAGTATAAATAAAAAAATATGTCATTTGATATTCCAAACTATTTTTGGATGTCCTAGGGTTGATCTAGGCTCATTGGGTTGACTCGGTGTACAGTCGGTCATCACTTGAAATTCTCTGGGCCTTGCACTGGGCCTTAGGCCTATGTCCCGGTGCATCATATGGAGATTGTGGTCTAGGGGCAGAATGATCATTTACACCTGCAGTACGTGGTTCTAGGTCATAACAGCCTCACAACACTAACTCTAACTCAGTAGTGCTGCAGGACCAACACAGACAGGGTTTCCAGGCCCTGCGGGGCCCACTTGGGCACCCAAGGTATCCATCATTATGGATAGATGTGAGGAGGGGTATATTGGTCATTTACCACCACCCTATACTATTTACAGTCCATATGTGAAGGTCCCCAAGGCAGATCAGCAGAGCTGTCACTTTTTATTCTTTGGGCAATGTCTCTGGGTCATATCTGCATTGCCCAGTGCATCGCCCAGTGCCTGCTTAACACGTGAACAGGCTCCAATTCCTAGGTTCTGCACCATGGGCAGTGCCTTGATCATCCCCTCATGCATGTTAGGTCATCATGGACCCCTTGGGGTGTACTTTGCATTGGACCCCATGGATTTTTACCTGGGCCCACCACTTGGCTGCCAGGAGCTGCCCAGACAGCCCAATAAATAGTAACCCAGTATAGTTTCAGCTGCAGACCATGGATTTGGCTGCATGTAAGGGTTGTTTCACATGTAATACAGTAATCTAAGGCTGTTGCAACTCATTTCTAGGCTGCATGTAGCCAAGGCACACAGATCTGAGCCAAGACTGCATGTTCCTGGTGTAACAGTGCAGTGCAGTCTGGCACAAGCTTGGGTTTCGGTCTCAGGTGTAGAACAGTCATCAAAACATATTCAAAAAGCTCAGATCCTCCATGCATCATGTTTGCATGTTGAATCTGAGGTGGTTCATGGAAACCCCCAGCTGTTCTGTGCTGCCAATAGGCAAAAAGGCTATCAAACATCAGAGATTCATAGAGAAGAATAGTAGCAGCATCACAACAGCAGGTATAGGTTCAGATTTATACCTGAACTGAGCTGAGAATGGATGTTGGAGCGGATCTGATGCAAGGTGAGCTCTTCCCCTCCTTCTCCTTCTCTTTCCTTCTTCTTCTCCTTCTCTTTTCTCTCTTTTCTTTCTTCTCCTTCTCTCCATGATTTCAATAGTGCCTAGAGCTTTAAAATGAGCCTAAGGCCTCCTATTTATAGGCCAGCCTCCTACTTAGGCCTATTTGGCTGCCTAGGTCCCTTTTGAGAATGTGTTTTTAAACTAATTCTCAGCCACTCTGAGCACTTAGGTGGGGTCCACAGGGGTCCAAGGGTATGAGGTGGTCCCCCAGACTCCCTTTAACCTATGGAGGGTGCCCATGTCCAATATGGGTGGTCCCCACACATCTGTATAATAAAATAATGCATTTTCCACTCTGGGTGATGTCTGCGTCGCCCAGTGCAGCAGCTAGAGATTACAACAAAGCTGTTTCTCTTTGGGCTTTCACAGGGGTTTGACCCAGGCTTAGGGCCTTGCACCCACAAGTCACTCAAGGCCTTTTGCACCTATTTTCAGGTGTGGGACCCACATTCATGGAGAGGAGAGGGAGTACCTAGAGTCCAAGCAGTACATTATGCTGTGGGCAATGCAACTGCAAGGGTCTGCAATCCATCTTCTGATAGGTATGTAGGAGGACATCCTTGGGGGTTCTCCATTAAATTCAATCATTGGGGTGACACTCCACAGTGTGCTTGGATGCCATATCAGGAGTTCCTATCCTTCAATCAAAATTCTAGCCAGTCAGGGGCAGGTTTGACATTTCTCCCCACCTTACAAAAATTTCATCCTCGAAATTTTCTTACCTTGTAGTTCAAAGAGTTGGGGATACTTTTCTTTCATTTGTTCTTCACGTTCCCACGAAGCCTCTTCTATGGGATTGTTTCCCCATCGAACCTTTACAAAGGCGACCGTACGGTTACGGAGGTTATGTTCCTCTCTATCCAATATCTTTGTAGGCTGTTCTTCAAAGGTCATATCCACGTCCAACTGTTCAGGTTCAGTTGATAGTACATGCGTCGGGTTGTTGTTATATTTCCTTAGCATCGACACATGGAAAACATCTTGGACGCCTAGTAAAGATGGTGGCAATGCTAGTCGGTATGCTATGGGTCCCACTTTGTTGAGAATTTCATAAGGACCAATGAATCTTGGGCTCAACTTACCCTTCTTGTTAAAATGTAGCAATCCCTTTGTTGGGGATACCCGAAGAAATACTTTTTCTCCGACATTAAAGTCAATGTCCTTCCTTCGATTATCGGCATAACTCTTCTGCCTTGATTGAGCCGCCTTGATTTTCTCTCTAATGATATCTACCTTGTCACAGGTTGCTTGTATCATCTCTTGCCCGAGATATTTCTGTTCTCCAACCTCGTCCCAATATAACGAGGTCTGGCACTTCTGACCATAGAGAGATTCAAACGGTGCCATGCCAATGGTGGAGTGGTAACTATTATTGTATGCAAATTCCACCAAGGGTATGTGGGCATCCCAATTGTCATTCATTTCCATGACATAGGCTCTGAGCATGTCTTCCAGAGTTTGGATAGTTCTTTCGGATTGTCCGTTCATCTGTGGATGGAAAGTTGTACTAAGATTTAGCTGAGATCCCAGTGCCTTTTGTAAACTTCTCCAAAACCTTGAGGTAAATCGAGGATCCCTATCAGATACAATACTGACAGGCACGCCATGTAAGCGGACTATATTTTCAATATATAGTTGGGCAAGCTTCTCCATTGAATAACTTATCTTGATTGGTATGAAGTGAGCTGCCTTCATCAGTTTGTCTACAATCACTAAAATTGCATTCATTCCCTTCCTGGTGTTGGGTAGATTTGTCACAAAATCCATAATAATCCTTTCCCACTTCCATTCAGGTATAGGGAGCGGCTGCAACAATCCATACGGTCGGTGTCTCTCCACTTTAATTTGTTGGCAGGTGAGGCATTTGGACATGTATATTGCTATAATCTCCTTCATCCCAATCCACCAGTAGTACTTCTTCAGATCCTTGTACATCTTCGTGCTTCCAGGGTGGATTGAATAGGGTGAGTTGTGCCTCTTTAAGGATTTGGTCTTAGACATCATAATCATCAGGCACGCACAATCTATCTCAAAACTTCAATGCCCCATTATGGGCCAATGAAAAAAATCTGGGTTCTTATGGACTCCTTGCTGTACTTCCCAAATTATCTTGGCCAATTTGGGGTCCAATGGTTGCTTCGCAATTATCTCTTCTCGTATCGACGGAAGTAAATCCATAGCTGCTAATTGTACAGCCGTCCCTTCGATCATGTGTTCCAGATCAAACTTTTGAGCTTCTTCTATCAACTGCTTGCTTACGACCAAGGAAGCAAGGGATGCAGTCTGAGATTTCTTGCTTAATGCATCTGCTACAACGTTGGCCTTGCCAGGGTGGTACTGGATGTCAAACCCTGCCCTTAAGTGATTGGAATCTTGATTGAAGGACAGGAACCCCTGACATGGCATCCAAGCACACTGTGGAGTATCACTATAGTGATTGAATTTAATGAAGAAACCCTGAGGATGTCTTCTTACATACCTGTCAGAAGATGGATTTCAGAACCCTGCAATTTCACAGCTCACAGTATAATGTATTGCCTGAACTCCAGGTATTCTCTCTTCTCTCCATAAATGTTGATCCCATACCTGAAAATGAGTGCAAAAGACCCTAAGTGATATGTGGGTGCAAGACCCTAGGCCTGGGTTAAACCCCTGTGCAAGCCCATAGAAGGCTGAATATCTGGGCGATGCAGACATCACCCAGAGACATCGCCCAGAGTGGAAAAACTCATTATTTTAATGTTTTGATCTGTGGGGACCACCCAAATTGGACATGGGTACCCTCCATAGGTTGAGGGAAGTCTGAGGGACCACCTCATACCCTTGGATCACTGTGGACCCCACCTGAGTGCCCAGAATGGCTGAGAATGCAGTAAAAAATGCATTTTTCAATAAGGGCCTTAACAACCAAACCGACCCTAGTTATGGGCTGGGCTATAAATAGGGTGCCTTAGGCTCATTTTAGAACCATTGGCACTATTGAAACCGTAGAGGGAAGAAGAAGGAAGAAAAGAGACAAAAGAGAAGGAGAAGAAGAAGGAAAGGGAAGGAGAAGGGGGAGGAGACCTCAGCCTTGCATCTGCATTCATCCCCAGCTCGATTTCAGGTATAGAACTGAGCTTATACCCCTGCTGTGATGCTGCTACTGATGCTGCTTCATTTATGTCTATGTTTTTTATGCATTTTTGGCCATTGGCAGCCCAGAACAGCTGGAGGCTGCCATGGACCATCTCAGATCCACCATGCAAACCTGATGCATGGAAGATCTGAGGTTTTTATGATGATTTTGTTTTTGTTTTACAAGCCTAAGACCGAAACCTGGGCTGTGCCTGGCTGCACAATCCTGTTACACTAAAAACAGGCAGTTTGAGGTCCAGATTGTATGCCCTAGCTGCATGAAACCTAACCCTAGGTGGTAACAGCCTTAGATTACTGTTTTATATATAAATCCAGCATCGCATCTAGCCAAAACCCTGATTTGTAACCAAAGGTATCCTGGGTTACTATTTATTGGCCTGTCTGGGCAGCTCCTGGCAGCCAAGTGGTGGGCCCAAGTGAAATTCCACAAGGACCAGTGCAAAGTATGCCCCTGGGGGTCCAAGATGACCTAACATGCATGGGCAGAGGATCCATGCATTGCCCATGGCCTGTAACCTAGGAATCTCAGCCTGTTCCCGGTTTTGCAATCTCTGGGCGATGTAGACATCACCCAGAGACATCGCCCAATGAATGAAACTTTGCAGGATTGCTGATCTGACCTGAGGATCTTCACCCATGGGCCATAAATTAGTGAAGGAAGGTGGAAAATGACTAAAATGCCCCTCCCTACATTTTTCCTCATAAATGAACACCTTGGGTACCCAAGTAGGCCCCGCAGGGCTTGGAAACTCTGTCTGTGATGGTCCTGCAGCACTGTCAAGTTGAGGACTGTACTGTGAGACTAAATAACCTAGGAACATGTACTACTATAAAAAATGACCATTCTGCCCCTAGGCCACAATCTCTAGATGATGCACCGGGACATAGGCCTAAGGCCCAGTGCAAGGCCTAGAGAATTCCAAGTGACAACCAACTGTACACCGAGTCAACCCAGTGAGCTTAGATCAACCCTAGGACATCCAAAAATTGTTTGGAATATTAAATGATAAATTTTTTATTTATATCTAGGATTTGATCCCACGCTCGAGGCCTACAGCCAGACTGCAACCGGAACTGAATTTGCAACTGAGTTCATAGAACCAGACCCAGGTGAGTGAAACACCTTTCCTCGCATTTGATTGTCTTGTGGCTGAAAAGGTCTAGCGTAGGGCTGATTCGGCGAGTTGTTGCCATACCCACGCAATCTGCAATCTCTAGCCATGTGTTCCTCTTTACTGCACACATAGCATTTATAGGGTGGAACAGTAGGTGTTGAGGCTTGGCTCACTTGACTTGTTGCTGGTCGGGCTGGCGAAGCTGCTATTGTCACTTGACTCATAGTCCGTTGAGAGGATCGATTGAATGCGGGGTGGAAAAGGTTCTGACCCATGTTCGGCCTACGGTACGGAGTCGAGACGGAATTTGAATTGGTTTCGCGGTAACCTTTATTTGGCCAGGCATAGGTTTGGAAATTGTTTGGCCTTTTGCCTACAGACAACGTCACAGCTTTCACTTTCTCGTTCTCTTTAAATCTATCTTCCATGGTCTTCGCCTTGTCGACCATCTGAGCATAATCCCAGATGTCCATGATTGACAATACTGATCCGATCTCAGTCTTGAGTCCCTTCTCGAATTTCTTTGCCTTACTAACTTCCCCTTTCAGGTGCTCTGGAGAAAAATGGAACAGGTCTTCAAATCGCTATTGGTAATCCAGTTCCGACTTGGTCCCTTGCACCAGTGCAATAAATTCAGCTTCTTTCCTGTCCCTGAAACTCTTTGGGAAGTAGTTCTTGAAGAAAACTTCTATAAATTGCTCCCACGTGGGGTTCAGGTGAGTAGCTTCCAAATTAGGTTTAGGAGCTTTCCACCAAGCTTTGGCTTCATTTTGCAACTGATAACCCACACATATCAACTTTTGTGCATCCGTGCACTCAAGTACTTCAAATGCCTTCTCTAGGGCACTGATCCACTGTTCCGATTGCATTGCGTCAGAAGTTATTTTGGAAAATGCAGGCGGTTGGAGTTTCTTGAATCTCTCCATAACTTTGGCGGTGGAGTTCTCCGTTAAGTATTGAGGCACAGGTGGTGGGAATAGTACGGGCCGATTGGGTGGTGGTGGTGGTGCTGCGCGTTCATGCATCATGGTTGCAAACTATGTAGACATCTGACCAAGCAATTCTTGTTGTTGTTGCATGGTCCGCATCATTGTGGTCATGAATGCAGTCACGTTGCCAGCTGCCATATTTAGCTGAGGTGCTGCAGCAATGGCTTATGCAGCCGCTGGTGCCTCTAAAGAAGCTGCTAATGCTTTCAAATTTTGAGCCTCAGTCCTATTAGGCAGTTCAACTTCCGGTATAACATGAGGTTGCTTCCCTTTGCGACCACCACGGGAACTTCTTCTGGTGTTGACCATTGTGGCTTCTCTGAAAAGAGGAGCATGTTCAATATTCTAATTTCACTCATCGAGGTCAACAATTATTGCCTAGCTAGTACAGGTACAAACCTAGTCCGTAGTTCCAGTGAATTTCATGAGCCACACTAGTAAGGTGGATTGTTATATATGTTATCTTTGTTTATTATGAAGTGTTTTCTTGCATTTCATCTTTGGTTTCTCTTCTTAAATGTTTTATGTGATGGTATGCTACATGACACTATATGAGAGATTTCAAATTTTTAAATAGAAGGCTTTTAATTTATTACTTGGTCTAATAGGCAAGTAATTCCAGCTTCCTCCCTGTCACAAACTCCATCGCAAGTAAGTACTCTATGTCGGTTCTTACTTCTTCAGCTAAGGACATAAAATAGTCTCGCTCTTCTGGTCCACTAATGGCAGCAATGGCTAGATAAAAGTCCAACTAGTTCTCGGCTCGGGGTAGTACTAATCATATCCTTCTCAGTCTCTCTCGTAGCTGTCTAATATAGATCATGGTGCTGGGGTCTTCAGCCTTGGCTGAGGGAATAGGTCCTGTCATAGAAAATGGTTCTAAGCATCAGGTTATACTTAATTAAAAGAATTAAGTACACATCTACTAGAATTTAAACGACTAAGAATCAATAAAACTAATCTTGGGTTGACTTGAGGTACCTTAGCGTCTAAGTATTTGATTGGCTAGACAACCTATAAGATCCTGTTCTTGGCTATCCTAAACCTTGGATAGGGTAAGATCTACGCTCCCTACACGTAGTAAATACATATTACAACATACCTACATAACTATGTCCAATTTTTGCATAACAGCACTCCAGTCAGTTCGTACATCACAATATGAAACACATAATAATTAAATATTACACACCAATTCTCATAAATATATATATATATGTGTGTGTGTGTGTGTGTTTATATATCTTAGGTACTTATATCAAGCACATAAACAAGAAATTTCAATTCCCTACATGTTTTACTAAGATTGCACATGTAGAAGTTGTATTCCCTTATCTTCATAAAGTTTTTTTTTTATATAATTTTGATTAATTTGTTTAATTAATTATGATGGTTGATTTTTTTTTTTATAAAACATTAGTAAAAATCTTTGTTTTTATGTTTAACAAAGCTAATATAGGTGAAATCCAAGTCCCCATGTGTTGAAACACAAAAACCAGCAAAATACATTCACTAGGCGATGTCTCTGGGCGTTGCCTGCATCGCCCAGGAGGCATCGCCCAGTGCCATCGCCCAGAGAATCGGGGCGCAGGTATATGAGTCCGAGGGGGGCCCATTTCACTCCTATCTTCTTCTAAACTCCTCTAAACACCTAGGAAAAGTCTTTGGAGGGTAGTGTGACTATTCCTACACCAAATCCTCGCCTTACCTCGAGTTCCTTGCGAATCTACACGTGCCTAGGTAAGGATTTTTGGTTGCTTCCCTATTTTAACTCTTCCTTTTGCTTTCTTCTTACTTTGGCTAGGGTTTTGCTAAATTTCTTGCCCTAACTATCTCTTTTCCTCTCTTTTTGTAGAAAAATGTCTACAAGTCACCGCATGGCTAGAAAATCCGTGGCACAGAAGAGACTCCGAGTTGAAAGTGATCGTTCATCATCATCTTCATCTATGGTACCTACATCTTCACCTAGGGATGACTCCTCTTCGGAGGAACCCGAGTTTGATCGATTCCATTTTTCTCGGCATGAGGATGCTAGGGTTTGGAAGAATTTTAGGTCACTAAAAATTGTGAACAGCCGGGTGGTCCAAGTGGAGGACTTTCACCAGTACAGTCTCTTTTCTAGGTTCAACATCTTGGGTTGGACCTCTATGTTGACCCCCACCGAGCCTTGTTATCCTAACTTGGTTTGGTAGTTCTATTGCAATTTGGTGCCATCTGGGGCACAAGAGTTTGGTCTGTTGAGTAGAGTGAAGGGAGTGGGTATTAGGTTGACCATTGCCTCACTAGCAGGGATATTGGGCATACCTAACACAGGAGAGAGGGTTTACTACAAACCCAAGATGGACATCTCTGAGATGTTTTCTTTGGAGACCAAGAGGTTGGTTTTCAAAGCTTTGACAGGTTCACAGGACACACCCAAGTCTAAGGCTTCCTATAAGCCCAGTGCCCGAGTGATTAGTAGGTGTGTCACCTACAACATTTACCCCAAGGGCGGCAATAGGGGTAGCATATCTATGATGAGGGCCTACATCACATACTGTTTACTGGGAGCTGGCAGAGGGGGTCCGATCATAAACCTCCCATACCTATTACTCCAGGTTATGTTGTACCACGCTCAGAACCCATCTGATGGGAACCTTCCATACGGGAAGTTCCTCACCTTAGTCTTCCGGCATTTCGAGGTTCCTTTGGCGGGAGAGTACATGGAGAAGGACAGATCCAAGCCTATTGATAAGACCTCGACTCTAAAGATGAAGGTGCCTGGAGAGGATCCACCAGAGGATGAGGAGTAGATAGAGATGCAACAGAGGGATGAGGGTCTGGAGGAGATGCAGGGTGGTGATGATCATGATGAGGAGGTGCAGGGTGACATCTAGGATGTACATGGAGAGGAGCAGGGTGCAGGTCAGGGCGACTTCGAGGGTGTTGGCACACAGTTCACTGACTTACTTGCCTATGAGGCGACAGGTGCCACCAGTTCTCAGGTTCCAGGGCCTTTCGAATGGGCACAGATGATGTCACATTTCCAGAGCTTCGGTACCCAGCTTTCAGATATGGCGACTAGGATGGATCGGGGCTTCACTTCCTTGGAGAGCAGGGTAGGGTCTGTTGAGCAGCGCTTGGACTTCTGGGACAGATTCTATCATGTTGACACATGCCAGACACAACCTCCTTTGAGCAACTTACCCCCACCGGAGTAGTTCTTCTGACCAGCTCTGGTGCTTATGCTACGTGGTTCCAGCTTATCTTTTTCTTTTTATGCTTATGTATTATTTTTTTTTCTCTGCTTCTATTGTGTTGGGTTTATATGTAGTTTTTTTTTATCAGCTTATGTAATTATCTTAGAGTAGTACTTTCAGTTAGAACTTTTGTAGTGGCTCAGCCACAATTATCTTTCATTTAATAGAAATTATGCATATTCTATTTAATTGCATCTACCTCCCCTGTAGCTTTTAATTATTACTTGTTTTAGTGTTAGTAGCTTATTAACCCTAATCTGCACCCCGTGAATGTAAGAAGAGCCTCACGCTCTGATACCAAGCTTTGTCACACCCCAAACCACCTCCTGGGAGGATTAGGTAGGTGACTCAAATTGCGTAACAGCAATCCGCCAAATCCCACAGATCTAGAAGCAATGCTTACATTCATGGGTCCACATTCATCACATTACTACAGGTAAGATCAGAGTGCTATAGAATAAAGTACAATTATAAATAAAGAGAAAGCGTAGCAATACAAGAATGAAAGTGATATACATATATATTGTGTTCTGAAACATTCCCACCCAGATACAACCCACAACAAGAAATAAAGCTGACAAAAGCTAAAGAAAGAAAGATATACATACATATATGTACAGGGTGAGCTAACTCAACCCCAAAAAGAAAAGTAAGAAAACCTACAATAGAACCAATGGCAGAATGGGGATAAACTCCTAACAAAAACAAAAAGGAGTCCCCAAGACAAAAAGCATCAGGTGCACTCCTCAACGGTCTTCATCAATGACCACCGAGAATGCACGCATCATTGGCACGACCTCCGTCGGAGTCCACACCAATATCATCATAAAAACTAGGGCTCTCCTCCTCATAATGAGCCTCCATGCCACACGGCATCCACCTACAGAATCATCTAAGAAAAACATTGTATAACAGAGTGTGAGCCCTACTGAGCTCGTGGGCAAAACATATCATCATGCATACATGTGCAACCACAATTCACATGATCCTACATGATATGCATGTCCAGATTATTTATTAGCCACCTAGCATCACAACTAAGTCAGGTCAGTGCTACTACAATCCCCAATACATGTATCCCTGGTGTAGGCTTCTAACCCCTTCCCACAATACACCCATTGAGTTGTCAGAGAGGACCAGTCAGCTCCCGCATTCGTTCACCAAGGTCAACCCGACCAGCCCTCTGTGATTAACCTGTAGGGTAATCCATCACATTTCTCATTTCCTTTCTTTTCTGGCTTATAGCCCATAATCACCATTCCGGTGTAAACACATTTCTTTTCATTTCATTTCTTTTCTTTTCTCATATACACATATGGTCACCCTCACAGGCATCCAACACCTTAACCCCTGTTGGCAAGGGTGCATAGCACGGGTGATGAAACTCTAACCCCATGTCTATATGGCATCATATGAGTCAGGTGCTGTCAACCGCATCCCATTCTATAGGCTACCACAGGCCTCATTTTCAAGCTGACTGCGACTTCTAGTCTAACAATCACAATCATCAGATAAAATTCATAGTGTTGATCAACAGACAATCAATGTGTAATATTTTGAATAATTGAACAAAATTTAGATAACACAGCAATTATGATTTAAATTCAATAGCCGGCATAGCATCACAGTTACATGTACATATATGATAATATTTCACTTACCTGGGTTTGGTTCTAGGTACTCAATCGCAAATTCAGTTCCAACAGCAGTCTGATTGTAGACCTCGAGCGCAGGATCAAATCCTAGATGTAAATCAGAAATTGTCATGTTAAGTTTCCAATTTGTCTCTGGTAGTCCTAGGGTTAACTCACTGGGTTGACCCAGTGTTCAGTTGGTTCTCACTTGGAACTCTCTGGGCCTTGCACTGGGCCTTAGGTCCATGTCCCGGTGCATCATCTAGAGATGGTGGTCTAGGGGTAAAATGGTCATTCTCAATAATTGTACTTGACCCTAGGTCAAATTAGGTTCACAGTGCTGTCCATAACTTGTCTATGCTGTAGGACCAAGCACAGGTAGGGTTTCCATCACCTACGGGCCTACTTAGGTTCCCAAGCCATACCTTCATAAGGACAGATGTGGGAAAAGGGTATTTATGTCTTTTCCCACCTTCCCACACTGTCACATGGCCATTGGGTGAGGTTCCCCAGGTCAGATTGCAAAAACTGTAGCAAATCCCTCACTGGGCGATGGCTCTGGGCATTGGGTGCATCGGTCAGTGCATCGCCCAGAGTCTGCAAATTGACAAAGGGCTTCCAAGGTTGGGCTTCATAGGCAGTGCTCAAATCTTATCCCCATGCATGTTAGGGTGCTAGGTAGCCCCTGGGGTGATCTCCATTTTGGTCAAGATGGATTCTCCACTGGGCCCACCATTTGGCTGCCAGAGGCTGCCCAGACAGCCTAGTGAATAGTGTCATAGGGATTTCTCCATACATGAATCTCAGTTTCAGCCACATGCAAGGCTGGAAACAAATGTAATATAGGGATTCATGGCCGAAATTACCCAGGGCTAGGTCTGTGTAGCCATGGTTTGCATCCAGGGTTCCAAACAGCCAGCCCATAGTGAATCTGGGCAGTGCAGTTGTGCACAGCCAGGTTCGGCTTCCATAAATAGCATATCAATCTTGTATTTTTGTTCAAAAATCTCAGATCTTCCATGCTCTAAGCTTGCATGGCAGATCTGGAGCCATTCCTAGCATTTCCCAGCTATTCTGGGCTGCCAGAGAGCAGAAATACATCATCACAAGCAGAGATCTTAAGAGGGCAGCAAGTTTTTCATGAGATTTTATACCTGCACAGGTGTGAGAAACTCGATCCAAGCTTGGATGGGTGGCAGCCTTCAGATCCCCTTCCTTCTTCTTCTTCTTTCTTCTTCTCCTTCCTCTTCTTTCTCTCCTTTCTCTCTTCTTTCTCCCCCCACGGTTCCAACAGTGCTAAGGGTTCTAAATGAGCCTAAGGCATTCCTATTTATAGGCCCAGCCCACACTGAGGCCTGTTTGGCTGGTTAAGTCCATTTTCAAAATGCATTCTTTACTGCATTTTCAGCCATTCTGAGCTCTCTAGTGGGGTCCATAGTGAACCAAGGGTATGAGGTGGTCCCTCAGACTCCCCTCTACCTATGGAGAGTGCCCATGTCCATGTTGGGTGGTCCCCATAATTAAAATCCATTAAAATATTTTGTTTCACTCACTGGGCAATGTCTCTGGGCCTTGTCTGCAACGCCCAGTGCCATCGGCCAGAGATTGCAGCAAGGCTGAATCTCATTGGGGCTTGCACAGGGGTTTGACCCTTGGTCAGGGCATTGTCCCCACATGCCATTTGGAGATTGTTACACACTTTTCCAGAGGTGGGTCCCACATTTATTGAGAGGAGAGAGATTACCTGGAGTCCAGGCCGTACATCATGCTATGAGCTGTATAGCCGCAAGGGTCAGTGATCCACCTACTGACAGGCATGTAGGATGAGCCACACAGGGTTTCTTCATCAATCCAAATCACCGGAGTGATACTCCACAGTGTTCTTGGTTGCCTAATCAGGGGTTCCTGTCCTTCAATCAAAATCCCAGCCAGTCAGGAGCAGGGGTTGACATAACCTAATGTAAGGAAAAAGAGCAAAGAATCTCACCTAGGGTTGCGTAGAATCGTGGGGGACCCGTGAAAGTGGAGGGATGTGGTGTGAAAAGGTCACACTAAGCTCCAAAGCTCTGCCCTAGGTGTTTAGGGAACTTTAGAAATGAAATGGAGTGAAATGGGGCCCTCTCAGACTGTTATATCTGAGCCCCGATTCTCTAGGCGATAGCACTAGTCGATGCATATAACGCCCAGAGATTAAATTTTTACTGTTTTAGCTCAACAGCTTATGGAACTTTGGTATTTTGCCAAAATACTTCAATAAACATAAAACATGAATATAAAGGAAATATGTAAAAAAAAAAATCATTTAAATAAATTAGTTTAAAAAAAAAAGTCAAATACTACCTAATGACCTATTTAGGGGAGTATAGCCAATGCTTTGAGAACTAGAAATTTTCTTTTTGTATGTAAACAATTATTGATGGATAAATGTGTCTATGCCTATATATAAATAGTGTGTGCATAAATATTTAATATTATGTGCCCAATACCGTGCATTTATGAACCGAGTGGTGTGATGCTATGCAAAATTGAACATAGATATTAGGTATGTTGTAATATGTATCTACGAGGCTTAGGGAGCGTAGATCTTACCATACCCACAGCCGAGGCCAACCAAGAATAGGATTCAATAGGTTGTCTAGTCAAGTTGAACCCCTAGATGCTAAGATGCCTCTAGCCAACCCATCTGTTTTTCCTACTCATGATTACTTAAGTTCCTATAACCATGTACTTAATTCTTTTAATTAAGTATTTATAGTAACTTGATGCCTAGAACCTCTTCATGACAGGACCTACTATCTCAGTCAAGCCTGGAGACCCTAGCATCATGCGATACATTAGGCAGCTAAGGAGAAGACTTATCAAGATACGTGAGACACGAGCTCGTGCCGAGAACCAATTAGTAGTTTACTTAGCTCTTGCGGATGCTAGTGAACCTGTGGATCGAGCTACCTATCTATACCTAGCAGACGAGGTTAGAGGTGACATAGCCTACCTTTATGTGCAGAACGTTATCACCAGTTGGCAGTTACAAAGACTTACCTGCTAGACTCAGGTACATAATTAAAAGATTTTTATTTAAAAATTGAAAGTTTATTATTTAGTGGCATGCATAGAGAAACACTGCATAAAATACCTAAGAACAAAAATACAAGTAAAAGAGACACTACAAAAAGGGAACAAATATAAAAAGAAAAAATATACATAATAATACACCTTGCTGGTATGGCAACATAAATCACTAGAACTGTGGAATAGGTGTGTACATGTCTTAACTAGGAATTATTCTGTTGACCCCACAAGGAACTGTTGGATTTTTAAGTGTGTTGCTCTTTTCAGAAAAGGCAACCATGGTCAACACAAGAAGTTCTCGAGGTGGTCGCAAAGGAAAACGCCCACGTATTATACCAGAGGTTGAACTGCCAAATGGAACTGAGGCCCAAAATTCTGAAGCGTCAGCTGCTTCATCAGGGGCACCAGTGGCAACTCAAGCCATTGCTGTAGCACCTCAGCCGAGGTGAGGCGAGTGTCTTCATAACCACTATGATGCGGACCATGCAACAACAACAAGAACTGTTGGGACAGATGTCTACCCAGCTTGCAACCATGATGCATGAGCGTGCAGCACCACCTCCACCACCTAACCGGCCCGTACTTTTCCCACCACCTATGCCTCAACACTTGGCGGAGAACTCTACCGCTAAGGTAATGGAGAGATTCAAGAAACTCCAACCACCTGCATTCTCCAAGTTAAATTTCGAGTCAATGCAGCCAAAATGGTGGATTAGTGCATTAGAGAAGGCATTCGATGTGCTCGAGTGTACAGATGCGCAAAAGCTGATATGTGTGGGTTATCAGCTATCGAATGAGGCTGAAGCTTAGTGGAAGGCTACTAAGCCAAATCTGGACGCCACTCATCCGAATCCCACGTGGGAGCAATTTAAAGAAGACTTTTTGAAGAACTACTTCCCAGAGAGCTTTAGGGATAGGAAGGAAGCTGAGTTCTCTGCACTGGTGCAAGGAACCAAGTCAGTATTGGACTATCAACAACGGTTTAAAGACCTGTTCCACTTCGCTCCGGAACAGCTGAAAAGGGAAGTTAGTAAGATGAAGAAGCTTGAGAAAGGACTCAAACCTTAGATTAGGTCGGTACTGTCAATAATGGACATCCGGAACTATGCTCAGATGGTCGATAAGGCGAAGAGTATGGAAGACAGATTTAAAGAGAAAGAGAAAGAGAAAGTTGTGATGTCGCCCGGGTTGGGCACAAGGCCAAATAAATTCCAGACCTTTGGCTGGCCGAACAAAACTTTTCATGGAACCAGTTCGTACCCCAATCCGACTCTGTACCGTAGGCCACAAGTGGGTCAGAACCCTTTTCGCCCCACCTTTAATCGACCTACTCAATCGGCTACGAGTCAAGCGACAATGGTAGCTTCGCCAGCTCGACCAGCCACAAGTCAAGTGAGCCAAGCCTTGACACCAGCTATTCCACCTTATAAGTGCTACGTGTGCAACAAAGAAGGGCACATGGCCAAGGAATACAGATTGCGTGGGTACAGCAACAACTCACCGAATCAGTCCTATGCTAGACCTTTTTCAGCCATGGGACAATCGGACTAGAGGAAAGGTGTTTACGATGACAAACGAAGAAGCTTAGGCGAACCCCGATGTATTGACAGGTAAGTCCACTAAACACTGCTAAGTTATAGGGAAAAATTAGCGTACATTCATAACTCAAGTTGCATACAAACCCTAGGTACCCTGAGTATCTCAACAATTCTTACACGAGTACTATTCGACTTGGGCGCATCCCACTCTTTCTTTTCTATCACCTTTGCGAGTAGGATGAAAGATCAACTGAGAGACATTGGGCATGACTTAGTAGTCAGCACACCGATGGGTAGTGTCATGAGCTTGAAGGAGGTCTACGATCCCTGTAAGATAGAGATCTGTGGGAAGAATTTGACCGCACGGCTAATAAAGCTCGAAATGAAGGACTTTGACGTGTTATTAGGCATGGATTGGCTATCTGCCTATGGAGCAAATGTCATGTGTGCGAAAAAGAAGATAATATTCAAGTTGGAAGATGGGTCAGTTTTTACCTATCAAAGTGAACTAATTAGGAAACGCAAAAGGATAACTTTATCCACCCTGCAGGCGTGAAAGTTATTGGATGAAGGATGTCAAGGCTTTTTGGCCACAGTGATAGACATCGAGGAAAAGATAAAGCCCTTGGAGGAACTTGACGCCGTCAGAGGATTTCCTGATGTTTTTCCAGAGGATCTGACCCAACTACCGCCTGATCGTGAGACGGAGTTTGCAATTGATCTCACCCCTGGTGCATCACCGGTATCCAAAGCGCCATATCGAATGGCACCTATTGAATTGAAGGAGTTGCAGGTTCAATTGCAAGACCTGCTGAAGAAAGGATTTATACGACTCAGCGTGTCTCCCTGGGGAGCACCCGTGCTGTTCATGAAAAAGAAGGATGGTAGCATGCGGCTATGTATCAACTACCGCGAGCTGGATAAGCTGACCATTAAGAATCGATACCCGTTGCCGCGCATTGATGACCTATTTGACCAGTTATAAGGAGCGAGAGTTTTCTCCAGGATTGATCTTAGGTCCGGATACCATCAATTGAAGATCAAGATCGGTGATATCCACAAAATGACGTTTAGAACTCGATACGGACATTACGAATTCCTGGTTTTATCGTTCGGGCTAACCAACGCCCTGATAGCGTTCATGGACATGATGAATAGGGCATTCCATGGCATGTTGGACAAGCTCATCATCGTATTTAATGATGACATTCTGGTGTACTCTAAGAGTGAGGAAGAGCACGCTCGACTCCTTACCTTTGTGCTGCAGCAATTGTGGGAACACCAGCTTTATACCAAGTTCAGCAAATGTGAATTTTGGCTTCACCAGATCGGATTCCTGGGACACATCGTCACGAAAGATGGCATTAAAGTGGACCCAGATAAAGTGAAAGCGGTTCTCGAGTGGGAGACACCGAAGAGTGCCATGGAGATCTGAAGTTTCTTAGGTTTGGCCGGGTATTACTGACGGTTTATTGAAAATTTCTCATGAATCTCGACACCAATGACAAAGTTAACTAAGAAGGGTGCCAAGTTTGAATGGAATGAAGAATGCGAGAAAAGCTTCTAGGAGTTAAGAAACCGATTGGTGACGGTTCCAGTTTTGACTATTCTGGATGGCACTGGAGGGATGGTAGTATATACTGACGCATCCAGAACAGGATTGGGTGGCATCCTAATGCAGAAGGGGAAAGTGGTCACCTATGCCTCAAGACAATTGAAGGAACACGAAAAGAACTACCCCACTCATGACTTAGAATTGGCAGCGGTAGTCTTCGCGTTGAAAATATGGTGACATTACCTATACGGTGAAAAGAGTGAAATCTTCAGCGATCACAAAAGTCTGAAGTATTTCTTCACCCAGAAGGAGCTGAATATGAGACAGACGCAATGGCTAGAACCGGTAAAGGATTATAATTGTGAGATCCAATACCACCCTGGCAAAGCTAATGTTGTAGCGGATGCGTTAAGCAGAAAATCTCAGATTGCATCCCTCGCCTCCTTGGTCGTAAGCGAACAGTTGTTAGAAGAAGCTCAAAAATTTGATCTGGAACTCGTGATCGAAGGAATGACTATACAAATAGTAGCTATGGATCTACAATCGTCGATACGAGAAGAAGTAATTGCGAAGCAACCATTGGACCTCGAGTTGGCCAAGATTATTTGGGAAGGAGTCCATAAGGACCTAGATTTTTCATTGGCCCATAATGGTGCATTGAAGTTCCAAGGCAGATTGTGTGTGCCTGACGATTATGATGTCCAAGACCGAATCCTTAAAGAGGCGCACAACTCACCCTATACAATCCACCCTGGAAGCACGAAGATGTACAAGGACTTGAAGAAGTACTACTGGTGGATTGGGATGAAAGAGACCATAGCAATATACGTGTCTAAGTGCCTCACTTGTCAACAAATTAAAGCGGAGAGACACCGACCGTATGGATTGTTGCAGCCACTCCCTATACCTGAGTGGAAGTGGGAAAGGATTACTATAGACTTCGTGACAAATCTACCCAACACCAGGAAGGGGATGAATGTGATATCGGTAATTGTAGATGGACTGACAAAGGCAGCTCACTTCGTACCAATCAAGATAAGTCCTCGATTTACTTCAAGGTTTTGGAGAAGTTTACAAAAGGCATTGGGATCTCAACTAAATCTTAGTACAGCTTTCCATCCGTAGACGGACGGACAATTAGAAAGAACTATCCAGACTCTGGAAGACATGCTTAGAGCCTGTGTCTTAGAAATGAGTGATAGTTGGGATGCCCACATACCCTTGGTGGAATTTGCATACAACAATAGTCACCACTCCACCATTGGCATGGCACCATTTGAAGCCCTCTATGGTCGGAAGTATCGAACCTCGCTATACTGGGATGAAGTTGGTGAACGAAGACATCTCGGGCCAAAGATGATACAAGCAACCTGTGACAAGGTAGATGTCATTAGAGAGAAAATCAAGGCGGCTCAATCAAGACAGAAAAGTTATGCCGATAACCGAAGGAAGGACATTGAATTTAATGTTGGAGAAAAAGTATTCCTTCGGGTATCTCCAACAAAAGGATTGCTACGTTTCAATAAGAAGGGCAAGCTGAGCCCAAGATTCATTGGTCCATACGAAATTCTCAACAGAGTGGGACCCGTAGCATACCGGCTGGCATTACCGCCATCTTTACAAGGTGTCCATGAAGTTTTCCATGTGTCGATGCTAAGAAAATACATCAACAACCCGAAACATGTACTCTCAACTAAACCTGAACAGTTGGACATGGACATGACTTATGAAGAACAACCTTCGGAGATATTGGATAGAAAGGAGCATAACCTCCATAACCGCACTGACGCCTTTGTAAAGGTTCGATGGGGGAACAATCCCATAGAAGAAGCTTCCTGGGAACGTGAGAAAGAAATGAAAGAAAAATATCCCCAACTCTTTGAGTTACAAGGTAAGCAAATTTTGGGGACGAAATTTTTGTAAGGTGGGGAGAAATGTCAAACCTTGCCTCTGACTGACTGGAATCTGTACTGAAGGATAGGAACCCCTGACATGGCATCCAAGCATATTGTGGAGTATCACTCCAGTGATTGAATTTGATGAAGAAACCCTGAGGATGTCTTCCTATATACCTGTCAGAAGATGGATTTCAGAACCCTACAATTGTATAGCTCACAGTATAATGTATTGCCTAAACTCCAAGTATTCTCTCTCCTCTCCATAAATGTGGGTCCCATACCTAAAAATGAGTGCAAAAGACCCTGAGTGACATGTGGGTGCAAGACCCTAGGCCTGGGTTAAACCCCTGTGCAAGCCCACAGAGATTCAGCCTTACTAAAATCTCTGGGCGATGCAGACATCACCTAGAGTGGAAAAACTCATTATTTTAATGTTTTGATCGATGGGGACCACCCATATTGGACATGGGCACCCTCCATAGGTTGAGGGAAGTATGAGGGACCACCTTATACCCGTGGATCACTGTGGACCCCACCTGAGTGCCCAGAATGGCTGAGAATGCAGTCAAAAATGCATTTTTCAAAAAGGGCCTTAACAGCCAAACAGACCCTAGTCATGGGCTGGGCTATAAATAGGGTGCCATAGGCTCATTTTAGAACCCTTGGTACTATTGAAACCATAGAGGGAAGGAGAAGAAAGAAAAGAGAGAAAAGAGAAGGAGAAGACGAAGGAAAGGGAAGGAGAAGGGGGAGGAGACCTCAGCCTTGCATCTGCATCCATCCCCAGCTTGATTTCATGTATAGAACTGAGCTTATACCCCTGCTGTGATGCTATTACTGATGCTCCTTTATATATGTCTGTGTTTTTAATGGATTTCTAGCCATTGGCAGCCCAAAACAGTTGGAGGCTGCCATGGTCCATCTCAGATCCACCATGCAAACTTGATGCATGGAAGATCTGAGGCTCTTGTGATGATTTTGTTTCTGTTTTACAAGCCTAAGACCGAAACCTGGGTTGTGCCTGGCTACACTATCCTGTTACACTAAAAACAAGCAATTTGAGGTCCAGATTGTATGCCCTGGTTGCATGAAACCTAACCCTAGGTGGTGACAGCCTTAGATTACTATTTTACATATAAATCCAACCTTGCATGCAGCCAAAACCCTGATTTGTAAACAAAGGTATGCTGGGTTACTATTTACTGGGCTGTCTGGGCAGCTCCTGGCAGCGAAGTGGTGGGCCCAAGTGAAATTCCACAAGAACTAGTGCAAAGTATGTCCCTGGGGGTCCAAGATGACCTAACATGCATGGGGAGAGGATCCATGCACTGCCCATGGCCTGCAACCTAGGAATCTCAGCCTGTTCCCGGTTTTGCAATCTCTGGGCGATGCAGACATCACCCAGAGACATCGCCCAGTGAATGAAACTTTGCTGGATTGCTGATTTGACCTGGGGATCTTCACCCATGGGCCATAAATCAGTGTAGGAAGATGGAAAATGACTAAAATGCCCCTCCCCAATCTATCCTCATAAATGAACACCTTGGGTGCCCAAGTGGGCCCCGTAGGGCTTGGAAACCCTGTCTGTGATGGTCCTACAACACTGTCAAGTTGAGGACTGTACTGTGAGACTAAAATAACCTACGAACATGTACTACTATGAAAAATGGTCATTCTGCCTCTAGGCCACAATCTCTGGATGATGCACCGGGACATAGGCCTAAGGCCCAGTGAAATGCCCAGAGAATTCCAAGTGACAACCAACTGTACACCGAGTAAACCCAGTGAGCTTAGATCAACCCTAGGACATCCAAAAATAGTTTGGAATATTAAATGATAAATTTCTGAATTATATCTAGGACTTGAACCCGTGCTCAAGGCCTACAGCTAGACTGCAACCGGAACTGAATTTGCAACTGAGTTCATAGAACCAGACCCAGGTGAGTGAAATATTATCATGTATGTATGTGTAACAGTATTATTATGCCGGTAATTAAATTCTCTAATTATAAATGCTGTGTTATTTAATTCAGTTCAAATTACTCAAAACTATTACATATCATGTGTCTGTTGATCAACTCTGTGATTATATCATGATGATTGTGAATGCTAGATTAGATGTCGTAATCGGCTTGGAAATGAGGCCGGTGGTAGCCTGTAGTATGGGATACTTTTGACACTGCCCAACTCATACGATGCCATATAGACATGGGGTTAGAGTTTCATCACCCGTGCTACGAACCTTTGCCAACAAGGGTTAAGGTGGTGGATGACTGTGAGGACTACAATAAAACCTTGGGCGTTTACGCCGGGAAGCCTCAGCACAGCTGGGATGCCCCAGGGCAAATATGCTGGGAAGCCTCGGGCTACAAGCTTGGGAAGAACCAATAGGTGAATCATGGCTATATGCCACATATAAAGTTTATCCTCAAATTACATGTTGGGAAGCACCGAAAGTTGAATTATATTGAGTCGGTTACCTCACAAGTTTAATCCAGAGGGCCGGTCGGGCTGACCTGGGTAGGGAGATGCTGGAGCCGGCTGGTTCTCTTTGACAACTCAATGGGTGTATCACGGGAAGGGGTAAGCCCTGTTTTTACAACAAAGGATCTATCCGCTATTTATAAGCATTTGCGGACTTAACCGATTCTGAAATCCGAACATACAAACCAAATAAAGGAATAAATTACAGACACGTATTGACTCTTGTGACTTAAAAGTCTTAAAGCAAATAGTACAAACTCAAAAGTATTAAAGAAAATAGTACAGACTCAAAAGAAAATAGTACAGACTCAAAAGTCTTAAAGCAAACAGTAAAACAGGAAGACATCGCACTCCCAAGGTGAATAGGATAACTGCTGGGACTAATCCAAGTCAGAGGAGATTAGTCAGTCCTGGAAATAAGCATCCACTTCATGCTCCGCATGGTGCATCATAATATAGTGGATGACAGGATGATGGAGATGGGTGGAATTGACATCCCAAGCTGTGTGAGTGGTATTGATAAGGATGGGAGGTATAGTGGTGGGATTTACCTGGTTTTCGGTGCACATTGTATGCATGAACCGGTGCCAACTTTCTCTAGTAGCATTTGTGTCATTACGATGAGGAAAGAGGTCAACATCAGAGGTGCCAATAATGGAGAAGAAAGGGCTATAGGCAATCATGTGATGATCTAGGATAGGAGGGGTCACAAGCTCAGGGTGGATATGATCTACTGGACAATGGAAAAGGATTGAGACATAGAACTGGTCATGGGGTAAACGGGATAGGAGATCAATCCAGTGGGGAATAGGTGCAAATAATCTAAGGAATCTGCAAAATGAGATGGGACTGCCAGACGGAAACGTATGTTTGTTCTGGCTGGGGCATGGAAAATGGTAAAGGTCTGCCGGAGGTAATGGAGAAGGGCATGAATAGAGAAATTCGTGGCTATCTTATGAACAACCAAAAGGTGCCAGAAGAAGACTACAAACTCTTTTTCAAAGCTAAAAAAGTGGGTGATTGTGAATGGGGTAAGGTAAGGGTAGTCTGGGTGACAAACTTGCCAATTATAGGTAAGACCATACTTATGGACTAAGACTGCAAGGAGGGACTTGTAAGTCTGGGTGCTATAAGTGACCATGGCTCTTCCTAAAATATCAGAATAAATTTTAGGGGGAAGAATGGGCAAGAGAGCCGTAAGGTCTAATATAGGAGGCGGCTGAGAAGGGCTGGGGTCATGGGGATTTGACCTAGACGATGAAGGTCTGGATGATGGCCAAAGGGGCATACATAAAACAGGGATGGAGGTGTGGATAGGAACCTTGGTTCGTGAGAGGAAATCTTCCAGAATATTCTCCTTTCCTTTAATGTGCTTAACGTTGAAAGACCATTGAGAAAACCAATTTGCCCATCTTAGGAGCTGAGGTTTAGGAAGAACCTTTTGCTTGAACTGGAGCATACGAGGGAAAGAGGACGTATCCATTTCTACTTGGAATGTGTGCTCGATAAGAAAAATTGAAACTTTTTGATCCCTCGTCGGACTGCCAAAATTTCTTTAAAAGTGGAGTGATAATGTTGTTCAGCAGGCTTAAATTGGGAACTTTGATATCCGTAAACTTTATGAGTCCATCGGGAAGTTCTTCAAGTAAAACTGCAGCCCATTGGTCATCACTAGCATCAGTCGGTAAGATCCGTAGATCCTCAGACAGAATCTGAAGAGAAGGGAGCTGTTGAGCAATGTGTTTGAGGGTCTGAACAGCCTGGGTGTGTTCCTATGACCATGGAGGAGGATTTTTCTTGAGGAGTTTGTTCAGGGATCCACTGAACTGAGTTTGCCGAGGGATGAACTCAGTCATATAGTTGATGATGCCGAGGAACAGTTGTAACTAAGAAACAATGAATGGTCCATCAGAGAACTGCAGAAGGGATTTACCAATGTGGGGCTAAAGTTCATATTTGCCTTGGTTAATGACGACGCCAAGGAAATCAATGCTAGAGACACCTATTTTCATTTTCTTTACAGAGAGCATGATTCCATGCTCGATGGTGAGATCATAAAACTGTGAGAGAAGTTGCTGGTGCTCTTCTTCTATCTTGGAGAAGAGAAGGATATCATCAATGTAGATGAGGGCTTGCTTCTGGATTGGGGCATAAATGTTCATCATTGCTTTCTGAAAGAGGGCTGGAGTAACCTTGAGGCCAAAAGGCATTACATTCCACTAGAAGTGAGATCCAGGAAAATAAAATCCAGTTTTGGGGCGATCCTCTGGATGAATGCCTAGCTACCAAAATCTTGCCTTAAGATCAAATTTGCTGAAGATTCTAGCATGTGCTAGCTGTAGCATGAGAGCTGGTCTTGTAGGAAGAGGGAACTTATCATCAGCTGAGAATGCATTGAGAGGCTGGTAATTGATGACAAGTCTGAGTTTTCCTCGAGTTTGTTCAGCACGCTTATTGACATAGAAAGCTTCACATGCCCAAGGGGATGAAGTTGGTGAAATAAGGCCTTGGGCTTGGAGAAGACTGACCTCTTCTTGGGCAAGTGCAAGATGTTCTGGATTCATCCCTGCATGACTGGCTTTGGTGGGATTAGCATCTTCATTTTTCTTGATAGGAAGCTTGATGAAGAACTGGGGATTCTGCCATAATGGATGGTCAGACTTAGTAAGGAACGTAGTGTGAGAATCAACACAGCATTAGGAGATCAACTGTTGTTTGATATCTGCAAAAGGAACAGTTAGAAAAAGGTTGGGGACAGTGGTCCAGGGGAGGAAATGATTTTTATATGTTAGACCTCGGGCACTCCATTGGAGAGATGGAAATTTAGAGAGGAGGTCGAATCCAATAAGAGCATCACGGCCTGGGAGGGAAGATCCTAAAACATGATGGCGAACTGTCAAGGTGGGGAAGATCTTGAAGGTAACAGGAGATTTGTAAATAAGGTCCACAGCAAAAGTTTTACCATCTGCGGTAGTAAAATATTGCTTATGGGATTTCCAACAACTGGGTGGTAACACATGTGGGGCTAGAATGGTCATGGTAGCTCCTGTGTCAAAGTATCCTATGATCTTGACTGGTCGGTCCCAAGTTGAAGAGACTATGTACAATGGGGCTAATGGAAGAAGGACTCTGGTGGCTAGAAAGGCCAGAAGAGGTGTGAAAGGAGGGGAGAGTGGGTAGACGGGGTCTAATCTGTTGGACTCAGAGGTAAAATCGGATCCATCATCCCAAAATTAGTCTTCTTCCACAGCAAAAAGGAGATCTGGGGAGAGTTCATCATCGATGGATTAAAGAGACTCCACATCTGCATCTCTGTCATCTGAAGCATTATACTGGGTGAGCATATGCATGAGTTTGGCCTTTTTCTATTTATCTGGGCAGTTCTTCGCAAAGTGGCCTGATTAGCCACAAGAGAAACATCTGTCTGTGGTCTTGCCACGAAACTTTTTTCTCTTATAATATTGGAATCGTCTGCCTTTTTGTGGCCTGGTGGATGGGCGAGAGTGCTTGTGATGGTGGGAAGGAGATCTATTGATCTTGTGTCTAGAATTATGGAATTTCTTCTTTGTAGGACAAGTACAGTGCTGGTTTTTACATTTGATTTTCAGAAAGGAGGTATCACAGGTATCCCTTAATTTTTCAGTGGTCTTCTCCCATGTTTTGAAAAATTTTTGTTGGTCACATAGTCTCTGGAAGGCTGTCTAGATTTCCTGGTAGAGGCGACCAAGAGAAATCTGGTGCAATTGAAATCCCTGATTGTGGAGATTCTTGAATGCATCTTACCCCAAAGGTTCTGGGAAAGAGTTGAGGAATGCTTGCTTCATATTGACATCATCCATTCCTCCAAGAATATAAAAGCAATCCATCATCCAAGTGAAATGTCTTTCAAGGTCTGATTTTTTTAACGAATAACATTTCATTTGGCAGTATTCTTCTTAGGCCTTGACTCTGTTGCTTTCAAAAGGGCCAATGAATTGGTTATAGAGTTGAAGAACAAAGTCATCAACACTAAGCTGGACCCATTTTAATTGACGGTATGGACCTAAGGACATGTACCATTCTCGGAGGGTACCATGAGTGCGGGCTAAGAACTTTGTAATGGCCGCTTGTGGGGTCATGCCTACTTAAAGAAGTTTAGCAGTAAGCCAAGCATGAAATTATATAATCTTTTGAGGCCACCTGTGTAACGGGGCACCATCAAAAGTGAACAATTGCTTTGGATCCTGGTTCTGGTAGGGATGGAAACCTGGGATGGGTATCTGCGGGGCTGAAGGATGGTTTTCATCTTCTTCAGAGAGAACTTCAGTAGGTTGAGTAGGATCATCTTTGTCCTGATCACCATCCTGTGAGACAAAAATAGGGGGCAAATCATATTCGGAATCAAAAGACTTAGATACGACTGGACTGGATTCATCTGGCGCCTGGATGGAAAGAACAAGGATCTTTGGTGGAAAAGAGGTGGTGTAGAGTTGCTTTAGGAAGGTGCTCAAAGAATTCTGGTGTTGAGCAGGGAGTACTGGGGAACAAGTAGGTGGGATGGATGGTGATTTGGTTGCGGGAACATAGGGTACAAAAGCCGGAGGAGATGGTCTTGGGTGAATTGGTTGAAAAGTGGGTCGGGAATAAGATTGATATGGTTGGTATGACACTGGTGGTCCTTGGGATAGGGAAGAAGGTTGAGGTTGAGATCCTGATCTAGAGGAGGGTGATGATCTTGATGTCTTTCGCTGGCCTAGTCGTCTCTTTTCCTGTTGAAGTTCCTTAAACATTTCTGTCGGGAAACTATGGTGCCTCGGAGAAGCAGCATACTCAATGACAGGAGGAAAATCTGGGTAATAATCTTGAGACGACTGTAGGGGGGCCTGCACCCAACTGAACTGATCTTCAAGTCTCTTCTTTTCTCTTTCTCTTGCAGAGATGAGACTGGATGCATAAGCTATATCCTTTACTGTTGTGACTATATGCATCAGTTCCTGGTGTAATGCTTCAATCTTGCCTTTCAAATAAGCAACATCCAGTTCTTATTTTTGGATAGCCTGAGAAGTGTGATCTTGGGATGCTGCAATCTTCTTGAGGTATTGGTTCTGGACTATTGCATTTTCTTCTTTCCAGTTAAGCTGAGCTTCAACCGGGGAATTGCTAAGCTTATGTCCATGTTGATCAACTGTGTTAGGTGGAGTAATCTTCCACCTGTGTTTGCGCTGGTTTTGGTCCTCGTAATCAGCAACAGGAGGGAAATTTATGCTGATGGAAGTTGAGCCTGACCCTCCTCCACTTCCTAGCATATAGCAAGGAATTGCTGGAGCCGTTGGGGCTGGTGGGGCTGGAGGATCCGGGGGTGAGCAGCGCGAGGTCAAGGCTAGAGATGCCGGAAGAACCTTTGGAGAACAGCATCCTAATGAGCACGGTTTACTAGAACCATACTCAATAATAAATTGATATCTACTAGGGTCATCACCACAAGGGCCAACATTCGGGCATCCATTTTGGTAACGGAGCCACAATGGATCTACAGTTTTCTTTTTGGCCTTAGGGCAGCGACGACGGGGAGTGTCATCTTCATTATCTAGATGGCAGCAGTCTGGGCAGCCACAGATATCGAACCATTTGTGTCCGGTTGAGCTTTGAAATCTGTAAACAGGATTGCCTTGTACATCCAAAGCGTCGATGGGAACACCAGTAAGGCGATCCGGGAGTTCTGTAGAGAACAAGGGGAGCGATGGACCCATGTCAGTTAGTTTGGGGAAGCTGACTTGTGTGCGACCACCTTTAAGTCATTTGTAAGTGGGATCTGTAGATTAGAGGAAAGGAACAGTGTCCTCTTCATGAGTAGACTCGTATGCTGTGATCCATGAGTCTGGAATCAGACGAACAAGATCTGATCGACTCATCTGCCGGGGAACGTGGGTCACAGTCGGCATCCGCTCAGAATCAATTTGTAGGAACAAGGCAGAATCATTGCTGGAGTGACTAGTATGTAGATCAAATGGATGATTCTACAGGCGATAGCAGATCTGGTAGTCTAAGGTTGCAACAATGGAAGAGGCAACCTGTGGTGCTCCATTGATATGGATCAAAAACTTCAAGGCTGTGGGGAGATTGGGATCTTTTAGGGAGATGTTGTAGTTTGGGTACAATGTGTAGAAGACCGTGCCATTGTTCAGAGTGGTCTGGACATTTGTGATTGTAGCATGTTGGTACAGCTTGAATCTGGTATCTAGAAGATCTAGTTTCATAATCATCGGCAGGCCTTTGCGTCCATGTAAGGTGAGGGTCATCTTGACAGCACCTAGATGGAGATGAGTGTAACCCAAATTCAACCATTGGCGGATAAGATCCGGAGGGAACTCAATCGAAAAATACTGTTCTTTGCCTGAAGCATCGACCGGGTTCTGGGAGCAAGGAGAAGCTTGGACATATTCTTTTAAGCCAGGGGATTTCTTAGGGGAAAGAAGAGTCCGTACCTTCTTGTATGAAGGGTTTCACTTACTTAAAAAGGATGCACACTCTGTCTGAATGGTGAAACAATGAGTTATAACAACAACTGCTTTGTCTGTCAAAAATTTGAGTAGAAGGACACAGAAGGTATTTTGAGCAAATAACAGGGATTAAAACGGCCAACATGCCTAAATCCCACACCGTGCTCAAAGACTCTTATCTGAGTACAAATACTTTGAAATGTGCAGACACTTAGACTTAGCCGGTTCTGATAGAGAAGATCCGTTAAGATAGTGACTCCAGAGCATAATTAGGCCAAGCTAAAGGAAGATGAACTCATAAGTACCACCATCCAAAAGAGGAGCATAGCCTCCCCAAGCAAGTGAAAAAAAAAGGGACTTAAAACCTAGCTCTGATACGAAAAGAGGGGTGGGGTGGAGGCTGAATGTGGTAGAAGAGGGGACTAGTAGCAAACTAGAAGAGGGGAGTAGTAGCAAACTAGCAAACCAAATATTATTAAAACTTTTGGAGACTACACTCCTTCCCTCTTCTACCACATGGTTGGTATCAGAGCCATGTTCTAAGTCCTTTTTTTTTCACTTGCTTGGGGAGGCTCTGCTCCCCTTTTGGATGGTGGTACTTATGAGTTCATCTTCCTTTGGCTTGGCCTAATTATGCTCTGGAGTCGTTGTCTTAATGGATCTTCTCTATTAGAACCGGCTGAGTCTAAGTGTCTACACATTTCAGAGTATTTGTACTCAGATAAGAGTCCTTGAGCACGGTGTGGGATTCAGGCATGATGGCCGTTTTAATCCCTGTTATTTGCTCGGAATACCTTCTATGTCCTTCTACTCAGATTTTTGACAGACAAAGTAGTTGTTGTTATAACTCATTGTTTCACCATTCGGACAGAGTGTGCATCCTTTTTAAGTAAGTGAAACCCTTCATACAATCTATGGCTCTTGACCCACCTCGTACTTCGTCTTCACAAATGGCTGCTTCCAACTCTTCCTCTGTTACTTTTCCCCAATCCCATGCATCCAAGGTTGATTATCTGTATGAACTCAGCTATACCCCTGCTGACCAGCAGATTCACCCGACCAATTTCCCTATTCTCAACCCATATGATGTTTTCCCTAAAGATTCCTTGTCCTTCACCAAGAAGGTACGGACTCTTCTTTCCCCTAAGAAATCCCTTGGCTTAAAAGAATATGTCCAGGCTTCTCCTTTCTCCCAGAACTAGGTCGATGCTTCAGGCAAAGAACAGTGTTTCTAGATTGAGTTCCCTCTGGATCTTATCCGCCAATGGTTGAATTTGGGTTACACTCATCTCCATCTAGGTGCTGTCAAGATGACCCTCACCTTATATGGACGCAAAGGCCTGCCGATGATTATGAAACTGGATCTTTTAGATACCAGATTCAAGCTATACCAACATACTGCAATCACAAATGTCCAGACCACTCTAAACGATGGCACGGTCTTCTACACACTGTACCCAAACTACAACATCTCCCTGAAAGATCCCAATCTCCCCACAACCTTGAAGTTTTTTATCCATATCAATGGAGCACCACAGGTTACCTCTTCCATTGTTGCAACCTTAAACTACCAGATCTGCTATCGCCTGTAGAATCATGCATTTGATCTACATACTAGTCACTCCAGCAATGATTCTGCCTTATTCCTACAAATTGATTCTGAGCGGATGCCGACTGTGACCCACGTTCCCCGACAGATGAGTCGATCAGATCTTGTTCGTCTAATTCCTGACTCATGGATCACAGCATACGAGTCTACTCATAAAGAGGACATTGTTCCTCTCCTCCAATCTACAGATCCCACTTACAAATGACTTGAAGGTGGTCGCACACAAGTCAGCTTCCCCAAACCGACTGACATGGGTCCGTTGCTCCCCTTGTTCTCTACAAAACTCTCGGATCGCCTTGCTGGTGTCCCCATCGATGCTTTTGATGCACAAGGCAATCCTGTTTACAGATTTCAAAGCTCGATCGGACACAAATGGTTCGATATCTGTGATTGCCCAGACTGCTTCCATCCAGATAATGAAGATGACACTCCCCGTCGTCGCCGCCCTAAGGCCAAAAAGAAAACTGTAGATCCATTGTGGCTCCGTTACCAAAATGGATGCCCGAATGTTGGCCCTCTTGGCGATGACCCTGGCAAATATCAATTTATTTTTTAGTATGGTTCTAGTAAACCGTGCTCATTAGGATGTTGTTCTCCAAAGGTTCCTCCGGCATCTCCAGCCCCGGCCTCGCTCTGCTCACCCCTGGATCCTCCAGCCCCACCAGCCCCAACGGCTCCAGTAATTCCTTGCTATATGCTAGGAAGTGGAAGAGGGTCAGGCTCAGCTTCCATCAGCACAAATTTCCCTCCTGCTGCTGATTATGAGGACCAAAACCAGCGCAAACATAAGTGGAAGATTACTCCACCTAACACAGTTGATCAACATGGACATAAGCTTAGCAATTCCCCGGTTGAAGCTCAGCTTAACTGGCAAGCAGAAAATGCAATAGTCCAGAACCAATACCTCAAGAAGATTGCAGCATCCCAAGATCACACTTCTCAGGCTCTCCAAAAATAAGAACTGGATGTTGCTTATTTGAAAGGCAAGATTGAAGCATTACACCAGGAACTGATGCATATAGCCACAATAGTAAAGGATATAGCTGATGCATCCAGTCTCATCTCTGCAAGAAAAAGAGAAAAGAAGAGACTTGAAGATCAGCTCAGTTGGGTGCAGGCCCCCTACAGTCGTCTCAAGATTATTACCAAGATTTTCCTCCTATCATTGAGTATGCTGCTTCTTCGAGGCACCATAGTTTCCCGACAGAAATGTTTAAGGAACTTCAACAGGAAAAGAGACGACTAGGCCAGCGAAAGACATCAAGATCATCACCCTCCTCTAGATCAGGATCTCAACCTCAACCTTCTTCCCTACCCCAAGGACCACCAGTGTCATACCAACCATATCAATCTTATTCCCAACCCACTTTTCAACCAATTCACCCAAAACCATCTCCTCCGGCTTTTGTACCCTATGTTCCCACAACCAAATCACCATCCATCCCACCTGTTTGTTCCCCATTACTCCCTACTCAACACCAGAATTCTTTGAACACCTTCCTAAAGCAGCCCTACACCACCTCTTTTCCACCAAAGATCCCTATTCTTTCCATCCAGGCACCAGATGAATCCAGTCCAGTCGTATCTGAGTCTTTTGATTTTGAATATGATTTGCCCCCTATTTTTATCTCACAGCATGGTGATCAGGACAAAGATGATCCTACTCAACCTACCGAAGTTCTCTCTGAAGAAGATGAAAACCATCCTCCAGCCCCGCAGATACCCGTCACAGGTTTCCATCCCTACCAGAACCAGGATCCAAAGAAATTGTTCACTTTTGATGGCGCCCCATTACACAGGTGGCCTCAAAAGATTTCAGAATTTTATGCTTGGCTTACTACTGAACTTCTTCAAGCAGGCATGACCCCACGGGCAGCCATTACAAAGTTCTTAGCCCGCACTCATGGTACCCTCTAAGAATGGTACATGTCCTTAGGTCCATACCGTCAATTAAAATGGGTCCAGCTTAGTGTTGATGACTTTGTTCTTCAACTCTATAACGAATTCATTGGCCCTCTTGAAAGCAACAGAGTCAAGGCCAGAGAAGAATACTTCTAGATGAAATGTTGTTCGTTCCAAAAATCAGACCTTGAAAGATATTTCACTCGGATGATGGATCGCTTTTATATTCTTGGTGGAATGGATGATGTCAATATGAAGCAAGTATTCCTCAACTCTTTCCCAGAACCTTTGGGAAAAGATGCATTCAAGAATCTCCACAATCAGGGATTTCAATTGCACCAGATTTTACTTGGTTACCTCTACCAGGAAATCCAGACAGCCCTCCAGAGACTGTGTGACCTGCAGCAATTTTTCAAAACATGGGAGAAGACCACTAAAAAATTAAGGGATACCTGTGATACCTCCTTTCTGAAAATCAAATGCAAAGACCAGCACTGCACTTGTCCTACAAAGAAGAAATCCCATCATTCTAGGCACAAGATCAACAGATCTCCTTCCTACCACACAAGCACTCTCGCCCATCCACCAGGCCACAAAAAGGTAGACGATTCAAATATTTTAAGAGAACAAAGTTTCGTGGCAAGACCACAGACAGATGTTTCTCTTGTGGAAAATCAGGCCACTTTGCAAAGAATTGCCCAGATAAACAGAAAAAGGAAAACTCAGACTTGTCATCAATTACCAGCCTCTTAATGCATTCTTAGCTGATGATAAGTTCCTTCTTCCTATAAGATCAGCTCTCATGCTACAGCTAGCACATGCTAGAATCTTCAACAAATTTGATATTAGGGCAGCATTTTGGCAGCAAGGCATTCATCCAGAGGATCGCCCCAAAATCGGATTTTGTATTCCCGGATCTCACTTCCAGTGGAATGTTATGCCATTTGGCCTCAAGGTTGCTCCATCCCTCTTTCAAAAAGCAATGATGAACATTTATGCCCCAATCCAGAAGCAAGCCCTCATCTACATTGATGATATCCTTCTCTTCTCCAAGACAGAAGAAGAGCACCAGCAACTTCTCTCATAGTTTTATGATCTCACCATCCAGCATGGAATCATGCTCTCTGCAAAGAAAATGAAAATAGGTGTCTCCAGCATTGATTTTCTTGGCGGCGTCATTAACCAAGGAAAATATGAACTTCAACCCCACATTGGTAAATCCCTTCTGCAGTTCTCTGATGGACCATTCACTGTTTCTCAGTTACCACAGTTGCTCGGCATCATCAACTATATGACTGAGTTCATCCCTCGACAAACCCAGTTCACTGGATCCCTGAACAAACTCCTCAAGAAAAATCCTCCTCCATGGTCATAGGAACACAGCCAGGCTGTTCAGACCCTCAAACACATTGCTCAACAGCTCCCTTCTCTTAAGATTCCATCTGAGGGTCTATGGATCTTACAGACTGATGCTAGTGATGACCAATGGGCTGCAGTTTTACTTGAAGAACTTTTTGATGGAACTCGTAAAGTTTACGGATATCGAAGTTCCCAATTTAAGCCTGCTGAATAACATTATCACTCCACTTTTAAAGAAATTTTGGCAGTCCGACGAGGGATCGAAAAGTTCCATTTTTTTCTTATCGGGCACACATTCCAAGTAGAAATGGATATGTCCTCTTTCCCTCGTATGCTCCAGTTCAAGCAAAAGGTTCTTCCTGAACTTCAGCTCCTAAGATGGGCAGATTGGTTTTCTCAATGGTCTTTCAACGTTAAGCACATTAAAGGAAAGGAGAATATTCTGGCAGATTTCCTCTCACGAACCAAGGTTCCTATCCACACCTCCATCCCTATTTTATGTATACCCCTTTGGCCATCATCCAGACCTTCATCCTCTAGGTCAAACCCCCATGACCCCGGCCCTTCTCAGCCGCCTCCTATATCATACCTTACGGCTCTCTTGCCCACTCTTCCCCCTGAATTTTACTCTGATATTTCAGGAAGAGCCATGGTCACTTACAGCACCCAGACTTACCAGTCCCTCCTTGCAGTCTTAGTCCATAAGTATGGTCTTACCTATAATTGGCAAGTCTGTCACCCAGACTACCCTTACCTTACCCCATTCACAATCACCCACTTTTTTAGCTTTGAAAAAGAGTTTGTAGTCTTCTTCTGGCACCTTTTGGTTGTTCATAAGATAGCCATGAATTTCTCTATTCATGCCCTTCTCCATTACCTCCGGCAGACCTCTACCATTTTCCATGCCCCAGCCAGAACAAACATACGTTTCCGTCTAGTAGTCCCATCTCATTTTGCCAAATTCCTTAGATTATTTACACCTATCCCCCACTGGATTGATCTCCTATCCCGTTTACCCCATGACCAGTTCTATGTCTCAATCCTTTTCCATCGTCCAGTAGATCATATCCACCCTGCTCTTGTGACCCCTCCTATCCTAGATCATCACCTGATTGCCTATAGCCCTTTCTTCTCCATTATTGGCACCTCTGATGTTGACCTCTTCCCTCATCGTAATGACACAGATGCTACTAGAGAAAGTTAGCACCGGTTCATGCATACCATGTGCACCGAAAACCAGGTAGACCCCGCTACTATACCTCCCATCCTCATCAATACCACTCACACAGCTTGGGATGTTAATTCCACCCATCTCCATCATCCTGTCATCCACCATATTATGATGCACCATGCGGAGCATGAAGTTGATGCTTATCTCCAGGACCGACTAATCTCCTCTGACTCGGATTAGTCCCAGCAATTGTCCTATTCACCTTGGGAGTGTGATGTCTTCCTATTTTACTGTTTGCTTTAAGACTTTTGAGTCTGTACTATTTGCTTTCGAGTCTGTACTGTTTGCTTTAAGACTTTTGAGTTTGTACTATTTGCTTTCGAGTATGTACTGTTTGCTTTAAGACTTTTAAGTCACAAGAGTCAGTACGTGTCTGTAATTTATTCCTTTATTTGGCTTGTATGTTCAGATTTTAGAATCGATTAAGTCCGCAAATGCTTATAAATAGCAGATAGATCCTTTGTTGTAAAAACAGGGTTGGAAGGAGAGTAGCCTCCAGAAGTTTTAATAATATTTGGTTTGCTAGTTTGCTACTACTCCCCTCTTCTACCACATTCAGCCTCCACCCCACCCCTCTTTATTCAACCTCCACCGATTGTAGTAGCACTGACCTGACTTAGCTGTATTGTTAGGTGGCTAATTAAATAAATTTTAGTACTTGCATATCATTTAGGAACATGTAGATTGTGGTTGCATATGTATGCATGATGATATATTTTGCTCATGAGCTTAGTGGGGCTCACACTCTGTTATATATATATATATTTCTTTTAGATGATTGTGCAGATCAATCAATGCCACTGTGGCATGGAGACTTGTTACAAGGAGGAGAGCCCTCGTGATTATGATGCTATTGGTATGTACTCCGACGGAGGTCGTGCCGATGATGCGTGCTTTCTCAGTGGTCATTGATGAAGACCAGTGAGGGGCGCACTTGATGCTTTTTGTCTTGGGGACTCCTTTTTGCTTTTGTTAGGAGTTTATCCCCATCTCTACTTCTGGCTTAGTTTTAGTCTTTCTTTCTTTTTGGGGTTGAGATATCTTGCCCTGTAAATATATGTATTTCCTTTTGGTTTATGTACTTGACAACTTTTCTTTTTAGTTTGTGGGTGTAATGGGGAATGTATCAGACTCACATATGTATATATATCATCATCATTCCCGTATCGCTACGTTTTCTCTTTCTTTATTACAATTGTAGATTATCTGCAACATTCTGATCTTACCTATGGTAATGTTATGAATGTGGTACCGTGAATGCATTAACTGCTTCTAGATCCGTGGGATTTGGCGGATTGCAGTTATGCAATTCAGGTCACCTACCTAATCCTCCCTGGGGGTGGTTTGGGGTGTGACACTAGATCTCACAGCCATAATCCTTCACCAGTTCTAACCATCGCTTCTGTCTCATATTCAGCTCCTTCTGGGTGAAGAAATACTTCAAACTTTTGTGATCGCTGAAGATTTCACTCTTTTCACCGTATAGGTAATGGTGCCATATCTTTAATGCGAAGACTACCACCACCAATTCTAAGTCATGAGTGGGGTAGTTCTTTTCGTGTTCCTTCAATTGTCTTGAAGCATAGGCGACCACTTTACCTCTCTGCATTAAGATGCCACCCAATCACGTTCTGGATGCGTCAGTGTATACCATCATTCCTCCAGTGCCATCCAGAATGGTCAAAATTGGAGCTGTTACTAGCCGGTTCCTTAACTCTTGGAAACTCTTCTCGCATGCCTCATTCCATTCAAACTTTGCGCCCTTCTTTGTTAACTTTGTCATAGGTGCCAAGATGCGTGAGAAATTTTCAATAAATCGGCGGTAATATCCAGCCAAACCTAAGAAACTTTGGATCTCGGTGGCATTCTTCAGAGTCTCCCACTCGAGGACCGCTTTTACCTTGTCTGGGTCCACTTTAATGCCATCCTTGGTGACGATGTGCCCCAAGAATCCAATTTGGTGAAGCCAAAATTCACATTTGCTGAACTTGGCATATAACTGGTGTTCCCGCAGTCGCTGCAACACGAAGGTAAGGTGTCGAGCGTGCTCTTCTTCACTCTTGGAGTACACCAGAATGTCATCAATAAATACGATGATGAACTTGTCCAACACGTCATGGAATACTCTATTTATCATGTCCATGAATGCTGCCAGGGCGTTGGTTAACCCGAACGACAAGATCAGGAATTCATAATGTTCGTATCGAGTTCTAAACGCCGTCTTATGAATATCCCCGCTATTGTTCTTCAATTGATGATATCCGGACCTAAGATCAATCTTGGAGAAGACTCTTGCTCCTTGTAGTTGGTCAAATAGGTCGTCAATGCGCGGCAACGGGTATCAATTCTTGATTATCAGCTTATTTAGCTCGCAGTAGTCGATACACAGCCGCATACTACCATCCTTTTTCTTAACAAATAGCATGGGTGCTCCCCAGGGAGACACGCTGGGTCGTATAAAACCTTTCTTCAGCAGGTCTTTTAACTGGACCTATAATTCCTTCAATTCGATTGGTACCATGCGGTATGGTGCCTTGGATACCGGTGCTGCACCAGGTATTAGATTAATCACGAACTCTGTCTCATGATCAGGAGGTAGCTGGGTCAGGTCTTCTGGAAAAACATCAGGAAATTCTCTGACGACTTCAAGTTCCTCCAAGGGCTTTATCTTTGCCTTAGTGTCTATCACCGTGGCCAGAAAGCCTAGACATCCTTCATCCAACAATTTTCGCGTCTGGAGGGCGGATAAGGTTATCCTTATGGGTTTCCTCTTTGGTTCACTTTGATAGGTGAAAACTGACCCATCCTCCAACTTGAATACTATCTTTTTCTCTGCACACACGACATTTGCTCCATAGGCGGATAGCCAATCCATGCCTAATATCACTTCAAAATCCTTCATGTCGAACTTTATAAATTGTGCGGTCAAATTTCTCCCACAAATTTCTACCTGATAGGGGTCGTAGACTTCCTTCAAGCTCACGGCACTACCCGTTGGTGTGCTAACTACCAAGTCGTGCCCGATGTCTCTCGGTTGATCTTCCATCCTACTCGCAACGTGGTAGAAACAAAAGAGTGGGATGTGCCCGAGTCCAATAGCACTCGTGCAGGAATGGTTGAGACACTCAAGGTACCTAGGGTTCGTATATAGTTTAGGTTACATATATAGACCGATTATTCCCTATAACATAGTAGTGGTCAGTGGACATACCTGTCATCACATCGGGGTTCACCTCTGCTTCTTCGTTTGTTAACGCGAACACCTTTCCTCGAGTCTGATTGTCCCGTGGCTGAAAAGGTCAAGTGTAAGGACTGATTTGGCGAGTTATTTCTGTACCCACACTACCTGCATTCTCTGGCCATGTGCCCTTCTACATTGCACACATAACACTTATATGGTGGAGCAGCTGGTGTTGAGGCTTGGCTCACTTGGCTTGTGGCTGGTCGGGCTGGCAAAGCTGCTGTTGTCGCTTGACTTGTAGCCGGTTGGGCAAGTCGATTGGAAGTAGGGCGGAAAGAGTTCTAACCCACATTTGGCTTACGGTACAGAGTCAGATTGGGGCTTGAACTTGTTCCTCGAAAAACCTTGTTTGGCCACCCAAAAGTCTGGAAATTACTTGGCCTTTTACCCAAACCAGGCGACGTCGTAGCCTTTTGTTTTTCTTTCTCCTTCAATCTATCCTCCATGGTCTTCGCCTTGTCGACCATCTGAGCATAATCCTGAATGTCTATTATTGATAGAACTGACCCGATCTCAGGTTTAAGTCCCTTCTCAAACTTCTTCATCTTGTTGACTTCCCCTTTTAAGTGCTCTAGAGCGAAATGGAACAGATCTTCAAATCGTTGTTGATAGTCCAGCACTGACTTGGTTCCTTGTACCAGTGCAGAGAACTCAGCTTCTTTCCTGTCCCTAAAACTCTCGGGGAAGTAGTTCTTGAAGAAGACTTCCTTAAATTGCTCCCACGTGAGATTCGGATGAGTAGCTTCAAGATTTGGCTTGGTAGCCTTCCACTAGGCTTCAGCCTCACTCTGTAGCTGATAACCAGCACATATCAACTTTTGCACATCCGAACACTCGAGCACATCAAATGCCTTCTCTAAGATGCTAATCCACCATTCCAGCTGCATTACTAGATGTGTGGATGCGATGTTGAAGGTCGTGACCTTTGAATCGATACCTATTTTGGCATATGTTCATTTTTTATCCGAACCAGGCCGGTTGGGTCGTTTGGGGTTATTTGGAAGCATTTCTGTACTTTTCTAGGCTTGGGATTTTCTAAAAAGTGTCCTTATCCCTTCATAAAATGTGGATGCGATGTTGAGGCAATATGTTCATTTTCAGTCCGAACCAGACCAGGTGGATCATTTGGGGTTAATTGGGGGCATTTCTGTACTTTTTTGGGTTTGGGATTTTCTAAAAAGTGTCCTTATCTCTTATTAGACGTGTGGATGCCATATTGAGGGTCGTGACCTTTAAATCGATACCTATTTCGGCATATGTTCATTTTCGGTTCGAACAAGACCGGTTGGGTCGTTTGGGGTTATTTGGGGCATTTTTGTACTTTTCTGGGTTTGGGATTTTCTAAAAAGTGTCCTAATCTGTCATTAGATGTGTCGATGCGATGTTGAGGGTCGTGACTATAGAATCGATACCTATTTTGACATATGTTCGTTTTTTGTTTAAACAAGACCGGGTGGGTCATTTGGGGTAATTTCAGGGCATTTTTGTAATTTTTTGGATTTTAGATTCTCTAAAAAGTGTCCTTATCTCTTAATAGACGTGTGGATGCGATGTTGAGGGTCGTGACCGTCGAATCGATACCTATATCACCATGTGTTCATTTTTTGTCCGAACCAGACCGGGTGGGTCGTTTGAGGTTATTTGGGGGCATTTCTATACTTTTTTGGGTTTGGAATTTTCTAAAAAGTGTCCTTATCTCTTATTAGACATGTGGTTGCAATTTTGAGGGTCATGACCTTCGAATTGATACCTAATTTGACATATGCTCATTTTTTAGTCCGAACTGGATCAAGTGGGTTGTTTGGGGTTAATTGGGGGCATTTTTGTACTTTTTTGGGTTTGACATTTTCTAAAAAGTGTCCTTATCTCTTATTAGACATGTGGATACGATGTTGAGGGTAGTGACCTTCAAATTGATACCTATTTCGACATATGTTCATTTTGGTTTAAACCATACGGGGTGCCTTGTTTGGGCTTGTTTGGGGGCATTTCTATACTTTCTTAGGTTTCGGATTTTCTAAAAAGTGTCCTTATCTCTTATTAGACATGTGGATGCGATGTTGAGGGTCGTGACCTTCGAATCAATACCTATTTTGGCATATGTTCATTTTCGGTCCAAACCAGACCGGGTGTGTCCCCTAGGGTTATTTGGGGGCATTTCTGTACTTTTTTGCGTTTGGGATTTTCTAAAAAGTGTCATTTTCTCTTATTATACGTGTGGATACGATGTTGAGGGTCGTGACCATCAAATCGATACCTATTTTGGCATATGTTCATTTTCGGTCCGAACCAGACCGGTGGGTCGTTTGGGCTTATTTTGGGGCATTTCTATACTTTTTTGGGTTTGGGATTTTCTAAAAAGTGTCCTTATCTCCTATTAGACGTGTGGATGCGATGTTGAGGGTCATGACCATCCAATCGATACCTATTTTGGCATATGTTCATTTTTGCATCGAACCAGACCGGGTGGGTCATTTGGGGTTATTTGGAGGCATTTCTATACTTTTTTGGGTTTGGTATTTTCTAAAAACTGTCCTTATCTCTTATTAGACGTGTGGAGGCGATGTTAAGGGTAGTGACCTTCGAATCGATACCTATTTCGACATATGTTCATTTTCGGTCCGCACCAAACCGGGTGGGTCGTTTGGGGTTATTTGGGGGCATTTCTATACTTTTTTGGGTTTGGGATTTTCTAAAAAGTGTCCTTATCTCTTATTAGACATGTGGATGCGATGTTGAGGGTCATGACCTTCGAATCAATACCTATTTTGGCATATGTTCATTTTTTGGTCCAAACCAGACCGGGTGGGTCGTTTGGGGTTATTTGGGGGCATTTCTGCACTTTTTTGCATTTGGGATTTTGTAAAAAGTGTCATTTTTTCTTATTAGACGTGTGGATGCGATGTTGAGGGTCGTGACCATCGAATTGATACCTATTTTGGCATATGTTCATTTTCGGTCCGAACTAGACCGGTGATCGTTTGGGCTTATTTTGGGGTATTTATGTACTTTTTTGGGTTTGGGATTTTCTAAAAAGTGTCCATATCTCCTATTAGACGTGTGGATGTGATGTTGAGGGTCGTGACCATCGAATCGATACCTAGTTCGGCATATGTTCATTTTCGCACCGAACCAAACCGGGTGGGTCGTTTGGGGTTTTTTAGGGGCATTTCTATACTTTTTTGGGTTTGGAATTTTGTAAAAAGTGTCCTTATCTCTTATTAGACGTGTGGAGGCGATGTTGAGGGTAGTGACCTTTGAATCGATACCTATTTCAACATATGTTCATTTTCGGTCCGCACCAGACCGGGTGGGTCGTTTGGGGTTATTTGGCGGCATTTCTATACTTTTTTGGGTTTGGGATTTTCTAAAAAGTGTCATTATCTCTTATTAGACCTGTGGAAGCGATGTTGAGGGTCGTAACCTTCGAATCGATACCTATTTCCGCATATGTTCATTTTTGGTCCAAACCAGACCGGGTGGGTGGTTTGGGATTATTTGGGGGCATTTTTATACTTTTTTGGGTTTGGGATTTTCTAAAAAGTGTCCTTATCTCTTATTAGACGTGTGGATGCGATGTTGTGGGTAGTGACCTTCGAATCGATACCTATTTTGACATATGTTCATTTTTTATTTAAACCAGACCGGGTGGGTCGTTTGGGGTTATTTGGGGGCATTTGTGTACTTTTTTGGGTTTGGGATTTTCTAAAAAGTGTCCTTATCACTTATTAGACCTGTGGATGTGATGTTGAGGGTAGTGACCTTCGAATCGGTACCTATTTTGACATATGTTCATTGTCGATTTAAACCAAACCGGGTGGGCCGTTGGGGGTTATTCGGGGGCATTTTTGTACTTTTTTGGGATTAGGATTTTCTAAAAAGTGTCCATAGCACTTATTAGACGCGTGGATGCGATGTTCAGGGTCGTGACCTTCGAATCGATACCTATTTCAACATATGTTCATTTTCGGTGCGAATCAAACCAGGTGGATCGTTTAGGGTTAGTTGGGGGCATTTTTGTACTTTTTTGGGTATGGGATTTTCTAAAAAGTGTCCTGATCTCTTATTAGACATGTGGATGCGATGTTGTGGGTAGTGGCCATCGAACCGATACCAATTTTGACATATGTTCATTTTTTATTTAAACCAGACCGGGTGGGTCATTTAGGGTTATTTGGGGGCATTTCTGTACTTTTTTGGGTTTGGGATTTTCTAAAAAGTTTCCTTATCGCATATTAGATGTATAGATGCGATGTTGAGGGTAGTGACCTTCGAATCAATTCCTATTTCGACATTTGTTCATTTTTGGTTTAAACCAGACTGAGTGGATCATTTGGGGTTATTTGGGGGCATTTCTATAATTTTTCTGGATTAGGATTTTCTGAAAAGGGTCATTATCTCTTATTAGACGTGTGCATGTGATGTTGAGGGTCATGACCTTCGAATCGTTACCTATTTTGACATATGTTCATTTTCGGTCCGAACCAGACCAGGTGGATCGTTTGGGACTATTCGGCGGCAATTCTGTACTTTTTTGGGTTTGGGATTTTTTTAAAAATGTCCTTATACCTTAATAGATGTGTGGATGCTATGTTGAGGGTCGTGACCTTCGTATTGATACCTATTTCGGCATATGTTCATTTTCAATCCGAACAAGACTGGGTGGGTCGTTTGGGGTTATTGGGGGGCATTTCTATACTTTTTTGGGTTTGAGATTATCTAAAAAAGTGTCCTTATCTCTTTTTAGACTTGAGGATACGATCTTGAGAGTCGTGACCTTGGAATCGGTACCTATTTTGACATATGTTCATTTTTTGTTTAAACCTTATCGGGTGGGTTGTTTGGGGTTATTTGGGGGCATTTCCGTACTTTTTTTGGTTTGGGATTTTCTAAAAATTGTCCTTATCTCTTATTAGACATGTGGATGCGATATTGAGGGTCGTGACCTTCGAATAGATACCTATTTCAACATATGTTCATTTTCGATTTAAACCAGACCGGGTGGGTAGTTTGGGGTTATTTGGAGTCATTTATGTATTTTTTTAGGTTTGGGATTTTCTAAAAAGTGTCCTAATCTCTTACTAGACTTGTGGATGCGATGTTGAGGGTCGTGACCTTCGAATCGACACCTATTTAGGCATATGTTCATTTTAGATCCGAACCAGACCAGGTGGGTCGTTTGGGTTTATTTGGGAGCATTTATGTACTTTTTTGGGTTTGGGATTTTCTAAAAAGTGAACTTATCTCTTGTTAGACATGTGGTAGCGATGTTGAGAGTCGTGACCTTCGAATCGATACCTATTTCGGCATATGTTCATTTTCGGTCCGAACTAGACTGGGTGGGTCGTTTGGGGTTATTTGGGGGCTTTTCTGTAATTTTTTGGGTTTGGGATTTTCTAAAACGTGTCCTTATCTCTAATTAGACATGTGGGTATGATGTTGAGGGTAGTGACCTTCGAATCGATAACTATTTTGACATATGTTCATTTTCGGTTCAAACCAGACAGGGTGGGTCGTTTGGGGTTATTTGGGGGCATATTTGTATTTTTTTGTGTTTGGGATTTTCTAAAAAGTGTCCTTACCTCTTATTAGATGTGTGGATGCGATGTTGAGGGTTGTGACCTTCGAATCGATACCTATTTTGGCATATGTTCATTTTCGGTCCAAACCAGACCGGGTGGGTTGCCTAGGGTTATTTGGGGGCATTTTGCACTTTTTGCGTTTGAGATTTTCTAAAAAGTGTCATTTTCTCTTATTAGACGTGTGGATGCAATGTTGAGGGTCGTGACCTTCGAATCGATACCTATTTTGGCATTTGTTCATTTTCGGTCGGAAACAGACCGATGGGTCGTTTGGGCCTATTTTGGGGCATTTCTGTATATTTTTGGGTTTGGGATTTTCTAAAAAGTGTCCTTATCTCCTATTAGATGTGTGGATGCGATGTTGAGGGTCGTAACTAACGAATCGATACCTATTTTGGCATATGTTCATTTTCGCATTGAACCAGACCGGGTAGGTCGTTTGGAGTTATTTGGAGGCATTTCTATACTTTTTTGGGTTTGGTATTTTCTAAAAAGTGTCATTATCTCTTATTAGACGTGTGGAGGTGATGTTCCGGGTAGTGATGTCGAATCGATACCTATTTCGACATATGTTCATTTTCGGTCCGCACCAGATTCGGTGGGTCATTTGGGGTTATTTGGGGGCATTTCTATACTTTTTTGGCTTTGGGATTTTCTAAAAAGTGTCCTTATCTCTTATTAGACCTGTGGATGCGATGTTGAGGGTCGTAACCTTAGAATCGATACCTAATTCAGCATATGTTCGTTTTCGGTCCGAACCAGACTGGGTGGGTGTTTTGGGGTTGTTTGGGGGCATTTCTGTACTTTTTTGAGTTTTGGATTTTCTAAAAAGTATCCTTATCTCTTATTAAACGTGTGGATGCGATGTTGTGGGTAGTGATCTTTGAATCGATACCTATTTCGACATTTTCGGTTTAAACCAGACCGGGTGGGTCGTTTGGGGTTATTTGGGGGCATTTGTGTACTTTTTTGGGTTTGGGATTTTCTAAAAAGTTTCCTTATCTCTTATTAGACCTGTGGATGCGATGTTGAGGGTAGTGACTTTTGAATCGTTACCTATTTCGACATATGTTCATTGTCGATTTAAACCACACGGGTGGGACGTTTGGGGTTATTCGAGGGTATTTCTGTACTTTTTTGGGATTAGGATTTTCTAAAAAGTGTTCTTATCTCTTATTAGACGTGTGGATGCGATGTTCAGGGTCGTGACCTTCGAATCGATACCTATTTCGACATATGTTCATTTTTTGTCCAAACCAGACCAAGTGGATCGTTTGGGGTTATTTGGGGGCATTTCTGTACTTTTTTGGGTTTGGATTTTCTAAAAAGTTTCCTTATCTCTTATAAGACATGCATATGCGATGTTGAGGGTAGTGACCTTCGAATCGATACCTATTTGGACATATGTTCATTTCGGTTTAAACCAGAAGGGGTGCGTCGTTTGGGGTAATTTGGGGGCATTTTTGCACATTTTTGGGTTTAGGATTTTCTAAAAATGTCCTTAACTCTTATTAGACATGTGGATGCGATGTTGAGGGTCGTGACCTTCGAATCAATACTTATTTTGGCATATGTTCATTTTCGGTCCAAACCAGACCGGGTGGGTCGTTTGGGGTTATTTGGGGGCATTTCTGCACTTTTTTGCATTTGGGATTTTGTAAAAAGTGTCATTTTCTCTTATTGGACGTGTGGATGCGAAGTTGAGGGTCATGACCTTCGAATTGATACCTATTTTGGCATATGTTCATTTTTTGTCCGAACTAGACCGGTCGGTCGTTTGGGCTTATTTTGGGGCATTTCAATACTTTTTTTGGTTTGGGATTTTCTAAAAAGTGTCCTTATCTCCTATTAGACGTGTGGATACGATGTTGAGGGTCGTGACTATCGAATCGATACCTATATCGGCATATGTTCATTTTCGCACCGAACCAGACCTGGTTGGTCATTTGTGGTTATTTGGGGGTTTTCTATACTTTTTTGGGTTTGGAATTTTGTAAAAAGTGTCCTTATCTCTTATTAGACGTGTGGAGGCGATGTTGAGGGTAGTGACCTTTGAATCGATACCTATTTCAACATATGTTCATTTTCGGTCCGCACCAGACCGGGTGGATCGTTCGAGGTTATTTGGGGGCATTTCTATACTTTTTTGGGTTTGGGATTTTCTAAAAAGTTTCATTATCTCTTATTAGACCTGTGGAAGCGATGTTCAGGGTCGTAACCTTCGAATCGATACCTATCTCAGCATATGTTCATTTTCGGTCCAAACCAGACCGGGTGGGTGGTTTGGGATTATTTGGGGGCATTTGTGTACTTTTTTGGGTTTGGGATTTTCTAAAAAGTATCCTTATCTCTTATTAGACGTGTGGATACGATGTTGTGGGTAGTGACCTTCGAATCGATACCTATTTCAACATATGTTCATTTTCGGTTTAAACCAGATTGGGTGGGTCGTTTGGGGTTATTTGGGGGCATTTGTATACTTTTTTGGGTTTGGGATTTTCTAAAAAGTGTCCTTATCACTTATTAGACCTGTGGATGCGATGTTGAGGGTAGGGACCTTCGAATCATTACCTATTTCGACATATGTTCATTGTCGATTTAAACCAAATCGGGTGGGCCATTGGGGGTTATTCGGGGGCACTTCTGTACTTTTTTGGGATTAGGATTTTCTAAAAAGTGTCCCTATTGCTTATTAGACGCGTGGATGCGATGTTCAAGGTCGTGACCTTCGAATCGATTCCTATTTCGACATATGTTCATTTTTGGTGCGAACCAGACCGGGTGGATTGTTTGGGGGGTTTTTTGGGGGCATTTCTGTCCTTTTTTGGGTATGGGATTTTCTAAAAAGTTTCCTTATCTCTTATTAGACATGTGGATGCGATGTTGTGGGTAGTGACCATCGAACCGATACCAATATTGACATATGTTCATTTTCGGTTTAAACCAGACCGGGTGGGTCATTTAGGGTTATTTGGGGGCATTTCTGTACTTTTTTGGGTTTGGGATTTTCTAAAAAGTGTCCTTATCGCTTATTAGACATATGGATGCGATGTTGAGGGTAGTGACCTTCGAATCATTTCCAATTTTGACATTTATTCATTTTCGATTTAAACCAGACTGAGTGGATCGTTTGGGGTTATTTGGAGGCATTTCTATAATTTTTTGGGATTAGGATTTTCTGAAAAGTGTCATTATCTCTTATTAGACGTGTGGATGTGATGTTGAGGGTCATGACGTTCGAATCGTTACCTATTTCGACATATGTTCATTTTCGATTCGAACCAGACCAGGTGGATCGTTTGGGATTATTTGGGGGCATATCTGTACTTTTTTGGGTTTGGGAGTTTTTTAAAAATGTCATTATATCTTATTAGACGTGTGGATGCTATGTTGAGGGTCGCGACCTTCGTATTGATACCTATTTTGGCATTTGTTCATTTTTTATCGGAACAAGATCGGGTGGGTCGTTTGGGGTTATTTGGGGGCATTTCTATACTTTTTTGGATTTGGGATTCTATAAAAAGTGTCCTTATCTCTTATTAGACATGAGGATACGATCTTGAGAGTCGTGACCTTGGAATCGGTACCTATTTTGACATATGTTCATTTTTTGTTTATACCTGATCGGGTGGGTTGTTTGGGCTTATTTGGGGGCATTTCTGTACTTTTTTGGGTTTGGGATTTTCTAAAAATTGTCCTTATCTCTTATTAGAGGTGTGGATGCGATGTTGAGGGTCGTGACCATCAAATCGAATCCTATTTCAACATATGTTTATTTTCGGTTTAAACCAGACCAAGTGGGTAGTTTAGGGTTATTTGGGGTCATTTCTGTCTTTTTTTAGGATTTGGGATTTGCTACAAAGTGTCCTTATCTCTTATTAGACTTGTGGATGCGATGTTGAGGGTCGTGGCCTTCGAATCGACACCTATTTTGGCATAAGTTCATTTTCGATCCGATCCAGACTAGGTGGGTCGTTTAAGTTTATTTGGGAGCATTTATGTACTTTTTTGGGTTTGGGATTTTCTAAAATGTGAACTTATCTCTTGTTAGACGTGTGGTTGCGATGTTGAGATTTGTGACCTTCGAATCGATACCTATATCAGCATATGTTCATTTTTGGTCCGAACTAGACTGGGTGGGTCGTTTGGGGTTATTTGGGGGCTTTTCTGTAATTTTTTGGGTTTGAGATTTTCTAAAATGTGTCCTTATCTCTTATTAGACATGTGGGTACGAAGTTGAGGGTAGTGACCTTCGAATCGATAACTATTTTGACATATGTTCATTTTCGGTTTAAACCAGACAGGGTGGGTCGTTTGGGGTTATTTGGGGGTATTTCTGTACATTTTTGTGTTTGGGATTTTCTAAAAAGTGTTCTTACCTCTTATTAAACGTGTGGATGCGATGTTGAGGGTCGTGACCTTCGAATCAATACCTATTTTGGCATGTGTTCATTTTCAGTCCAAACCAGACCGGGTGGGTCGCCTAGGGTTCTTTGGGGGCATTTCTGTACTTTTTTGCATTTGGGATTTTCTAAAAAGTGTCATTTTCCCTTATTACACGTGTGGATGCGATGTTGAGGGTCGTGACCTTCGAATCAATACCTATTTTTGCATATGTTCATTTTTTGTCCGAACCAGACCGGTGGGTCGTTTGGGCTTATTTTGGGGCATTTCTGTACTTTTTTGGGTTTGGGATTTTCTAAAAAGTGTCCTTATCTCCTATTAGACTTGTGGATGCGATGTTGAGGGTCGTGACCATCGAATCGATACCTATTTTGGCATATATTCATTTTCGCATCGAACCAGACCAGGTGGGTCGTTTGGGGTTATTTGGAGGCATTTCTATACTTTTTTGGGTTTGGTATTTTCTAAAAAGTGTCCTTATCTCTTATTAGACATGTGGAGGTGATGTTGAGGGTAGTGACCTTTGAATCGATAATGGACGCATTTCTATACTTTTTTGGGTTTGGGATTTTCTAAAAAGTGTCCTTATCTCTTAATAGACCTGTGGATGCGATGTTGTGGGTCGTAACCTTCGAATCGATAGCTATTTTAGCATATGTTCATTTTCGGTCCGAACCAGATTGGGTGGGTGGTTTGGGGTTATTTGGGGGCATTTCTGTACTTTTTTGGGTTTTGGATTTTCTAAAAAGTGTCCTTATCTCTTCTTAGACCTGTGGATGCGATGTTGAGGGTAGTGACCTTCGAATCGTTACCTATTTTGACATATGTTCATTGTCGATTTAAACCAAATCGGGTGGGTCGTTTGGGGTTATTCGGGGGTATTTCTGTACTTTTTTGGGATTAGGATTTTCTAAAAAGTGTTCTTATCTCTTATTAGACATGTGGATGCGATGTTCAAGGTCGTGACCTTCGAATCGATACCTATTTCGACATATGTTCATTTTCCGTCCGAACCAGACCAGGTGGATCGTTTGGGGTTATTTGGGGGCATTTCTGTACTTTTCTGGGTTTGGATTTTCTAAAAAGTGTCCTTATCTCTTATTAGACATGCGGATATGATGTTGAGGGTAGTGACCTTCGAATCGATACCTATTTCGACATATGTTCATTTCGGTTTAAACCAGACGGGGTGCGTCGTTTGGGGTTATTTGGGGGCATTTTTGTACTTTTTTGGGTTTTGAATTTTCTAAAAAGTGTCCTTATCTCTTATTAGACATGTGGATGCGATGTTGAGGGTCATGACCTTCGAACCAATACCTATTTTGGCATATGTTCATTTTCGGTCCAAACCAGACCGGGTGGGTCGTTTGGGGTTATTTGGGGGCATTTTTGCACTTTTTTGCATTTGGGATTTTGTAAAAAGTGTCATTTTCTCTTATTAGACGTGTGGTTGCGATGTTGAGGGTCGTGACCATCGAATCGATACCTATTTTGGCATATGTTCATTTTCGGTCCGAACTACACCGGTGGGTCGTTTGGGCTTATTTTGGGGTATTTCTGTACTTTTTTGGGTTTGGGATTTTCTAAAAAGTGTCCATATCTCCTATTAGACGTGTGGATGCGATGTTGAGGGTCGTGACCATTGAATCGATACCTAGTTCGGCATATGTTCATTTTCGCACCGAACCAGACCGGGTGGGTCGTTTGGGGTTTTTTAGGGGCATTTCTATACTTTTTTGGGTTTGGAATTTTGTAAAAAGTGTCCTTATCTCTTTTTAGACGTGTGGAGGCGATGTTGAGGGTAGTGACCTTTGAATCGATAACTATTTCAACATATGTTCATTTTCGGTCCGCACCAGACCGGGTGGGTCGTTTAGGGTTATTTGGGGGCATTTCTATACTTTTTTGGGTTTGGATTTTCTAAAAAGTGTCTTTATCTCTTATTTGACCTGTGGAAGCGATGTTGAGGGTCGTCACCTTCGAATCGATACCTATTTCCGCATATGTTCATTTTTGGTCCAAACCAGACCGGGTGGGTGGTTTGGGATTATTTGGGGGCATTTTTATACTTTTTTGGGTTTGGGATTTTCTAAAAAGTGTCCTTATCTCTTATTAGACGTGTTGATGCGATGTTGTGGGTAGTGACCTTCGTATCGATACCTATTTAGACATATGTTCATTTTCGATTTAAACCAGACCGGGTGGGTCGTTTGGGGTTATTTGGGGGCATTTGTGTACTTTTTTGGGTTTGGGATTTTCTAAAAAGTGTCCTTATCACTTATTAGACCTGTGGATGTGATGTTGAGGGTAGTGACCTTCGAATCGGTACCTATTTTGACATATGTTCATTGTCGATTTAAACCAAATCGGGTGTGCCGTTGGGGGTTATTCGGGGGCATTTTTGTACTTTTTTGGGATTAGAATTTTCTAAAAAGTGTCCATATTGCTTATTAGACGTGTGGATGCGATGTTCAGGGTCGTGACCTTCGAATCGATACCTATTTCGACATATGTTCATTTTCGGTGCGAATCAGACCAGGTGGATCGTTTGGGGTTAGTTGGGGGCATTTCTGTACTTTTTTGGGTATGGGATTTTCTAAAAAGCTTCCTAATCTCTTATTAGACATGTGGATGCGATGTTGTGCGTAGTGGCCATCGAACCGATACCAATTTTGACATATGTTCATTTTCAGTTTAAACCAGATCGGGTGGGTCATTTAGGGTTATTTGGGGGCATTTCTGTACTTTTTTGGGTTTGAGATTTTCTAAAAAGTTTCCTTATTGCTTATTAGACGTATGGCTGCGATGTTGAGGGTAGTGACCTTCGAATCAATTCCTATTTCGACATTTGTTCATTTTCGGTTTAAACTAGACTTAGTGGATCATTTGGGGTTATTTGGGGGCATTTCTATAATTTTTCTGGATTAGGATTTTCTGAAAAGGGTCATTATCTCTTATTAGACGTGTGGATGTGATGTTGAGGGTCATGACCTTCGTATCGTTACCTATTTCGACATATGTTCATTTTCGGTCCGAACCAGACCAGGTGGATCGTTTGGGATTATTCGGCGGCAATTCTGTACTTTTTTGGGTTTGGGATTTTTTTAAAAATGTCCTTATATCTTAATAGACGTGTGGATGCTATGTTGAGGGTCATGACCTTCGTATTGATACCATTTTCGGCATATGTTCATTTTCAATCCAAACAAGACTGGGTGGGTCGTTTGGGGTTATTTGGGGGCATTTCTATACTTTTTTGGGTTTGGGATTATCTAAAAAGTCTCCTTATCTCTTATTAGATGTGAGGATACGATCTTGAGAGTCGTGACCTTGGAATCAGTACCTATTTTGACATATGTTCAATTTTTGTTTAAACCTGATCGGGTGGGTTGTTTGGGGTTATTTGGGGGCATTTCAGTACTTTTTTAGGTTTGGGATTTTCTTAAAATTGTCCTTATCTCTTATTAGACATGTGGATGTGATGTCGATGGTCGTGACCTTCGAATAGATACCTATTTCAACATATGTTCATTTTCGGTTTAAACCAGACCGGGTGGGTAGTTTGGGGTTATTTGGAGTCATTTATGTATTTTTTTAGGTTTGGGATTTTCTAAAAAGTGTCCTAATCTCTTACTAGACTTGTGGATGCGATGTTGAGGGTCGTGACCTTCGAATCGACACCTATTTAGGCATATGTTCATTTTAGATCCGAACCAGACCAGGTGGGTCGTTTGGGTTTATTTGGGAGCATTTATGTACTTTTTTGGGTTTGGGATTTTCTAAAAAGTGAACTTATCTCTTGTTAGACATGTGGTTACGATGTTGAGAGTCGTGACCTTCGAATCGATACCTATTTCGGCATATGTTCATTTTCGGTCCGAACTAGACTGGGTGGGTCGTTTGGGGTTATTTGGGGGCTTTTCTGTAATTTTTTGGATTTGGGATTTTCTAAAATGTGTCCTTATCTCTAATTAGACATGTGGGTACGATGTTGAGGGTAGTGACCTTCGAATCGATAACTATTTTGACATATGTTCATTTTCGGTTCAAACCTGACAGGGTGGGTCGTTTGGGGTTATTTGGGGGCATATTTGTACTTTTTTGTGTTTGGGATTTTCTAAAAAGTGTCATTATCTCTTATTAGACGTGTGGAGGCGATGTTGAGGGTTGTGACGTTTGAATCGATACCTATTTTGACATATGTTCATTTTCGGTCCGCACCAGATCGGGTGGGTCGTTTGGGGTTATTTGGGGGCATTTCTATACTTTTTTGGGTTTGGGATTTTCTAAAAAGTGTCCTTATCTCTTATTAGACTTGTGGAAGCGATGTGGAGGATCGTAACCTTCAAATCGATACCTAATTCAGCATATGTTCGTTTTCGGTCCGAACCAGACTGGGTGGGTGTTTGGGGTTGTTTGGGGGCATTTTTGTACTTTTTTGGGTTTTGGATTTTCTAAAAAGTATCCTTATCTCTTAGTAGACGTGTGGATGCGATGTTATGGGTAGTGATCTTCGAATCGATAACTATTTTGACATTTTTGGTTTAAACCAGACCGGCTGGGTCGTTTGGGGTTATTGGGGGCATTTGTGTACTTTTTTGGGTTTGGGATTTTCTAAAAAGTTTCCTTATCTCTTATTAGACCTATGGATGCGATGTTGAGGGTAGTGACTTTCGAATCGTTACCTATTTCGACATATGTTCATTGTCGATTTAAACCAAACCGGGTGGGACGTTTGGGGTTATTCGGGGGTATTTCTGTACTTTTTTGGGATTAGGATTTACTAAAAAGTGTTCTTATCTCTTATTAGACGTGTGGATGCGATGTTCAGGGTCGTGACCTTCGAATCGATACCTATTTCGACATATGTTCATTTTTGGTCCGAACCAGACCAGGTGGATCGTTTGGGGTTATTTGGGGGCATTCCTGTACTTTTTTGGGTTTGGATTTTCTAAACAGTTTCCTTATCTCTTATTAGACTTGTGGATGCGATGTTGAGGGGCATGACCTTTGAATCGACACCTATTTAGGCATATGTTCATTTTCGATCCGAACCTGACCAGGTGGGTCGTTTGGGTTTATTTGGGAGCATATGTACTTTTTTGGGTTTGGGATTTTCTAAAAAGTGAACTTATCTCTTGTTAGACATGTGGTTGCGATGTTGAGAGTCGTGACCTTCGAATCGATACCTATTTCGGCATATGTTCATTTTCGGTCCTAATTAGACTGGGTGTGTCGTTTGGGGTTATTTGGGGGCTTTTCTATAATTTTTTGGGTTTGGGATTTTCTAAAATGTGTCCTTATCTTTAATTAGACATGTGGGTACGATGTTGAGGGTAGTGACCTTCGAATCGATAACTATTTTGACATATGTTCATTTTCGGTTCAAACCAGACAGGGTGGGTCGTTTGGGGTTATTTGGGGGCATTTTTGTATTTTTTTGTGTTTGGGATTTTCTAAAAAGTGTCCTTACCTCTTATTAGACGTGTGGATGCGATGTTGAGGGTTGTGACCTTCGAATCGATACCTATTTTGGCATATGTTCATTTTCGGTCCAAACCAGACCGAGTGGGTTGCCTAGGGTTATTTGGGGGCATTTCTGTACTTTTTTGCGTTTGAGATTTTCTAAAAAGTGTCATTTTCTCTTATTAGACGTGTGGATGAAATGTTGAGGGTCGTGACCTTCGAATCGATACCTATTTTGGCATTTGTTCATTTTCGGTCTGAACCAGACCGATGGGTCGTTTGAGCTTATTTTGGGGCATTTCTGTATATTTTTGGGTTTGGGATTTTCTAAAAAGTGTCCTTATCTCCTATTAGACGTGTGGATGCGATGTTGAGGGTCGTGACCAACGAATCGATACCTATTTTGGCATATGTTCATTTTTGCATCGAACCAAACCGGGTAGATCGTTTGGGGTTATTTGGAGGCATTTCTATACTTTTTTGGGTTTGGTATTTTCTAAAAAGTGTCATTATCTCTTATTAGACTTGTGGAGGCGATGTTCAGGGTAGTGACGTTTGAATCGATACCTATTTTGACATATGTTCATTTTCGGTCCGCACCAAATCGGGTTGGTCGTTTGGGGTTATTTGGGGGCATTTCTATACTTTTTTGGGTTTGGGATTTTCTAAAAAGTGTCCTTATCTCTTATTAGACCTGTGGATGCGATGTGGAGGATTGTAACCTTCGAATCGATACCTAATTCAGCATATGTTCGTTTTTGGTCCGAACCAGACTGGGTGGGTGGTTTGGGGTTGTTTGGGAGCATTTCTGTACTTTTTTGGATTTTGGATTTTCTAAAAAGTATCCTTATCTCTTATTAGATGTGTGGATGCGATGTTGTGGGTAGTGATCTTCGAATCGATAACTATTTTGACATTTTTGGGTTAAACCAGACCGGGTGGGTCGTTTGGGGTTATTGGGGGCATTTGTGTACTTTTTTGGGTTTGGGATTTTCTAAAAAGTTTCCTTATCTCTTATTAGACCTGTGGATGCGATGTTGTGGGTAGTGACTTTCGAATCGTTACCTATTTCGACATATGTTCATTGTCGATTTAAACCAAACCGGGTGGGACGTTTGGGGTTATTCGGGGGTATTTCTTTACTTTTTTGGGATTAGGATTTTCTAGAAAGTGTTCTTATCTCTTATTAGACGTGTGGATGCGATGTTCAAGGTCGTGACCTTCGAATCGATACCTATTTCGACATATGTTCATTTTCGGTCCGAACCAGACAAGGTGGATCGTTTGGGGTTATTTGGGGGCATTTCTGTACTTTTTTGGGTTTGGATTTTCTAAAAAGTTTCCTTATCTCTTATTAGACGTGCGGATACGATGTTGAGGGTAGTGACCTTGGAATCGATACCTATTTCGACATATGTTCATTTCGGTTTAAACCAGAAGGGGTGCGTCGTTTGGGGTTATTTGGGGGCATTTTTGTACTTTTTTGGGTTTAGGATTTTCTAAAAATGTCCTTATCTCTTATTAGACATGTGGATACGATGTTGAGGGTCGTGACCTTCGAATCAATACCTATTTTGGCATATGTTCATTTTCGGTCCAAACCAGACCGGGTGGGTCGTTTGGGGTTATTTGGGGGCTTTTCTGCACTTTTTTGCATTTGGGATTTTGTAAAAAGTGTCATTTTCTCTTATTAGACGTGTGGATGCGATGTTGAGGGTCGTGACCTTCGAATCGATACCTATTTTGGCATATGTTCATTTTTTGTCCGAACTAGACCGGTGTGTCGTTTGGGCTTATTTTGGGGCATTTCTGTACTTTTTTTGGTTTGGGATTTCTAAAAAGTGTCAATATCTCCTATTAGACGTGTGGATGCGATGTTGAGGGTCGTGACCATCGAATCGATACATATTTCGGCATATGTTCATTTTCGCACCGAACCAGACCGGGTTGGTCGTTTGTGGTTATTTGGGGGTTTTCTATACTTTTTTAGGTTTGGAATTTTCTAAAAAGTGTGCTTATCTCTTATTAGACGTGTGGAGGCGATGTTGAGGGTAGTGACCTTTGAATCGATACCTATTTCAACATATGTTCATTTTTGGTCCGCACCAGACCGGGTGGGTCGTTTGGGGTTATTTGGGGGCATTTCTATACTTTTTTGGGTTTGGGATTTTCTAAAAAGTGTCATTATCTCTTATTAGACCTGTGGAAGTGATGTTCTGGGTCGTAACCTTCGAATCGATACCTATCTCAACATATGTTCATTTTCGGTCCAAACCTGACCGGGTGGGTGGTTTGGGATTATTTGGGGGCATTTTTGTACTTTTTTGGGTTTGGGATTTTCTAAAAAGTATCCTTATCTCTTATTAGACGTGTGGATGCGATGTTGTGGGTAGTGACCTTCGAATCGATACCTATTTCAACATATGTTCATTTTCGGTTTAAACCAGATCGGATGGGTCGTTTGGGGTTATTTGGGGGCATTTGTGTACTTTTTTGGGTTTGGGATTTTCTAAAAAGTGTCCTTATCACTTATTAGACTTGTGGATGCGATGTTGAGGGTAGTGACCTTTGAATCATTACCTATTTCGACATATGTTCATTGTCGATTTAAACCAAATCGGGTGGGCCATTGGGGGTTATTCGGGGGCATTTCTATACTTTTTTGGGATTAGGATTTTCTAAAAAGTGTCCCATTCGCTTATTAGACGCGTGGATGCGATGTTCAGGGTCGTGACCTTCGAATCGATACCTATTTTGACATATGTTCATTTTCGATGCGAACCAGGCCGGGTGGATCGTTTGGGGGGTTTTTTGGGGGCATTTCTGTACTTTTTTGGGTATGGGATTTTCCAAAAAGTTTCCTTATCTCTTATTAGACATGTGGATGCGATGTTGTGGGTAGTGACCATCGAACCGATACCAATTTTGACATATGTTCATTTTCAGTTTAAACCTGATCGGGTGGGTCGTTTAGGGTTATTTGGGGGCATTTCTGTACTTTTTTGGGTTTGGGATTTTCTAAAAAGTGTCCTTATCGCTAATTAGACATATGGATGCGATGTTGAGGGTAGTGACCTTCGAATCATTTCCAATTTTGACATTTATTCATTTTCGATTTAAGCCAGACTGAGTGGATCGTTTGGGGTTATTTGGGGGTATTTCTGTAATTTTTTGGGATTAGGATTTTCTGAAAAGTGTCATTATCTCTTATTAGACGTGTGGATGTGATGATGAGGGTCATGACCTTCGAATCGTTACCTATTTCGACATATGTTCATTTTCTATCCGAACTAGACCAGGTGGATCGTTTGGGATTATTTGGGGGCATTTCTGTACTTTTTTGGGTTTGGGAGTTTTTTAAAAATGTCATTATATCTTATTAGACGTGTGGACACTATGTTGAGGGTCGCGACCTTCGTATTGATACCTATTTTGGCATTTGTTCATTTTTTATCCGAACAAGACCGGGTGGGCCGTTTGGGGTTATTTGGGGGGCATTTCTATACTTTTTTGGATTTGGGATTGTATAAAAAGTGTCCTTATCTCTAATTAGATGTGAGGATACTATCTTGAGAGTCGTGACCTTGGAATCGGTACCTATTTCGACATATGTTCATTTTCGGTTTAAACATGATCGGGTGGGTCGTTTGGGGTTATTAGGGGGCATTTCTGTACTTTTTTGGGTTTGGGATTTTCTAAAAAGTGTCCTTATCTCTTATTAGACGTGTGCATGCGATGTTGAGGGTTGTGACCTTCGAATCGTTACCTATTTCAACACATGTTCATTTTCGGTTTAAACCAGACCGGATGGGTAGTTTGGGGTTATTTGGGGTCATTTCTGTATTTTTTTAGGTTTGGGATTTTCTAAAAAGTGTCCTTATCTCTTATTAGACTTGTTGATGCGATGTTGAGGGTCATGACCTTCGAATCGATACCTATTTTGGCATATGTTCATTGTCGATCCGAACCAGACCGGGTGGGTCGTTTGGGTTTATTTTGGAGCATTTATGTACTTTTTTGGGTTTGGGATTTTCTAAAACGTGAACTTATCTCTTGTTAGATGTGTGGCTGCGATGTTGAGAGTCGTGACCTTCAAATCGATACCTATTTCGGCATATGTTCATTTTCTGTCTGAACTAGGCTGGGTGGGTCGTTTGGGGTTATTTGGGGGCTTTTCTATAATTTTTTGGGTTTGGGATTTTCTAAAATGTGTCCTTATCTCTTATTAGACATGTGGATACGATGTTGAGGGTAGTGACCTTCGAATCGATAACTATTTCGACATATGTTCATTTTCGGTTTAAACCAGATAGGGTGGGTCGTTTGGGGTTATTTGGGGGCATTTCTGAACTTTTTAGTGTTTGGGATTTTCTAAAAAGTGTCCTTACCTCTTATTAGACGTGTGGATGCGATGTTGAGGGTCGTGACCTTCGAATCGATTCCTATTTCGGCATATGTTCATTTTCGGTCCAAACCAAATCGGGTGGGTCGTCTGGGGTTATTTAGGGGCATTTCTGTACTTTTTGGTATTTGGGATTTTCTAAAAAGTGTCATTTTCTCTTATTAGACGTGTGGATGCGATGTTGAGGGTCATGACCTTCGAATCAATACCTATTTTGGCATATGTTCATTTTTTGTCCGAACCAGACCGGTGGGTCGTTTGGGCTTATTTTGGGGCATTTCTCTACTTTTTTGGGTTTGGGATTTTCCAAAAAGTGTCCTTATCTCCTATTAGACGTGTGGATGCGATGTTGTGGGTTGGGACTATCGAATCGATACCTATTTTGGAGTATGTTCATTTTCGCACCGAACCAGACCGGGCGGGTCGTTTGGGGCTATTTGGGGGCATTTCTATACTTTTTTTGGTTTGGGATTTTCTAAAAAGTGTCCTTATCTCTTATTAGACGTGTGGAGACGATGTTTAGGGTGGTAACCTTCGAATCGATACGTATTTCGACATATGTTCATTTTCAGTCCGCACCAGACCTGGTGGGTTGTTTGGGGTTATTTGGTGGCATTTCTATAGTTTTTTGGGTTTGAGATTTTCTAAAATGTGTCCTTATCTCTTATTAGGCCTGTGCATGCGATGTTGAGGGTCGTAACCTTCAAATCAATACCTATTTCAGCATATGTTCATTTTCGGTCCGAACCAGACCGGGTGGGTGGTTTGGGGTTATTTGGGGGCATTTCTGTACTTTTTTGGGTTTGGGATTTTTTTAAAAATGTCCTTATATCTTATTAGACCTGTGGATGCTGTGTTGACGGTCGTGACCTTCGTATTGATACCTATTTCGGCATATGTTCATTTTCGATCCGAATAAGACCGGGTGGATTGTTCTGGGTTATTTGGGGGCATTTCTGTACTTTTTTGGGTTGCGATTATCTAAAAAGTGTCCTTATCTCTTATTAGACGTGAGGATACGATCTTTAGAGTCGTGACCTTGGAATCGGTATCTATTTCGACTTATGTTCATTTTCGTTTTAAACTTGATCAGGTGGGTCGTTTGTGGTTATTTGGGGGCATTTTTGTACTTTTTTGGGTTTGGGATTTTCTAAAAGTTGTCCTTATCTCTTATTAGACGTGTGAATGCGTTGTTGAGGGTCGTGACCTTCGAATCGATACCTATTTCGACATATGTTCATTTTTTGTTTAAACCAGACCGGGTGGGTAGTTTGGGGTTATTTGGGGTAATTTCTGTACTTTTTTAGGTTTGGGATTTTCTAAAAAGTGTCCTTATCTCTTATTAGACGTGTGGATGCGATGTTGAGGGTCGTGACCTTCGAATCGATGCCTATTTTGGCATATGTTCATTTTCGATCCGAACTAGACCGGGTGGGTCGTTTGGGTTTATTTGGGGGGCATTTTTGTGCTTTTTTGGGTTTGGGATTTTCTAAAAAGTGAACTTATCTCTTGTTAGACGTGTGGTTGCGATGTTGAGGGTCGTGACCTTCGAATCGATACCTATTTCGGCATATGTTCATTTTTTATCCGAACTAGACTGGGTGGGTCGTTTGGGGTTATTTGGCGGCTTTTCTGTTTTTTTTTTGGGTTTGGGATTTTCTAAAAAGTGTCCTTATTTCTTATTAGACGTGTAGTTGCAATGTTGAGGGTAGTGACCTTCGAATCGATAACTTTTTTTTTTTTGATAAGTAAGTGTGTATGTATAAAGAAAAAGAAAGGAAACAGAGGGAGGCAGCCCTCACTCTCCCCCCTTAGACAGACCTAAGATGGGGAAGGGGAACCCCTAAACAACCCAAGGACAGGCCCTTGGTGGAACAGCCTAGGAAACAGGCTTACAACTTAGTGGGGTAAGTTCCTTACATAAACTTTACAATCAAAATCACCCTTAACCAACTCCACCAATTCCTGCGGGAAATCGGGTGGATAAAGAATAGCTTCACCATCCCCAGTATCCATGGCTGCAATAAAATCTGCTGGCTGGTTGAGCTCTCTCCAAACATGCCTGATCTCCTTGCGCTGTAATTGCTCAAAAAGCAAAAGAATACGATCTTTCAAGGTTTGCATATTCCAAGGGCAGCTCACACCCCCATTAAGAATATCTACTGCCAATTTGGAATCAGATCTGATGGAAACCCGAAGGAGGTTCTTTTGAATACAGAAATCTACCCCCTTTAAAATTGCAAACAGCTCCATGCCAAGGACCGAATTGTCATCTCCCTTGCCCGCATAAGCCATGATGGCAATACCTGCATCATCACGAATGATCCCACCATAGGAAGCTCTATCAACCGTTAGGGACCCATCACAGTGAGGGTTGCCATTTGAGTAGGGGGTCTAAACCAAGCACAGGTTTTTTGAGTAATCACCTTCCAATCCACCCTAATCCCCCAAGTATTAGCCAAGAAAATATTCCTCGGGTTTCGAATAGCAGAAATGGGAAGGGTAGCGCACTTAATGGCCACATCAAGGCGAATAGCCTGTATGATCTGATCATGGGACCTGACCTTGTTCTCAAAAAGCCTGCAGTTTCTTTCCCACCAAATGTAATGTACCATAGCACAAAACGCCAACTTGGGAACCACATCCATCTTATCATTTGTACAGCCCACACTTGAAACCCAAGAAAGCACATTCTGTAAAGTAGTAGGGGCTGCCCCCACTGGAGAACAAAAAGAACTAATTCTTCCCCAAATGCTGGACGAGAAAGGGCAATCAAAGAAAAGGTGATCATGACTTTCAGTGCCAGCCCAACATAAAATACAATTCGGTCCTACCTGAATATTCCTTTTAATAAGCTGATCTTTGGTGGGAAGGGCTTCCATAAGGCATCTCCAAGTAGTGCAAGAGTGCTTAGGGAAGTTTTGAGCAAACCAAACAAACTTATGCCAGCCTACTTTAGGAGAGGGCCTTCTAACAATGTCCCAAGCTGATCTAGTGGTAAAAAGACCACTAGGGGTCTTTTTCCAAACAATAATGTCATCCGAGCGTCTCAAAATAGGAACATGATTCAACTCGCCCCAAACAGCAATAAGGTCAAAGGACCCATAAGAAATAGGATGCCAAGTCCCCTGTTTAATAATGTCTGAAACCAAAGCCATATGCTGCGAGCCCGCATCATATTTGATGCGGTCCCCAAAATGTTTAATTAGAACACCTTGGGGGTGCCACTTATCAACCCAAAGCCTAGTAAGGTGACCAGACCCGATAAGGTGATGAACATGGGGTTCCATCAAATCTCTATACTTGAGGACTTTGCGCCAAACCCACGAGCAATTTTGGGAGATTTTTACCGTCCAAATGGAATCCTTCTTTACATAACGGGCATACACCCATCTTACCCATAAGCTGTCTTTTTTGGAGGCAATCCACCAAATCTGCTTTAGGATACCCGCAATATTCATATCTGAAATTCTGCGAACACCTAAACCTCCCTCATCCTTAGGCTTACACACTCTATCCCAAGAGACATAATGTACCTTTCTTTCCAGGGAAGGGCCCGTCCAAAGAAAATTTGCGAACATGGATTCCAACTTCTGCTTTACACTACCTGGCAAGGCAAAAATCCTTGACCAATAAATATAGCATCCCTGTAGGACAGATCTGAGGAGCTGCAATCTGCCTGCAAAAGAAAGGAATCGAGCTTTCCAGCCTTCAAGCCTTCGCCTCACGAGATCCAAGATAGCCGAGCAATCTGCCATAGAAAGTTTCCGAGGTACAAGTGGAACACCAAGGTACCAAATGGGCAGCTTAGTGTCCACAAAATTCGTCAAATCCAAAAGTTGCAGCCTGGCTGTTTGAGTAAGGCCCCCTAAAATAATAGAGGACTTAGGTCTATTAAGTTTCAACCCAGAGTAAGTATGAAAATCAGACAAAGCCCCCAAACAAGCCGAAATAGAGTCCAAGGCAGCCTTCACAAAAATCATCAAATCGTCAGCAAAAATAAGATGTGAAAGATGAGAGCTTTTACATCTAGGCAGCAGTGTAATTTGCCCTTCCACCTCCAACTTTTGCATCAGAGCTGAGAAGCCTTCCATAGCTATAGTGAACAAATAAAGAGAAAGGGGATCCCCCTGTCGAATTCCCCTCTTCCCCTTGAAGTAACCTGTTGAACTCCGATTGAGAAGAATTGAGAAACACGATGTATTGACACATGCTTTCACCCACCGAAGAAACTTGCTAGGAAAGCCCATCCTCTCCATGATCTCAAACAGGAACTTCCTACTAAGAGAATCATAAGCTTTATGTAAATCAATCTTCAACATTGCTGTAGGCGAGGTCCCTTTCTGCTCAATACCCCTAACAATATCATGGCAAACTAGGATATTATCCACAATAGACCGGCCTTTAATAAAAGCAGATTGATTGTCACTAACTACCTTCCCCACCACTCCTTGTAGCCTATTAGACAAAATTTTTGTAATGATTTTGTATAATAGGTTACAAAGAGCAATAGGACGATACCCCACAAATGAACAAGTGACATCAGTCTTGGGAATAAGGCTAATAAACGTAGCATTGATAGAACTAGGCATAAAAGAGTTGGCAAAGAACCATTTAACAGCCAGAGTAAGATCCTCACCCACAATCTCCCAAGCATGCTTGAAGAAGGCTGCCCCAAACCCATCCGGTCCTGGAGCCTTAGAATTCTTCAAGGCAAAGACCACCTCTCTAATCTCCTTATTTACAACTAAGTTAGGTTAGTGCTACTACAATCTCCAATACATGTATCCCTGGTGTAGGCTTCTAACCCCTTCCTGCGATACACCCATTGAGTTGTCGGAGAGGACCAGTCAGCTCCCGCATCAGTCACCAAGGTCAGCCCGACCAACCCTCTATGATTAACCTGTAGGGCAATCCATTTCTTTTCCCTTTTCTTTTCTTTGGCATACAACCTATATTCATTATTTCGGTGTTCTTTCATTTTTTTTCATTCACCATTCCGGTGTTCTTTCATTTCTTTTTATTTCTTTTCTCATCTACATATGGTTACCCTCACAGGCATCCAACACCTAAACCCCTGTTGGCAAGGGTGCGCAGCACGGGTGATGAAACTCTAACCCTATGTCTATATGGCATCGTATGAGTCGGGTGGTGTCAATCGCATCCCATTCTACGGGCTACCACAGGCCTCATTTCCAAGCCGACTATGGCATCTAGTCTAACAATCACAATCATCATAATAGAATTCACAGTGTCGATCAACTGACAGTCATTATGCAGTGATTTGAGTAGTTTGAACAGAAATAAATAACACAACATATATGATTTAAGTTTTATTAGCCGGCATAGTATCATAATTACACATGTACGCACAACAGAATTATTCACTCACCTAAGTTTGGTTCTAGATACTCAGTTGCAAAGTCAGTTCCAACAGCAGTCTGGTTGTTGTCCTCGAGCGCGGTATCAAATCCTAAATATAAATCAGATAATGTCATATTAAGTTTTCCGTCTATCACTGGTACTCCTAGGGTTAACCTAAGCTTACTGGGTTGACTTGGTGCTTGATTGGTACTCATTAGGGATCACTGGACCTTGCATTGGGCATTAGGTCATGTCCCGGAGCATGGGCCAGAGTTAGTGGCACAAGGGTAAAATGGTCATTTTCAATAGTTGTACCTGACCCTCGACCAGATTAGGCTTATAGTGCTATCCACAGCTTGCCTGTGTTGCAGGACCAAGCACAGCAGGGTTTCCTTTACCTGCGGGGCCCACTTGGGTTCCAAAGTACTCCTTGATCATAAACAGACGTGGGGAAGGGCTTTTTAGTCATTTCCCAGCCACCCACAATGTCCAAAAGCCAAAGGGTGAGATTCCCCAAAGTCAGATCAGCAATACAACTTTTCCTTCATTGGGCGATGCACCCAACGCCCAGAGCCATCACCCAGTGCCCTCAAATTGACATTGGGCTTTTTAGGCTAGGCTCAATCTTGATCCTTTGCATGTTAGGGGGGTTAGGTAGCCCCTGAGATGGCCTACCTATGGGTCCAAATGGATCATCCATTAGGTCTACCATCAGGCTGCCAGAGGCTGCCCAGACAACCCAATGAAAGTGTCATAGGGTTTTCTCCAAGCTTGGATCTCAGTCTCAGCCACATGCAAGGCTAGAAGTGGTTGCAAAATAGGGTTTCATGGTTGTGATTACCTAGGGTTAGGTCTGTGCAGCCATGGCTTGCATCTAGGGCTTCAATCAGTCAGCCAGGAGTGAATCTGGATAGTGCAGCTGTGCACAGCCAGAATCGGCTCACAAGAACAGCAAATCAGAATTATATTTTTGTTCAAAAATCACAGATCTTCCATGCTTAAGGCTAGCATGGCAGATTTAGAGCTGTTCTGGGCAAACCCTAGCTGTTCAGGGCTGCCCAGGGAGAAAAAATACACCAAACACAGAGAAAAGATGTGGACAACAGGTATAGGCATACATGTTTATACCTGAGATGGCTGAGAGAGGGCTCGGTTAAAGCTGTGATGGGTGGTAGCACCTCCCCCTTCCTTCTTCTTCCTTCTTCCTTCTCCTTTTTCTTCTTTTTCTCCTTTCTTCCCTCTCTTCTCTCCCATGGATTTTAGATATGTCAAGGGCTCTAAAATGAGCTCAAGGCCACCTATTTATAGGCTCAGCCCTTACTGAGGCCTGTTTGCCTGAGAAAGCCTCTTTTGAAAATCAGTTTTTAAACTGATTCTGACTAATTCTGGGCACACTGGTGGGGTCCATAGTGAACCACGGGTATAAGGTGGTCCCTCAGACTTCCCTCTATCCATGGAGGGTGCCCATGTCCATGTTGGGTGGTTCCCACAATTAAAATCCAATAAAATATTCAGAAACGCCCACTGGGCGATGTCACTGGGCCTTGTTGCATCACCTAGTGCCATCGTCCAGAGAATTCCAGCAAGTTGAAATTCAATGGGCTTGCATAGGGGTTTGACCCTTGGTCAGGGTATTGTCCCCACATGCCCCATAGGGAATTTTACACACTTTTACAGAGGTGGGTCCCACCATTATAAGGAGGAGAGAGATTGCCTGGGATCCAAACTATATATCAGGCAATGAGCTGCACATTTGTAGGGGTCTGCTGTCCACCTACTGACAGGCATGTAGGATGATCCACACAAGGTTTCTTCATCAATACAAGTCACTGGGGTGATGCTCCACAGTAATCCTGGTTGCCTAATCAGGGGTTCCTCTCCTTCAATCACAATTTCTAGTCAGCCAGGGGCAGGGTTTGACATTTCTCCCCACCTTACAAAAATTTCATCCTCGAAATTTGCTTACCTTTCATTTCGAAGAGTTGAGGATATTTTTCTTTCATTTCATCCTCACATTCCCATGAAGCTTCCTCTATCGGATTGTTTCCCCATCGAACCTTTACAAAAGCGACGGTGCGGTTATGGAGGTTATGCTCCTTTCTGTTCAATATCTCCGTGGGTTGTTCTTCATAGGTCATATCCACATCCAACTGTTCAGGTTCAGTTGACAGTACATGTGTCGGGTTGTTAATATACTTCCTCAACATCGACAAATGAAAAACATCGTGGACGCCTGATAAAGATGGTGGTAACGCCAGTCGGTATGCTACGGGTCCCACTTTATTAAGTATTTCATAAGGACCAATGAATCTTGGGCTCAATTTGCCTTTCTTGTTAAATCGTAGCAATCCTTTAGTTGGAGACACTCGAAGGAATACTTTTTCTCCGACTTCAAACTCGATGTCCTTCCTTCTATTATTCGCATAAATTTTCTGTCTTGACTGGGCTGTCTTGATCTTTTCTCTTATAATATCCACCTTGTCACAAGTCGCTTGTATCATCTCAGGTCTGAGATATTTCCGCTCGCCAATCTCATCCCAATATAACGGAGTTCTACATTTTTGTCAATACAATGCTTCGAATGGTGCCATGCCAATGGTGGAGTGATAACTATTATTGTATGCAAATTCCACCAGAGGTATGTGAGCATCCCAACTGTCATTCATTTCCAATACACAGGCTCAGAGCATGTCCTCCAGAGTTTGAATGGTTCTTTCTGATTGTCCGTCCGTCTGCGTATGGAAAGCAATGCGAAGATTTGGTGTTGAGATGGTCCCCTCACCCTCCAAGTACTTCTCCTAGGTGTTTAGAGAGGTTTAGAAGAAGTTAGAAGTCAAATGGGGCCCTCTTGGATATAAAAACCCTGAGCCCCGATCCTCTGGGCAATGGCACTGGGTGATGTGGCAACGCCCAGAGACATCACCCAGTGAGGGAATCTTGCTGGTTTTTCAGTTTTAGCTTATGGAACCTTTGGGAATACCTAAAGTGACCTTAGAAAACACTAAAATACAGATTTTTATTAATGTTGAAGAAAAAAATAATAATAATAATCAAATAATAAAACTCAAATGACCTAAGAGGGCGACCAACCTAGTCTTCTTAAGGTCAAAAGGGTGAAATTTCTACATGTGGTTTTAGTGGAACACATAGGGACTAGGAACATTTTGTGGATATAATTAAACTAAGTACTTAATATATTTATATAAATATGAATGTACGTGTATGCATAATTATAGGTTATGGTGAGTACTACCTAACTGCTACATGCTTGAATACTGTGATGTACAAACTGATTGGAGTGTTGCTATGCAAATAGAACTTAGTTAAGTAGGTATGTTGTAATAAGGGTTTAGTAAGTATGGGGAGCGTAGATCTCATCCTAACCAAGGCCTAGGATAGTTGGGAATAGGACCTAATAGGGTTCCTAGTAAATCAAACACCTAGATGTTAAGGTACCTCGAGCCAACCCAAGAATTAGTTTCATCGATCTTTGGTTATTCAATTTCAGTAGATTTGTACTTAATTCTTCTAATTAAGTATGACCTGATGATTAGAATCATTTTACATGGCAGGACCCATTACCTTGGCCAAGGTTGGAGACCCCGACAATATGATTTATATTAGACATCTACGAGAGAGACTGAGACGGATACGACTAGTGTTACCCCGAGCTGAGAACCGGTTGGATTTCTATTTAGCCATTACTGCCATTAGTGGACCAGAAGAGCGAGAATATTTTATGACCTTAGCTAAAGAGGTAAGAGCTGACATAGAATTTCTGCTTGCGATGGAGTTTGTGACCGGGAAGAAGCTGGAGATGCTTGCCTGTTAGACCAGGTAAATAATTAAAAGTCTTTTATTTAAAAAATTTAAAATCTCTCATATAGTGCCATGCATAGTATATTGATACATAAAATGCATAAGAAAGTGAAACATAATGCACTCAATAAGACACATCACATAATAAACCAAGACAATGTAATCTAACAATCCACCTTTCTGGTGCGACTCATGAAACTCATTGGAATTGTGGATTAGACTTGTACCTGCTCTAGCTAGAAAATAATTGTTGATCCATATGGATGATACTGGAATATTGAACACGCTCCTCTTTCCAGAGAAGCAATAATGGTTAACACCAGAAGAGGTTCTCGTGGTAGTCGTAAAGGAAAGCAACCTCGAGTTGTACCAGAGGTTGAACTGCCTAACGGAACTGAGGCTCAAAATTTGGAAGCATTGGCTGCTTCGTTCGAGGCACCTGCGGCCGCTCGAGCCACTACTACTGCACCTCAGCCAAATGTGGCAGCGGGTGACATGACTGCATTCATGACCACTATGATGCAGACCATGCAACAACAGTAAGAATTGCTGGGTCAGATGTCTACTCAGTTTACAACCAAGATGCACGAACGCGCTGCACCACCACCACCACCCAATCGGCCCTTACTATTTCCACCACCTGTGCCTCAACATTTAGCGGAGAACTCTACTGCCAAGGTTATGGAAAGATTCAAGAAACTCCAACCGCTTGCATTTTCCAAAATAACTTCTGAAGCAATGCAGCCGAAACGGTGGATCAGTGCCCTAGAAAAGGCATTCGATGTACTTAAGTGCACGGACGCACAAAAGATTATATGTGCGGGTTATCAGTTGCAGGGTGAAGCTGAAGCTTGGTGGAAAGCTACAAAGCCTAATTTGGAAGCTACTCACCCAAACTCCATGTGGGAGCAATTTAAAGAAGTTTTCTTCAAGAACTATTTCCCAGAGAGTTTCAGGGACAGAAAAGAAGCAGAATTCATCGCACTGGTGCAAGGAACCAAGTCAATGCTGGATTATCAACAGCGATTTGAGGACTTGTTCCATTTTTCTCCAGAGCACCAGAAAGGGGAAGTTAGTATGGCGAAGGAATTTGAGAAAGGACTCAAGACTGAGATCGGATCAGTGTTGTCAATCATGGACATTAGGGATTATGCTCAGATGGTTGACAAGGCGAAAACCATGGAAGATAGGTTTAAAGAGAAAGAGAAAGAGAAAGCTGTGACGTTGTCCGTAGGCAAAAGGCCAAACAATTTTCAGACCTATGCCTGGCCAAATAAAGTTTACCGTGGAACCAACTCAAATTCTGTCTCGACTCCGTATCGTAGGCCAAACATGAGTCAGAATCCTTTCCTCCCCACATTTAATCGACCTGCTCAGCCGGTGATGAGTCAAGCGACAACGGCAGCTTCGCCAGCTCGACTAGCAACAAGTCAAGTGACCCAAGCCTCAACACCTGATGCTCCACCCTTTAAGTGTTACCAGTGCAATAAGGAAGGGCATATGGCCAGAGATTGTAGAACACGTGGGTACAGCCACAACTCGCTGAATCAGCCCAACGCTAGGTCTTTCCATCCATGGGACAATCGGACGGGAGGAAAGCTGTTTGTGATGACGATTGAAGAAGCTGAGGGGAATCCCGATGTATTAACAGGTAAGTTGCTGAACACTACTAACTTATATGGACTAATTGGCTTACTACATGTAACCTAAATTACCTACGAACCCTAGGTATCTCAACCATACCCGCGCGAGTATTATTTGGCTCGGGTGCAACCTACTCTTTCGTCTCCTCAACCTTTGCAAGTAAGATGAAAGATCAACTAAGAGACATCAGGCACGAACTAGTAGTCAGCACGCTGACAGGGAGTGTCGTGAGCTTGAAGAAGGTCTACGACCCTTGTTAGATTGAAATTTGTGGGAAGAAACTAACCGCACAATTGATAAAGATGGATATAAATGATTTTGACGTAATCCTAGGCATGGATTGGCTATTTGCCTATGGTGCAAACGTCTTGTGTGCGGAGAAGAAGATAAGGTTCAACTTGAAAAATGGGTCAACGTTCACCTATCAAAGTGAACCCAAGAAGAAATCCAGGAGAATAACTTTGTCATCCCTCCAGGCGCGAAAGTTGCTTGACAATGGATGCCAAGGCTTTTTGGCCACAATAATAGACACAGATGCAAAGATAAAACCATTGGAGGAACTGGAAGTCGTCAGAGAATTTCCTGATGTCTTTCCAGAAGATCTGACGCAGCTACTGCCTGACCGTGATATAGAATTCATGATTGATCTGATTCCTGGTGCAACACCGGTATCCAAGGCACCATACCAAATGGCGCCAATTGAACTGAAAGAGTTGCAGGTTCAACTTCAAGACCTGCTGAAGAAAGGATTTATATGACCCAGTGTATCACCTTGGGGAGCACCCGTGTTGTTTGTCAAGAAGAAAGATGGAAGTATGCGGCTGTGTATCGACTACCGTGAGCTAAATAAGCTGATAATTAAGAATCGATATCCATTGCCGCGTATCGATGACCTATTCGATCAGTTACAAGGAGCACGAGTTTTCTCCAAAATTGATCTTAGGTCGGGATACCATTAATTGAAGATTAAGAGCGGTGATATCCATAAGACGGCGTTCTGAACTCGATACGGGCATTACGAATTTTTGGTTTTGTCGTTCGGATTAACCAACGCCCCGGCAACATTCATGGACATGATGAATACAGTATTCCATGACGTGCTAGATAAATTCATCATAGTATTCATTGATGACATCTTGGTATACTCTAAGGATGAGGAAGAACATGCGCGACACCTTACTTTCGTGTTGCAGTGATTGCGAGAACACCAGCTTTTCGCCAAATTCAGTAAATGTGAATTTTGGCTTCACCAAATTGGATTCCTAGGACACATCATCACCAAAGACGGCATCAAAGTAGACCCGGATAAGGTGAAAGCGGTTCTTGAATGGGAAACTTCGAAGAGTGCTACTGAGATTCAAAGTTTCTTAGGACTGGCCGGATATTACCGATGATTTATTGAGAATTTCTCACGGATTTCGGCACCAATGACAAAACTTACAAGAAAGGGAGCCAAATTTAAATGGAATGAAGCATGTGAGAAAAGTTTTCAAGAATTGAAGAACTGGTTGGTAAAAGCTCCAGTTTTGACCATTCCAGACGAAACCAGAGGAATGGTAGTATGTACCGACACATCCAGGACAGGATTGGGTGGCGTCTTGATGCAGAAAGGAAAGGTGGTCGCCTATGCCTCCAGGAAGTTGAAGGAACACGAGAAGAATTACCCCACTCATGATTTGGAGTTGGCAGCGGTAGTCTTCGCGTTAAAAATCTGGCGACATTACCTATACGGTGAAAGGAGCAAGATCTTCAGCGATCACAAAAGTTTGAAGTATTTCTTCACCCAAAAGGAGCTGAATATGAGATAGAGGCGATGGTTGGAATTGGTGAAAGACTATGATTGTGAAATCCAGTACCACCGTGGCAAGGCCAATGTTATGGAGGATGCATTAAGCTGAAAATCTCAGACTGCGTCCCTCGCATCTTTGGCCGTAAGTGAGCAGTTAATAGAGGAAGCTCAGAAATTTGATTAGGAACTCGTGATCGAGGGAACGGCTATGCAATTAGTAGCTATGAACCTTCAACCGTCGATATGAAAGGAAATAATTGTGAAACAACCATTGGATCCCGAGGTGGCCAAAATAATTTGGGAAGTTCAACAAGGTGTCCATAAGGACCCGGATTTTTCCTTGGCCCATGATGGTGCATTGAAGTTTGGAGATAGACTGTGCGTGCCTGATGACTTTGACGTCCAAGACCGAATTCTTAAAGAGGCGCACAACTCACCTTACACAGTGCACCCCGGAAGTACAAAGATGTACAAAGATTTGAAGAAGTATTACTGGTGGATGGGAATCAAGGAGACCATAGCAATATACGTGTCCAAGTGCCTCACCTGTCAACAGATAATAGCAGAGAGACACTGACCATATGGATTGTTGCAGCCACTTCCCATACCTGAGTGGAAGTGGGAAAGAATCACTATGGATTTCATGACAAATCTGCCCAACACCAGGAAAGGCATGAATGCAATTTGGGTGATTGTAGATGGACTAACAAAGGCGGCACACTTCATACCGATCAAGATAAGTTACCCAATGGAGAAGCTTGCCCGCATATATATTGAAAACATAGTTCGGTTACACGGCATGCCCGTCAATATTGTGTCTGATAGAGATCCTCGGTTCACCTCAATACCAAGCCCTGTCACACCCCAGTCAGTTTGTACATCACAATATTCAAACATGTAGTAATTAGGTAATACACACCATATCCCATAAGTACATCTACACATGTTTATCTCTATATATACTCTAAATATTTATTATAGATACATCCATGCAATCATCCCAAGCCCCTAAATGTTTTTTTCACTCATCCTTATTGAGAAATTTCACCCCTTTGGGTTTAAGAAAATTGTGCTTGATTAGTGTAAAATCACTTATTATCACTTGTTTGCCATGATATTGTGCGAGGTATCGAACAAAAAGCTGCCAGCCCTACTGCAGTTTTGAAGGTGGATCTTCACAAGGCCTACGACTCTCTAAGTCGGAAATTTTTGTTTGATGTGATGGGAAGAATGGGATTCTCAGATAAGTTCATAGGGTGGGTGAAGGCCTGTGTAACCACTCCTATGTTCTCTGTCCTTATAAATGGTAGCCCGGCTGGTTTCTTCAATGGAGGGAGAGGGATTCGACAAGGGGATCCATTGTCCCCCTATCTGTTCACCCTTGCTATGGAGGCCTTCACTGGAATTATGCGAAGGCTTGAGATTGATGGTCAGATTAAGCTGCTGCCCCGCTGTAAATCATTTCACCTTTCACACCTCATTTTTGCAGATGATCTTATGATTTTTGTGAAGGGGAACCGCGATTCTATTTTAGCTAGTTTGGGGGGTCTGGATGAGTTTGCTGCCCTCTCCGGGTTTCAACTTAACAGATCTAAGTCCTCTATTATTTTAGGGGGCCTTACCCAAACTAGTAGTCTGGAACTTTTGGATTTAACGGGTTTTTCGGAAACCAAGCTGCCTATTAGGTACCTTGGAGTTCCTCTTGTGTCCGGCAGGTTATCCATGAAAGATTGCAGCCCCATCTTGGACTTGGTTCGTCGAAAGTTGGAAGGGTGGAAGGCTAGATTCCTCTCTTATGCTGGTCGTCTTCAACTCTTAGCTTCAGTTCTTCAAGGAAGTTACATTTACTGGGCAGGGATTTTCGGCCTTCCTGGTAATGTTATCACCAAGCTGGAGTCTATGTTCTCTAACTTCCTTTGGTCAGGTCCCTCTCTTCAACGGAAGACCCACTTTATTTCTTGGGATGCGGTCTGTAAACCAAAATCAGAGGGAGGTTTGGGAATCAAGCGGATCAAAGAAATGAATATTGCCGGAATTATGAAGCAAATTTGGTGGATTGCCTCCAAGCAGGATCGGCTTTGGGTTAAGTGGGTTCAGCAAAGATACCTAAAGCAAGAGTCTCTTTGGACAGTCAAGGGTCTCAACAACTGCTCCTGGGTCTGGCGTAAAGTTTTGAAGTATAGGGACAAAGCCCTTCCCCTTATCAAAACTATCATTGGGGATGGGGCTGCTACAAAGCTTTGGCTTGATAATTGGCACCCGTTTGGAGTTCTCTTGAATAGATTTGGTAGCAGGATATGCTACGACGCAGGCTCCTACTCTCTTGCTGCCCGACATGCGTGTGTCAAGGAGATTGTGCGTGATGGAGATTGGTACCCTGGCCCCTCTACATCTTTTGACCTCATTGATATATGGAGGGCCCTTCCAACCATTGAAAAATTTCACGATGAGGTTCCGGATTTGACAGTTTGGATTGGCAACTCTTCGGGTAATTTCACTTCCAAATCAGCTTGGAATGCTGTCCGCACAAGAACTGCCCATACAGATTGGAGTGAAGCTGTTTGGTTTGAAAGGGGGATTAATTCCCATTGCTTTATAGCTTGGAGATGCCTTTCGGATGCCCTCCCTACAAGGGACAACCTCATTCATAGACATATTCGGCTCCTCATCATTGTGAGTTTTTGCTGGAACGAAAGCGAAATCATCTTTTCTTTGGGTGCCCCTTCTCTACTGACATTTGGAAAATTATTTATGAGCTTTGCTTTCATGATGGAACCATGCCAAGCAATGTCATTGATGCAGCCATCTCGGTTAGATATGCCGCAGGTAGAGCAGGGAAGTTGGGGCTGGTCACCAAGCTTGCGTTCTGTGCCACAATCAAGCATATCTGGTCGGAGAGAAATTTCAGAATTTTCAGGAACAAAATCAGACCTAAGGACCAGATCATAGGGGCTATAAAGGGGGATGTTATTGGCAGATTATCTTCCATTTCTTTGGTGGGTGACCCTACTACTGCCAACCTTCATATTGCTGCCAAATGGGGTCTTCAAGTTCATTGGACTGCTCGAATTCCAAAGGCCTGCTCTTGGTTTGCCCCTAATCCGAATATGGTTGCTCTCCATTGTGATGGGTCTCTTGCAGATGACAAAGCAAGCTTTGGGGGCCTCATTCGTGATGGATGTGGGGACCCCATAGCTGCCTATGCTGGTCAAGGGGAAGATCTTTCGGTGCTGTCCATGGAGTTTAAGGCTATTTACAAAGGAATTTCCCTTTGTATCGAGAAGGGCTTGTATGATGTTTCTGTTAGGTCGGATTCGAAGCTGGCCGTCGACATTTTGAATGGGCAGATCACTGGGCCCTGGCAAATCCTTATTTTGAAAAGTAAGATCCTCTCTAAATTTAGGCTGCTGAGGTCTAAAGAATTAGTTCATGTTTGGAGAGAACAGAACCAGCCCGCAGATTTCATGGCTTCCCTCCCTACTGACCCCTCTGGAACCTATTGGGAGCTTGAGTCTTTCCCTCTGGAGCTGACCATTCTCATAAAGAAAGATAAGGAGCTAGTAACCTATTATAGGATGTAGCCTTAGGGGTTTTCTTTCTCCCTGCTGTTTGATAGGGCCTGTCCTATCTTGCTTAGGGCCCTTTTCCCCGTTTTTGGGTTCTTAAAAGGATGCCTTTCTTTGTACATTTTTCTTTTCTTAGTAATACAAATCTTACTTATAAAAAAAAAATCATTATATATATTTTTTATATATATATATTTTTTTACCATCTAAGAAAGTTCATATGTTTATGTTCATTAAGGGTAATATGGTCAAATCTCAAGTCCTTGTATGTAAATAGCCCAAAATAGTAAAATTGCACACACTGGGCGATGGCACTGGGCGATGTGGCAACGCCCAGAGACATCGCCCAGAGAATCGGGCGCAGGCTTTTTATATCCGAGAGGGCCCCATTTGACTTCTAACTTCTTCTAAACCTCTCTAAACACCTAGGAGAAGTACTTAGAGGGTGAGGGGACCATCTCAACACCAAATCTTTGCTTTTCCTCGAGTCAATCATGAACCTACACGTACCTAGGTGTGTTTTCTTAGTTACTTTGTCTTTTCTTTAAATTCTTTTTGTTCCCTCTTGCTTAGGTTAGGGTTTTGTCAACTTTCTTGTCCTAACCATGTTATTTTCTTCTCTTTTTGTAGAAAATGTCTACAAGTCACCGTACGGCTAGGAAATCGGTAGCCCAGAAGCGACTACGGGTTGAGTCAGAGGATTCTTTGGCATCCACAGTACCTCCTTCATCTCCTAGTGATGATTCTTCTCTGGAGGAACCCAACTTCGATCATTTCCTCTTCTCTAGGTACGAATATGCTAAGGAGTGGAAAAATTTTGAATCTCTAAAGATAGTGAATGGTCGGGTAGTCTGGGTAGAAGACTTTCACCAATACAATCTTTATACTAGGTTCAACATTTTGGGTTGGACCCCCATGTTGGCACCCACCGAGCCATGCTATCCTTTCTTGGTTCGGTACTTTTACTACAACCTAGGGCCTTCTAGTACCCAAGAGTTTGGAGTGGAGAGTAGGGTGAAGGGAACGGATATTAGGCTGACCACTACCTTATTAACAGAGATTTTGGGTTTACCTGACTCAGGAGAGAGGGGTTACTATCAGTCACGGATGGACATCTCAGATATGTTCTCTTTGGAGAGCAGGAGAACGGTCTTCAAAGCATCGACAGGGTCACAGAGCACACCTAGGTCTAAAACTTCTTACAAACCTAGTGCCCGCGTGATCAGTGGGTGTGTAACCTACAACATTTACCTTAAAGGCGGTAACAAGGGTAGCATATCCATGATGAGGGCGTAGATCACATACTGTCTCTTGGGAGCTGGGAAGGGAGGTCCAGTTATAAACCTTCCATATCTATTGCTTTAGGTAATGCTTTACCATGCTAGGAACCCAGCTGATGGGAACCTTCCTTATGGGAAGTTCCTCACTTTAGTCTTCCGTTACTTTGGGGTTCCCTTGGAGGGCGAGTATGTTGATAAGGACCGATCCAGGCCCATTGACAAGACTTCCATTCTGAAAATGAAGGTGCCTGGAGAGGATCCATCAGAGCGTGAGGCTCTTCTTACATTCATGGAGTGCAGACTAGGACTAATAGCTTGAAATAATAAAATATGTAAAAAAAAATAAAAAAATAAAAGCTACAGGGGAGGTAGTTGCAATTAAATAAAAGATGCATAATTTCCATTAAATAAAAGATAACTGTAGCCAACCACTACATAAGTTTCACCGACAAATTGAAAGATTAACAATTACATAGCTGATAAAAAAAAAAGAAACACTAAAATTTCAAACATCCTAAAGAAAGAAAAGTACATTAGCATAATAAAAGGAAAATAGTCTGAAACACATAGTATGGACTGGCAGGAGCAGATCAAGAACTACTCGGTGGGAGGTAAGTCATCTAGAGGAGGCTATGTCTGGCGAGAGTTAACCCCGTAGAATCTGTCCCAGAAATCAAATCGCTGCTTGCCAGATCCCACTCTCGTCTCCAAGGAAGTGAAACCCTGATCCACCCTAGTAGCCAAACTAGAAAGCTGGGAACCGAGGCCCTGGAAGTGTGTTATCATCTGCACCCAATCAGAAGGCCCTGGAACCTGAGAGCTAGTAGCACCAATAATCTCATATGCAGGTAGATCAGTAAACTGAGTGTCAAAGCCCTCGAAATCACCTGGACCTATACCCTGCTCCTCTACATGTATGCCCTGGGTGTCTCCCCCAATGTTCCCCTGCTCCTCTCCAAGCAACCCCTCATCGAGCGCATCACCACCCTGCTCCTCCCCTGCTGCTCATCTCCAGGCATCATCTGCTCCTCACCCTCTGGTGGATCCTCTCCAGGCACCTTCATCTTCAGAATGGAAGTCTTCTCAATGGGCTTGGATCGGTCTTTATCAACATACTCGCCCTCCAAGGGAACCCCAAAGTAAAGGAAGACTAAAGTGAGGAACTTCCCATAAGGAAGGTTCCCATCACCTGGAGCAAGCTCTGTCACCCCCAAAACCACCCCCTAGGAGGATTAGGTAGGTGACCTAAATTGCATAACGGCAATCCGCCAAATCCCACGGATCTAGAAGCAGTACTTACATTCACAGAACCACATTCATCTCATTACCATAAGTAAGATCAGAGTGCTACAGATAAACTACAATTTCAATAAAGAAAGGAAGCATAGCGATACGGGGAAATGATGATAATATATACATAAATAAGTTTGTACATTTCCCACCAACCCACAAACATAAAGACAAAGTTGACAGAACCAAAGCTAAAACTACTATATACACATATATATACAGGGTGAGCATACTCAACCCCAAAAAGAAAAGAAAGTTAAAACTACAACTGGTCCACAGTCAGAACGGGGATGAACTCCTAGCAAGAACAAAAAGGAGTCCCCAAACCAAAAAGCAACAGCAACACTTTTCAACGGTCTTTATCAATGACCACCGAGACAGTACGCAGGATCTGTATGACCTCCGTCAAGGTCCACACCAACATCATCGTAACAACCAGGACTCTCCTCCTCGAGATAAGCCTCCATGCCACACTGGCATCGATCTGCAAAATCATCTAAGAAAAACATTGTATAACAGAGTGTGAGCCCCACTGAGCTCGTGAGCAAATAACATCAATCATGCATGCATATGCAATCACAATTCATAGTTCATATGATCCTACATGATGTGCAAGTCTAGTTTATTATTAATCACCTAACAATACAACTAAGTCAGGGTAGTGCTACTACAATCCCCAATACATGTATCCCTAGTGCGGGCTTCTATCCCCTTCCCGCGATACACCCATTGAGTTGTCAGAGAGGACCAGTCAACTCCCGCATCAGTCACCAAGGTCAGCCCGACCAGCCCTCTGTGATTAACCTGTAGGGAAATCCATTTCTTTTCTCTTTTCTTTTCTTTGGTATACAGCCCATATTCACCATTCCGGTGTTCTTTCGTTTCTTTACATTCACCATTCCGGTGTTCTTTCATTTCTTTACATTCACCATTCCGGTGTTCTTTCATTTCTTTTCATTTCTTTTCTCAAATATATATGGTCGCACTCACAAGCATCCAACACCTAAACCCCTGTTGGCAAGGGTGCGTAGCACGGGTGATAAAACTCTAGCCCCATGTCTATATGGCATCGTATGAGTCGGGTGGTGTCAACCGCATCCCATTCTACGGGCTACCACAGGCCTCATTTCCAAGCCGACTACGGCATCTAGTCTAACAATCATAATCATCATAATAGAATTCACAGTGTTGATCAACAGATAGTCATTATGCAGTAATTTGAGTAGTTTGAACAGAAATAAATAACACAACATATATGTTTCAAGTTTTATTAGCCGGCATAGTATCATAATTACACATGTACGCACAATAGAATTATTCACTCACCTGAGTTTGGTTCTAGATACTCAGTTGCAAACTCAGTTCCAACAGCAGTCTGGTTGTTGTCCTTGAGCGCAGGATCAAGTCCTAAATATAAATCAGATAATCTCTTATTAAGTCTTCAGTCTATCACTGGTACTCCTAGGGTTAACCTAAGCTTACTGGGTTGACCTGGTGCTTGATTGGTACTCATTTGGGATCACCGGGCCTTGCACTGGGCCTTAGGTCATGTCCCGGTGCATGGGCCAGAGTCAGTGGCACAAGGGTAAAATGGTCATTTTCAATAGTTGTACCTGACCCTAGACCAGATCAGGCTTACAGTGCTGTCCATAGCTTGCTTGTGCTGCAGGACCAAGTACAACAGGGTTTCCTTTACCTGTGGGGCCCACTAGGGTTCCAAAGTATTCCTTGATCATAAACAGATGTGGGGAAGGGCTTTTTAGTAATTTTCCAACCACCTACAATGTCCAAAAGCCGAAGGGTGAGATTCCCCAAAGTCAGATCAGCAATACAACAACTTTTCCTTCACTGGGCGATGGCTCTGGGCGTTGGGTGCATCGCCCAGTGCCCTCAAATCGTCATTGGGTTGAGTTCCCAAGGCTAGGCTTTTTAGGCTAGGCTCATTCTTGATCCTTTGCATGTTAGGGGGGTTAGGTAGCCCCTGAGATGGCCTACCTATGGGTCCAAATGGATCATTGATCAGGTCCACCATCAGGCTGCCCAGACAACCCAATAAATAATGTCACAGGGTTTTCTCCAAGCTTGGATCTCAGTCTCAGCCACATGCAAGGCTGGAAATGGTTGCAAAATAGGGTTTCATGGCTGTGATTACCTAGGGTTAGGTCTGTGCAGCCATGGCTTGCATCTAGGACTTCAATCAGTCAACCAGGAGTGAATCTGGATAGTGCAGCTATGCACAGCCAGAATCAGCTCAAAAATCACAGATCTTCCATTATTAAGGCTAGCATGGCAGATCTGGAGCTGTTCTGGGCAAACCCTAGCTGTTCACGACTGCCCAGGGAGCAGAAATACTCCAAACATAGAGAAAAGATGTGGACAGAAGGTATAGGCATACATGTTTATACCTGAGATGGCTGAGAGAGGGCTCGGTTCCAGCTGTGAAGGGTGGCAGCACCTCCCCCTTCCTTCTTGTTTGAGTTAAAATAATACCGTAAGCGTACGGATCAATCGTAGCTACGGGTCGAACACGAGGAGATATACGCCACTCTATTTAACTAACTTAAAAGTAATGCAAAGTGAACCAAATTAAAGTGTTAAATTAAACTAATTAAATTAATAAAAATTAATGCATCTTAACTCATAAGCATCTAACAAAATTAAGGGATTAAATTGACGTCCTAGCACATGAGCATCTAACCTATCAGACTAACCCAAATTGAAAGGAATAAAAATACAACCACACATAATAACCACATAAAAAGGAATAAGGGAATAAAAGTACATCCACAAACCACAACCATATATATAAAAACAATAAAAGAAATAGAGGGAGAAGAAGAAGAAGATAGAGAGATAGAGGAGAGGGAGAATGAGATTGAGAGTTTAGATAGTAAAACCTGGATGTGCTTGCATGAATGTAATTGAAAATCTTGAATATTTGCATAAACTTACCATGGCCTCCTCTTCTAAATCTTCAAGCCTTGTCATCAACTTAAGAACTTAGACTAGAAGGCTTAAAACCTAAACTAGAATTAAGAAATTACAACCCAATTGAAGACTTAAATTGAAATTAAAGCATAAACTAAACCTATTACAACCATTAAATGAAAATCAAAAAGCAAACTAGAACTTAGAAAAGCCAAAAACCATAACTTAGAAGGAGAAGAAGAAAAGAAATTTTACTAAGTGAATGAACTAAAAATTACACTAAAAACTGAATTAAAATTGAACTAGAAACTAACTAAAAACTGAACTAAAAAAAACTAACTTCTTACAACCCAGAGGGTAAGGGGTATTTATAAAGGGAAGAGAGGAGAAGAGAGAAGAGGGAAGTGTAGGAGAAATACTCCCTAAGAAAAGAGAGCATTCTCTTCTCCTTCCTCTTTTACAATGCCTTGAATCCTAAGAAAAAAGAAAAAAATAGAAAGAAGAAGAAGAGAAGATTGTTTACATAGATCTTCTATTTCTAGAAAAGTAAACTTCCAATTCTAACAAGTGCTTCCTTTTCTTTGTAGATATCTTCTCCAAGCAATAAAATCAAAGCATCTTTGATTTTTCAACTTTCCATAGGTGAGAGAATATCTATCAAAATAAATCTATCCCAAGTAGAATTTCAAAAGTGCCCTTGAGAAGTTGGAGGAGAGAGAGAGTAAGGGTGATGACTAGGATTCCTTCAAGAATAAATAAAATACTCATTCTGTCCTTCAAAAAACGTAGAGCATGGGGTGTTTATATAGGCCTCACCATTGTGTTCCTTGCGAAAAACCACCCAAAATAGACCCAAATTTCGTCCAATTTGGAGTTCGGAAGCCCAAGATATCTCAAATTGAAGTTGGACTGTCCAGAGCCCTCCAAATGGAATCTTTCGGGTACAGGAAATATAACTTCTGGTTATTGCGTTAAGACCCCTAGAATCCGAACTTTTGCTTCACTTGGTCTCCGGCTGACTACCAATAATTATAAATAAACCCCTACAGACCATTTTCGTGCTTCGTTACGGAAACGGCCGTAACTTCTTCTTTTCAACTCGGAATCATGTGTCATTTGAACCGTTGCGAAGCTGACTCGATGGGCAACGCATCCAAGTCATTAACATCTCTAAATAGCTTAAAAACATTTTCTTAACATCATCTCCTCCATTCTCACAAGAATTCACCTAAAACCTGAAAAGCACAAGAAAGCACCAAGTAACTCTGTCCAATGTGGTAAAATGTATGCTTTATGCCCTAAGATTTCACACATAAATGTGCTCATCAGATTCCCCCACACTTGAACATTACTTGTCCTCAAGTAAGGCAAAAATAAAAACTAACCTAGAATGCAGAAAATCCTAACTCACTTTCGTAGGAATCACGGTTGCACTTAGCATGTGCAACAAGCCTTTAAACCCCTAGGTTACCCCTAGTGGAAGAGTTGTGTCTCATGGGTGTTTGCAGTGAATATACACCCAAAATTCAATTGTAAATAAATTCTGCAAATTTTAATCATGGCATAAGTAAGACAGTGCACATAATCCCAAAAAGTGTTCAACTAAAGATCAAGGAGTCGCGTCCTCCTCAATAAAATCGTCAAACCTAGGAGGTTTGGACAAATTAACATGTGAGACAATGGAATCCTCAAAATGACAATTATCTAAGTTTTCCAATGAGAGAGAGGGAGATCGAATTTTCTGGGTTTCTATGTTATCATGAAAATCTGATTCTAAATCAATAAAAACACTAGGCTTACTAAAATCAGAAATTTCAGGAAAAAGTTGGACTTCCCCAAGTAGCTCATCAAATCTCGCTTCACTAATATCCTGAGGAGACTCAATCTCAACAAATAAATCATTATGAAACGCAGCTGGTTGGGAATGACTCTCATTAACCTCAAACTGGGGTGGTGGACTTTCAATATCATTAAACTGAGGATGGGGCGGTTCAGGCTGACTAGGTAATGTACCCGTTTCCTCCTCTTGCACCATGGTTATCAGTTGAGAGAGTTGCTTCTCCATGGTATTTTGGCTTGTTGTGAGAAGGTCTATGTATTTCTCAAGCTCATTCAGTTTGGCCTCCTCACCCATGTTTTGAAACTCAAGGGGTTGGTGATATGGTTTAAGAAGAGGTGGTCCATTGAGATTTAATGGAGGGTTGGGCATTGGAGGACCAAACTGACCATGATATTGGAAATTGGGTGGTCCAGCTTGATTATTCCATTGATCCCACAAAAAATCGGGATGATCACTCCACCCCTGATTGTAAGTGCCAAAAGAATTGTATTGAAATTGAGGACTCACATTCTCATCACCATAGCTACCCCCATAAAGATTAGGGCATCCTTCCATAACATGGATTGTCTGGGGAAGTGACCAATCAAAATTTTCTGAAAGCCCATAGTTGGGTTGGGGAGCAAAATTGTACTGGGGTGGTGCAAAATTGTTCTCTCTCTCACTACTTTTGGCTTCCCTAACCTGTTTAAACATTTCCTCCAAAATCATGGTTGCCTTAGCATAGGTCCATCTTTCCCCCAAAGTCTTATATGGAAGTGTATCTCCCATTATTCTAAATTAACCACCTATCCCAAATTGAGGTCTCCTATAAAAAAAGTTTAAAGAAAAATAAAAGACTAGAAAAAAAAAATACTAAAAACAAGAGGGACCCCAAGGTAGATAGTGCATCTATCCCTCAGAAATCGAAACAATGGTTCCAAAGCTGTAAGGTTGCCATATAGGTTGACAACAAGGGAACCCGCATAGTCTTCACGAGCCACCTACGGGCGACTCCAAATGGATTCTGATGTAGGGTGGAGGACTACTATACGTTTATGTTTATGTTTCCAACGCTCTCACTATGTCGCTTTCCTGTTATAAAGAGTGGTCACCTCCAAAGATAAGTCACATGCCAATCCAAACCACCCAACGAATCAAGGGGCACCAAGATTGGCTGGGTTTGGGCATATGAAGGACTTTAGATTGGGCGCACACTATTTGAAACAGAAGAGAAACAAGAAGAGGTTTTCAAAAACCTTTTTTTTTTTTTTTAATTTTTAAGAGAAGAGGAGAAAGAGAAGAAACTAAAGCACTTCGAATTACTTAAAAATCAGAAAAATAAAGTGGTCAATAATCTCCCCGGCAACGGCGCCAAAAACTTGTTTGAGTTAAAATAATACCGTAAGCGTACGGATCAATCGTAGCTACGGGTCGAACATGAGGAGATATACGCCACTCTATTTAACTAACTTAAAAGTAATGCAAAGTGAACCAAATTAAAGTGTTAAATTAAACTAATTAAATTAATAAAAATTAATGCATCTTAACTCATAAGCATCTAACAAAATTAAGGGATTAAATTGACGTCCTAGCACATGAGCATCTAACCTATCAGACTAACCCAAATTGAAAGGAATAAAAATACAACCACACATAATAACTACATAAAAAGGAATAAGGGAATAAAAGTACATCCACAAACCACAACCATATATAAAAAAAAACTAAAAGAAATAGAGGGAGAAGAAGAAGAAGATAGAGAGAGATAGAGGAGGGGGAGAATGAGATTGAGAGTTTAGATAGTAAAACCTGGATGTGCTTGCATGAATGTAATTGAAAAGCTTGAATATTTGCATAAACTTACCATGGCCTCCTCTTCTAAATCTTCAAGTCTTGTCATCAACTTAAGAACTTAGACTAGAAGGCTTAAAACCTAAACTAGAATTAAGAAATTACAACCCAATTGAAGACTTAAATTGAAATTAAAGCATAAACTAAACCTATTACAACCATTAAACGAAAATTAAAAAGCAAACTAGAACTTAGAAAAGCCAAAAACCATAACTTAGAAGGAGAAGAAGAAAAGAAATTTTACTAAGTGAATGAACTAAAAATTACACTAAAAACTGAATTAAAATTGAACTAGAAATTAACTAAAAACTGAACTAAAAAAAACTAACTTCTTACAACCCAGAGGGTAAGGGGTATTTATAAAGGGAAGAGAGGAGAAGAGAGAAGAGGGAAGTGTAGGAGAAATACTCCCTAAGAAAAGAGAACATTCTCTTCTCCTTCCTCTTTTACAATGCCTTGAATCCTAAGAAAAAAGAAAAAAATAGAAAGAAGAAGAAGAGAAGATTGTTTACATAGACCTTCTATTTCTAGAAAAGTAAACTTCCAATTCTAACAAGTGCTTCCTTTTCTTTGTAGATATCTTCTCCAAGCAATAAAATCAAAGCATCTTTGATTTTTCAACTTTCCATAGGTGAGAGAATATCTTTCAAAATAAATCTATCCCAAGTAGAATTTTAAAAGTGCCCTTGAGAAGTTGGAGGAGAGAGAGAGTAAGGGTGATGACTAGGATTCCTTCAAGAATAAATAAAATACCCATTCTGTCCTTCAAAAAACGTAGAGCATGGGGTGTTTATATAGGCCTCACCATTGTGTTCCTTGTGAAAAACCACCCAAAATAGACCCAAATTTCGTCCAATTTGGAGTTCGGAAACCCAAGATATCTCAAGTTGAAGTTGGACTGTCCAGAGCCCTCCAAATGGAATCTTTCGGGTACAGGAAATATAACTTCTGGTTATTGCGTTAAGACCCCTAGAATCCGAACTTTTGCTTCACTTGGTCTCCGGCTGACTACCAATAATTATAAATAAACCCCTACAGACCATTTTCGTGCTTCATTACGGAAACGGCCGTAACTTCTTCTTTTCAATTCGGAATCATGTGTCATTTGAACCGTTGCGAAGCTGACTCGATGGGCAACGCATCCAAGTCATTAACATCTCTAAATAGCTTAAAAACATTTTCTTAACATCATCTCCTCCATTCTCACAAGAATTCACCTAAAACCTGAAAAGCACAAGAAAGCACCAAGTAACTCTGTCCAATGTGGTAAAATGTATGCTTTATGCCCTAAGATTTCACACATAAATGTGCTCATCAGATTCGCTCACACTTGAACATTACTTGTCCTCAAGTAAGGTAAAAATAAAAACTAACCTAGAATGCAGAAAATCCTAACTCACTTTCGTAGGAATCACGGTTGCACTTAGCATGTGCAACAAGCCTTTAAACCCCTAGGTTACCCCTAGTGGAAGAGTTGTGTCTCATGGGTGTTTGCAGTGAATATACACCCAAAATTCAATTGTAAATAAATTCTGCAAATTTTAATCATGGCATAAGTAAGACAGTGTACATAATCCCAAAAAGTGTTCAACTAAAGATCAAGGAGTCAAAGGTTCCCCCACACTTGAATTTTATCACCCCACATCAATTCAAGTAATAAGCATGTATCAAGATTAAGGGATCTCCTCATATTTTCTGAACACTACTCACCTTCAAGTAAACCACTCATAATATCAATGGAACCAAAGACTTAGGCTTTGAGTATTTTTGACCATACTTTCTTTTTTAGGCATTAAGGCAAAAGCTTTTTTTTCTTTCTCAACAACAAACTCTTTTTCTACTCCACTACTGTTCCCTGAATGACATGGTGGAGCATACACCAGACACCCAAATACTTGGTAGCTTCGCTTTTTGCATATATCCATAAGACATTGAGAAATTGATGCAAGAGGTTTTTTTTTTTTTGAGTTTCCTTCCAAGGAATTTCGATCAAGTCACCCTGCTTCATGAGGCACACTGCCCTGTCTAGTCCCAAGGAATTCCACTTTCCTTTCTTTTTTTTTTCTTTTTCTTTTTTGCTTTCATTAACTTTCATGCTTTACCTTGCCACAAACAAATTGGTCTCAACTACTAGTCAAAAGATCAAAGGGTCCATAAAATACATAGAGAAATCTAACCATCAAATGAAATAATGTTCATATTTTCCAATTCAATCACTCTCACCGGATACAAACCAACCACCGTCCTTGAAAAGGGATTTTTTTATTATTTCGAATGCTAGGACACCTAATTCCCTCTTTCTCTCGTTTTGCAATCAAAGAGACATATGCACAAAATCAAACTATTGCCACAATCAAAATTCATCAATTAAGCCCAACATCCCCCCCACACTTAATTCATGTAGTGTCCTCAATGCATGCATAAAAGAAAAAAAATAAGGACAAGGGAGGAGATGAAGGGGCTTACCAGATATAATCAACAAAGACGATCATGAAGAGACATGAGCTCTACAAAAAGTGCTAGGAGCAGTAATAGAACTCTCAATCCATGACCAGTAAATGGAGAAATAGCTTCAGAACCAGAAAACATTCGACCATGAATTTTAGTAAAGCAAGAAATAATATGGAAGTTAAGCACAACTGAGAAATATCCAATAGAAAAATCTGTCCTCATGAGACAGTGAAAAATGAAGGCAATAAAACGCAAGCCATAAATCCTTCCCTTCTCTCCCATTTGCAGTGTAGAACACTTATCATTCTTTGAAAAACCAACCAAAAAGGGATCACAATAAGCATCAGATTATGAATAACCTCATCTAAATAATCATAAAAAATTGGAGGTTTACTCAAATCAATCCTAGCAATACAACTATCCGCACATTGTATAACTTGGTTTGCCAAATAAGGATCATGGAAATATGCTTGAAAGGCATTATGACTAACATTGTCCTCCTCAATAAAATCGTCAAACCTAGGAGGTTTGGACAAATTAACATGTGAGACAATGGAATCCTCAAAATGACAATTATCTAAGTTTTCCAATGAGAGAGGGGGAGATCGAATTTTCTGGGTTTCTATGTTATCATGAAAATCTGATTCTAAATTAATAAAAACACTAGGCTTACTAAAATCAGAAATTTCAGAAAAAAGTTGGACTTCCCCAAGTAGCTCATCAAATCTCGCTTCACTAATATCCTGAGGAGACTCAATCTCAACAAATAAATCATTATGAAACGCAGCTGGTTGGGAATGACTCTCATTAACCTCAAACTGGGGTGGTGGACTTTCAATATCATTAAACTGAGGATGGGGCGGTTCAGGCTGACTAGGTAATGTACCCGTTTCCTCCTCTTGCACCATGGTTATCAGTTGAGAGAGTTGCTTCTCCATGGTATTTTGGCTTGTTGTGAGAAGGTCTATGTATTTCTCAAGCTCATTCAGTTTGGCCTCCTCACCCATGTTTTGAAACTCAAGGGGTTGGTGATATGGTTTAAGAAGAGGTGGCCCATTGAGATTTAATGGAGGGTTGGGCATTGGAGGACCAAACTGACCATGATATTGGAAATTGGGTGGTCCAGCTTGATTATTCCATTGATCCCACAAAAAATCGGGATGATCACTCCACCCCTGATTGTAAGTGCCAAAAGAATTGTATTGAAATTGAGGACTCACATTCTCATCACCATAGCTACCCCCATAAAGATTAGGGCATCCTTCCATAACATGGATTGTCTGGGGAAGTGACCAATCAAAATTTTCTGAAAGCCCATAGTTGGGTTGGGGAGCAAAATTGTACTGGGGTGGTGCAAAATTGTTCTCTCTCTCACTACTTTTGGCTTCCCTAACCTATTTAAACATTTCCTCCAAAATCATGGTTGCCTTAGCATAGGTCCATCTTTCCCCCAAAGTCTTATATGGAAGTGTATCTCCCATTATTCTAAATTAACCACCTATCCCAAATTGAGGTCTCCTATAAAAAAAGTTTAAAGAAAAATAAAAGACTAGAAAAAAAATAAATACTAAAAACAAGAGGGAGCCCAAGGTAGATAGTGCATCTATCCCTCAGAAATCGAAACAATGGTTCTAAAGCTGTAAGGTTGCCATATAGGTTGACAGCAAGGGAACCCGTATAGTCTTCACGAGCCACCTATCGGCTACTCCAAATGGATTCTGATGTAGGGTGGAGGACTACTATACGTTTATGTTTATGTTTCCAACGCTCTCACTATGTCGCTTTCCTGTTATAAAGAGTGGTCACCTCCAAAGATAAGTCACATGCCAATCCAAACCACCCAACGAATCAAGGGGCACCAAGATTGGCTGGGTTTGGGCATATGAAGGACTTTAGATTGGGCGCACACTATTCGAAACAGAAGAGAAACAAGAAGAGGTTTTCAAAAACCTTTTTTTTTTTTTTTAATTTTTAAGAGAAGAAGAGAAAGAGAAGAAACTAAAGCACTTCGAATTACTTAAAAATCAAAAAAATAAAGTGGTCAATAATCTCCCCGGCAACAGCGCCAAAAACTTGTTTGAGTTAAAATAATACCGTAAACGGATCAATTGTAGCTACGGGTCGAACACGAGGAGATATACGCCACTCTATTTAACTAACTTAAAAGTAATGCAAAGTGTTAAATTAAACTAATTAAATTAATAAAAATTAATGCATCTTAACTCATAAGCATCTAACAAAATTAAGGGATTAAATTGACGTCCTAACACATGAGCATCTAACCTATCAGACTAACCCAAATTGAAAGGAATAAAAATACAACCACACATAATAACCACATAAAAAGGAATAAGGGAATAAAAGTACATCCACAAACCACAACCATATATAAAAAAAAATAAAAGAAATAGAGGGAGAAGAAGAAGAAGATAGAGAGAGATAGAGGAGAGGGAGAATGAGATTGAGAGTTTAGATAGTAAAACCTGGATGTGCTTGCATGAATGTAATTGAAAAGCTTGAATATTTGCATAAACTTACCATGGCCTCCTCTTCTAAATCTTCAAGTCTTGTCATCAACTTAAGAACTTAGACTAGAAGGCTTAAAACCTAAACTAGAATTAAGAAATTACAACCCAATTGAAGGCTTAAATTGAAATTAAAGTATAAACTAAACCTATTACAACCATTAAAGGAAAATCAAAAAGCAAACTAGAACTTAGAAAAGCCAAAAACCATAACTTAGAAGGAGAAGAAGAAAAGAAATTTTACTAAGTGAATGAACTAAAAATTACACTAAAAACTGAATTAAAATTGAACTAGAAACTAACTAAAAACTGAACTAAAAAAAACTAACTTCTTACAACCCAGAGGGTAAGGGGTATTTATAAAGGGAAGAGAGGAGAAGAGAGAAGAGGGAAGTGTAGGAGAAATACTCCCTAAGAAAGAGAACATTCTCTTCTCCTTCCTCTTTTACAATGCCTTGAATCCTAAGAAAAAAGAAAAAAATAGAAAGAAGAAGAAGAGAAGATTGTTTACATAGACCTTCTATTTCTAGAAAAGTAAACTTTCAATTCTAACAAGTGCTTCCTTTTCTTTGTAGATATCTTCTCCAAGCAATAAAATCAAAGCATCTTTGATTTTTCAACTTTCCATAGGTGAGAGAATATCTTTCAAAATAAATCTATCCCAAGTAGAATTTCAAAAGTGCCCTTGAGAAGTTGGAGGAGAGAGAGAGTAAGGGTGATGACTAGGATTCCTTCAAGAATAAATAAAATACCCATTCTATCCTTCAAAAAACATAGAGCATGGGGTGTTTATATAGGCCTCACCATTGTGTTCCTTGCAAAAAACCACCCAAAATAGACCCAAATTTCGTCCAATTTGGAGTTCGGGAGCCCAAGATATCTCAAGTTGAAGTTGGACTGTCCAGAGCCCTCCAAATGGAATCTTTCGGGTACAGGAAATATAACTTCTGGTTATTGCGTTAAGACCCCTAGAATCCGAACTTTTGCTTCACTTGGTCTCCGGCTGACTACCAATAATTATAAATAAACCCCTACAGACCATTTTCGTGCTTCATTACGGAAACGGCCGTAACTTCTTCTTTTTAACTCGGAATCTTGTGCCATTTGAATCGTTGCGAAGCTGACTCGATGGGCAACGCATCCAAGTCATTAACACATCTAAATAGCTTAAAAACATTTTCTTAACATCATCTCCTCCATTCTCACAAGAATTCACCTAAAACCTGAAAAGCACAAGAAAGCACCAAGTAACTCTGTCCAATGTGGTAAAATGTATGCTTTATACCCTAAGATTTCACATATAAATGTGCTCATCACTTCTCCTTCTTCTTCTTTTTCTCCTTTCTTCCCTCTCTTCTCTCCCACGGATTTCAGATATGTCAAGGGCTCTAAAATGAGCCCAAGGCCACCTATTTATAGGCTTAGCCCTTATTGAGGCCTGTTTGCCTGAGAAAGCCTCTTTCGAAAATCAGTTTTTAAACTGGTTTTGACTAATTCTGGGCACACTGGTGGGGTCCACAATGAACCAAGGGTATGAGGTGGTCCCTCAGACTTCCCTCTATCCATGGAGGGTGCCCATGTCCATGTTGGGTGGTCCCCATAATTAAAATCCAATAAAATATTCAGAAACACCCACTAGACGATGTCACTGGGCCTTGCTGCATCACCCAGTGCCATCGTCCAGAGAATTCCAGCAAGCTGAAATTCAATGGGCTTGCACAGGGGTTTGACCCTGGGTCAGGGTATTATCGCCACATGCCCCATAGGGAATTTTACACACATTTACAGAGGTGGGTCCCACCATTATAACGAGGAGAGAGATTACCTGGGATCCAAACTATATATCAGGCAATGAGCTGTACATTTGCAGGGGTCTGTTGTCCACCTACTGATAGGCATGTAGGATGATCCACACAAGGTTTCTTCATCAATCCAAGTCACTGGGGTGATGCTCCATAGTGATCCTGGTTTCCTGATCAGGGGTTCCTATCCTTCAATCAAAATTTCCAGTCTGCTAGGGGCAGGATTTGACAGTGGATGCCTGATAAAGATGGTGGTAACACCAGTCAGTATGCTACGGGTCCCACTTTATTAAGTATTTCATAAGGACCAATGAATCTTGGGCTCATTTTGCCTTTCTTGTTGAATCGTAGCAATCCTTTAGTTGGAGACACTCGAAGGAATACTTTTTCTCCGACTTCAAACTCAATGTCCTTCCTTCTATTATACGCATAACTTTTTTGTTTTGACTGGGCTGTCTTGGTCTTTTCTCTTATAATATCCACCTTGTCGCAAGTCTCTTGTATCATCTCAAGTTCGAGATATTTCTGCTCGCCAATCTCATCCCAATATAATGGAGTTCTACATTTCTATCCATACAATGCTTCGAATGGTGCCATGCCAATGGTGGAGTGATAGCTATTATTGTATGCAAATTCCACCAGAGGTATGTGAGCATCCCAACTGTCATTCATTTCCAAAACATAGGCTCGGAGCATGTCCTCCAGAGTCTGGATGGTTCTTTATGATTGTCCGTCCGTCTGTAGATGGAAAGCTGTGCTAAGATTTAGTTGAGATCCCAATGCCTTTTGCAAACATCTCCAAAACCTTAAGGTGAATCGAGGATCTCTGTCAGACACAATACTGACAGGCATACCGTGTAACCAAACTATGTTTTCAATATATATGCGGGCAAGCTTCTCCATTGGGTAACTTATCTTGATCGGTATGAAGTGTGCCACCTTTGTTGGTCCGTCTACAATCACCCAAATTGCATTCATGCCTTTCCTAGTCTTGGGCAAATTTGTCATGAAATCCATAGTGATTCTTTCCCACTTCCACTCATGTATGGGAAGTGCTGCAACAATCCATACGGTCGGTGTCTCTCTACTTTTATCTGTTGACAGGTGAGGCCCTTGGACATGTATATTGCTATGGTCTCCTTCATTCCCATCCACCAATAATACTTCTTCAAATCTTTGTACATCTTTGTACTTTCGGGGTGGACTGTGTAGGGTGAGTTGTGCGCCTCTTTAAGAATTCGGTCTTGGATGTCAAAGTCATCAGGCACGTACAGTCTATCTCGAACTTCAATGCACCATCATGGGCCAAGGAAAAATCCGGATCCTTATGGACACCTTGTTGAACTTCCCAAATTATTTTGGCTAGCTCGGGATCCAATGGTTGCTTTGCAATTACTTCTTCTCGTATCGACGGCTGTAGGTTCATAGCTGCCAATTGCTTAGTCGTTCCCTTGATCACGAGTTCTAAATCAAATTTCCGCGCTTCGTCTATTACCTGCTCACTTACGCCCAAAGATGCGAGGGACGCAGTCTGAGATTTTTTGCTTAGTGCATCCACCACAACATTGGCCTTGCCAAGGTGGTACTGGATTTCACAATCATAGTCTTTCACCAATTCCAACCATCACCTCTGTCTCATATTCAGCTCCTTTTGGGTGAAGAAATACTTTAGACTTTTGTGATTGCTGAAGATCTCGCTCTTTTCACCGTATAGGTAATGTCGCCAGATTTTTAATGCGAAGACTACTGCTGCCAACTCCAAATCATGAGTGGGGTAGTTCTTCTCGTGTTCCTTCAACTGCCTGGAGGCATAGGTGACCACCTTTCCTTTCTGCATCAAGACGCCACCCAATCCTGTCCTGGATGCGTTGGTATATACTACCATTCCTCCGGTTCCATCTGGAATGGTCAAAACTAGAGCTGTTACCAACCGGTTCTTCAATTCTTGAAAACTTTTCTCACATGCTTCATTCCATTCAAATTTGGCTCCCTTTCTTGTAAGTTTTGTCATTGGTGCCAAAATCCGTGAGAAATTCTCAATAAATCGTCGGTAATATCTGGCCAGTCCTAAGAAACTTCGAATCTCAGTAGGACTCTTCAAAGTTTTCCATTCAAGAACCGCTTTCACCTTATCCGGGTCTACTTTGAAGCTGTCTTTGGTGATGATGTGTCCCAGGAATCTAATTTGGTGAAGCCAAAATTCACATTTATTGAATTTGGTGAAAAGCTGGTGTTCTCGCAATCGCTGTAACACGAAAGTAAGGTGTCGCGCGTGTTCATCCTCATCCTTAGAGTATACCAAGATGTCATCAATGAATACTATGACGAATTTATCTAGCACGTCATGGAATACTCTATTCATCATGTCCATGAATGCTGCTAGGGCGTTGGTTAATCTGAACGACAAAACCAGAAATTCATAATGCCCGTATCGAGTTCAGAACGCCGTCTTATGGATATCACCGCTCTTGATCTTTAATTGATGGTATCCCGACCTAAGACCGATTTTGGAGAAAACTCGTGCTCCTTGTAACTGATCGAATAGGTCATCGATACGCGGCAATGGATATCGGTTCTTAATTGTCAGCTTATTTAGCTCGCGGTAGTCGATACACAGCCGCATACTTCCATCTTTCTTCTTGACAAATAGCACGGGTGCTCCCCAGGGTGATACACTGGGTCGTATAAATCCTTTCTTCAGCAGGTCTTGAAGTTGAACCTACAACTCTTTTAGTTCAATTGGCGCCATCCGGTATGGTGCCTTGGATATCGGTGCTGCACCAGGAATCAGATCAATCGTGAATTCTATATTGTGATCAGGCGGTAGCTGCGTCAGATCTTCTGGAAAAACATCAAGAAATTCTCTGACGACTTCCAGTTCCTCCAATGGTTTTATCTTTGCCTCCGTGTCTATTATTGTGGCCAAAAAGCCTTGGCATCCATTGTTAAGTAACTTTCGCACCTGGAGGGCTGTCAAAGTTATTCTCTTGGATTTGTTCTTGGGTTCACTTTGATAGGTGAACGTTGACCTATCTTTCAAGTTGAACCTTATCTTCTTCTCCGCACACAAGACGTTTGCACCATAGGCGGATAGCCAATCCATGCCTTGGATTATGTCAAAATCATTTATATCCACCTTTATCAATCGTGCGGTTAGTTTCTTCCCACAAATCTCAATCTGACAAGGGTCTTAGACTTTCTTCAAGCTCATGACACTCCCTGTCGGCGTACTGACAACTAGTTCGTGCCCGATGTCTCTTGGTTGATCTTTCATCTTACTTGCAAAGGTTGAGGAGATGAAAGAGTGGGTTGCGCCCGAGTCAAATAATACTCGTGCGGGTATGGTTGAGACATTCAGGGTACCTAGGGTTCGTAGGTAATTTAGGTTACATGTAGTAAGCCAATTAGTCCCTATAAGTTAGTAGCGTTCAACAACTTACCTGTTAATACATCGGGATTCACCTCAGCTTCTTTATTCGTCATTGCAAACACCTCTTCTCACGTCCAATTCTCCCATGGCTGGAAAGACCTAGCGTAGGGCTGATTCTGTGAGTTGTTGCTGTACCCACGTGTTCTACAATCTCTGGCCATATGCCCTTCCTTGTTGCACTGGTAACACTTAAAGGGTGGAGCAGTAGGTGTTGAGGCTTGGCTCACTTGACTTGGTGTTGGTCGAGCTGGCGAAGTTGTTGTTGTTGCTTGACTCATCGCCGGTTGAGAAGGTCGATTAAATGTGGGGCGGAAAGGATTCTGACCCACGTTCAGCCTACGATACGGAGTCGAGACAAAATTTGAGTTGGTTCCGTGGTAAACTTTATTTGGCCAGGCATAGGTCTGAAAATTGTTTGGCCTTTTGCCTATGGACGACGTCACAACTTTCTCTTTCTCTTTCTCTTTAAACCTATCTTCCATGGTTTTCGCCTTGTTGACCATCTACGCATAATCCCTAATGTCCATGATTGACAACACTGATCCTATCTCAGTCTTAAGTCCTTTCTCAAATTTCTTTGCCTTACTAACTTCCCCTTTCAGGTGCTCTGGAGCAAAATGAAACAAGTCCTCAAATCGCTGTTGATAATCCAGCACTGACTTGGTTCCTTGCATCAGTGCGATGAATTCTGCTTCTTTTCTGTCCCTGAAACTCTCTAGGAAATAGTTCTTGAAGAAAACTTCTTTAAATTGCTCCCACATGGGGTTTGGGTGAGTAGCTTCCAAATTAGGCTTTGTAGCTTTCCACCAAGCTTCAGCTTCACTCTGCAACTGATAACCCGCACATATAATCTTTTGTGCGTCCGTGCACTCAAGTACATCGAATGCCTTTTCTAGGGCACAGATCCACCGTTCCGGCTGTATTGCTTCAGAAGTTATTTTGGAAAATGTAGGTGGTTGGAGTTTCTTGAATCTTTCCATAACCTTGGCGGTAGAGTTCTTCACTAAATGTTGAGGCACAGGTGGTGGAAATAGTACGGGCCGATTGGGTGGTGGTGCAGCGCGTTCGTGCATCTGTAGGCCAAACTACGGTCCAGGGATCAAGCCATGGTTCCCTAGGGAAACCAATATACTACAAAATTAGGGTTTTGCACGCCCTGGGTTATCCCATGGTGTCCCATGGGTGCCCCATTAAATTTTAGGGTTTCCCATGGTCGCCCATGGCAACCCTGGTGCATCCCTATTAGGGTTTCTCCTTCCCTATTGCGTCCTATAAAATTAATTATCACAATAGGGATGGAGAAATTCATCTCTAGTCCATCACATGGCAAGAGGGATCTATCCCATACTCGAATGCGCAACGGAATTAAATCAATTCGAGTTTCTTTCGCATCCCATAAATATTAATAATCAATAAACTGAAGGAATTAATAAAGAACTGCTAACCTGGTGAGCCTCAAGTGTTGCTCCTCCAATAGATAGTGGTTCTTCCTCCAGTCAGCGCTCCAAGCAAACAAATCTGAACCTCCAATGGTGCTACCAAGGTTCTTCAAGTCAATCCCAGATGCTCTCAAATTCTTCAGCACAGATCTAGGGTTTTGCAAACCCTAACTCTCAAACATAGATGAGAGAAACTAGAAGAAGAAGAAGAGATCTCAAAGAGGGAGAGAGAGACCAAAACACAGAAGAGGGGGCCAGGCAAAAACGTGGAGCACTGCCCCCCTCCGACGTTTTCTGATCCTTTTATTGATCTAGGGTTTTAATTAAACCCTGGATGGATTACTTTAGTTCCAGTGAGAGTCTATCTCTCTCTCTCTCTCTCAGTTTGGCAGTTCTGTTTAAACTCAAAGTGCATCTAAAAGGGGAAGAAGCAGAATCTAATAGGAAAAGTATTAATTAGCTACTTTATTTAATTATTAATGGATAATTATAATTAGCACCAATTCCATTAATTAAATAAAGAGCAAATTAAATTAGTAAATTCCAAATAACTCCCTATATGATAACTATTATCATATACAATCCCCCCACTAATCAACACCATCATTATAGAATCTAGGGCACGTACACATGTACTGTCAAACCCCAATCCATAGTATAGTTCCATATACGAGCGTCTGTGCATCTGATCGGGTCCCGTAAAACTCAATAAAATACTTTGTTCAAATAATTATAAATAATGTATCATTTTATGTAAAATAGATTTTTGCAAAACCATTTCCAAAACGGCACTGGATCCAGATTCTGATCCGACCATGCACTGACAGTCTCTATCTTGGTGTTCCCCAATCGGGTAGTGGTAACCGTGTTGGATAACTCCTTCACTCACAAAGTGTTCACGTATTCCCAGAACACCGACTTTGACTCGCTTGAGTCTCAGTCATTGATGAACCAAAGAATGCGATCACACTTTGCAGTGACAGGGTTCCCTCAGGTACAGGGTGTCGGTGACACATGTCTATCCCTTCCTACATCTAGTAGTAATACATGAGGGAATTGACAAAGTTGATTCTTCGCCAATGCACACATCAAACATGTGAGCACTCGCATTCGTACCCTAACATCACATGTCTAGGCATACCCAATGCGACGACCATATGATAAGGGTGCCCAGCCTAAACCCTAGTCGCAACTACCATTTTAAGTATAACTTACGGACACATAATGCTCAAAAAGTTTATATCGCATGTGACAATATTAAACAAGAATGTATAAATGTTCAATACAAAGGTGAACCGGGTTGAACCGGACCGAATCGGGTTTGATGGACACACACTTGTCCAACAATCTCCCACTTGTACATCAAAGCCAATTCCCCATACATTTTAAACCCATGCCCTCCATGTGTTTCTCAAACACTCCTGGTGACAAACCCTTGGTTATGGCATCAGACACATTTTCAGTTGTGTCCACTTTGGAGATACTCACGTCGCCCTGCTGGATAATCTCTTCGATGAGGTGATACTTTCGCTGCACGTGTTTGTTCCTCTGATGAGCCCTAGGCTCTGTAGCTTGTGCAATGGCCCTTCTGTTGTCACATAACAGGGGAATAGGGCCCTTGATAAGGTCAGGGACTACCTCCAAATCTGATAGGAATTCCTCAGCCAAACACCTTCTTTTGCTGCATCATAAGCTGTAAGGTATTCTGCTTCAGTAGTAGAATCAGCTGTAGACTTTTATTTCGCACTCCGCCATACAATGGCACCTCCACCCATTAGATATACCATCCCGGACGTGGATTTTCTGTCATCCTTGTCAGTTTGGAAATCCGAATTTTTGTACCCCAATACTGACAACTGATAAGATCCAAAAATTAAGAAATATTCCTTAGTCCTTCTCAGGTACTTAAGGATATTCTTGACAGCACTCCAATGCTCGCATCCAGGGTTAGATTGATAATGACTTACCATACCTACTGCATAGAAAATGTCTGGCCTCGGACACAACATAGCATACATAAGACTCCCTACTGCTGAGGCATAGGGAATCCTCTTCATCTCTTCAATGTCTATCTGAGACTGAGGACATTGAGATCTGGAAAGACTGACTCCATGTCTGAAGGGAACACTTCCCCTCTTGGAGTTCTCCATGCTAAATCTGGCAAGGACTTTGCCCATATAGGTAGCCTATGACAAGCCTAACATCCTTTTCTGGTGATCTCTTACGAGTTTGATCCCAAGGATATAGCTAGCTTCACCAAGGTCTTTCATCAAAAACGTTGTGGATAACCACTGTTTTACTGATGAAAGAAAACCTACATCGTTACCAATCAGCAATATGTCATCTACGTACAAAATAAGAAAACATACTGCCCTCCCACTGATCTTCTTGTAAATGCATGGTTCATCCATGTTTTGATCAAAACCAAACGATTTGATTGATTGATCAAACCTGATGTTCTAGCTCCTGGAAGTCTGCTTCAGCCCATAAATGGACCTTTACCATTTGCACACCTTTCTTTCTTCCTCCAAGGAAGAGAACCCCTCTAGCTATTCCATGTAGATTTCCTCTTGAAGGAATCCATTCAGAAATGCAGTCTACACATCCATCTACCAGATTTCATAATCAAAGTGTGCAGCGATAGCCAATAAAATCCTGATGGATTTCATCATCGCCACTGGTGAAAAGGTTTTCTCATAGTCTATACCTTCTTTCTGGGTATAGCCCTTTGCCACCAGTCTCGTTTTGAATCTTTTGACCTTTCCATCTGCGCCCTTCTTCCTCTTAAAGATCCATTTACATCCAATCGGCTTAACTCCAAGTGGTGGATCGACTAGAGTCCAGACATTCTTGGAATGCATTGAATCGATTTCAGAGCGCATTGCCTCTAGCCACCTAGTGGCATCAACATCCTTTAGAGCCTCAGAGTATGTCATCGGATCATCAACCGATACCATGTGGAACTCTTCCACAGTTTCCTCTTCGGTTAGAAGAGTAAGCCTGGTGGGTGGTCTAATAGTCCTCCCACTGCGTTAAGGTTCTTCAGGTGTTGGTATTTTAGTGGGTATGCTAATTGGTCTCACTTCAGGAAGTGACATTTCTGAGCTATCTGATAGCTCTTTAATGACTACTAGTTCGGACCTCTGGGTCATCATTTCTTCCTCCAGAAATGTGACATGTTTACTTACAATGACCTTCTGGTCAACTGGATCACAGAAATAATAGCCTATCGTGCCTTTGGGGTAGCCTATGAAATGGCATCTTGAAGTCCTGGATTCCAACTTGTCTGTTTGTTGCTTTCGCAAATGTGCTATGCAACCCCATACCCTAAGGTGTTGAATACTGGGCTTACGCCCTTTCCACAACTCAAAGGGTGTCTTGGCTATAGATTTGGATGGAACCCTATTCAAGATGTAAATTGCCATTTCTAAAGCATACCCCCAGAAAGAGAGAGGCAGCTCACTATAAGTGAGCATCGTCCGGACCATATCCAATAGGGTCCTATTGCGTCGTTTGGATACACCATTTTGTTGTGGTGTGCCTGGATTAGTTAGCTAACTAACTATCCCTTGGGATATGAGATGCTCTTTAAACTCATCTGATAGATACTCCCCTCCACGTTCTGATAGTAAAGACTTGACGCATTTATCGAGCTGTCTTTCGACCTCAGCTTAGAATTCTTTGAATTTATCAAAGGCTTTCGATTTCCTACGCCTCAAGTATATGTAACCATATCTAGAGTAATCATCAGTGAATGTGATAAAGTACTCATACCCATATCTCGCTTGTATGTTTATGGGTCCACACACATCAGTGTGTATTAACTCTAACAGATCTCTGGCTCTAGTACCTTTATTGCTAAAGGGTTTCTTGGTCATTTTGCCCTGAAGGCATGACTCACAGGTTGGGAATGGTTCCACCCTCAGACTCTCTAAGGATCCATCCCTCACCAATCTATTGATTCGGTCCACATTAATGTGACCAAATCTTAGATGCCATAGATATGTTGAGTTCACTAGAGCTACTTTTCGTTTCAAATCAACATTTGAAACAACATTCATTCTAATAGGGCAATCTAGAAAATACAAACCACTTTGCATATATCCGGATGCCACAAAGGAATTATTAAAACGAATAATAAACTTAGAATTAAAGAAAAAACTATATCTGTCCAAAACAAGTTTTGAAACTGAAATTATCTTCCTCTTGAAAGAGGGTACATAATAGCAATCCTTTAAAACTAAACAAGCAGAACTAAAATTTAAAATAAAAATTCCCACAGCCATCGCCATGGTCTCAACTCCAGTGCCCATCCGAAGACACACTTCATTTCTTTCTAGGTTCCTTGTCTCCTTGAACCCCTGCAAATCATTGCAAATGTGAACAGTGGAACCACTATCCACCAACCAATAATTGGTCTATTCAAAAGACAAATTAGACTCATAAAGAACGTGAACATCACATGTACCTTCTTTAGCAGCCTCTGTTTCATCCAGCTTCTTGTCTTTCACAGTAGCCAGGTAAGCACGACAGTTTCTTTTCCAGTGATCCTCCTTCTTGCAATAGAAACACTTGCCTTTGCCTTTATTGCCAGACTTCCTACCCTTGGGTTTCAGGGTCTTACCCTTACTTCCCTTTTTCTTCTTCTTCCCACTTGAAGAAGGCTTTGCCTCAGTTGCATTGACCTCAGCCTTGTCTTTTTTCAAGGACGCTTCAGCCTCTACTAGTGCATTAGCAAGCTCGGTGAGCTCCATCTCCTTATCGTACATCTTGTAGGACATCTTAAAGGGTGCATAGGCAGAAGTGAGTGACGCTAAGATCACATCGATCTTGTATAGCAGACTGAAATCAGTCCCCATAGATTTTAGTTTTTTAAACAGATTGATCATTTTCATTACATGATCCATCACTGGAGTCCCTTGGGACATCTTGGTGTTGTGGATTTGACTCACCACATTAGAATGGGCTTATGTCAACTGCCTGTTGAACAATTTAGCAAGCTTATCCATCTTACCCCCAGCAGTATGTATATCCTTGACCGAGTCCAAAACTGACTTTTCCAACAATCCTAGAGTATAAAGTGTCGCCTTGGAATCCCTTATGCGGAACTCCTGCATCTCTTCATTTGCCTCAAAATTATTCGGGTCGGGTTGAGGAGGAACTTGTTCATCTAGAACTGTATACAGTTCTTCAGGAGTCAGGAGCAACTTAATGCTCCGGTACCAATCGACATAGTTTGTACCATTAAGCTTGTATTCGCTAATGAGTGTCAAAAGGTTGGAATTAACGACAGTCATTGTATAGTTATCTACACATGCACAAGTGAATAACCACATGCTTATTAATAACCATTGAAAATAATAAATTGAGCACACACACATCAATGGTCTTTCATTATTTGGGTTTCCCTCATAACCCAAAAGATGAATTGGATACCTACAACCCTTGCATGCATAACTTACCCTGTCGGGAGTCATTATACACACCGTGGTAGTGTGGACTAGGCTGTACGCCTCATGGGCTTCCAATATTTTTGGCCACCTGGGTGCCATGTCCAGATCCTGTCGGCTGACATACACCAAGTCATGTACTTACCTATTGCATTAGTTAGAATCATGGCATCATGAAAAATGGCCCACTGTCGCAGTGTCCTCTCACTATCCATACCCTAACATATCTTGATAGAGGTAAATATAAATAAATGTGTGACAAAGGTCCTAGCAATGTCCTGTCGGCGTATTCGGGGCATATCACGCAATCTCTACATTTATCTTCAATAGGAGGCCATGGTCATGTCTACCGATTAAGACTAGTCCATATCATACATGTATTATGATTAAAGAGGGATTAAGCAACTCTCACATACATGGATAGATTTAAACAACATAATTAATCAACATTAATTAAAAGTGATTATGGGATGGCGGCATTTTTATCAGAAGCAATTAAAGAACCCTCCCAATAAAAATAAAACTAATAACTTTGGATGCATTTATCATGCCATGGATGCCACGCCTCGATCATCTCCTCCGCCCGATCACGTCTTCAAAGTAGGTGACTTGCATCTTCATAAGCTTTGAGCACCACATGTGGATCACCATCTACATGCCCTGGGAGTCCTAACTCCTCTAAAATTACAATGGAAACCTAGGAAAAATTCTATATACTTTCCTTTCCATAATAATAAAGAAACCCCGCATGGAGAAACCAACCCACCATTTGGGCTGCCCATAGGGTGGAGTACATTTGTTTATAAAAAAGATAGGGGGAGAGAGAGAAAGAGAGAGAAGCATTACATCTACCCATAACCCCATGTATCACATACATAAATAATCCATCCATTTATTAGAATGTCATTCCCATAATCACATCATAATATAATTTCTTGCATGGGCATTAAAGCAAGTAAACCAATAAAAATTACATGGATTCCTTCAATTATTGAACCACCACATCACATGTGATAACATGTATCCAAACTCAAAAATTAAAATCATATTTTAATTATAAGTGAGTGGAGGGAGGGATCCCTTCACCCATCTTCTTCCTTTAAAACCAAAAATTTTGTTTTTCCCGTAGGCAGTAGCCACGGGCACCGTAGGCAGAAGCGACTGGCATCATAGGGAACAACCCATTAAAAAAGAAAATACGCACATGGGCAGGGAAAAAGGGGAAGGGGCGTGCCCAGAGGCTTGCCAGCGTGAGCTCCCCCTTTCCCCACACATGATTAAAATAAAAAAAAAATAATAATTATCTATTTGGATATATGCTTCAATAATTGAAATAAATAAATCAATATTCAAATCCATCATATATGGGTAGGTTGTTACACCAACAACCTTGTAACTACCCATGTGCACAAGGGAATGTTGTTACAACAACCATATTATAATCACCCATGTGCCAACTTGCATCCCACTCATGATAATCATATTAACCATTAATTATTCAATATTCATAGGTGGGAAAGGTGGCTCTGATACCACACTGTAGGCCAAACTACGGTCCAAGGATCAAGCCATGGTTCCCTAGGGAAACCAATATACTACAAAATTAGGGTTTTGCACACCCTGGGTTATTCCATGGTGTCCCATGGGAACCCTGGTGCATCCCTATTAGGGTTTCTCCTTCCCTATTGCGTCCCATAAAATTAATTATCACAATAGGGACGAAGAAATTCATCTCTAGTCCATCACATGGCAAGAGGGATCCATCCCATACTCGAATGCGCAGCAGAATTAAATTGATTCGAGTTTCTTTTGCATCCCATAAATATTAATAATCAATAAACTGAAGGAATTAATAAAGAACTGCTAACCTGGTGAGCCTCAAGTGTTGCTCCTCCAATAGATAGTGGTTCTTCCTCCAGTGAGCGCTCCAAGCAAACAGATCTGAACCTCCAATGGTGCTACCAAGGTTCTTCAAGCCAATCCCAGATGCTCTCAAATTCTTCAACACAGATCTAGGGTTTCACAAACCCTAACTCTCAAACACAGATGAGAGAAACTAGAAGAAGAAGAAGAGATCTCAAAGAGGGAGAGAGAGACCAAAACGCAGAAGAGGGGGCCAGGCAAAAACGTGGAGCACTGCCCCCCTCCTGCATTTTCTGATCCTTTTATAGATCTAGGGTCTTAATTAAACCCTGGATGGATTACTTTAATCCCAGTGAGAGTCTGTCTCTCTCTCTCAGTTTGGCAGTTCTGTTTAAACTCAAAGTGCTTCTAAAAGGGGAAGAAGCAGAATCTAATAGGGAAAGTATTAGTTAGCTACTTTATTTAATTATTAATGGATAATTACAATTAGGACCAACTCTATTAATTAAATAAAGAGCCAATTAAATTAGAAAATTCTAAATAACTCCCTATATGATAACTATTATCATATACAATCCCCCCACTAATCAACACCATCATTATGGAATCTAGGACACGTACACATGTACTGCCAAACAAGTCCATATATGAGCGTCTGTGCATCTGATCGGGTCCCGTAAAACTCGATAAAATACTTTGTTCAAATAATTATAAATAATGTATCATTTTATGTAAAATAGATTTTTACAAAACCATTTCCAAAACGGCACTAGATCCAGATTCTGATTCGACCATGCATAGACAGTCTCTATCTTGGTGTTCCCCAATCGGGCAGTGGTAACCGTGTTGGATAACTCCTTCACTCACAAAGTGTTCACGTATTCCCAGAACACCTGCTTTGACTCGCTTGAGTCTCAGTCATTGATGAACCAAAGAATGCGGTCACACTTTGTAGTGACAGGGTGTCGGTGGCACATGTCTATCCCTTCCTACATCTGGTAGTAATACATGAGGGAATCGACAAAGTAGATTCTTCGCCAATGCACACATCAAATATGTGAGCACTCGCATTTGTACCCTGACATCACATGTCTAGGCAAACCCAATGCGACGACCATATGATAAGGGTGCCCAGCCCAAACCCTAGTCACGACTACCATTTTAAGTATAACTTACGCACACATAATGCTCAAAAAGTTTATATCTCATGTGACTATTAAACAAGAATGTATAAATGTTCAATACAAAGGTGAACCGGACCAAACCGGGTTTGATGGACACACACTTGTCCAACAGCATCATGGTTGCAAACTAAGTAGACATCTGACCAAGCAATTCTTGTTGTTGTTGCATGGTCCGCATCATAGTGGTCATGAATACAGTCACGTCACCAGCTGCCACATTTGGCTGAGGTGCAGTAGTAGTGGCTCAAGCGGCCGTAGGTGCCTCGGACGAAGTAGTCGATGCTTTCAAATTTTGAGCCTCAGTTTCGTTAGGCAGTTCAACCTCCGGTACAACTCGAGGTTGCTTTCCTTTACGACTACCACGAGAACCTCTTCTGGTGTTAACCATTATTGTAAGTGTCTTGGTGGTTGCTCTGGAGATTTTGAGTGTGGTGCTCTTGGTGGTTGCTCTTGGTGATGGCCGGCGGGCCATTTGCTTCGGCTGATGGTCTTCTTCCTCCACCCATTCCGGGAGAGGGGGAAGCTAGGGGCTCGGTGGATGGCGGTTCTAAGTCGGCAGGGGGTGATCTTGGTGGTGGATCAAGGCTGAGAGAAGTTGCTGCAGGTGGGGGATCCTCCTCGGGTGGTGGTGGTGTTTTGGTGGCAGGATCGGGAATGGATATACATGGAGAAGCTGTTCGGAAGGGGGTGTCATGGACTTCATTCTTTCAATCTTCTTCAAGCTCCCTTAATAGTGAAGGTTTGGAGTTAAGTTTCATTGAGCCTGTTTGTATTGATGGTATGCGTGTTGCACAATGTTCTTCAGCCATGCTTAAGGCAGAATTATCTAAATGGAAGAACACTCTTCTTGGGCATTTCATTGGCCGTAGGCCAAGTTTTACTTATGTTAAAGAAGTGCTGCTAAAACAATGGAGTATTTCTGGGCATGTGGATGTTAATCTTTTAGAGAGTGGATTCTTTGTTTTTCGTTTCAATTTGGAGGAAGATAAAGTTAAAGTGCTAGAAGGAGGACCATGGACTGTGCAGCTAAGACCGTTGATCCTCCGGCCTTGGAAACCAGGAATGAAGCTTGAAAAGGTTGAATTAAACTCCATTCCTATCTGGATTACTTTCCCCAACCTTCCTTTTCACTTCTGGAATGTGGAGGCTTTGAGTTCGATTGCTAGTGTTATCGGCAAACCGATAGCCAGTGACAAAATGACAATGACTAAGGAAAGGCTCTCCTATGCCCGCTTATGTGTGGAAATTGAGGCTACCCATGATGTCCCGGAGCAAGTGGCTGTCCATGATGATGAAGGGTTGGTGTTCTTTCAAAAAGTGAAGTATGAATGGTGCCCTCCACGCTGCAATAGCTGCATGATTTTTGGCCATGCCACTAGTCAATGTGGTGCTAATCAAGCTACACAGAAGGGTAACAGCCAAAAAGAGTGGAGGGTGAAAGGTGGTGCTGGTCCTTCTCAGGTGGCCGGAGCGGGACGTGGTGGTGGTGCTCAGGCCATGCACGGTGGTGATGGGGCTGAGATTCAAAATTCAAATGGAGATGCCAACTTGGGTGAAAGATTTGCTAGGATCACGGAATCTGCTGGGATCACGAAATCTATGGGGATTTCCAAATCTGCTGGTTCTAGAAATCTTCCTAATTCTCCAACCAAGATTGCAGCTGGTAAGGGGAAGGAAGTTGTTCATGTCAATGCATTTGCTTTGCTGGAAGATCTAACGGAGGAAGTTGCCTATGATCCAAAGGAGCTAATGTTGGATGTTGATTCTTGCAATATCTTATTAGGAGATGAGCTGGATGATGGGCAGAATCCAAGGGATTCTGTAATTACGACAGATGGGGAGAATCTTGGAAGAAAAGGTATAGCTGGCTTGGATGGTGTGGAGATTTTGGAAAATTCAAATGGGATGAATGTGACAGCTAGGTCTTCTCCTACTAAAGCCCATGCGTTGACCATGAAGGAGAGAATTGGTGAGGGTGGAGAGAAGGAGAGTGGGGCACTTATGGAAGGTAATAATTCTTCCACTTCAGTTTTGGTAAGCAATGCTGATTGGGGGAGCTCTATTAGGGATTCTCTTTTGAAGATTCTTGATGAGGGGGCCACGTTGGATGGTGATGTCATTGAAGAAGGAGCTAAAGAAGTTGCCCGGCCAGATTTGATTTCCAAAACTGCCAGCCTATCCACCAAAGGAAGAAAGGATTCGGCTAGCTTATCTTTGAAAGACCCCACATTTGAAGGTATGTCCAACCCCACTATCCCCATTGTTTTAAATTCAGATAAAGAGGGGAGAGGACTAAGGGAGCAGGGAAGGAGAAGATTTTTGGCTTCTTTCAAGCCTCAGTGTATTGAAATCACTTCCAATGCTAGTTCGGCTGTGAAGGGGACTGAGATTGGATTGGCTTTGGGGGCTAAGAAGCTGGCTCCAACCCCTCCTTCTAATCGTTCCTAATGAATAGTCTATGCTGGAATGTGAGAGGGCTGAATGCCCCTGAAAAACAAAGAAGTGTTAAAAGAATGCTTGCTGCCAAGGAGTATAAGTTGGCTATTCTTTTGGAGACAAAAGTTAAGGAGAATAATGTTAATACTACTTTTCAAAACCTTAAAAGGGGATGGAAATTCACTCATAATCGTAGTCCGAACACCATACCAGAATTTGGATTGGTTGGGATGAGGAGAGTTTAAAGGTTGAGATCATTAAATCTAAACCTCAATTTATTCATTTGAAAGTTGGAATTCTTGGTTCTTCTTTGGCCTGCCACTGCACCGCTGTTTATGCTTTTAATACTCTTGAGGGGAGGCTTGAGCTGTGGAAGGACATAGAGGAAATTGCTGCTGGTATGATCGACCCCTGGGCTGTAATGGGGGATTTTAATATTGTTCGGCATCAGAATGAGAAGCTTGGAGGGGAGGCCATTCTTCATGGGGCTGTAGAGGACTTTAACGCTTGTATTTTCAATTCGGGCCTAGCTGATTTGAAGTGGAAAGGAGAAATGTTTACTTGGAGTAATAACCAAAAAGGCAGCAGCCAGAATTTGTTGTAAACTTGATCAGGTCTTAGTTAACAGCCATTGGCTGGATAAACTAAGTTTTTCTGAGGCGAATTTCCTATGCCCTGGTATCTCTGACCATAGTCCGATTATCCTTAAGCTGTTGGACAATTTCAATTCAGGTCCAAAGCCTTTCAAATTTTTCGATGCCTGGACTACTCATGGAGATTACTTTGAAGTGGTTAAGAAAGGCTGGGCTTTCCCTATAAAGCCACAGTCCAATCCTCTTCTTTGTTTCGCTGCAAAGTTAAGGAATGTTAAGCTTGAGTTGAAGAGGTGGAATAAGGAGGATTTTGGGGATGTTTTTCATTCTGTCAAGGTGGCTGAGGAGGAACTTTCCAGAATTCAGGCTGATATATCTTTGAATCCGATGGATGATTCTCTAATTATCCTAGAGAGAGAGGCCAAGGGCAAGCTCTGGAGTGCTTTGCAAATGGAGGAGAGGGTCCTAAAGGAGAAATCTAGGGTGAAGTGGCTCCAACTAGGTGATGGAAATAACAGTTTTTTTCATAAGTCCATGCGCAGCAGATTCAATAGAAAGCATATTCTGGAGATTGTTGATCAGAATGGAGTGGTGGTTGAAGAACCAAAAAGGATTAAAGAAGAGGCTGTAAAGTTTTATTGTAATTTATTTGGGACTGATTCAATTGATGAGGGAACCTGCCCAAATTCTATCCACCTTTCGGGTGCTATTTCTGAAATTCAGATATTGGAATTGGAAAGGGAGATTAGTAGAGAGGAGATCAAGGGTGTGGTCTTTGCTATGAAAGATTCTAAGGCCCCAGGGCCTGATGGTTTCGGGGCTAGATTTTACAAAACAACCTGGGAGATTATTAAGGAGGACCTTATCAAGGCTATTAATTGGTTTTTTGAGAACTTCCTTATGCCCTATTCTGTTAATGCTACCTTTATTTCTCTGATCCCTAAATCTGGAGATGTTTCCTCCTTTGCGGGCTATAGACCCATTGCCCTTTGCAATCTGCTTTATAAGATCATTTCTAAGATCATCTCTAATAGACTCCAGAAGGTTATCGGCGAGGTGATCAGTTTCAATCAATCAGCTTTTATCAAAGGAAGATCTATAGTTGATAATATTCTTGTTTGCCATGATATTGTGAGAGGAATTGAGCAGAAAGCAGCCAACCCCACTGTGGTGTTGAAGGTTGATCTCCATAAAGCCTATGACTCCTTGAGCAGGAACTTTCTATTTGGAGTGATGGAAAGAATGGGCTTCACAGGGAAATTCCTTGGATGGGTTAAGGCTTGTGTTACCACACCCATGTTCTCCGTTCTCATTAATGGCAGCCCCACAGGTTACTTCAAGGGAGATAGAGGTATCAGGCAAGGGACCCGCTCTCTCCTTATTTGTTCACTATTGCCATGGAAGCTTTTTCAGGAATTATACGAAGGCTGGAAGTAGATGGTCAAATCAAATTGCTGCCTAGATGTAAAGCTCTATATCTTTCTCACCTTATATTTGCGGATGACCTAATGATCTTTGTGAAGGCCAATCGCGAATCTGTTTTGGCTAGTTTGGGGGGTCTTGACGAGTTTGCAAGTCTTTCAGGGCTGCATCTCAATAGATCTAAGTCCTCTATTATTGTAGGGGGCCTAACCCAAACTAGTAGTATGGAACTTTTGGAATTAACGGGTTTCTCTGAGACCACTCTCCCTATCAGGTACCTCGGCGTCCCTCTTGTCTCGGGCAGGCTGTCCTTGAAAGATTGCAGTCCTATTTTAGATTTGGTTAGAAGGAAATTGGAAGGATGGAAAGCCAGGTTTTTATCTTATGTCAGGCGTCTCCAACTTATCTCTTCGTGCTCCAAGGATGCTACATTTCTTGGGCTGGTATTTTTGGTCTGCGCAGGTAACCTTATCTCACGATTGAGTCCATGTTTTCTAATTTCCTTTGGTCGGGCCCCTCGCTTGAAAGGAAAATGCACTTCATTTCTTGGGATGCGGTCTGCAAGCCTAAAACTGAAGGAGGTCTTGGGCTTAAGCGGGTTAAGGAGATGAATGTGGCTGGTATTATGAAGCAAATCTGGTGGATTGCCTCCAAGCAAAACCGACTTTGGGTGCATTGGGTCCAGCAGAGGTACCTCAAGCAAGAATCGCTTTGGACAGTCAAGGTGTTGCAAAATTGCTCTTGGGTTTGGAGGAAAGTTTTGAAATATAGAGATAAGGCTTTGCCTTTAATTAATACCTTCATTGGCAATGGCAGATCCACCAAACTTTGGCTCGATAAGTGGCACCCAGAGGGAGTCCTTTTTAATAGGTTTGGTAGTAGGATTTGCTATGATGCGGGATCTTATGCGCTTGCAGCCCATCATGCACTTGTCAAGGAAATTGTTCGGGATGGAGACTGGCTGCCTGGCCCTTCAACCTCTTTTGACCTTATTGATGTGTGGAGAGCCCTCCCCTCCATTGATAAGTTGCATGGTGACAACCCGGATTTGGTAATATGGACTGGCAATCCGACAGGTATCTTTTCAACCAAATCGGCTTGGAATGCCACTCGTGTGAAGGCCAACCCCGTGGATTGGAGTGAAGCAGTTTGGTTTGAAGGCAGCATTAAGTCCCACTCTTTTGTTTCTTGGAGGTGTCTGGTCGATGCTCTCCCCACTAGGGATAATCTTCTTCACAGGGGGATCCCGGTTCAACATAGTTGTGAGTTTTGTTGGGCTGGTATTGAGAGCAGAAACCATATTTTCTTTGCTTGCCCTTTTTCCATTGATATTTGGAGGAGGATCTTTGGTATGTGTTCTCTTCATGGACAGGCTCCCATGAACATATTTGATGCTGCCATTTGGGTTCGTTATGCGGCAGGAAGAGCGGGGAGCTTAGGTGTGGTTTTAAAGCTTGCATTTTGTGCCACTATCAAGCATATTTGGTTTGAAAGAAATTTCAGAATTTTTCGGCAAAAGGCTAGATCTAAGGATCAGATTGTGGAAGCTATCAAGGGGGATGTTAGGACTGTAGTCACATCTGGTTCTTTGAGTGGGGATCCTAGTCCTGCTAATTCCCACATTGCTTCGGCCTGGAACTTGCAAGTTCATTGGGCTATTAGGATGCCGAGACCATGCTCGTGGATCTTACCTCCTAACAATTTGTGGTCCCTTCACTGTGATGGTTCGCTGTCCGATGGTAGAGCTGCTTTTGGAGGAGTGATTCGTAATGCGATTGGACAACCTGTAGCTGCATTTGCTAACCAAGGGCTGGAACTTTGCATTCTCTCCATGGAGCTGGCTGCTATACATAGAGGCATCTCCTTTGCATAGAGAGAGGAATCCTTGATGTTTCTATCAGATCCGATTCCAAGTTGGCGATTGACACTATTTTCGGCAAGGTTGTAGGACCTTGGAAAGTACAACCTCTCAAGAGTAGAATCCTTGCTTTGGCAAATGATTTGAGAATGAAAGAATTCACCCATGTTTGGAGAGAACAAAATCGACCAGCAGATTTTATGGCTGCAGTCCCTTGCGACTCATATGGGGTAGTTTGGGATCCTGGAGATTTCCCCCCTGCCCTTATTCACTACTTTAAACAGGACTCAGATTTTGTCACTTATTACAGGCCGTAGCCTTTTTGGCTCGGTTCTTGTTTGATGGGGCCTGTCCCATCGTGCTTGGGGTTCTCTTCCCCTTGTCGGGTTCTTAGAGAATGCCTTCTTTTGTAGTTTTTCCTCCTTTTCTAATACAATCTTCTTACTTATGGAAAAAAAAAAAATATATCATTCATATGGATCAACAATTATTTTCTAGCTAGAGCAGGTACAAGTCTAATCCACAGTTCCAATGAGTTTCATGAGTCGCACCAGTAAGGTGGATTGTTAGATTACATTGTCTTGGTTTATTATGTGATGTGTCTTATTGAGTGCATTATATTTCACTTTCTTATGCATTTTATGTATCAATCTACTATGCATGGCCCTATATGAGAGATTTCAAATTTTTTAAATAAAAGACTTTTAATTATTTACCTGGCCTAACAAGCAAGCATCTCTAGCTTCTTCCCGGTCACAAACTCCATCGCAAGTAAAAATTCTATGTCAGCTCTTACCTCTTCAGCTAAAGTCATAAAATACTCTCGCTCTTATGGTCCACTAATGGCAGCAATGGCTAAATAGAAATCCAACCGGTTCTCAGCTCGAGGTAGTACTAAGCGTATCTGTCTCAATCTCTCTCGTAGATGTCTAATATAAATCATATTGCCGGGGTCTCCAACCTTGGCCAAGGTAATGGGTCCTGTCATGTAAAATGATTCTAATCATCAGGTCATACTTAATTAGAAGAATTAAGTACAAATCTACTAAAATTAAATAACCAAAGATTCATTGGGTTGTCTGGCAGTCTCTGGCAGCCTGATGGTGGACCTGATGGATGATCCATTTGGACCCATAGGTAGTTTGGTTTAGGGTCAGGTACAACTATTAAAAATGACCATTTTACCCTTGTGCCACTGACTCTGGCCCATGCACTGGGACATGACCTAAGGCCTAGTGTAAGGCCCAATGATCCCAAATAAGTACTAATCAAGCACCAGGTCAACCCAGTAAGTTTAGGTTAACCCTAGGAGTACCAGTGATAGACTGAAAACTTAATATGACATTATCTGATTTATATTTAGGATTTGATCCCGCGCTCGAGGACAACAACCAGACTACTGTAGGAACTGAGTTTGCAACTGAGTATCCAGAACCAAACTCAGGTAAGTGAATAATTCTGTTGTGCGTACATGTGTAATTATGATACTATACCGGCTAATAAAACTTAAATCATATATGTTGTGTTATTTATTTTTGTTCAAACTACTCAAATCACTGCATAATGACTGTCTGTTGATCAACACTGTGCATTCTATTATGATGATTATGATTGTTAGACTAGATGCCGTAGTCGGCTTAGAAATGAGGCCTATGGTAGCCCGTAGAATGGGATGCGGTTGACACCACCCGACTCATACAATGCCATATAGACATGGGCTTAGAGTTTCATCACCCGTGCTACGCACCCTTGCCAATAGGGGTTTAGGTATTGGATGCCTGTGAGGGTGACCATATGTATATGAGAAAAGAAATGAAAAGAAATGAAAGAACACCGGAAGGGTGAATATGGGCTATATGCCAAAGAAAAGAAAAGAGAAAAGAAATGGATTGCCCTACAGGTTAATCACAGAGGGCTGGTAGGGCTGACCTTGGTGACTGATGCGGGAGCTGACTGGTCCTCTCCGACAACTCAATGGGTGTATCGTGGGAAGGGGTTAGAAGCCTGCACCAGGGATACATGTATTGGGGATTGTAGTAGCACTAACCTGACTTAGTTGTATTGTTAGGTGGCTAATAATAAACTGGACTTGCACATCATGTAGGATCATATGAACTATGAATTATGATTGCATATGCATGCATGATTGATGTTATTTGCTCACGAGCTCAATGGGGCTCACACTCTGTTATACAATGTTTTTCTTAGATGATTTTGCAGATCGATGCCAGTGTGGCATGGAGGCTTATCTCGAGGAGGAGAGTCCTGGTTGTTACGATGATGTTGGTGTGGACCCCAACGGAGGTCATACCAATCCTACATACTTTCTCGGTGGTCATTGATGAAGACCGTTGAGAAGTGCTTCTGATGCTTTTTGTTTTGGGGGCTCCTTTTTGTTCTTGCTAGGAGTTCATCCCCGTTCTGACTATGGTCCTGTTGTAGTTTTTATTTTCTTTTCTTTTTGGGGTTGAGTATGCTCACCCTGTATATATATGTGTATATAGTACTTTTAGCTTTGGTTCTGTCAGCTTTGTCTTTATGTTTGTGGGTTGGTGGGAAATGTACAAACTTATTTATGTATATATTATCATCATTTCCCCGTATCGCTATGCTTCCTGTCTTTATTTAAATTGTAGTTTATCTGCAACACTTTGATCTTACTTATGGTAATGAGATGAATGTGGTTCCGTGAATGTAAACACTGCTTCTAGATCTGTGGGATCTTGGTAATTACACTTCTTGAAAGAAAGACACTTAAATAATAACAAAATCGTTGCTAAGCAACGAGATGAGGAAGATCTACAATTCCATTGACAGCTTCCTCACCCATTGGCAAACCTGTTCCTGCAAAATCAACTAAAAGAGAATATACAAGAGTGTGAGCTCCACCAAGCCCGTAAATGAAATAGAAACCATGCATGCACATGCAAGCACAACCAAATGAGTCCTACATGAGGTGTAGATCATTTTATTTATTAGCCACCTAACATCACAACTAAGTCAGGTTAGTGCTACTACAATCCCCAATACATGTATCCCTGGTGCGGGCTTGGTTACCCCTTCCCGTGATACACCCATTGAGTTGTCTGAGAGGACCAGTCAGCTCCCGCATTCGTTCACCAAGGTCAGCCCGACCAGCCCTCTGTGATTAACCTGTGGGGTAACTCTTAGTATTTATCTCAATTCTTTTCCCTTTTTAATTGTGGCATAAAGCCCGGCATATAGCTCATGATTTAATTGTGGTGTAAAGCCCGGCATATAGCTCCTGACATTAATTATGGCTTAAAGCCCGGCATATAGCTCCTGACATTAATTGTGGCGTAAAGCTCGGCATATAGCTCCTGACATTAATTATGGTGTAAAGCCCGGCATATAGCTCCTGACATTAATTGTGGCGTAAAGCCCGACATATAGCTCATGACATTAATTGTGGCATAAAGCCCGGCATATAGCTCTTGACATTAATTGGGGCTCCCACAGGCATCCAACACCTTAACCCCTGTTGGCAAGGGTGCGTAGCACGGGTGATGAAACTCTAGCCCCATGTCAATATGGCATTGTATGAGTCAGGCGGTGTCAACCGTATCCCATAATACGGGCTACCACAGGCCTCATTTCCAAGCCGGCTACGGCATCTAATCTAGCAATTTTACATACAAGCATTATCATACATTTCCAATGTTCATCAGATAAGATTCAGAATTCAAATGAGAATATAAAACAATTTAAAATAATTAAAGACAGTAAATATTGTTGTTATTGTCATGACCCATCAGTCATGTTACACCTACACTCATGGTGTAATTCCACTCACCTTGGTTTGATCCTATCGGTTCAGTTGTTTGTTCAGTTCCGGCCGGTATCCGACTGTGCACCCCGAGCACGGAATCAAATCCTAAAGTAATAAATTAGAAATGTGTTATTTTAATTATTCACACTATTTTGGATAACCTAGTGTTGGTCTAGGCTCACTGGTCTGACTCGGTATATAGTCCTACCCTTGGTTCACTGTGGACCCCACCAGTGTGCCCAGAATCAGTCAAAATCAGTTTAAAAATTGATTTTCAAAAGAGGCTTTCTCAGGCAAACCGGCCTTAGTAAGGGGTGAGCCTATAAAAAGGTGGCTTTGGACTCATTTTAGAGCCCTTGATAGATCTGAAATCCGTGGGAGAGAAAGGAGAGAAAGAAGAGGAAGGAGAAGAAGAAAGAAGAAGGAAGAAGGAAGGGGATTGCTTGCAGCCTTGCAACCAAGCTGAAACCGAGTTCTCTCAGCCATCTAAGGTATATATCTGCATACCTACACCTGCTGCCCCCTTCTCCTCTTGTGTTTTGCTTGTATAACTGCTCTCTGCCAGCCCAGAATAGCTGGGGAAAGCTAGGTATGGCTCCAGATCTGCCATGCTAACCTTAAGCATGGAAGATCTGTGATTTTTGAACAAAAATATAATTCTAATTTGCTGTTCTTGTGAGCCGATTCTGGCTGTGCACAGCTGCACTATCCATATTCACTCCTGGTTGACTGATTGAAGCCCTAGATGCAAGCCATGGCTGCACAGACCTAACCCTAGGTAATCACAGCCATGAAACCCTATTTTATAACTATTTACAGCCCTGCATATGGCTGTGGCTGAGATCCAAACTTGAAGAAAAACCCTGTGAAACTATTCACTGGGTTGTTTGGGTAGCCATTGGCAACCTGATGGTGGACCTGATGGATGATCCATTTAGATCAAGAGGTAGACCATTCCAGGGGCTACCTAACCACCCTAACATGCAAAGGATCAAGATTGAGCCTAGCCTAAAAAGCCCAACCTTGGGAACTCAGCCCATTGTCGATTTGAGGGCACTAGGCGATGCACCCAATGCCTAGAGCCATCGCCCAGTGAATGGAAATGCTGCTGTTTTTGCATTCTGACCTGGGGGATCTCACCCAATGGGTGGAAAGGTGGGAAATGACATAAATGCCCTTCCCTACATCTGTCCTTGATGGGAAGGTACTTTGAAACCCTATTAGGCCCCGCAGGTAAAGGAAACCCTGCTGTGCTTGGTCCTGCAACACAGACAAGCTGTGGACAGCACTGTAAGCCTGATCTGGTCTAGGGTCATGTACAACTATTGAAAATGACCATTTTACCCTTGTGCCACTGAATCTGGCCCATGCACCGGGACATGACCTAAGGCCCAGTGCAAGGCCCAGTGATCCCAAATGAGTACCAATCAAGCACCAGGTTAACCCTAGGAGTACCAGTGATAGACTGAAAACTTAATAAGACATCATCTGATTTATATTTAGGACTTGATCCAGCGCTCGAGGACAACAACCAGACTGCTGTTGGAACTGAGTTTGCAACCGAGTATTTAGAACCAAACTCAGGTGAGTGAATAATTCTGTTGTGCATACATGTGTAATTATGATACTATGTCGGCTAATAAAACTTGAATCATATATGTAGTGTTATTTATTTTTGTTCAAACTACTCAAATCCCTGCATAATGATTGCCTGTTGATCAACACTGTGAATTCTATTATGATGATTGTGATTGTTAGACTAGATGCCATAGTCGGCTTGGAAATGAAGACTGTGGTAGAATAGGATGCGGTTGACACCACCCGACTCATACGATGCCATATAGATATGGGGTTAGAGTTTCATCACCCATGCTACGCACCCTTGCCAACAGGGGTTTAGGTGTTGGATGCCTGTAAGGGTGATCATATGTGATTGAGAAAAGAAATGAAAAGAAACGAAAAGAACACCGGAATGGTGAATGAAAAGAAATGAAAGAACACTGGAATGGTGAATATGGGTTGTATGCCAAAGAAATGGATTTCCCTACAAGTTAATCACAGAGGGCTGGTCGGGCTGACCTTGGTGACGGATGCGGGAGCTGACTGGTCCTCTCCGACAACTCAATGGGTGTATCACGGGAAGGGGTTAGAAGCCCACACCAGGGATACATGTATTGGGGATTGTAGTAGCACTAACCTGACTTAGTTGTTAGGTGGCTAATAACTAAGAGTTGTCGGAGAGGACCAGTGGAGAGGACCAGTCAGCTCCCGCATCAGTCACCAAGGTCAGCCCGACCAGCCCTCTGTGATTAACCTGTAGGGCAATCCATTTTTTTTCTCTTTTCTTTTCTTTGGCATATAACCCATATTCACCATTCCACTGTTCTTTCATTTCTTTTCATTCACCATTCCTGTGTTCTTTCATTTCTTTTCATTTTTTTTCTCATATACATATGGCCACCCTCACAGGCATCCAACACCTAAACTCCTGTTGCCAAGGGTGTGTAGCTCGGGTGATGAAACTCTAACCCCATGTCTATATGGCATCATATGAGTCGGGTGGTGTCAACTGCATCCTATTCTACGGGCTACCACAGGCCTCATTTCCAAGCCGACTACGACATCTAGTCAAACAATCACAATCATCATAATAGAATTCACAGTGTTGATCAACAGACAGTCATTATGCAGTGATTTGAGTAGTTTGAACAAAAATAAATAACACAACATATATGATTCAAGTTTTATTAGCCGGCATAGTATCATAATTACACATGTACGCACAACAGAATTATTCACTCACCTGAGTTTGGTTCTAAATACTCGGTTGCAAACTCAGTTCCAACAGTAGTCTGGTTGTTGTCCTCGAGCGCGGGATCAAGTCCTAAATATAAATCAGATAATGTCTTATTAAGTTTTTAGTCTATCACTGGTACTCCTACTGTTAACCTAAGCTTACTAGGTTGACCTAGTGCTTGATTGGTACTCATTTGGGATCACTGGGCCTTGCACTGGGCCTTAGGTCATGTCCCGGTGCATGGGCCAGAGTTAGTGGCACAAGGGTAAAATGGTCATTTTCAATAGTTTTACCTAACCCTAGACCAGATCAGGCTTACAGTGCTGTCCACAGCTTGCCTATACTGTAGGACCAAGCACAATAGGGTTTCTTTTACCTGCGGGGCCCACTAGGGTTCCAAAGTATTCCTTGATCATAAACAGATGTGGGAAAGGGCTTTTTAGTCTAGGCTCAATCTTGATCCTTTGAATGTTAGGGGGGTTAGGTAGCCCTTGAGATGGCCTACCTATGGGTCCAAATGGATCATCCATCAGGTCCACCATCAGGCTGCAAGAAGCTGCCCAGACAACCCAATGAATAGTATCACAGGGTTTTCTCCAAGCTTGGATCTCAGTCTCAGCCACATGCAAGGCTGGAAATGGTTACAAAATAGGGTTTCATGGCTGTGATTACCTAGGGTTAGGTCTGTGCAACCATGGTTTGCATCTAGGGCTTCAATCAGTCAGCCAGGAGTGAATCTGGACAGTGCACTCAGGTCCACAATATGGAGGATGAGGTGGGGTCCACAATGATCCAGGGGTATGAGGTGATCCCTCAGACCCCCCTTATCCTATGGAGGATGCCCATGTCCAATATGGGTGGTCCCCACAATTTAAATCCTTTAAATAATGCTGTTTTGCACTCTGGACGATGTCTCTGGGTGATGTCTGCATTGCCTAGAGATTTCAGCAAGGCTGAAACTCAGTCGGTTTGCACAGGGGTTTGACCCAAGGTCAAGGCGTTGTACCCACATGTCACTTAGGGTCCTTTACACACATTTCCAGGGGTGGGACCCATAGTTATAAAGAGGAGAGAGAATACCTGGAGTCCAAGCAATACATTATGCTATGAGCTGTGCAGTTGCAAGGGTTAGTAATCCATCTATAGACAAGCATATAGGAGGTCATCCTTAGGGTTTCTTCATCAATTTCAATCACTGGAGTAATACTCCACAAGGTGCTTGGGTGCCATGTCTGGTTTTCCTGTCCTTCAGTCAAGATTCCAATCAGTTAGGGGCAGTGTTTGACATGAACAACTTTACTTATGTATATATATCACAATCATTTCCCGTATCGCTACGCTTTCTCTTTCTTCCTTTATAATTATAGATTATCTACAGCACTCTGATTTTACCTGTGGTAATGTTATGGATGTATGTCTGTGAGTGTATTAACTACATCTAGATCTGTGGGATTTGGCGGATTGCCGTTAGGCAATTTGGGTCACCTACCTAATCCTCCCAAGGGGTGGTTTGGGGTGTGATAGAGCTTAGTATCAGAGCGTGAGGCTCTTTCTACATTCACAGGTTGCAGAATAGGAATAATGAGCTACCAATAATAAAACATGCTATAATGTAAAAGCTACAGGGGAGGTAAATGTAATTAAAAGACAAAGTGCATAATTACATTAATGTAAAGATAACTATGGCTGAGCCACTACATGAAGTTTGATTGAAAGTACTACTTTCAATTTACATAAGCTGAAAAAAAAAGGGTACATAAATCATGATAAAAATAAAAACAGACAGAAGTCAGAACTATATCGAGTCAAGTCAGGCTACATAGAAAGAAGCTCGAGCTGGAGTGCTACTCTGGTGGAGGTAAATCACCCAATGGAGGGTAGGTCTGTTGTGAATCGACGCGATAATATGTATCCCAGAAGTCCAAGCGTCGCTCTACTGATCCCACTCTACTCTCCAGGGACGAGAAGCCCTGATCCATCCAGGTAGACATGTCAGTGAGCTGGGTGCGGAGGCCTTGGAACTATGACATCATTTGAGACCACCCGTAGGACCCTGGCACCTGTGAACTTGTGGCACCGGTCACCTCATATGGGGGCAAGTCAGTGAACTGTGCACCAATCTCCTCTAAGTCTCCCTGCTCCTCTCCCTGCTCCATCTGATCTCCCTCCCCTGGATCACCTTCTGGCTCCCCTGGCACCTTCATCTTTAGGATTGAGGTCTTATTGATGGTTCTAGACCTGTCCCTATCCATATACTCACCATCTAAGGGAACATCAAAGTGTCAAAACACCAAGGTTGGGAGCTTCCCATATGGAAGGTTCCCATCAGAAGGAATCTGGGCGTGATACAACATGGCCTGTAGAAGAAGATATGGGAGGTTGATGACTAGACCCCCTGGCCCGCTCCCAATAGGCAGTAAGTGATGTAGGCTCTCAACATAGAAATGCTACCTCTATTCCCACCCTTCGAGTAGATGTTATACGAAACACACCTACTAATGATCCAAGCACTAGGCTTATAAGCAGCCTCAGACTTAGGAGTCCTCTCCAAACTTGTCAATGCCTTGAAGACCCTCCTCCTGGTCTCCAAGGAAAACATATCTGAGATGTCTATCCTGGGCTTGTAATAGCATCTCTCACCAGTGTTTGGCAGCCCAAGGATCTTTGCCAAGGTAGCAGTGGTAAGTCTAATATCCACCCCCTTTACCCTGCTCTCCAACCCAAACTCCTGTGCCCTAGATGGCACTAGGTTACAATAGAAGTACCGAACCAAATTGGGGTAATATGGCTCGGTGGGCAACAACATGGATGCCCAACCTAGGGTGTTAAACCTAGAGTACAAGTTGTATTGATGGATGTCATCCACCTGTACCACTCTCCCGTTCACTATCTTTAGAGACCTAAACTTGTCCCAGTCTTGGGAGTGCTCATACCTAGAAAACCAAAAATGGTCAAAATCTGGCTCCTCGGAGGAAGAATCCTCTCTCAATGAGGTGGGTGGCACAGAAGAGGACGAAGAATGCTCGGACTCAGACCACAGCCTCTTACGTGCTACGGATTTCCTCGTCGTACTGTGTCTAGTGGACATGGTGCTGCAAAAAGGGAAGGAATAGAAGAAGTTAGGGCAAGAAAATTTGGTAAAACCCAAGCCAAGACAAGAGAACTGTGGAAATGACCCGAAACAAGAGAAAAAGTTAGAAAATCTTACCCTAGATCGCATAGGATCGCGGGGGACCCGTGAAAATGGGCGGATTTGGTGTGGAGGAAGTCACACTAGGTTTTGGTGCTCTGCCCTAGGTGTTTAGGATGTTGTGGAGAACAAATAAAATGAAATGAGTTTGTCTAGGACTGTTATAAGCTGGGCCCCGATTCTCTGGGCGATGTGTCCAACGCCCAGAGAATGGAACTTTGTTGTTTTTGCATAAAAAACTTGTGAACTTGTGGGTTTTGCCTAGAAAGGATATAATAAACATAAAAACACAAATTAAACACATATGTGAATAATAATAAAACTTTTTTTTAATTAAATAATTAAATAATAATACACTTGCGGATAAACAAAACATTACATGTGGGTTGATAAAGTATAATAGAATGTATAGGGATTTTAGGATTTCCTCTATTTATTTAGATAATTAAGAATAAATAGACATGCTTATATCTATAAATAAATGGAGTGTACTCAATATTAAATATTATGTGCCTATTGTCATGCATGTACGAACCATGATTGAGTGATGATGTGCAAACTTGAACATAGGTATGTAGGTATGTTTTACATATTTATGGGATTTTTAGGGAGTGTAGACCTCACTGTACCCACAACCTAGTTCAACCAAGAATAGGTTCCGATAGGTTGTCCAATCAAAGTTAAACCCCGTAGGTGCTAAAATGCCTCTAGCCAACCTATTTATTTCTCCTGCTCATGATTACTTAAATTCCTATAGACATGTACTTAATTCTTTTAATTAAGTATCCATAGTGACTTGATGCTTAGAACCTCTTCATGGCAGGACCTTACTACCCTATTCAGGCCTGGAGACCCCAGCAACATGCAATACATTAGGCAACTAAGGAGAAGACTGATCAGGATACAAAAGCTACTGCCCCATGCCGAGAATCGATTGGTTTTCTTCTTGCGACTTGCAGCTAATAGTGGACCGGAGGACCGAGTTATTTACCTATCCTTAGCTGACAAAGTTAGGAGTGACATAGAACACTTGCACGTGTTAAATTTATGACTGGGAAGAGACTGGAACTACTTGCTTGTTAGGCCTAGGTACATAACTAAGAGAATTATTGTTAAAATTTTAAAACTCAAGTGAACATCATGCATAACATGACACAAAACAAATAGAAACAAGAATAGAATGAATAAGCAAATAAAACACACCTTGCTGGGATGACTACGTGAATTCACTGGAACTGTGGAATAGGTTTATACATGTGTTAACTAGGATTTGTTTGTTGACCTCAATAGCAGTGTTGGATTATTGAACAAGTTGCTCTTTCCAGAAAAGCAACCATGGTCAACACAAGAAGTACTCGAGGTGGTCATCGAGGAAGACGCCCTCGCATTATTCTGGAGGTTGAGCTACCAAATGGAACCCAGGCCTAAAATTCTGAAGCATCAACTACTTCGCCAAGGGCACCGATGGCTGCTTAAGCCAATGCTATAGCACCTCAGCCAGGTATAGTTGCCAGTGAGGTGAATGCGTTCATGACTACTATGATGCGGACTATGCAGCAACAACAAGAACTGTTGGGCCAAATGTCTACACAATTTGCAGCCATGATGCAAGATCGCACAACACCACCCCCACCACCCAACCGGCCGGTACTCTTTCCACCACTTGTACCTCAACACTTAGCGGAAAACTTTACCGCCAAGGTAATGGAGAGATTCAAGAAACTCCAACCACCCATGTTTTCCAGGTTGAATTCTAAGGCGATGCAGCCGAAACGGTGGATCAGCGCCTTAGAAAAGGCATTTGATGTGCTCGAGTATATGGATGCGCAAAAGCTAATATGTGTAGGTTATTAGCTACAGAATGAGGCTGAAGCCTGGTGGAAGGCTACCAAGCCAAAGCTTGAAGCCGCTCATCCGAGTCCCACGTGGAAGCAATTTAAAGAAGTCTTCTTCAACAACTTCCCAAAGAGCTTTAGGGACAGGAAAGAAGCTGAGTTCTCTGCACTGGTACAAGGAAACAAGTCAATGTAGGATTATCAGCAATGGTTCGAAGATCTGTTCCATTTTGCTCTAGAGCACTTGAAAGGGGAAGTCAGCAAGACGAAGAAGTTTGAGAAAGGACTTAAACCTGAGATCGGCTCAGTTCTGTCAATTATGGACATCCGGGATTATGCTCAGATGGTCGACAAGGCGAAGACTATGGAGGACAGATTTAAAGAGAAAGAAAAAGAGAAGGCTACAACGTCACCTGGGTCGGGCAAAAGGCCAAGTAATTTCCAGACCTTTGGTTGGCCAAACAAGGTTTTTTGAGGAACCAGTTCAAGCCCCAATCCAACTCTGTACCATAAGCCAAATGTGGGTCAGAACCCTTTCCACCCCACTTTCAATCGACCCACTCAACCGGCTACCAGTCAAGCGACAACAGCAGCTTCGCCAGCCCAACCAACCATAGGCCAAGTGAGCCAAGCCTCAACACTAGTTGTTCCACCTTATAAGTGTTATGTGTGCAATAAATAAGGGCACAAGGCCAAAGAATGCAGGCAGCGTGGATACAACAATAACTCACCAAATCAGCCCTACGCTAAACCTTTTCAGCCATGGGATAATCGGACCCGAGGAAAGGTGTTCGCGTTAACAAACGAAGAACCTGAGACGAACCCTGATGTGAGGATAGTTAAGTCCACTAAAAACTACTAAGTTATAGGGAATAACCGGTGTATATATGAAACTTAAACTATATACAAACCCTAGGTACCCTGAGTGTCTTAACCATTCCTGCATGAGTGCTATTCGATTCGGGCGCATCCCACTCTTTCGTTTCCACCACCTTTGTGAGTAGGATGGAAGATCAACCGAGAGACATAGGGCATGATTTAGTAGTCAGCACACTAACGGGTAGTATCGTGAGCTTGAAGGAAGTCTACGATCCCTGTCAGGTAGAAATTTGTGGGAGGAACTTGACCGCACAACTAATAAAGCTCGATATGAAAGACTTTTATGTGATATTAGGCATGGATTGGCTATCTGCCTATAGAGCAAACGTCATGTGTGCGGAGAAGAAGATAGTATTCAAGTTGGAGGATGAGCCAATTTTCACCTATCAAAGTAAACCAAAGAGGAAACCCAGAAGGATAACCATATCCACCCTCCAGGCACGAAAGTGGCTGGATGAATGATGTCAAGGCTTTTTGGCCACAGTGATGGACACCGAGGCAGAGATAAAGCCCTGGGAGGAACTTGACATCATCAGAGAATTTCCTAATATTTTTCCAGAAGATCTGACCCAGCTACCGCCTGATCGTGAGACAAAGTTCGTTATTGATCTAACCCCTGGTGCAGCACCGGTATCCAAGGCACCATATCGAATGGCACCTATTGAATTGAAGGAGTTACAGGTCCAGCTACAAGACTTACTGAGGAAGGGTTTTATTCAACCAAGTGTGTCTCCCTGGGGATCACCCATGCTATTTGTAAAGAAGAAGGATGGTAGCATGTGGCTGTGTATCAACTACCGCGAGTTAAATAAGTTGACCATCAAGAGTCGATACTCGTTGCCGGGCATTGATGACCTATTTGATCAGCTACAGGGAGCGAGGGTCTTCTCCAAGATTGATCTTAGGTCTAGATACCACCAATTAAAGATCAAGAGTGGCGATATTCACAAGACAGCGTTTAGAACTCGATACGGACATTATGAATTCCTAGTCTTATCGTTCGGGTTAACTAACGCCCCGGCGGCATTCATGGATATGATGAATAGAGTATTCCATAACGTGTTGTATAAATTTGTCATCGTGTTTATTGATGACATTTTGTGTACTCCAAGAGTGAAGAAGAGCACACTCAACACCTTACCTTCGTGTTGCAGTGGTTGCAGGAACACCAGTTATACGCCAAGTATAGCAAGTGTGAATTTTGGCTTCACCAAATTGGATTCCTGGGGCACATCGTCACTAAGGATGACATCAAAGTGGACCCAGAAAAAGTGAAAGCAGTTCTCGAGTGGGAGACTCCGACGAACGCCACTGAGATCTGAAGTTTCTTGGGTTTGGCTGGATTCTACCGCCGATTTATTAAAAATTTTTTGCGTATCTCCGCGCCTATGACGAAGCTAACGAAGAAGGGCTTAAAGTTTGAATGGACTGAGGCATGTGAGAAGAACTTCCAAGAGTTAAGAAACCAGTTGGTGATGGTTCTAGTTTTGACCATTCCGGATGGCATTGAAGGAGTGGTGGTATACACTGATGCATCCTAAACAGGATTGAGTGGCGTCTTAGTGCAGAGAGGTAAAGTGGTCACCTATGCCTCAAGACAATTGAAGGAACACGAAAAGAACTACCCCACTCATGACTTAGAGTTGGCGGTGGTAGTTTTCGTGTTGAACATATGGCAACATTACCTTTATGGTGAAAAGAGCGAAATCTTCAACGATCACAAGAGTTCAAAGTATTTCTTCACCCAGAAGGAGCTGAATATGAGACAAAGACGGTGGTTAGAATTGGTGAAAGACTACAACTGTGAGATTCAATACCACCCTGGCAAGGCCAACGTTGTAGTAGATGCGTTAAGCAGGAAATCATAGACTACATCCCTCACTTCCTTGGTTGTAAGCGAACAGTTGTTAGAAGAAGCCCAGAAGTTTGATCTAGAACTCGTGATCGAAGGAACGGCTATACAATTAGTAGCCATAGGTTTACAACCGTCGATACGAGAAGAGATAATTGCGAAGCAACCATTGGACCCCGAATTGGCCAAGATAATCTGGGAAGTGCAGCAAGGAGTCCATAAGGACCCAGATATTTCACTGGCCCATGATGGGGCATTAAAGTTTTGAAACCAATTGTGCGTACCTCATGATTATGATGTCCAAGACCAAATCATTAAAGAGGCGCATAGCTCACCTATTCAATCTACCCTGGAAGCACGAAGATGTACAAGGATCTGAAGAAGTACTATTGGTGGGTCAGGATGAAAGAGACCATAGCAATATATGTGTCTGAATGCCTCACCTGCCAACAAATAAAGGTAGAGAGACACCGACCATATGGATTGTTGCAGCCGCTCCCTATACCTGAGTGGAAGTGGGAAAGGATTACTATGGATTTTGTAACAAATCTACCCAACACCAGGAAGGGGATGACAGCAATTTGGGTGATTGTAGACGGACTGAAAAGCAGCTCACTTCATCCCCATCAGGATAAACTACTCGATGGAGAAGCTTGCCCAACTATATATTGAAAATATAGTCCATTTACATGGCGTGCCTATCAGCATTGTATCTGATAGGGATCCTCGATTTACCTCAAGGTTTTGGAGAAGTTTACAGAAGGCACTGGGATCTCAACTAAATCTTAGTACGGCCTTCCACCCGCAGACGGACGGACAGTCCGAAAGAACAATCCAGACTCTGGAGGACATGCTCAGAGCCTGTGTCTTGGAAATAAGTGACAGTTGGGATGCCCAAATACCTTTGGTGGAATTTACATACAACAATAGCTATCATTCCACCATTGGCATGCCACCGTATGAAGCACTTTATGCCCGGAAGTGCCGGACCTCGTTGTATTGGGATGAAGTTGGAGAACAGAAGTATCTTGGGCCCGAAATGATACAGGCGACATGTGAGAAGGTGGATATCATTAGACAAAAGATTAAAGCAGCCCAATCAAGATAGAAGAGTTATGCTGACCATCGGAGGAAGAATATTGAATTAGAGTCGGAGAGAAGGTATTCCTCCGAGTGTCTCCAACGAAGGGATTGCTGCGTTTCAACAAGAAGGGCAAACTGAGCCCAAGATTCATTGGTCCCTATGAAATCCTTAACAAAGTGGGTCCCATAGCATACCGGTTGGCATTACCACCATCTTTGTAGGGCATCCATGATGTTTTCCATGTGTCAATGCTCAGAAAGTACATTAACAACCCGACACATGTACTATCAACTGAACCTGAACAATTGGACGTGGATATGACCTATGAAGAACAACTACGAAGATATTGGACAGAAAAGAACATAACCTCCGTAACCGCACGGTCGCCTTTGTAAAGGTTCGATGGGGAAACAATCTCATTGAAGAGGCTTTGTGGGAACGTGAAGAAGAAATGAAAGAAAAGTAACCCCAACTCTTTGAGCTACAAGGTAAGCAAATTTCGAGGATGAAAATTTTGTAAGGTGGGGAGAAATATCAAACCTGCCCCTGACTGGCTAGAATTTTTGATTGAAGGACAGGAACCCCTGATATGGCATCCAAGCACACTGTGGAGTATTACTCCAGTGGTTGAATTTAATGGAGAACCCGCGAGGATGTCCTCCTACATACCTGTCAGAAGATGGACTGCTGATCCTTGTAGTTGCACTGCCCACAACATAATGTATTGCTTGGACACTAGGTATTCTCTCTCCTCTCCATGAATGTGGGTCCCACACCTAAAAATGGGTGCAAAAGGTCCTAAGTGACATGTAGGTGCAAGGCCCAAACTCTGGGTCAAACCCCTGTGCAAGCCTAAGGTGAAACAACCTTGCTGTATTCTCTGGGCGATGCACACATCACCCAGAGACATCGCCCAAAGTGGGAAAGTGTAGTTTTTTTATCTGCAGATGTGTGGGGACCACCCATACTGGCCATGGTCACCCTCCATAGGTTGAAGGGAGTCTGGGGAACCACCTCATACCCTTGGACCCCTGTGGACCCCACCTGAGTGCCCAGAATGACTGAAAATCAGTCTAAAAATGCATTCTTAAAAGGGACCTAAGCAAGCAAACAGGCCTTAGTAAAGGGCTGGCCTATATATAGGGGGACCCTTAGCTCATTTAGAACTCTAAATTCCTGCTGAAACAGTGGGGAGAAAAGAAAAGAGAAAAGAGAGGAAGAGAAGGAAAGAGAGAAGAAGGAAGGAGAAGAAGGATAGAGCTTACCTATGCATTAGATCAGCTCCAGCAGCCATTCTCAGTTGTTCTCAAGTATAAAATTATACCTATGCCTGCTACCCTGCTGCTATTACTATTTTTTCTTCTTAGATCTCTATGTTTTTTATGTATATCTAGCCATTGGCAACCCAGAATAGGTGGGGTCAGCGATGAACCACCTCAGATCCAACATGCAAACATGATGCATGGAGGATTTGAGCTTTTTAACGTTGTTTTGGTTGCTGTTGTATACCTGAGACTGAAATCCATGCATGTGCCAGACTGTACTGCACTATTACACCAAGAACAGGCAGTCTGGGCTCAGATCTATGTACACTAGCTGCATCCAGCCTAGCCATGTGTTGCAGCAGCCCTGGATTACCCTAACATACATGGGACAGCACTTGCATGCAGCCAAATCCATGGTCTGCAGTTGTAGCTCTGCTGAGTTACTATTCACTGGGCTGTCTGAGCAGCTCCTGGCAGCCAAGAGGTGGGCCCAGGTTAAAATCCAAGTGGACCAGTGCAAACTACACCCCATGAGGTCCATAATGACCTAACATGCATGGGGGATTGATCAAGGCACTGCTCATGATGAGAAACCTTGGAATTGGAGCCTGTTCACGTTCTAAACAGGCTCTGGGCGATGCACACATCACCTAGAGACATTGCCCAGAGAATTAAAAAGGGTGATTCTGTAGATCTGATTTGGGGGCTTCCACTATGGTACTGTAAGTAGTGTAAGGAGGTGATAAATGACCAAAATACCCCTCCTCACATTTTTTCATATATATTTGTACCTCGGGTACCCAAGTGGGCCCCGCAGGGCTTGGAAACCTTGCCTGTGTTGGCCCTGCAGCACTGCTGACTTGGGGACAGTGTTGTATGGTTGTTGTGACCGAGATACATGTACTGTGGGGGGTACATTACCATTCTGCCCCTAGACCACATTCATCGGATGATGCACTGGGACTTAGACCTAAAGCCCAGCGCAGGCCTAGAGAATACCAAGCGATGATCGACTATACACTGAGTCAAACCAGTGAGCTCAGATCAACCCTAGGACATCCAAAAATAGTTTGGAATATTAAGTCAAATATTTCTGATTTATATTTAGGGTTTGATCCCGCGTTCGAGGTATACTAACAGACCGTAGTCGAAACTGAAACAACAGCTAATCTCGTAGAACCAGACCCAGGTGAGTGAAATGTTATCGTGTATGTATGTGTAACATTATTATTGTTATGCTGGCAATTGACTCTATAATTACAATGTTGTGTTACTTAATCAAATTAAATGTCATAATTATTACACATCGTGTGATTGTTGATCAACTCTGTTCGAATATATCATGATGATTGTGAATGATAGACTAGATGCCGTAGCTGGCTTGGAAATGAGGCATGTGGTAGCCCGTAGAGTGGGATACGGTTGACACTGCCTGACTCATATGATGCCATATAGACATGGGGCTAGAGATTCATCACCCATGCTACGCACCCTTGCCAACAGGGGTTAAGGTGTTGGATGACTGTGAGGACTACTGTAAAACCTTCGGCGAATACGCTGGGATGCCTCGGGCAAATATGCTGGGATGCCTCGGGCAAATATGCCAGGAAGCCTCAAGCAACGTGCTTGGGAAGCACCAATAGGTGAATTATGGCTATAAGCCAAACAAAGTTGATCCTCGATCTACATGCCGGGAAGCACTGGAAAGGTGAATTATGATACTAAGTCGGTTACTTCACAGGACTAATCATAGGGGGCTGGTCAGGCTGACCTTGGGAAGGGATTCTGGAGCTGACTGGTTCTCTCTGACAACTCAATGGGTGTATCGCGGGAAGGGGTTTCAAGCCCACACCAGGGATACATGTATTGGGGATTGTAGTAGCACTAACCTGCCTTAGTTGTATTGATAGGTGGCTAATAAATAACTGGACTTGCATATCATGTAGGATCATGTGGAATGTGGTTGCATATGCATGCATGCTGATATGTTTTACTCATGGGCTCAGTGGGGTTCACACTCTGTTATAAATGTTTTTCTATTAGATCATTTTACAGGTGGATGCCACTGTGGCATGGAGGCTCATTACGCGGAGGAGACCCATGGTGGTTATGATGATATTGGTATGGACCTCGATGGAGGTCGTGCTGATGATGTGAGCGTTCTCAATAGTTATTGATGAAGATCCGTGAAGGGTGCTCTTGATGCTTTTTGACTTGGGGACTCCTTTTTTATTTTTTTCAGGAGTTTATCCCCGTTCTTGTTTTTTGTTTTAGCTTCTTTTTTTTTGGGGTTGAGTTATCTTGCCCTATACATATTTACCTTTATTTTCGCTTATGTATATGTCAGATCTTACTATTCAGTTTATGGGTTGTATGGGGGAGATGAACAACTTTACTTATGTATATATGTCACAATCATTTCCCATATCGCTACGCTTTCTCTTTCTTCCTCTATTATTGTAGATTATCTATAGCACTCTGATTTTACTTATGGTAATGTTATGGATGTGTGTCCGTGAGTGTATTAACTGCTTCTAGATCTGTGGGATTTGGTGGATTGCCGTTATACAATTCGGGTCACCTACCTAATCCTCCCAGGGGGTGGTTTGGGGTGTGACAGTTCCAAGGCTTTAGAAACTAGGGGCTCGAAGGTCGGACAAAGTGGCTACACCATGGGAGGTTTCCCAGATTCGAGCAAGAAAGGATCGAGAAAGCTGGACTTGGATAGCCTGGAATTTGGGTAGAGGGATGAGGCTCGAAGACTTGAATTCAGATTGGGGAAGAGCCCCGAAACAAGGAAACAACGAAAAAATTGGAAAATTGGAGCTCTGGGGGTGCCCCCTCTCCCACAAACTTGGATTCTGCAAATGAGGGGGGTGACCCCCCTTTTTATAGGCAAATTTTGGGTTTAGCGGCGCTGTGGAAAACGTGTGGGGTCGTATGGCTGGGTCGTATGGCGGGCCATGGTAGAGCAATAATGGGGAAAAATCAGATTTTGGGTGCCCGCGGGGCTGCACATGTGCGCGTAGCAGGGCCGCGGCACCGCGTTGCAAGAGAAAAAATGGGGAATCGTACCCCCTAGTTTTGGATAATTTTGTGTACCCCCCTGAGGTTTACAAACGTTAACAAATACACCCATTGCGTCAATTCCTGACTAACAGTGTTAAAATTAAGAGAGCAATGGACCAAATTTCCCTCTTAATTTTAACACTGTTAGTCATGGACTGACGGAATGGGTGTATTTGTTAATGTTTATAAACCTCAGGGGGTACGTAGAATTATCCAAAAGTGGGGGCTAAATTATACTTTTGTTAAACCTCAGGGGTGGTATGTGTAAATTACCCTTAAATAAATGCAATTATGAAAGACAGATTGTGTCTCCCAACTCAAATGGAGGCAAAAGACTGGCTTTGTCCCTTCATCGGACAGAGTAACGGCTTGCAAGCATTGGATCTTAAGATGTCAGACAGAATAACGGTGTTCCAAGGCTTTAGAAACTAGGGGCTCGAAGGCCAGACAAAGTGGCTACACCACAGGAGGTTTCCTAGATTCGAGCAAGAAAGGGTCGAGGAAGCCGAACTCGGATAGCCTAGACTTTGGATAGAGGGACGAGGCTCGGAGACTTGAAGTCAGATTGGGGAAGAGCCTCGAAACAAGGAAACAAGGAAAAAATTGGAAAATTGGAGCTCTGGGGGTGCCCCCTCTCCCACAAACTTGGATTCTGCAAATGAGGGGGTGACCCCCCTTTATATAGGCAAATTTTGGGTTTGGCGGCACCACAAAAAATGTGTAGGGTCGCGGCAAAGCAAAAATGGGGAAAAATCGGATTTTGGGTGCCCATGGGGCTGCAAGGCATGGCCGCACATATGCGGGTAGCAGGGCCACGCAGGCCACGGCGTTGCGCGGCAAGGCCGCAGTGCGCACACATGGCATCGTACTGCCATGTGGGGCTACGATCGTGATGCTGCCTTGTGGGGTCGCGTGGGGGGTCTACGGTCGTCTGGGGAAGGGGGGTTACACCTACGATGTACACCTTACAGGATGAGTGGAGATGTTTTCTGATAGGGTGTTGGTTTTCATGGACATTGCCAGTCATCTGCATCCAGTCGTCGTCATCACTGAGAGGATGACAAAATTCAACGTCTATAGTTTGCCCCCTCTTTGGTCGAGGCCTGTGCCAACACCTGAAGGGTGAAGACAAAAGATCGCCTGATTTTGTCACCAGGAGCATGCATCACCGCCACTTTGCTCATAGGTGATGGAGTTGAATGATAAAACCGCGTTTCAGCAATGCCATTCGGTGAGCGAAAACTACGGTCACTTTGCTCATGGGTGACGGATTTTTAAACAACACTTTGGCAAACCATTTGGTAAATCCTTTTTGAGGTTTCTGACGGCATTACCTCAGCGTGTACTTACCTAATGGGGCAAGATTGCTTGGCTGGGTTTCTCCCCGGCATTTGAACATTTTCCTGTAGGGATTCTGATCTTTGAACATTCCTCGACCGGATTTCTTCTTGGCATTCGAACATTACTTGGCGGGAACCTGATCTTTGGGCATTGCTTGGCTGGATTTCCTCCTAGCATTTGAATATTACTTGGCAGGAACCTGATCTTTGGGCATTGCTCGATCAAATTTTTGAAATTGTAACTATGAGATGGCATCGCGATCGAGAATTTTGAAATTGTAACGATGAGACGGCATCACGACCAAATTTTTGAAGGTGTAACGATGAGATGGCATTGCGACCAAATTCTTGAAATTATAATGATGAGATGGCAGTGCAACCAAACATTTTGAATTTGTAACGATGAGACGGCATCGCGACCAAATTTTTGAAAAGTATAACAATGAGATGGCATCGCGATTGGATTTTTGAAATTGCAACGATGAGATGGCATCGCGACCAAATTTTTTGAAATTGTAATGATGAGATGGCATTGCGAATAGATTTTTTGAAATTGTAACGCTGAGATGGCATCGCGACCAAAAATTTTGAAATACAAGATGTTTCCTAGTCCAAAATTTTGAAAAAGAAAAAAAAATCAGGGTATGGAGACAAGGCCCAAAGGAACAGGGTATAGTGGCCCCACCAACAAAAAAATTTTGCGCCGACCTGCACAGGGCCATCGGCCATGCGCGGCACCGCTGTGCAGGGTCACAGGCATGCAACACTACCATGCAGGGCCACAGCCGAGCCCCAACGCTGCCACGCAGTGCCGGTTGGCACGCCCCTTGTCCTTTGGCTATAAAGGGAGGTGGGGGGTCTCTCTCATTCTCACTTCCCCTCCTCTCTTTTTTGGGTTTCTCTCTTTGGAGCTCTGCCCTCTCTCCCCCTTTTTTTCTCTTGCATTTCCTTCTCCTTATGTTTTTCTTACTTTCTTTCTTCATCATGTCCGCGAAGAAAGCTCGGTCTGGGAGCCCTTGCTTAGGGACACTGGGAGACATGCATGCGGAGTGGTACACTAGTTCCACGGTGATGGATACTACCCATCACAAGTGTTGCATTATCTGGGTTAAGGTCTCACAGATGTATGTGATTCTTGCCTTCTTTCTCTTTTATAGCATATGCTTGATTCAGTTTTTCATTTCGGCTATTCATTTGGTAGGATCTCTATGCCCCTCGTTATAAGAAGTATTGTTATACGGACAATGTTTTGTCGTGGTATTGGTAGCTTCATCCCGCTGTGAGGGAGCGGGTAGATTGCACTAGGCTTGGTCGGGCAGCCTAAGTAGTTGCCCAAAAGCTTGATACTCCAGTCGTTCGAGCCTTAGCTGTTTATTGGTGGCCATCGATCCCTACTTTCCATGTGCCTACGGGGGAGGTAACCATTACTCCTCTTGATTTCTTTATGATTACTGGCCTTCCTTTCACTAGGAGGCCTGTTGTGTTGACTCCATCTGACGGGATGAGGACTTTGAGGGAGATTAGTGATCTTCTCGGCTTTGAGGTGACTCAGCACGTCATGCTTGTACCCACTTTGAAGAAGAAATGGGACGAGCAGGATATAGATGATAATTCTTTTGATGAGATACAAGATCAGGCTGCTAGGAGCTTTCTCTCGTACTTGATCTCCAATGTCCTTTTCTGTGATGGACGCGGTCGTGTTGATACTTCCTTTGCTCGCTTCCTTACAGACTTTGATGATGCCAAGACTTTTGATTGGGGCGGATCTCCTTATGCCCACTTCTTGGGGATGATGGATAGGGCTTCCGTTAGGGTCACCCAGTCTCACTGGCTGGACCTACGTCCTTTGGGTACATTTCAGCTCCCTATCTTTCCCATTTTTATTTTTTTTTGGCCATTTCCTTATGTCATCCTTTATTAATAGGTGTGGTGTGATGAAGTTCTAGGGATTCATGTTCCCCCTTCTCCTGATGAAACTGTCCCCTACATCCCTAGAGCAACACGTTGGGGGGTGTTGCACAAAGAAAAGTGTTGAGGGTTTTCCTCAGCACTGCAATACTAGAACTAGACTAGAAATGATTGAGGAAAACGAAGGGCACTCTTGAAGGTTTCTTGATTTCTCTATTGACTGAATACTTGAATCCCCATACATGGGCACTAGGGCCTCTATTTATATAAGTTTCTCTCCCCAACCTTCTTCTCAAAGATCTGCCAGATGGCTTTCCTCCTTTGTTAGGCGGTCCAGTGGTCTCGGATTAGGAAACCTTTTGAAAGAGCGATGCTCTCCACTTTTCTAGGGACTCGGAATCTTCTTTTTACATGTGGGTCTTGTCACATGCCAAACCACCCCTGGGAGGATTAGGTAGGTGACCCGAATTGCATAACAGCAATCCTCCAAATCCCACGGATCTAGAAGCAGTTAATACACCCACGGACACACATCCAAAGCATTATCACTAATAATATTAGACTGTGTAAATAATCTACAATTAAAAGAAGAAAGAGAAAGCGTAGCGATACGGGAAACAATTGTGAAATATTTACATAAGTAAAGATTGTTCCATTCCCCATTACAACCCACAAACTGAACAGTGAGGACTGACATATACATAAGCTGAAGTAAAAGTAACTATGTACAGGGCGAGATAACTCAACCCCAAAAAGAAAAGAAGAAACTAAAACGGGGATAAACTCCTAATAGAATCAAAATGGAGTCCCTAAGATAAAAGCATCAAGAGCACCCTTCACGGGTCATCTTCAGTAACCACTAAGAACGCTCACATCATCGGCACGACCTCCGTCGGGGTCTATACCAATATCATCATAACCACCACGGCTCTCCTCCGTGAGACAAGCCTCCATGCCACAGTGGCATCTATCTGAACAATCATCTAATAGAAAGAAAAACATATATAACAGAGTGTGAACCCCATTGAGCCCGTGAGTAAAACATATCATCATGCATGCATATGCAATCACAATCCACATGATCCTACATGATATGCAAGTCCAGATTATTTATTAACCACCTATCAATACAGCTAAGACAGGTTAGTGCTACTATAATCCCCCCCACTACATGTATCCCTGGTGTGGGCTTGGTTATCCCTTCCCGCGATACATCCATTGAGTTGTCGGAGAGAACCAATCGGCCCCAACATCTCTCTACCCAGGTCAACCCGACCGGCCCTCTGTGATTAGACTTGTGAGGTAACCGACTTAATATCAAATTCACCCTTTTGGTGCTTCCCGGCATGTAGCTAGAGGATAAAATTTGTTTGGCATATAGCCATAATTCACCATTCGGTGCTTCCCAAGCATGTTGCTCAAGGCTTCCCAGCTTAAAGCTCGAGGCATCCCAGCATATAGCCGAGGCTTCCTGGCGTATTCGCCCGAGGTTTTACGGTAGTCCCACAATCATCCAACACCTTAACCCCTGTTGGCAAGGGTGCGTAGCACGGGTGATGAATCTCTAACCCCATGTCTATATGGCATCGTATGAGTCAGGCACTGTTAACCGTATCCCATTCTACGGACTACCACAGGCCTCATTTCTAAGCCGACTACGACATCTAGTCTATCAATCACAATCATCATGATATATTTAAACAGAGTTGATCAACAGTCACACGATGTGTAATAATTCTGAAATTGTAATTGATTGAGTAACACCGCATTATAATTATAGAATTTATTGCCGGCATAATAACTATTATGTTACACGTACATACACGATAACATTTCACTCACCTAGGTCTGGTTCTATAAAATCAGTTGTAGTTTCAGTTCCGGCTGCAGTTTGGCAGTAGGCCTCGAGCACGGGATCAAACCCTAAGTATAAATCAAAAATATGTCATTTAGTATTCCAAACTATTTTTGGATATCCTAGGGTTGATCTAGGCTCATTGGGTTGACTCGGTGCACAATCAGGTATCACTTGGAATTCTTTGGGCCTTGCTCTGGGCTTTAGGCCTAAGTCCCGGTGCATCATCCGAAGAATGTGGTCTAAGGGCAGAATGGTCATTTACACCTGCACTACATGGTTCAAGGTCATAACAGCCTTACAACACTGACCCAATTCAGCAGAACTGCAGGACCAACACAGACAGGGTTTCCAAGCCTTGCGGGGCCCACTTGGGCCCCCTATCCATCATTATGGACAGATGTGAGGAGGGGTATTTTGGTCATTTACCACCTTCTTACACTTTTTACAGTCCATGGGTGGAGGTCCCCAAAGCAGATCAGCAAAATTACCCCTTTTTATTCTCTGGGCGATGTCTCTGGGTGATGTCTGCATTGCCCAACGCATCGCCCAAAGCCTGCTTAACACGTGAACAAGCTCCAATTCCTATGTTTTGCACCATGGGCAGTGCTTTGATCATTCCCCCATGCATGTTAGGTCATCATGGACCCCCTGGGGTGTAGTTTGCACTGGACTTCATGGATTTTTACCTGGGCCCACCACTTGGCTGCCAGGAGCTGCCCAGACAGCCTAGTGAATAGTAACCTAGTATAGCTTCAGCTGCAGACCATGGATTTGGCTGCATGCAAGGGTTGTTTCACATGTATTAAGGTAACCTAAGGCTGCTGCAACTCATGGCTAGGCTGCATGCAGCCAGGGCTCATAGATCAGAGCCCAGACTGCCTATTCTTGATGCAACAGTACAGTGCAGTCTGGCTTAGGGACTGTTTCAGTCCCAAGCAAATAACAGCAGTAAAAATATATGAAAAACCCTTAGATCTTCCATGCAATCTATTTGCATGTTAGATCTGAGGCAGTACATGGTAGCCCCCAGGTGATCTGGGCTGTCCATGACCAGAAATACCTCCAAACTGTAGAGATCTAAAGGAGTAGACAAAGAACTGGTAGAGGCAGTATCTAGGTATGATTTTGTACCTGGACCAGGTCTGTATATGGAGCTGAAACTAATCTGGAGGTAGGGGTAAGCTTCCTCTTTTCCTCCCTCCTTTCCTTCTCCTTCCTTTCTTCTTCTTCTTCTTCTCTTTTCGCTTTCTTTCTTTCTTTCTCTCCTACGGTTTCAACAGTGTTTGGAACCTCTAAAATGAGGCTGGGGTCCCCTATTTATAGACCAGCCCCCTACTGAGGTGTGTTTGGTTGCTTAGGCCTCTTTTGAAAATACATTTTTAAACTGATTTTCAGCCATCCAGGGCACTCTGGTGGGGTCCACAGGGATCCAAGGGTATGAGGTGGTCCCCAGACTCCCTTCTACCTATGGAGGGTGCCCATGTCTAGTATGGGTGCTCCCCACACATCTGCTGATTAAAATAATGCATTTTTCCACTCTAGGTGATGTCTCTGGGTGATGTGTGCATCGCCCAGCGATTACAGCAAGGCTGTTTCTCTTTGGGCTTTCACAGGGGTTTGACCCAAGGTTAGGGCCTTGCACCCATATGCCACTCAAGGCCCTTTGCACCTATTTTTAGGTGTGGGACCCACATTCATGGAGAGGAGAGAGAATACCTGGAGTCCAAGCAGTACATTATGTTGTGGGCAGTGCAACTGCAAGGATCTGCAATCCATCTTCTGACAGGTATGTAGTAGGACATCCTTGGGGGTTCTCCATTAAATTCAGTCATTGGGGTGATACTCCATAGTGTGCTTGGATGCCATGTCAGGGGTTCCCGTCCTTCAATTAAAAATTCCAGCCAGTCAGGGGCAGGTTTGACAGGTGTGGTTAGCAGTCACCATCTATCAGGGTTCTGTAAGACTAATCTTGCTGACGTGTCTAAACCAGTATAATTGCCATACAAGTGGTTTGATCAGTCTTGGATGAAAACTGGTTTCTTGGAATCCAAGCCATTCCACGTGTCATCCTCAGATTGGGTAGGTAAAATATGGTGTATCATTCGCCCCCTACTCCCTTTGTCTTGAATAAGTCATAGAGAGGACTTAACATTCTTTTCTGATCATTACCGTAAGGATCCTCATACTCGAAACATTAGTACACCGATCATCATGCTTGGTTTATTTGAGGTCTTCGCTTGTTGCTGTCCTTTACTGATGGCCAGTTACTATTTACCCTTGTTAGTGTTTAGTAACACCAATCATCGCTTGAATAAGGAAGTCAATTCATTCACCAAATGCATGCCTATGTTGTCGGTTTTACCCTTGGATGTGAGTTCCCAAAAGTGTGCCGTCATTTACACGAGGGTATGAAATATCTTTCGGACTTTACATCTTTTAAGGGAATTTGAAAAGACATCACAAAGTTCAAATTTACACTTCTTGTCCTTCCGGTGTTTCCTTGTCGGGGAAGCCTCCCTTATGCGTCAAACACGTGTTTCTCTCATTCTTTTTTGCATCTTGATCATTTAGTTAAAGACACTGGATCTATCATAAGCGTCCATTCTTTTCCCAATGGTATAAAGGATTCTAACTCCTTAGGGTTTCTCTTCTCTATCGTTTCCAAGTTCTTGAGCTCAAAAATCTCTGATTCTCTACCTCCATTTCATCCCTTGAGGCCTCTCCATTCTACGTTTACTCCTCCAACTACATTCTTCTTACTCAAGTAAGTTCTCTTTTCTTTGCTTCTGTAGTTGATTTCTTTTCATTTTCCAAAAGATGTCGAGCTCTAAGAAAAATCCAATTTCTAAGCCTGATCGAGATGTAGTTTCTTTGTTCGAAGAATCTGACTGGCTGTATCATGGCTACGATGTTAGGAAAACCGCCGTAGCTCCTCCTAGGGAATCTAGGCTGGCTACTGTAGTTCCTAGGGTGTCGACCACGGTTCAGCGTAGTAAATCTGGTGTTTTCGCCGGTACTTCTGGTCATAATCCTTTGAAGGAACTTTCTGCTTCCTCAAGCAAAAAGGTTCATCATATTCGCCAACCCCAACTGAACCCTACAATAGGAAAAGGTGTAGATGAAATCCCTTTGGTACTAAATGTGTCTGATGTCATGGGGATTTCAGAAATCTATTCGATTCCAAAGTCCATTGGTCTTAGGGCCGCTTCTGCTGAAGATAGGTTGAATACCGAGCATCCTGATGAGGTTAGCCTTATCTCGGATGCCTTTGAAGTTGGCTTCCGTTTTTCCCTTCATGAATTTATTTCATGTCTACTTAAATATTACGAAGTTGCCTCCAGTCAGTCAGTCCTGAACTATTGGAGATGGGTTGGAGCCTTCATACTCAGATGTACTCACTCGGCTTTTGTAGCCAACATTACTCATTCCATCATGATCCATACATCTTTATTTTGCTTCACTGTGGTTTTGTTTTTCTTGTGGTGCGACTCACCACCACGGTCAGGAGACTATTAACTTCCTTTTGTGGCACAAATCACCACTACAATAAAACTCACCATTATGGTCGGGAGACCATTAGCTTTTTCCTTGGGGCACAAATCCCTAGTAAGGTGTAATTCACCATTATGGTCGGGAGACCTCCCTACTTATGATTTTTGTTGAGTCAGTAGAATACTTGTTATACCTTCTATATTTAATATCTTGGTCCATATGATGCTTCATTTACTGCGTTATTAATGAAATTCAAACAGAAGCTGAACTGTCGCATCTTTTCAAAATCTTTCCACAGGCTTTGAAAACCACAGGAGCAATAGGGACCTAACATGTGGCCCCTGGCAATTACTTCCTTTAACTTCAGAATATTATCTTTTGGGATTCCCTTTTGATCTAGATCGTTTGTTCCTTCATAAATAGCGGTTTTCCTTTTTCTCCCTTTACCATACTCCCTGCTTCTTCTTTTCGAAGCAAAGCCATGGATCTTCTTTACTGCTTTCTTCCCTACTCTTCTCTTGACGTCCTCTTGTTTCTTTGGCGTTGTGACTGTCGTTGCTACTAGAGTTATAGTGGGTGTTGTTGGCTTGATATTCTCCGTGATGTCAGTTCTATCTTTCAGCCTTGATCTTTACATGACTTTGCCCTTCGCGGCCTTGATCTTGGCTCGATAGAAATCTGGTGTCTTAAATCAAGGCTGGGGTTTTCTACCTGGTCCGGTATGCTTGGGTGGAGATCTTAGCCAAGCTTATTGGTACCAGAGAACTGGAGGACCCAAGAGGAGTTGCTTTCTGCCAGTGGTAACCTCTTGAGGGTTCGAGGGATGGAGCTCTACCGCCGAGACCTCTGCGAAGTGAGTTGGTGTTGACGACTGTTCTCTGTGGTAGGCCAGGAGTCTATTGATCGTGGTCCCCTTTCGGCAAGATTTCCATAGTTCTACAATGGGCGTCCACGAGCATGTGGTCTGGGCTGCACTTGGTTGACACGCTTCTCAAGTTTTTACAGACCTTAATGGGTAAGCATGCTCCTGAGAGATTTATCATCGGCAGGGGTTCAGTGGAGACCAAGCACATCAGAAAATTACCCACATGGTCATTCCACATCCCTCTGCTAACTTGCCTTTGGGCTTCTTTTTCCTTTTCGGCACTTTGCGAGACATGTAGTTGTTTTATGTTCCGTATTGTTGTAGAAACTTGTTATATTTCATATTGTTGTAAAATTTGGATTCATGAATAAAGAACTCTTTACAACTTGGATCATCCATGATGTTTTCTTTTCTCTTCTTTAGCTGTTGCTGGTTCTTTTTAATGCTTGGATTCAATAATCTCTTTCCAACGTGACTGCTTCTTGTGGCTGGGTGACCATTTATCTTGCCGTGTTGTAACTCACCACTATAGTGCGTCACCCTTATGATCTGAGGACCATGATTTTCTTTGTGGAACCGCACTATGGTGCAAATCACCATTATGGTCGGTAGACCATGTATTTTTTGCGGAATGCCACTATGGTGCAAATCACCATTATGGTCGGTAGACCATGGGTTTTTTGTGGAACGCCACTATAGTGCAAATCACCATTATGGTCGGTAGACTATGGATTTTTTGTGGAATGCCACTATGGTGCAAATCACCATTATGGTCGGTAGACCATGGGTATTTTATGGAATGCCACTATGGTGCAAATCACCATTATAGTTGGTAGACCATGGGTTTTTTGTGGAACGCCATTATGGTGCAAATCACCATTATAGTCGGTAGACCATGGGTTTTTTGTGGAACGCCATTATGGTGCAAATCACCATTATGGTTGGTAGACCATGGATTTTTTATTAATAACTTCAACATTATTAATAACATGCGAATCCTTATTAACTTGCTCATAAAAAAAAGATTGATGTTTTTATTAAATGTAGAAATCTGAACATTTGAAATAATCCAAAGTTGATTTAAAATAAACCAGGACTGACCATCACTGGTAAAACTTTCTCAAATTTTCTAAGTTCTAAGACCGTGGTATGGGTGACCCTTCCAAAGTCTCCAAATGATAAGCTCCTGGCGCCACTTGTTTGGAGATTCTGTATGGTCCTTCCCAATTGGGTGCTAGCTTTCCCATAGCTCCTGGATCTGAGGCTTCTATTTTACGGAGTACCAAGTCTCTTTGGAGAAATATTCTTGGCTTCACCTTTGCATTATAATGGTGTGCTATCCGTTGTTGATGCGCAACATTCCTTACACGTCCTGTCTCTTTGATTTCCTCTAACAGATCCCAATTTGATCATAGAGTTTCGTCATTAGCCTCTGGGTCATAAAACTGTACCCTTAGTGAAGTTTCTCCTATTTCCACTGAAATCACAGCTTCAGCTCCATATGTCAATATGAATGGGGTCTCACCTGTTGGAAGCCTTATGGTTGTCTGATACACCCATAAGATGTTCGGTAGCTCTTCAGCCCATAATCCTTTGGCTGTCTCCAACTTCTTTTTGATCCCATCAAGCAAGAATTTTTTTATGGCTTCAGCTAAGCCATTATATTATGGATATGCTACTGAAGTCTTACATAGTTGAATCTCATACCGATCACTGAACTCTTTAAACTTCTGCTCAAATTGCTTCCCATTATCTATGATAAGGGTTCTCGGGATTCCATATCTATATATGACAGAATGGAGGAAAAACTTCCACACCTTTGCAGCTGAGATTGTGGCCAATATCTTTGCTTCTACCCATTTAGTGAAGTAATCTATTGCTACCACCACAAATTGTCTGGCTCCTGATGCCTTTGGGAATGGACCCAAAATGTGCATCCCCCGTTATACAAAAGGCAATGGACTAGAGATGGAAGTGAGCTCTGTTGCTGGCTGGTGGGTGATCGGTGCAAAGGTTTTGTCATGCCCTCATCCCAATGAAATATATACTGCCACATAGGGGGTGACTGGGATAACCTGTGTCATCCCAATACCTACCAGGATCACAAATACAATGTCCCGAGCCACAGGCCACCCTGTCACCACATTATGATAACAGAAAAGGGACATACCAAAATGGAATAATTTGTCGCAATTACAGAGTTAGCGGAAGCAAAACTTAATCAAATCATGTTAAATCATAGAGCATCGGTTCTCTAATGATAACACATAGTATACTGTTCATAAATGTAACCATTTAATCACTCCTATAATTAAACATATAGTTTATACATGATTGTGGAATGAAGATAGAATTTAAATAGTAACTAATTGCCCCAAGGGCACCAATCTTGGGTGTATATCTACCTCCAAGTCCCAACCATCGATTCCACTTGATTCGCATCCATCGGTGCTCATAAAAGTAGTACCTCCTGCATAACAACTAAAAAGGGGTTACGCAACGGGGTTAGCTACACTAGCTAGTGAGGGAGCAAAGGGGAATGCACATACATCATACAATCAATATCAAGTAGAATGATGCATGCTAATGTTAGATTTATTTTCCACCTAACACACAATTCTATCGGTCCAGCATATGCTACTGTGATAACTCGGGAGTCACTGAGGATCACTTATCCTATCGCCCCAGTGAAACCTCAATTATCACGAGGGGACCTATGCCAGTTGAATCCATCATGACCACCCAGTAGCAGACCCCGATAGCCATCACTACCCCTGATCTAGCGTCTCCCGCCTCCACAGCCATCAGGTGCTTAGACTATCCAACACATAAACCCCTAATGGCAAGGGTCGTAGCATAAGGGAACAAGCATCCTAGCCACAGATATACTATATGCAGGTCCTATCGTCCCGGGAGGTATTCCGGGTGCATCAACGTCCCATTCCATCTAGTAGCCGGATACCAGCACGACACGGCACATACAGATCAGGATGGCATATAACAATTTTCATAATTAAATAAATTGGGATTCTAGTACAGGCACACCCGACACCGTAGCCCGATACAATGGTGAGAATAATACCACATTCACAACAGCTCACATTTAACATAATTAATGCAATGCACACAATGCTTATAAATATAATAGCATGTTTAAGATTTTATATTATATATATTCAAACCCAACAAATCACCCTGAACCTACTCACCTAACACGGGTGTCGCCGTGTGTGGTTGACATGAATCTCATCTGGGCTTCCCGTTATCCATCGAGTTGGGTAGCCTAGGAATACAAAGACAATCATTAAAGCATACATAGAAGGGTCCCATGCTAGGCCCTCAAGGTTAAAATCAGATTTCAACCAAGACAGCACGAGCGGACTCACGGACGGTTGCAGCAGAGGTGAGTCTGTCCCTGACTCTGTTCAGGCTAAAAGGTTAAAATAGAGCGAGCGAACCCACAAGCAGAACATCTCACTGGGATCCGATCGTGCATCCGTTCGACACCTGAGATATACCTAAAAGGGAGTAGATTAACGAGCGGATGTGGTTCTTTGGTTCGCCTTTTTATCCGTTCGATCCCTGAGACATACCTGAGAGCAACTAGCCTTGGTCGGATGCAACAGACTTGAGTCCATTCCTTCATCCGGTTAGTTCAATACATAGGGGCTATACTGGGCGGTCTGACGGACAGTACCACGATTGGTGGATCTGGTCGTTCGTCCGCTGGCAGTCTCTTTCAAGATTTCAGAGGGCTTTTGCTTCAGCTTGAAGCTTGGAGTGCCCTAAGCTCTCAGGGATAAGGGAGAGGTGTCTAAGCCTTCCTAGGATCACTAGATCCTAGGCTCACCTCATGGATCCAAGATCCAACAAGGATTGGTCTCACATTGGTCCAAGGGTTGGGTTCTATGACTTAGGACCAAGGGTTCACCAACAATGGCTGCAATTACAGCACATAGAGGTCTAAATTGGCTTCATTAAAGCTCCTAAATCAGGCCAAGCATCACCTTAAGTCCCAAATGGAACCCTAGGTTAGCTCAAGCTCAAGAACTTCTACCAAAAATACAAAAGGAAATGGAGAGAGGGAGGTACCAAGCTTGGAGTCTTACCTTGGTGAGGTTCTCCTTCCAACCATCCTCTCCATCGCTTCTCCTTCACCTTCTTCTTCTCCTTTAGTCCGGTCATCAAAAGAAGGAGATGTGGGGTAGCCAGCCATTTTGGCATAGCTCCCATCTTCTTCCCTTCCCCTCCTATTCCTCTCCTACTTCTACTTCTTCTTCTTTCTTCCTCCTTCTCCTCCTTTCCTTGTCTCTTCTCCTCCACAGTTTACTTGGGAGGGGGAGAGATAAGGGAATATGGATTCTCTTATCCTTTTAAGGGGTTAAATGGGCCTTAGGTTGTGTTTGGTTAGGTGCCCCTTAGAATGTAGTTAACCCTTAGGCTTTAAATGGGTTTTGGGTTAGGTCTTAGGTCATGTTTGGTCCAAGTCTTAGACCATTAGGTCCAATCAATTAGTTTGGGTCTTGTTTGGGGTTGGGCCCAAGTTCATAGGACTTAATTATCCTCTAAGGTCTGTTTGGTCTTAGTTAGGGTATAAAACCCATTATTCATTTAAGTTAAGCCTTCTGGGCCCACTTTTATGGCCCAATAACCCAATTAATGGTAGGGGTGGGGATCCATATGATCCAAAGTTCCAATTAGGGTATCTGGGACACGGGGACGTGGGTCCCACAGAAAAATTACCAAAAAGGGGAGGTAACAACACAAGCGGATCCTCGAGCGGATTCAGTATGAGTGAGTCCATTTGTGACTCCGGTGCTGCTGTCAAGGCCCAAACTTTAAGGAAAATTGCGGGGCTTTGACCCACACTTCTAGGTCTTCGAGGGGATACTTTTAGTAATATCTTAAGTTTGAGGTTACAGGTGTTGACCAATGCCACTGTAGCATTGCCCTCTAGGTAAGGGCCTAAATTGCCCCGGGGTATAGGGATATATTTGGGTGCGGCTGTAACATCCCCCCAACCTTATTAAAAATTTCGTCCTCAAAATTTGAGGCAACCTGGTCTCGAGGGTGAGGACTTGTTGAGCAACAATACCTCCCTTTACACAGTACATGAACTAACCCAAAGGTCGGGTCAAAATAAGGCAGTGCCTATTTGATACAATAGATCAGGTTCTATAATTTTCTTTCCTTGTAGGGTCACATTACCACAGGGGTGTGGTTCACAGTAATCCTAAGCTCCACTGGGTTATGGATTGGTGGTTACCACCTCCCAGAGGTAATCACAAGGTCTTACATGCTAAGCTAAGCCACAAGGAATAGAAAGTTCCCTAGATCTTCCAGATCAGGTGATACTACTCTGGCCTTCACTACTTTGGTCATTCTAGGGTTGCAAGGCTTAACCTATCTAGTCCCCAACACAGGGTTTACATTTTGAATGCTTTCACTTCGGGTTATCTCATTACCTAACCCAACTTTAGAATGATTTAGAATATTGATGGAATCTCCATATGTGTCACTCCCAGTACGGAGGGAACGCATTTGGTGTCCCATTACTCCCTTCATATCTGTCGTTGGAAAAGGTCTTGTTACATCCTTCAGTTTCAGTTTTCACAACCTTTAAACCTACTACATAGTTATCCCACAGGGGAAAAGTTCATACCAGTCCTCTTTTGAAAATCACGCAACCTTCTAATGGTTTTAGTTTGAGTCAATTCCTTTAAGTAGGTTCCATTACTAACCTACCCGATCATTATTAAATTAATTTCATATTAACTTAAGGTCTGGCTAACCAGGGTTGGGGCTTAAACTAGCTACCATGATAAGGTCAAACCAAGGTCACACTTGTGGTTCTGAGGAACTAACCTAGTCCCACATCAGGGTTCAAAGGATATACTCATATATTCATTTTCACACCAATTATAGGTATAAATCTAATAATTCCATTCATATCCCTATGGACATATCTATAACCTAAGTCAATCCATAGGAACAAGGAGTTCTTAGGTACGGTATACTAGATATCTTCGGAAATCAAATCACGGTGTAGGGCTCCCTCTATGAGTGTAAACAAGGTTTGGATGAACCAAGTAAAGTACAAATAGAGTCGTCACTAACTTGAGGTATCATGAATGATTTTCAAGTACACGTGGTTCCGATTAATAACTCAAACTAAGCTATTCCAACCCAGCTCACCATTTTCCTTCTTCTAGTCTGGCTACGGGTTTGGATCCTATGTACCCTTGTAAAGGTCACTACACCTCATAGGTTTGGTCCTTTAATCACTCCCAGTTTGCTCACTAACGGGGTCTAAGGATTCTCATCCTCAAGGGTAACTCTTCTTCTCTTGCATAGGAGGGGAGTTAAAGCGTATACTCATGCTTGCCATCTCTTATTGGCTGGCCTAGTTGATGTAGGCCCAAGAATGTGGACACCGATGTTACATTCAAGGCAAGAAATAACTATGCATGGGCTAAGAAAAGAGGTGTCCAATCTAGGGTATAGGCATAAAATCATCACATATAGGCATGGTCAAAAGGTCTCAAAAATCTGGGCTCAAAATCCTAAAAGAAATCGAGCAGACTCACGAACAGTATCAGTACTCTAGGTCCGTTCGTGGTCCCTCCGCAAAATAGGGAGAGTGGACTAACGAGCGGATGCGGAACGTGAATCCGTTTGTTTATCCGTTCTCAGAAGGTTCAATGGCCAAGAGGAAATGAATCGCACAGATCTACGGGCGGTCTTATGAATGTGGATTCGCTCGTTGATCCGCTTAGGCTAACAATCCAAAAATTCAAGTTTCATACGGGGCGGATTGATGGACAGAGTCACTATAAGTGGATCCGTTTGTCGATCCGTTCGCAGAATTTTAACAAAATAGAGCCGCGAGTTTTAAAACTCACTTTTGGCTACAAGAGGGGATACGACCGTAGGGGAGAAAAGGTTCTAAGGGACTTCGTCTAAGTCTCCTTGCCCCATTTTGGTTGATTCCAAGCCTAGAATCGATCTCTCCTTCACTCAAGGTAATGCCTCTCTTTTCCATTCTCTTCTTCCCCCATTGTAGGGTTTTCCTTGTGCCTCTTCATCTTCTCTTTCCTTTTCTTCTTAGATTTGGGATGCATCATTCCAAGTGTGTGATCGTATCTTGATTTTGTTTGCGTTTTCACAATTAAGTACACCAAGTTCATGCCAAAATCAGTTTGGACTAACGTTTTGGGTTTAAATCAAGCCCTAATCGATTGATGGCACTATATGGTTGGATCCTTGTTTGTTTATTGTATTTCTTATAAATTTAAAGTCTTTGCAAACATTTTAGAGATTGATTGCTATGTTTGTTATAAGTAGTTGAATTACTTGGATTGGTTCTATGTCTATTGATTGTTTGTCTTTCCTTTTTCTTCCTTGTTTATTGTTGATTGCCTTGTTTGGGTAAAGGTAAAATCCCCAAACCTTGAATGCTTTGGGAAAACTCTTTAAGTTTGTGTTTAATCCATTGTATGCATCTCAATTTCATAGATATTATCCCATCAGCATATCCTCAAGTACATTTCTCATTTTCATTAAAATAGTTGCTATAATTCCTTGGTATTTACCTCATCTTCACCTCAATAATCCTTTCCCTTGGTGTATCCTAAATGTATTGCTTATTCGTGGGATTATTCGCAAAATTCTTGGTGTTTATCCCCTTTTTCCTCAATTAAATAGTTCTTGTCTCTTGTTGGAGTATCTCATTCAATAACTTGCTTGTTTGGTATTGGTTGGGATGTAAGGTAGTCAATAGCATATACCATTCACATTGACTTCACTCTCTACATTTCAACACTAGGGAACTCATGTAGGCTTCATGTGTGAATTGATCTTGTTTCTTTTCTTCTCAACATATCTCCGATGATATCCATATTCCATACTAAATATTCCCATCACTTACATATGCATATTTTGATTTTCTTATCATGTATAGCCTTCTCTTCAAGTCATTTCCATATCATTTAAGCATTCTACTCCTATAAATTTATTTGCTAATCATATGTTATCATTCCAATTGGCTTACACTTATCGTCCTTCTTTGATTGGTGCCTTATGTGTAGGTAACTAATCATGGGTCCCAAAAGGAAGAGAGACCTATCCCTTGTGCAAGCAATCCCCACTGCCTACAACGTGAATCGGTTTATCTTAGAAAAGACTGAAGGAATCTATAGGGAGCATCTCTTCAATAGAAAGATTCTTGTGGAGAGAGATGTAACAGTGGAGGAGCTTTTGGCCTTCAAGGTGGGGGCCAAGTTTGATAGATTGAAGTGGACTGACATGCTCATTCAACCAGACTTCTACTACCCCACCTTGGTCAGAGAATTCTACTCAAATCTAGTAATGGTCCAGGAAGATGACGACGGCTCCAGGTTGACTTCCTATATAAAGGGGGTGGTCATTAGCTTCAATGCCATGGAGCTGGGGGTTCTTCTCAATATATCTTCAGAAGGTGAGAGGGTATACTATCCTCCAGGCAGTCATCCAGACAAGTGCCTCCCTCTAGATGAGAAGCAAAAGTTGTTTAAGGTTCTCTCCAATGATAGGTTCGAGAAAACGAAGATCTTTCCAAGTTCCCTCCTTCACAGTGTGTTCTGATCTTTATAGCCAGGACCAATTCGGCTCCCTCTAAGGCACACAGCACCTTGCCTCCTTTGATGTCTGTGGTTCTGGCCCATTCTCTATACACTGGCCAGCCTATCTGTCTGCCTCACGTGGTCATACAGCACATGGCCCGCGCGGTAATGAATCCTGCCCGCAACAATTATCTACCCTATGGTCGGCTACTCACTAGGATTTTCTTATTCCTTGGGATTGGTCTTGACCGTGAACCCAAGGGAACATGCAATGAGGGACCTATTGGGTTCAATGCACTGCAGAAGATGAATCTGTACTATGATTATGATAGTGTAGGGGAGCAAGTTCAGTATGGGGATGGCAGAGGGGCTAGGGAGGAGGATGAGGATGACAGTGATGATGACATTGAGTTCATGGGCTCAGGGCCATCTGCAACATGTACTTCGGGTGCACCAAAGGGAGGTAGCGACATCTTGATGGCTATTCGACGACTGAACCTGAGGATGGCGGACGGCTTCGATGATGTCAAGAAGCAATTCTCCGATCAGGCTCGACGTTTAGAGAGTGTAGAGCGAGGAGTGGATGATCTTAATGCTTTCCTAGGTCGCGGTGGTGCAAATGATTAACTTAGTTCTTTTCCTGCAGTTCTCTGAAGTTATATTGGATCAATTCTTTTAGTTTCTTGCCTTTTAATGGATTTGGGATGTTGGAACTATTTTCTTTTGCCTTTTTCTTACATATTCTTTTCCTTTCTTTTGATCAGCAATTGGGAACTTTTGTGGTGGAATTGTGTGGAACTTTTAATTATGGTGGACTTGTGTATTTTAAATCATAGATGGACAAAATCAGATGTTTTGAGTTGGATCTGTGGAGTCCTGTGGTTTGGGTTGGAAAGGGCACAGTTATGCCCAATCAGAGAGTTTGGAACAATTATGGTGGTTGGATTTGTAATTAGCTTTATATATATATATATATATATATATATGCACGTGCAAATGCACGTGTGACCATATGTAGATGCAGAAGAGATATTTGAGAGGGGAGGGTCACTCTAACAAATAATATTTTCTTCTCCCCGAAGTTTGGTGTCGATGCATGTGAATAGAATAACAGAAGAAACATTAACAAATAACCAATAGTATTTTCTTGCTTTATCTCCTATGGGGGAAAAGAAAATATTATTTGTTTCTGATTGACCGATGGTATACATAAATGATGTACATTCAATGCTAGAGCAATTGCTGTTTTTATGTCCTCATGGACATAGATAGATTGTGCGATTGATTTGATAACCTAATCATTTAGCATTAACCAAAATATGATCTGATCAATAGTTATAGAGCTTTCCTCTAACAGTATTCTAGAGAGTCCATACCAAGAAGTTAGTAGATATAAAGGTAAGTCAGTAACAAACCCTTTCTCCAATCCTAGGATTCTTGGCCAACTTTTTTATCTCTTCTTTGTCTTCTTGGGTGAGTTTGTAAGCTGAAAAAAGATTTTGCTTTTTGGTAGCATAGCTCACTTCAACCACAGTGGCAAAAATAGGAAACCCATTTTTTGTGTTTAAAGATAAGTCAAAGTTGTTCGTGTACATGCCTGTGACCTCCTACAAGATATTGCAAAGTCTAGATGAATAAGGTGGCCCTCACTCAAACCAAGCAGCATAAACTACAAGTCATATGGAGAGTTCTATACAATTTCTTCCCAAGGCCGTCCACAGTCGATTAGATCATTCAAGAGAATCACTTCCTTGTATCTTGGAAGTCGACCAGCAGGGACAATTCCAGGGCTTTGGCCCCTCACATCCAGAAATCAAACTAAAACTAACCTAGGAAAACAGAAGAAAATATTGAAGAATGAATCCAGCTTGAGAAGCTAAAATCCCTGATGAAACCTTTTCTTGTAGCCACAAACTCCAACCCTGCTCATGTAAAGAATGTTAAGGGGGAGACAAAGTGGAAATTAATGAGATAGAATATGAAAACAATATTAGTAAACAAATTGAAGGTTCTGGATACATGAAAAGAGAAAATAAGAGAAAAATAAATAAATAATAGAAGCATTTGACATGGAGTCCACAATTGAGTTGAATCATAAGAAAAAGATTGCAAAACTAAAAACAATAAACCTATAGTTCATGGAGCTAACTACACAAATCATCACAGAAAATAACAAAAATAAAAAATTGGTACACAGAAAGAAGAAGAAATTTTAAATACAATGAAATTTGGAAGGAAAAGGATAAATTAATACATAGAAATGAAATATGCAACTTCTTAGTTTCCCAATTACATGCATATTTCCAGTTTTTCACTATAATCAGTAAAGAACCTACATGCAAAATGAATCAGAGTCTTGTCAGACCCCTGATACAGCAAATAAAGTCAGAACACTGAAAATGGATGCTGAAACAAGAGAAACACAAACAAGGAAATGAAGGGAGTTAATATCAAGAACCGTTCTTCATATAAATCTCCACTATGATGCTCCAAAAGACTTACATTAAGGTTAAAGAAGAAAAAATGGAACCTGACAAATGTTCCTCAGAAACAAGAAAGGCTTTTTAATGCATTTGTAAAACAACAGGTCCTTCCGAACCTCACCCAAAAAAGAGGTGTTTCAGACTTTGGTGCAGAGCAGAAAAAGGAAGAACTGTAATTAATATAACTACACAGAACAAGAGAAATGCAGATACCAGTATTTTCAAAATCTGAACTCAGAAGTAGTAGCACACAAGAAAGAAAGGTCCCTATACCTGTCATGCATAAGCAAGAGATGTATTAATGAATGCGATTGCAGAAGCTAAATGTAAAATTCCATGAGAATAAAATGTGAGCTCAAGAAGCCATTAAACTCCAGAGTGATCACTGAAACATTAGTTCTAGAACACAATAACCCAACTGTGGCTTTTGGACCTTGATGCCTCGATCTAGGATAAGAAGAAAGTACAGTACTGTGTAGTGTATAGATTTTGGAAACCTTTTTCTTTTATGGAAATCCAGAAACCAGTATCATGTTAAAATAAAATTATAAAAAAAAAATGAAAATTTAATAAATATATATAGCAAAAGAAACCAAGAGAATAAGAGGTTCTGAAAGAATTGGATAAACAAATAGAAAGTCAAGTAGCAATCTTTAATTTCTAAAAATAAACTATACAACATAGTAGAATCTTTCACCAGAAACCCACGAAGCTCAAAGATTTAAAATGACCAAAATAGCCATCTGCTTCATCCTATGCCTTCTGTAGTCAAAACTCATAATCTTTAAACCAAAACTTTTATCAGGAATGGCAGAAATTCAGAAACAACCCATTTCATATTTTCTTGATTCTGCAAACTAAAACTTCACAAGAAACGAACCCGACAACAGAGGAATATGGGGGGAAAAGGTTTGAGGGGGTGGAGGATTATTACAGACTGTGTGACCGTACATCTCATCAGCTGACGGACCATGGAATCCCTATATCATGGAATAAGGTAATACGATAATAGAAGGCATATATAACAATTGATCAATTGTACGACCCTGAATAGCAAGAGTGGGGAGGGAGATCGGAAAGGGCGAGCTTTTCAGACTCAACCATGGATCAACTACAAGTAACATTCTAAATAGGACAACTCACTACCCTCTTCACTTTAACTTCTCCGGTCTATCTCTCCTACTCGTGCACTTTATATATGTTTCTTCCCAATAATGCCATCTACAGTTTAACGGTACCTTGACCTTCCCCATCAATAGGATATTCTAGGATATTAAAATCATCAAAATCCTAATCAGTTGAATAACGGAAAAAGGAGAAAGTTGACCTTGATCTAACAAATAGAATACCAAAACTTTTTGGAGCCTACCTGTGCCTCATTGAAGATGGAAAAAGGTTTCTATCTAAGAATACAAGATTAACATTTTGGCATAGTCTAGGTAAACCCGAACAGGGAACAACCAAGAAACAAATAAATAGATTATTAAGCATACCTAGACGGGAAACGGGAAACAAACAAGAAACAAATAGATAGATTATTCACCTAAGACATCACTATCGGCAATAAAACTTTCTAAAGACATCTTGAAATAAAAAAGGAGCTTAGAGAAAATGTGGACCAAATGTGGAGAAGATGTAAAAAGATTCAAAAGCTGCCAATGAATAGCAGTCAATTAAACAGCTCAGGACCACTTGGAATAGAAGATCAAATACAGCACAGCAGTCAATTAAAGAGATGGGGACCACTTCAGAAATCTCTCTCTCTCTCTCTCATATGTCCTATGAGGACTGAGAGGATAGGTAATTGGGTATATGGACCTCTTTGGGACTGCCAAGTACAAGTGAACAACTAATGGATGAGCTGGGGTGGTTTCAAAAGTTTTGAGATGTTTTCTTAAAGCTAATGACCTTTGAACAGCATAGATATTAGGAACCAAAATTAGATATCAGTTCTCTAACAACCGCAACACGTGCCTGCTCCCTGTTATTTGTTTTGAAATGATCTCATTCACTAAATGATCCAATCCAATGGAATATCATCCATTCTCAATGCTATGACTCATTAGTTCATAGATGTATCATGAATCCCAAATATGATCAACTTACAGATTTCAGAGTACATTACAAAGCACAAGTAGTTCCACCATCATAGGTTCTCAACTATATCCTCTCATTGTTCTAGTTTAAATTCTATCATACATGTATAACTTCTGTAAGTAGTTGCACCTTGAATAGGTTCTCAACTTAAACAAACTACTATACTGAAAAAAAAACCCACCTAGACCATCTTCATCAATTCACCTTGATTGAGTTGAAGCATCACACACAATACATGTGTCCACTCCCTAGTTTTGGGTAAAGTGCAAGTATTATTGTTGACCACCAGGGACATGGTTCAATCAGACAATATTCCTATTATGGCTTTGAAGCATTTTCAGTCAATAAACTCACCCATGCAATAAAACCTTTCAGATGAGTCTGGGCAGGTGAGTCTGCGTTCCAAAAGAGTTCCCCCTGCAAAGTCTCCTTCTCTTTGAATGATTCATTTCCATAACATTCCAAAAACACAGTAAAGGACATATATACCAATATTGAGGTCAGTATCAAATGCTAATTAACAAACAACTCAGATTCAGATTCCCCCCCCCCCCTCCCCCCCAACCCAATTTCTTTGGAGAGAGAAGGGGTTATGTTATTCAATTGCAGCTTTCACAATACACTCCAAGAAGGTTAAGAGAACTGCACATCCCTTCTGCCATAAACAGGCTTCAAAAAAATGAAATTAAAGTTAAGCTTTGGGAAATCTTACCCTTGATACCTCAGACCCTAATTGCAACCTCTAATATAAAAAAAACAAAATTGGAGAGAGATTCATTTATATTACTACTGTCTATTGGCCTGACCGACAATAATATAAAGAAAAAAAAAAAAAAAAAAAAAAACAAGAAAGGCTTGTTTGCTACAATCCGTGTGCAAATTTCAAACAGAAAGAATCTGAGAGATAGAGAAAGAGAGAGAGGAATGTGATTCCCCCTTCCCCCTCTCCCAAAAAAAAAAAAAACTGAAAATAGGTTTACTGATCAAGTAATGGACAGTAGCAAAGCAGAGACAAAAAATGGGAAGAGAAAAAGAGGAACTTTATTAAACATGAGAGAAATGGGATAACAATGGAAGAAAAGGTTAAACATGATAAGATAATCAGTTTGATCTGATTCCAAAACACCAAGTTTCTCGTGAGAGATGTGGAGCAAAATTATTGCAGAAATCAAACCGCCAGCGAGAGTGAGAAAGATGGAGAATTGTAGAAAACCAAACAGCGCAGAGCATTAGAGAAACGGGTAACTGCAGAAAACAAAAGTGCGAGAGAGAGAAAGAGAGGGTTGGGTTTTACCAGAGAAGATCCTGGCGCCGGTGTTCGAGGCTGTTTTACAAGTGGGAATCCAACTTCCATGAGAGAAGGAGGTTTGATGGGCTGTGACGGGCTTTTTGATGGTTCCACCGATCCTGCTTCAAATGCGCTTGACTCAGTCGTGTTCATGCAAACTCAAGGCGGCTGGTGGTGGGTAGTGATACATCCAAGATTCACCAAACCAATCAGTGGCTGCCACGTGTCACAAAGTGACCCGAACCAAGGAGAACCAACCGGGAGTCCCACCCAGGTGCGGCCAGCACCCAGGCACGGCCTACACCCAAGTGCGGCCTCACCCAGGCACGGCCACAACCAGGAGCGGGCACACCCAGGCGCGGCCTCACCCAGGCGCGGCATCGTGGACCAGACGTGAAGTACACGGACACCGAGGCCGCTTGTCTATGACCTAATCGTGTCACTACAGACTTATGCCACCACCAGGACTCGAGGCCACCCCTTAGAAGTCACGTCACCCAAATGGATTCAAGCACCAATGACGTTATCACCACACGCGGGTATCTATCCGCTAACGATCTTGATACCACCAGGACACTCCCTCCTATGGGGAGATGGCCAATCAGGATAGAGCCCTGTTACCCAGGGCCTCTATCCACTCAACAGCATACTCGCCATCAAACTAGGACTCTCCACACCGCCATACACTACTATAAAAGGCAAGGTACACCACCCTTAGAGGGGACATCTAAATTCATATTGAATAATCACTATTCATCTGTTTGCTCAAGAGATCTCACTTTGGCATTGGAGAGCCCTAGGCCGGAACCACATCGGTTCTCTCTATTGACCCCTTAGTTCACTTACAGGTGACGGCACTCGCAGGACCGCTCGACGATTTCTTGATGCAATAGATTGGCGCCGTCTGTGGGAACGACGCTAGCCATTACATCTACTAGCTCGCTTCCATATTCATTCAATGGCACGAAGGAAGACTACCACCACCAACAACGTGGCGAGGGATGGATCACCACCCTCAGAGTGCTCTCGCCGCAGAGCCAATGACCAGGACCATGTCCCTTTGGAGGAAGAGATCCCCCTTAATGACCAGTTTGTGGTCGACGAGCCCAACAATGACGAGGCAGACAATGTGGTGGTGGAGGTGATACCTGACCCCAATGCACCAGCCACTGTGGGTCAGATCAATGACCTACAGCGACAGATCCTCGATGAACAATGACTCTTTTTAGAATACTTGACACAGCGTGTGACGTCTCACCGCCGAAGGACGTCGCCATCAGCAAGGGTGGAGTCCATACCTCGACAAGAGCCGAACCCTAGGAGATCATCTCCCAGGGGCGGGGGATCAGAGAGACTTACGCAATGGGCAACCCCCACTCCGCAGCGGGGGGAGCCTTCCCCGCGTCCCAGGAGAACAAGAGACCTCTCGCCACGGTCAGAGCATGGGAGGACACCAACACCCAGGGCTAGGGTGCCTAGCCCGCAGAGATCGGTCCGGAGGTCTGTATTCGACCGATGACTTGAAGAAGGTCACATACCACGACGAAGCCAGACCTACAGAGAGGAAAGCCCCTCACCTTCACGACAGGGTTCATCGCGGCGTGACCATTCACCATCCTGCCAACACTCAAGTCGGGAGGGGACATCCAGGAGAGAGCGTGAATGAGGTCGCAGTGAACGTCCTGCCAGACGTGAGGGACAGACACGGGACGAGGAGCTCGATCGAAGACTCCACGACCTAGATGAGAAGCTGGAAGGACTGAAGAAGCAGACCAAAGGCGAGACACATTCCATACCTGGACAACACCCATTCTCGACAGAGATCATGTCAGCCACGCTACCTTCCAGGTTCCGACTACCCACCTTTGAACTTTATAGTGGTACCACTGACCCTAATGACCACATCAACTACTTTAATGGCATGATGACGCTGTATGGTGGGTCGGACGTGGTCTCCTGTTGGGCATTCCCTGCATCCCTCAAGGGAGCAGCCACATCATGGTTCTCCAGGCTACGACCGAGATCTATATGCTCGTTCGCAAAGCTATGCGAACAGTTCGTCACCCGCTTCCAAATCAGTGTCAAGCAGAAGAAGACCACTGTCAATCTACTGATAGTGGTACAGAACCCTGGGGAATCTCTCAGGGAGTATGTTAGTAGGTTCACCAAGGAGTCCCTGGAGGTTCGAGACTTGGACGACCAGACACAGCATGCAGCCCTAGCAGGAGGTATCAGGGACCTGGACCTGATCAAGGACCTGGCACGTCATGAGACCAGGACTATGAAAGAGCTCCTGGAGCGGTGTAACGAGTTTGCAAATATGGCCGAGGTACTACTAGCTAGAACGAAGATAATCGAGGCCAAGTCGCAGGACAACAAGAGGTCAGCACCTGATGATCGTAAAGAAAGTAAGAGGTCGAGGACAGAGCGTCGACAAGAGAAGGGCGACCGCCCATCTGGGAGGACGGACCGTCGCCCAGAGAGAAGTGAGAGGGCAAGTAGCCCTGAGTTCATACCACTAAACACCACCAGGTCCCAGATACTCATGCAGATCCAAGACCGTGACCTACTCCATTGGCCATGACCCATGTTGGCAGGACCAGAGAAGCGAAACCCTAACAAGTATTGTCTCTTCCACAAAGAGAATGGGCATGACACAGAGGAGTGCTATCAATTGAAGAGAGAGATAGAACAACTTGTAAGAGCAGGAAGCTTGAACAAGTATGTGAAAGGGAGACGTGACAACCGCTCAGGCCAAGGAGACAGAGGTCGTGACAGAGACAGAGTAGAACCAAGACGAGAAGAAAGAAGAACAGATCGAGAGAGAGACCGCCCAGAAAAGCAGAGAGATGCAACAGAACCTAGTGGCACCAAGGGACCTCCTATCCTCACCATACTTGGAGGACCGGGGCAAGAGTCCACCAGAAAACCTAAAGCCCATGCCAGGTTCGTGAGAGTGGCAGAGAAGCCAAGCAAGATAGCCAAGACCGAGGCGGTGATCTCCTTCTCGGATGAAGACCTGGAAGGACTAAACTTCCCACATGAGGATGCCCTGGTAGTATAGGTGGAGGTAGCCAACCGACATATACACAGGGTACTGATAGACACAGGGGCATCTGTAGACGTAATCTCCTTGGACGCCTATTGACAGTTCGGGTTCAGGGACGATCAGCTCAAACCAGAGCCCACTTACCTCTATATTTTCTTAGGTGCCACCACCTCCATCAGAGGTACCATAGAACTACCCGTCACCTTCGGGGTACACCCGCGACAAGTGACTATCATGGTGAATTTTATGGTTGTCAAGTCCGTGGCGTCCTTCAACGGCCTCCTAGGATGACCATCTCTGATAGCCCTTAGAGGAGTCATATCGCCACTCCACCTGAAGATGAAGTTCCCCATAGAGAATGGGGTAGGCGAAGTCCGAGGAGATCAGAAGAAAGCAAGGGAGTGCTACGCCACCTTCATGAAAAAGAATAATGGTAACACTCGTGGAATGGCACTCTGCCTAGAGAACATGGTCAGTGACCAGAGAGATGAATTGACAGAGAGAAGAGGAAGACCAGTGGAAGACCTCATCCCATGGCCCCTCAGCAGGGATGACCCCTCCAAGGTTGTACAGGTTGGCTTGCTACTAAGCAAGGAACAGAAAGAAGGACTTGGACACCTCCTCCAAGCGAACATGGATGTCTTTGCATGGTCAACCTCCGACATGCCTGGAATACCACGTTCCATAGCAGAGCACCGACTATATATCGACCCAACCAGGAAGCCCATTCAACAGAAGCGGTGTAACTTCGCCCTCGACCGATAAGCAGTAATCAAGGAAGAGGTCGAGAAGTTGAGCCAGTCAGGGTTCATCAGAAAGGAGAAGTTCCCAACCTGGCTCGCAAACGTGGTCATGGGACCAAAGCTAAGTGGGAAGTGGAGGATGTGTGTCGACTACACCGACCTGAATAAGGCATGCCCAAAAGATGAGTACCCACTGCCCAAGATCGACCTACTGATCGACGCCACCGGCGGACATGAGATGCTAAGTTTCATGGATGCCTACTCCGGGTACAACCAGATCCTCATGCATGAGGGTGATGAGTCCAACACCGAATTCTGGACAAACAAGGAGAACTACTGCTACCACTTCATGCCGTTCGGGTTGAAGAATGCAGGGGCCACCTATTAGAGGATGCTCAACAAGATGTTCGAGGAGCAGATCGGGTGCATCATGGAGGTATATGTGGATGACATGCTCGTGAAAAGCATCCGCGCCAACCAACACCTGACCGACCTAGAGGAAGCATTCACAGTACTGAGGAGGAACCAAATGAAGCTAAACCCAGCAAAGTGCGCCTTCGGTGTAACGTCAGGAAAATTCTTGGGGTTCATGGTCTCAGTACATGGAATAGAAGCCAACCCATCCAAGATCAAGGCCATCTAAGAGATGGCACCTCCTCGGACGGTCAGGGAAGTGCAGAGGTTGAATGGAAGGGTCGCCGCCCTTTCCAGGTTCGTGTTACGGGCAGGTGATAAGTGCCTAGCATTCTTCAAAACATTGAAGAACCTCTGAAGCCCTAAAGATTTCACATGGACAGAAGAGTTCCAGAAGGCATTCGAAGAATTAAAGGAGTACCTAGAAAGCCCACCACTGCTTGGGCGACCAGAACCTAATGAAGAATTGCAGCTCTACTTGGCCGCCACTCCTATCGCGGTCAACGCAATACTACTGAAGGAAGAAGACAAAGTCCAGAGGCCTATCTACTATATCGACCATGTTCTGATCAATGCAGAGACTAGGTACACCAAGATCGAGAAGGTAGCCTATGCATTGGTAATCATAACTAGGAAGCTACGACCATACTTCCAAGCCTATACCATCATAGTCCTCACAGACCTACCTCTGAAGAAGATACTCCACAAGCCAGACGTCTCCGGACAATTGATAGCATGGGCAATGGAGTTAAGTGAGCATGACATCAGGTTCCAACCAAGGACAGCCATCAAAGGCCAAGCCCTGGCAGATTTCATTGCAGAGTGTACCCTATCTGAGATCGAACCAGAGATAGGGGAACCCGAGGAGAAGGATCGTGGATCGTGGGATATGTTCGTGGACAGGTCGAGTAATGCGGCGGGAAGTGGCGCTGGCCTCATATTAACCAGCCCCGAAGGATTTCGTATCCAATATGCTCTCCGATTCACCTTCCAAGCATCCAACAATGAAGCAGAATACGAAGCACTACTAGCTGGACTCTGGGTGGCCAAAGCCATCTAAGTCACAAACCTATCTACCCGGAGCGATTCCCAGCTTGTGGTGAATCAGGTGAATGGAGAGTACGAGGCGAAAGATGATAGGGTGGCATCATATCTAGCACGTGCTCAAGCATTGATCGAGGGTTTCATGAATTTCGAGATGGTTCGAGTTCCCAGGGACGAGAACGCCGTTGCCGACCCCCTATCCAGGCTAGCCAATAAGGAACTCTGAAATTTGGCTAGTGCAGTCTATGTTGAGATCCTGCATGAGCCAACATATAAGGAAAAGCAGGTTAACGAAATCGAGGAGGGACCTAGCTGGATGGACCCTCTACTCAACTACCTCCAGAATGACGTATTACCAGGAGACAAGGCCGAGGCAAGGAAGATCAGGATGAGAGCTACAAAGTACATCATCCTAGATGGGGTACTGTACAAGCGGGGGGCAACAGCACCACTACACTGGTGCCTAGGACCCAAAGGGGCAGAGTACGCCTTAGCAGAAGTCCATGAGGGGATATCTGGAAGCCACATGGGGGGACAAGCCCTAGCCTACAAAATCCTCCGCCAGGGACTATACTGGCCACGAATGCAAGAGGAGGCCATCCAATATGCCAAGAAATGCGAGCAATGTCAGTTGTTCACCCCAGTACCCCATCTACCCGCCACCAAGCTGACATTAATCCTCAACCCCATACCTTTTTCCATGTGGGGGCTGGACATCTTAGGAAACTTCACCGTAGCACCGGAAAACAGAAAGTACCTGATCGTCGCGATTAACTACTTCACCAAGTAGGTCGAAGCTAAACCCTTGGCCAAGATAACAGAGACAGAGATGGAGAAGTCAAGAAAACTACCCATAGGCCAATGGTCAGGTGGAGGTCACCAACAGAACACTGCTGGAAGGAGTCAAGAAAAGGCTAGAGGGAGCCAAAGGGAAATGGGTCAAAGAGCTACCAAGCATTCTGTGGGCATACCGAACTACAGTACGAACACCCACAAGAGAGAGCCCATTCCGCCTAGCATATGGCACTGAAGCATTGGCGCCAGTAGAGGTCTGTGCCATGTCCCATAGGGTTCTGCACTTCAACGAATGTACCTATATCGACGGACTACGGGCGAACCTAGACTTTATAGATGAGGTCCGTGAGAGAGCACTACTAAGGAACGTCGCCTACCAACAACGTACTGCCAGGTACTATAATGCCAGGGTTAAGGAAAGGCTATTCCACCAGGGAGATCTAGTCCTACGGAGGGCAAGTGCATCACAGCCACAGAAGGCAGGGAAGCTATCAGCCAACTGGGAAGGGCCTTACATAGCCTCCAAGCAGATACGTCCAGGGACCTACCGCTTGAAGACTCCAGGGGGCAAGAAGGTAGACCGTACCTGGAACTCAGAACACCTGAAGAAGTATTACTAGTAGAAGCAAACAGCTCCATCGATAGTAGCAGTCAAGTAGTAGCAGTAGTGGTAGTGGTAATAGCAGTAGTCGCAGCAGCAGTAGCAGTAGACGACATCACTGTTTCAAGGAAAATTTAAAAATTTTCATTCAAAATAAAGAGGTGTTTCGGGAATACTTGTCTTCTTCTACCACTCAATCAAATCACTGCCACTACACCAAGGCGTTATGCCACCATTGAGGCTTTATGCCTAAGGCGTTATGCCACCACTGAGGCTCTATGCCTAAGGCGTTATGCCACCACCGAGGCTTTATGCCTAAGGCATTATGCCACCATCAAGGCTTTTTGCCTAAGGCGTTATGCCACCACTGAGGCTTTATGCCTAAGGCGTCATGCCACCACCGAGGCTTTATGCCTAAGGCGTCATGCCACCACCGAGGCTTTATGCCTAAGGCGTCATGCCACCACTGAGGCTTTATGCCTAAGGCGTCATGCCACCACCGAGGCTTTATGCCTGAGGCGTTATGCCACCATTGAAGCTTTATGCCTAAGGCGTCATGCCACCAGCGGGGCTTTATGCCTAAGGCGTTATGCCACCACTGAGGCTTCATGCCTAAGGCGTTATGCCACTACTGAGGCTCTATGCCTAAGGCGTTATGCCACCACTGAGGCTTTATGCCTAAGGCGTTATGCCACCAAGGTCCGATGACCACCAAGGCACAACATCACTACCAAAATCCCATGACTATCAAGGGTCATAGGGCACCAATGCGCAATCAACCACCAAGAGACAATGCAATCAAAGAAAAGCAACAGCGATCACATAGAGAAGTCATAATAGTTACAACTCAAGTTCAAAAAGAAAAAGTTCAAGACGTCTATAAGTTCAGTACGGCCATAGGGTCAAGGGACTACAGAGGGGTGGGACACCTCCGACCCAGTAGGAGACATCAGGTCCACCTCGAGAAGGCGCGTAGCAGCACCCCCCTCAGGCAGGGCAGTCTCCACCTCTGACACTGGAACGCTCTCCACCACCGCTACACCAGGAAGCTCCACAGCAAACTCAGAGAACCCCAAGACAGAGAAGTCATAATCGGGGGTCACCTCTAGGACATAAGCGGCTAAGTCCCGGACCCCTCCCTCATACGTCGGCTAAAGCTACACCTGATACAATGCCGAGAACGCCGAGGACGCCTGGAACTCAGCCACAGCTCGCTCGCCTGTAGATGCCAGCTCCGCCTCATGACTCCCCCTCAATGCATGAAGCTCCTCCTCCAAGGTAAGAACCCTGGCCGAACTCTCGGCCGCACTAGCAAAGGTCACTCGAAGCTCCTCAGACCCCTCCAGGAGCTTCCCGGATGCCATCGCGAGCTCCTCCGACGCCCTCTGCGCACCGGCCTCAGCCCTCTCACGGGCATCGATATGTCCCTGGAGCTCCCTCTCCACATCATGCAGGGTACGCTATATCTGCACCTCGTGAGAAGCGTAACCCTCCAGTCGAAGCACCGCCTCAGCAACACGGTGATGGACCTACAATCAGCATGGCAAGCGATAAACACTCTAAGTATAAGAGGAGCAGCGAACATGACGAAACAAAAAAGAATAACTCACCGAAGCCATATCATGGTAGAGAGTCTGAGCCAGACACGCATCGCTAAGCCTCTACACGGCCACCCTCGCGGGAGGAAGCCTTCCCTTGTCCACCCATTCCTGCGACACACCGGATCCAGCCAAGGTCGAACCCTCTGGCAAGCCCAAGGTGATCACCAGGGACTCATCCATCGCGGGAAGATCAGTGGTAGTACCACCGGAGGAACTCACCCCTTTCCCCTTGGAGAGGGGCAATGCAGAAGACCCGGAGGGGGTGATAGTAGGAGGCGGAGGCACAGAGCCCGAAACACCATCATCATCAGGAGAAGTATGGGGAAGGAGGACACGCACACCAGAGCTCGTCACATGGGCATGTCCTGGACCACCCTTCCGCTTCGCCCCAACAGCCACAGGCGCGGAAGGACCACCAACATCTATCACTCCAGTAGATGGACTACCTTGAGAAGCGGCCTTCCTCCGCAGATTGCCACGGAGCAAACTGAAATCCGGACGCATATCCACTGCATAGACCGTCCAACCTGTCAGATGACATATATGTTAAAATACAAGCATGCCAATCAAGTACAAAAGATAGTGCTCTTACCAGGACTCAGCTTCCAGAGGGACAGGAAGGCCTCCGAGTCCAACTCCTGGACGTGGAAGGGATCGCGACCCAGGCACTACTTGAGGGAGTCACCCTCAAATTCACTCAGCTCAAGCCCCTGGTTGACCCTCTTGAGGTCAATGACTTCCCTAACAGTCTGTAGTGGGCATCGGGGAACCATGGTAAAAAAGAAGCGATCCCTCCAATACTTCACGTTGCTAGTGATCCATGTGAGAAGCTCCAAAGAGGTATAGGGCCCCTTGAGCACGCGGCGAGCAAAGTGGTAACATCCATGATTCCCTTTCTTCAATAGATAAAAGTAGGAGAACAGGGGAACAGTGGTGGCACGCCCCATGCGGGCAAAAAATACATAGAAACCCAAGATCACCCTCCAAGAATTGGGCAACACCTGCCCAGGGGTGAGGTGCCAATGCTCTAGCACCAACTCGACAAAGCGAGGGATATGAAGGCGAAGGCCCTGGAGAAAAAAGGAACCGTAGAGACAAATCTCATCCGCACAATGAGAGAAGGCATACTCGCCAGGTCTGGGAATACGTAACACGACCTCAGCGGGAATATGGAACTCCTCACGGAGGGAGACCAAGTCAGAAGGGGATAAGATACTAGCAACATGACCCAACATATCAGCAGAACTGGCGACTGAGGACACCGCCCCAGAAGGCCTATGATCCCTACAGGGACCAGAGACACTAGAAGGTCCCACACCCCCATCAATAACACTGGGGGTAGGTATAGAGGATGGAGCACACACAAAAGAAGGCGATCCTGGGGAACGCTCCTCTGAAGATCCAACCCCGACTGAAGCAGGGCCAAGGTCATCAGGAGACGACATGAATGACAAGAGAAGAATAAACTACTTACTCGAGAAAGCGATCTCCCAGACAAGAAGCTACCAAGAAAAATGAAATAAAGGCCACCTGCAAAGTATAAGCAGCAGATCCATCACAGACAAGAAGAAGAAGAGTGGCGAAGCATGAGGGTCCATTGCACCCACGCCGCAGCCACCCTAGGCCCCGCCTCACACCCATAGGCATGGCCACCCAGGCGCGGCCCCAGGCCTGTAGGCACGGCCACCCCAGGAGTGGCCTCACACCCGCAAGCGTGGCCTCACTCCCATAAGTGCGGCTATACCCGCAGGAGCGGCCACCCCAGGCTCGGCTTCTCACCCGCAGGCACGGTGACCCTAGGCACGGCCTCACGCCTGCAGGCGCAGCCACCCCAGGCACGGCCTCACACCCACAGGCGAGGCCTCACACCCATAGGCATGGCCTCACCTAAGTACGGCCCTGTATAAAAAAAAAATAAAAAAGAAAAAGAAAGAGAAGGGGTCAAACTTACCTTAGGGGGAAGGCGATCGCACGGGGGAGCAGACACAAGACGATGCGACCACACCATGGGCACAATCAAGTGACAGAGACCACCAAATGCAAGGCACTCAAGCCAAGCACCACTCGAGCCCTCCAAGTAAACAAGGCAAACACAAGGACCCAAAACAAAAAAAAAACAAAAAAAAATGGATACTAGTCTAGGTGACCCAAGGACAAGCACATGGTGGGCACCAAAAAGAGGACAAAAGACAAAAGTGCAATGCAAAGGAGAAATTCAAGAAGAGCAAAAAGTGGGAGACAAAAAGTAAGAAAGAGAAATGAGAAGTGAAAAAAGAGAAAGTGAAGAAGTGGGACATATATCTACAAAAAACAAAAGAAGGAAAAGTGTAGGAGGAAAGGTTTGAACCCCCAACCTCTCCTACCTCACTAATAGATTTACAGACAAGCCCCACAAAGAAAGTTCATTCGCAGCAGACCCCTCACTATATAAAGGCATCTACTATCTTGGACATCCTATCTCAAGAGAGTGGGGGGCAAATGATACATCCAAGATTCACCAAACCAATCAGCGGCTGCCATGTGTCACAAAGCGACCCAAACCAAGGAGAACAAATTGGGGGTCCCACCCGGGCGCGGCCAACACCTAGGCGCGGCCTGCACCCAGGCTCGGCCTCACCCAGGCGCGGCCACACCCAGGTGCAGCCTCACCCAGGCGCGGCCTCTCACCCAGGCACGGCATCGTAGACCAGACGTGATGTACACGGACACCGAGGCCGCTCGTCTATGACCCAATCGTGTCACTATAGACTTATGCCACCACTAGGACTCTAGGCCACCGCTTAGAAGTCACGTCACCCAGACGGATTCAAGCACCAATGACGTTATCACCACACGCGGGTATCTATCCGCTAACGATCTTGATACCACCAAGACACTCCCTCCCGCAGGGAGATGGCCAATCAGGATAGAGCCCTGTTACCCAGGGCCTCTATCCACTCAACGTCATACTCGCCATCAAACTGGGACTCTCCACACCGCCATACACTACTATAAAAGGCAAGGTACACCACCCTTAGAGGGGACATCTAAACTCATATTGAATAATCACTATTCATCTATTTGCTCAAGAGATCTAACTTTGGCATCGGAGAGCCCTAGGCCGGAACCACACCGGTTCTCTCTATTGACCCCTTGGTTCACTTGCAGGTAGCGGCACTCGCAGGACCGCTCAACGATTTCTTGACGCAACAAGTAGTTAACAGAGGAGGTAGCAGAGGTGATGGTAGCATCGAGAGGAAGACAGAAAGGTAGCAGAGGTGATGGTAGCATTTTGACGAACCAAAAGAAAAATAGAAGATGAGTGTAACCATGAATGTTCTTCATGTATGGAGAGAGAGAGAGCGGGGGTGGGGGAGGACATGAGAGAGGAGGAGAAGAAAAGTCAAGAGAGAGAGAGAGAGAGAGAGAGAGAGAGAGAGAGAGAATATAGAAAGAAATAAGAGAAGGTTTTGAAACTAAAGATTTAGTAGTTTTTTTGGATAAGGAAACTAAACGACTGTGGCAAGGAAGACAGAGAGGAAAGGAATTAATGGAGAAAACAAATCATAATAAAAGGTATTTCCAAGATTTTCTCTCCATAATTGTAAATCGATTTACTTTTAGTAAATCTAATCTTGTGGAAAGATTTGCTTTAAATAACAATAAATATTATTAATATTAATTATTACTAAGGGTACCTAAGATTATGAAATTATAAGAAAGAATTACATAAAGATTAAGAATTGGAGAATGGAATTTTAGATAAGAATGAAGGGTAGAATAGGTAACTGAAAGATTTGCCACAATATGCTTTTATATAATAGTATGATATATATATATATATATATATATATATATGTCTTGTATTAGCTTATTTCTTCTTACTTGAATTATTGTGGGTGATTGTGGGTTGGTCTTATTTGATTCGTTGTTTGTTATGAATCTTCATATATGTATGCCCATCTATTATCTATTTAAAACCCAACAAGCAATTGCATAATTACATTCAACAGCCTATGTTTCAAGCACTAATTCTCCTGTTGCCTATTATTTTCTAGGTTCTTGTTTCCACTCCAATCAGTCTTTTTCCTATGTCTACACACAATCATTTATGTTCTTGAGGTTTTTAATTTAGAATCTATTTGTGGAGAGTAAATCAAAAGGTTACGCTGGACTGTGGTCGTTGCAGAGCATCATTGCTCTGATACCACTCTATCACGCCCCCATCCCGATGAAATATATACTGCCACTAGGGGGTGACTGGGACAACCCGTGTCATCCCAATACCTACCAGGATCACAGATACAATGTTCCGAGCCACAGTTCACCTTGTCACCACATTATGATAACAGAAAAGGGACGTACCAAAAGGGAATAATATGTCCCAATTACAGAGTTAGCGGAAGCGAAACTTAATCAAATCATGTTAAATCATAGAGCATCGGTTCTCTAATGATAACACATAGTACATTATCTATAAATGTAACCATTTAATCTCTCCTATAGTTAAACATATAGTTTATACATGATTGTGGAATGAAGATAGAATTTAAATAGTAAATAATTGCCCCAAGGGCACCAATCTTGGGTGTACATCAACATACAAGTCCCAACCATCGGCTCCACTTGATTCGCATCCATCGGTGCTCATCAAAGTAGTACGTCCTGCATAACTGATGAGCACATTTATGTGTGAAATCTTAGGGCATAAAGCATATATTTTACCACATTGGACAGAGTTACTTGGTGCTTTCTTGTGCGTTTCAGGTTTTTGGACTATTTATTGCTATTCTGGACTATCGAAGGCTACATCTTCAAATTTACACGTAAAGCTGCCCAATATTTTTGCATCGCTGTAAAGAGGACTAAATTTGGAGCAGGTTGGACGTGACGGAATGTAAGTACGCATTCGTCTAGATTACCATACAGTCAATTATTCTTTTCAACCCAAGAAATGATAATGGGCCAAAAATGAGCCGAAACGCAAGCCTGGGCCAATTTGAATTTTTGGAGATTTATATTTGGCATCGAGGAAGACGATTATGATCAAGGGTTGAGATCCTCTCAAGTATTTACCTCTTTTTGCATTTTTTTTTCACTATTTGAGGAGAGAGAAAAGCCAAATGGGACCTACACCTGTTCACATATGACCAAGGTAGGATGGGAATAATTCTCACTAAAGCTACCAAGGACAAAGGAGGAATTTCATATCCAAATTAGAAGTTTAGTGGGCTGCAAGCAAGGATCGGCCAAGATGGGAGAAATAGTAAGAGAGATAGGAGGAAAAGAGATTAGAAAAAAGAAAAAAGAAAAAAAAAAAGAAGAGATAATCTCTCTCCCTCTTTCCTAATCCATCTCTCTCTCTTCCACTCACGGCCTCTCTCTTTTTCCCTATTTCCTAATCCATCTCTTTCTCCCTCCTACTCACGGCTCTCACCACCCCTCCCCTATTTATTTATTTAGTTATTTTTTTCTCTCTCTCCCATCTCTAGTTCTTCTCTCTACTAAAATCCTTTTACTAATATCTCTCCCTTAAATTTCCCTATTTTATCTCCTCCCACCCACGTTATCCTCTCTCCCATATTTTTCTTTTTTATTCTTTTCTACTTTATCTCCTCATTTTCTTCTCTCTCTCCTAAAATCTCTCCCACTCTTTTATTTTCCTTGGGACTCAAGCACTTTGTAAAGAACAAAAAGAAGGATAAGAGAATATTTTATGAGGAGATTCTCTCCACGTTCCACGATTTTAGAAGGAGGGACTCCTCCCAAAACGTGGAAGCCCCCCCCCTCTTCTCCCCTTTCCCCTATAAATACCCCCTTCTTCTCTTGTAAAATGATTCATTCGATTAGTGAAATTTTCTCTTCTTTTCCTATTTTTGGCTTTAGTTCTTAGTCTTGATTTCATAAGATTAGTTCTTTCTAGTTCTTAGTTTTGATTTCATAAGTCTAGTTTAATGGTTGTAATAGGCGTAATTCATGCTTTAAAATATCTTTAACATGGTTGTAATAGTTCTAGTTTAAAGCTTCCCAGTCTAAGTTCCTATGTTGATGACAAGATTTGAAGATTTAGAAGAGGAAGCCATGGTTCGTTAAAGTATTCAAGCTCCTTCAATTAATTCCTGCAAGCAAGTTAAATCCGATTCAAGCACATCTAGGTTTGCATTCTCTAAACCATCAATCTCATTCTCCCTCTCCTCTATCTCTTTCTCTCTTTCTTCTTCTTCTTCTGCCTCGATTTCTTTTATTTTTTATTTTTTATTTTTATGTGGTTATTTTGTTTATGTGTATGTGGATTTGTGGCTGTGTTTTTATTACTTTCAATTTGCATTAGTTTGATAGGTTTCTTTTATTCCTTCCAATTTGCGTTAGTTGATAGGTTAGATGCTCATGTGTTATGACGCCAATTTAATCCCTTAGATGCGTAATTTGTTAGATGCTTATGAGTTAGGATCCGTTAGTTTAATTGCCATTAGTTTAATTTAGTATTTTAATTAATTCGGTTCACTTTGCATTACTTTTAAGTTAGTTAAATAGAATGACGTATATCTCCTCGTGTTCGACCCTTAACTACAGTTGACCCGTACGCTTGTGGTATTATTTTAACTCAAACAATAGCAACTAAAAAGGGGTTGCGCAACGGGGTTAGCTACACTAGCTAATGAGGGAGCAAAGGAGACTGCACATACATCATACAATCAATATCAAGCAGAATGATGCATGCTAATGTTAGATTCATTTTCCACCTAACACACAATTCTATCGGTTAAGCATATGCTACTGTGATAACTTGGGAGTCACTGAGGGTCACTTATCCTATCGCCCCAGTGAAACCTCAATTATCACGAGGGGACCTATATAAGTAGAAGCCATCATGATCACCCAGTGGCAGACCCCAATGGCCATCACTACCCCTGACCTGACCTCTCCCGCCTCCACAGCCATCAGGTGCTCAGACTATCAAACACATAAACCCCTATTGGCAAGGGTCGTAGCATAAGGGAACAAGCATCCTAGCCACAGATAAACTATATGCAGGTCCTATCGTCCCGAGAGGTATTTCAGGTGTATCAACGTCCCATTCCATCTAGTACCCGGGTACCAACACGGCACGGCACATATAGATCAGAATGGCATATAACAGTTTTTATAATTAAATAAATTAAGATTCTGGTACTGGCACACCTGGCACCGTAGCCCGATACAATGGTGAGAATAATACCACATTCATAACAGTTCACATTTAACATAATTAATGCAATGTGCACAATGCTTATAAATATAATAGCATGCTTAAGATTTCATATTACATATATTCAAACCCAACAAATCACCCAGAACCCACTCACCTACACGGGTGTCGCAGTGTGTGATTGACATGAATCTCACCTGGGCTTCCCGCTATCCATTGAGTTGGGTAGCCTTGGAATACAAAGACAATCATTAAAGCATGCATAGAAGGGTCCCATGCTAGGCCCTCAAGGTTAAAATCAGATTTCAACCAAGACAGCAAGAGCGGACTCAAGGACGGTGCAGCAGAGGTGAGTCCATCCTTGACTCCGTTCAGGCTAAAAGGTAAAAATAGAGCGAGCGGACCCACTAGCGGAACATCTCACTGGGATCCGATCGTGCATCCATTCGACACCTGAGACACACCTAAAAGGGAGCAAATTAATGAGCGGATGTGCTTCTTGGGTCCGCCCTTGCATTCGTTCGATCCCTAAGACATACCCAATAACAACTGGCCTCGAGCGGATGCAACAGACTTGAGTCCATTCATTTATCCAGTTAGTTCAATACACATGGGCTATACTGGACGGTCTGAAGGACGGTACCACGAATGGTGGATCTGGTCGTTTGTCCGCTAGCAGTCTCTTCCGAGATTTCAGAGGGCTTCTGTTCCAGCTTGAAGCTTGGAGTGCCCCAAGCTCTCAGAGACAAGGTAGAGGTGTCTAAGCCTTCCTAGGGTCACTAGATCCTAGGCTCACCTCATGGATCCAAGATCCAACAAGGATTGGTCTCACATTGGTCCAAGGGTTGGGTTCCATGACTTAGGACCAAGGGTTCACCAACAATGGCTGCAATTACAGCACATAGAGGTCTAAATTGGCTCCATTAGAGCTCCCAAATTAAGCCAAGCATCACATTGAGTCCCAAATGGAACCCTAAGTTAGCTCAAGCTCAAGAACTTCTACCAAAAATACAAAAGAAAATGGAGAGAGGGAGGTACCAAGCTTGGAGTCTTACCTTGGTGAGATTCTCCTTCCGAACATCCTCTCCATCTCTTCTCCTTCACCTTCTTCTTCTCCCTTATCATCAAGAGAAGGAGATGTGGGGCAGCCAGCCATTTTAGCATAGCTCCCATCTTCTTCCCTTCTCCTCCTATTCCTCTCCTACTTGTACTTCTTCTTCTTTCTTCCTCCTCCTCCTTTCCTTGACTCTTCTCCTCCACGGTTTACTTGGGAGGGGGAGAGATAAGGGAATAAGGATTTTCTTATCCTTTTAAGGGGTTAAATGGGCCTTAGGTTGTGTTTGGTTAGGTGCCCCTTAGAATGTAGTTAACCCTTAGGCTTTAAATGGGTTCTGGGTTAGGTCTTAGGTCATGTTTGGTCCAAGTCTTAGACCATCAGGTCCAATTAATTAGTTTGGGTCTTGTTTGGGGTTGGGCCTTCCTAGGGTCACTAGTTCCTAGGCTCACCTCATGGATCCAAGATCCAACAAGGATTGGTCTCACATTGGTCCAAGGGTTGGGTTCCATGACTTAGGACCAAGGGTTCACCAACAGTGGCTGCAATTATAGCACATAGAGGTCTAAATTGGCTCAATTAGAGCTCCCAAATTAAGCCAAGCATCACATTGAGTCCCAAATGGAACCCTAGGTTAGCTCAAGCTCAAGAACTTCTACCAAAAATATAAAAGAAAATGGAGAGTGGGAGGTACCAAGTTTGGAGTCTTACCTTGGTGAGATTCTCCTTCCAAACATCCTCTCAATCTCTTCTCCTTCACCCTCTTCTTCTCCCTTAGTTCGGTCATCAAGAGAAGGAGATGTGGGGCAGCCAGCCATTTTGGCATAGCTCCCATCTTCTTCCCTTCCCCTCCTATTCCTCTCCTACTTGTACTTCTTCTTCTTTCTTTCTCCTTCTCCTTCTTTCCTTGACTCTTCTCCTTCACGGTTTACTTGGGAGGGGGAGAGATAAGGGAATAAGGATTCTCTTATCCTTTTAAGGGGTTAAATGGGCCTTAGGTTGTGTTTGGTTAGGTGCTCCTTAGAATGTAGTTAACCCTTAGGCTTTAAATGGGTTTTGGGTTAGGTCTTAGGTCATGTTTGGTCCAAGTCTTAGACCATTAGGTCCAATTAATTAGTTTGGGTCTTGTTTGGGGTTGGGCCTTCCTAGGGTCATTAGATCCTAGGCTCACCTCATGGATCCAAGATCCAACAAGGATTGGTCTCACATTGGTCCAAGGGTTGGGTTCCATGACTTAGGACCAAGGGTTCACCAACAGTGGCTGCAATTATAGCACATAGAGGTCTAAATTGGCTCCATTAGAGCTCCCAAATTAGGCCAAGCATCACATTGAGTCCCAAATGGAACCCTAGGTTAGCTCAAGCTCAAGAACTTCTACCAAAAATACAAAAAAAATGGAGAGAGGGAGGTACCAAGCTTGGAGTCTTACCTTGGTGAGATTCTCCTTCCAAACATCCTCTCCATCTCTTCTCCTTCACCTTCTTCTTCTCCCTTAGTGCGGTCATCAAGAGAAGGAGATGTGGGGCAGCCAGCCATTTTGGCATAGCTCCCATCTTCTTCCCTTCCCCTCCTATTCCTCTCCTACTTGTACTTCTTCTTTCTTCCTCCTCCTCCTTTCCTTGACTCTTCTCCTTTATGGTTTACTTGGGAGGGGGAGAGATAAGGGAATAAGGATTCTCTTATCCTTTTAAGGGGTTAAATGGGCCTTAGGTTGTGTTTGGTTAGGTGCCCCTTAGAATGTAGTTAACCCTTAGGCTTTAAATGAGTTTTGGGTTAGGTCTTAGGTCATGTTTGGTCCAAGTCTTAGACCATTAGGTCCAATTAATTAGTTTGGGTCTTGTTTGGGGTTGGGCCTAAGTCCATAGGACTTAATTATCCTCTAAGGTCTGTTTGATCTTAGTTAGGGTATAAAACGCATTATTCATTTAAGTTAAGTCTTGTGGGCCCACTTTCATGGCCCAATATTCTAATTAATGGTAGGGGTGGGGGTTCATATGGTCCAAAGTTCCAATTAGGGTGTCCGGGACATGGGGATGTGAGTCCTATAGGAAAATTACCAAAAAGGGGAGGTAATAGCACGAGAGGATCCTCGAGCGGATTCAGTATGAGTAAGTCTGTTCGTGACTCCGGTGCTGCTGTTAAGGCCCAAACTTTAAGGAAAGTTACTGGGTTTTGACCCACACTTCCTGGTCTTCGAGGGGATACTTTTAGTAATATCTCAAGTCTGAGGTTACAGGTGTTGACCAATGCCACCGTGGCATTGCCTATAGAACCAAGCGCTTGCCAATCCCCTAAAAGATGCCTTGTGAGGGGAGGTGCAACTTTAATTCCTTATTGCACACCAGCCAACGAGCATTGTTCCCTCGTCCGAGCCGGGATCTGGGTAGGGCATTTTGGGTCACTCCCAACAATCCCCTCCCCCAAATGCACGCCCAATAACAGTGTACCCATGGCACCGGGGAGACTCGAACTTGCAAACACCTGCTTTGATATCAATTGTAGAACCAAGCACTTGCCAATCCCCCAAAAGATGCCTTGTGAGGGAAGGTACAACTTTAATTTCTTATTGCACACCAGCTAGTGTGCATCACTCCCTCACCCGAGCCAAAATCTGGGCAGGGTATTTTGCGTCACTCCCAACATTGCCCTCTAGGTAAGGGCCTAAATTACCCCTAGGTATAGGGGTATATTTGGGGTGCGCGTAATAGGTTTGGCACTTGATGCATTTGGGTACAAAATTCATTACATCTTTTCATAAGTACGGCCAAAAGTACCCTTATCTAATAACTTTGTGAGCTAACGCTATGCCCCCCAAGTATTGTCCACAAATGCTAGTTTGAATTTCCCTGAGCACATGCTCTGCCTCTGATGGCCTGAGGCATTTCAAATACGGCATGGCGTAGGCTTTTTTATAAAGTACTCCCTCGGTCATAATGAACCGGGCTGCTCTCATCCTTATCCTTTTAGCTTCTTCTTTATTGGTCGGAAGTATGCCTCCTTGGAGATATGCGATGAGAGGATCCATCCAGCATGGTTCAATGTCAATGGGTAATACATTCTCAATTTCTTCGATGCTCGGTATGCCAAGAATGTCTATATACACTATTCGGCCTAACTCTTGAAAGTTTAAGGTGGCTAACCTGGACAATGCATCTGCAGATGTGTTCTATGCATGGGTCACACTTGTAAGATTCGAAAGTAAGCAAATCCAGTAATCAAGTCGTGTACCTTCTTTAGAAATTGGATCATGTACTGCTCTTTTGCTTCATATTCGTCATTCACTTGGTTGACCACCAGCTGAGAATCATTGTGCACAATGATATTCTTTACCATCAGGCTTTTAGCCAGGTTCAAACCAGCTATTAGGGCCTTATACTCATCTCCATTATTTGTAGTTTGAAACTCAAATCTTAGTGCATACTGCACCATAAAACTTCCTAGACTTGTTAGTATTAATCCTGTGCTGCATCCATTACTGCTGGATGAATCGTCCACATACAAAGTCCAGGTTCTGCGGGTTCTAGAGGGTTGGTATTCACTACTACTTCATAATCTAACAAGGTGCATTCGATGATAAAGTCTGCTAATGCCTGTGCCTTGATAGTCGTACGGGGTTTATACTGGACATTAAATTCTCCCAATCTTATAGTTGCTGCAGTAATAGCCAGATAGAGCTGGAGCACATCCCTTGGGTCTGGTTTGGCCAGAAGTGGTCGGTTGGCCAAATATTTCTTCAAGTCTATAAATGCCTTTTGATAGTCCTTCGTCCATATGAAAGTTAGCTTGACTTCCTTTGCTTATCTTTCGTGTGCTCTATTTTTTAGTGCCTTAAAAAATGGAAGACACCGATCACCAGAAGCAAAGATAAACCTCCCAAGCGGCTACTCTTCCTGTTAACTCTTACAAATCTTTGACTCTTCCTAGTGGCATCATTTCTAATATAGCTTTGATTTTGGCTGGATTTGCTTCTATCCCCCTCTGTGATACCATGAAACCAAGGAATTTGCCTGAAGTTACCCCAAATGCGCACTTTGCAAGATTTAGCATCATTTTACTTTTCCTCAAGACTTGAAATGCCTCTTCAAGATTAGTTACATGGTCTGATGCCTTTAAGCTTTTCACTAGCATATCATCCACGTCAATTTCCATGTTGCATCCTATTTGATTCTTGAAAATATGATTCACTAACTATTGATAGGTGCCACCAACATTTTTCAACCCAAAGGGCATACATGTATAGCAGTAGGTGTCTCTACCGGCAATGAAGGAGGTCTTTAATATATATGGTTCATACATTTTAATCTGAGTATACCCATAATAGGCATCCATGAAACTTAACATTTCATGGCCTGCAGTTGCATCTATTAGTAAATCAATACGAGGCAAGGGGTAGTAGTCTTTAGGGCATGCTTTATTCAAGTCGGTGAAATCAATACACATACACAACTTTCCATTAGGCTTTGGCACCATTACAACATCGAAAAGCCACTTAGGATAAATTGTTTCTTCTATGAACCCTTCTTCTAGTAGCTTGATCAATTCTTCAATCACCTTCTCTTGTCATTCTGGTGCAAAGGTCCTTTTTTTCTGGAAAACTAGCTTTGATGTTGGGTAAACGCTTAGCCTGTGCTTGGTTAATTCCCGATCAATCCCAAGCATATCTATAGCCGACCACGCGAATACATCAGCATTATTCCTTAAGAAATTTACCAGGCTTTTCTTCCGTTCGCCCTTCAGGCTTGCTCCAATCTCTACCATGCGGCTTCCATCTCCCTCAATAATTTTTATTGGGATCAAATCCTCGGCTGGCTCCGATCTTTCATGCTCCTTTCCTCTTGAGCGTCTTCAAGGTTGATTTGGAGCATCTAAGGCTCCTTTCCTCTTATTCTCAGGTAACCCTCATAGCATTTCCTAGAGTTTATCTGACTTCCTCCGCATTCTCCAATTCCTTCATGAGTGGGAAACTTCATGACTAGGTGGGGAGTGGAGACAACAGCTTGCAGGGTATTGAGTCCTAGTCGGCCAAGTATCCCGTTGTAGGTGGAGTTAACTTTCACCACCAAAAACTTCATCATCACCATGGAGAGTTTGGGTTCCATCCCCACCGTCACCAACAATTCGACTGAACCCTCCACATGTACAGGGGCACCATTGAATCCATAAAGGGGAGACTCCACCCTCTTCAGCATCTCAGGCTTCAGTTGCATCCTCTCAAACACATCATAGTATAGGGTGTTAACTGAACTCTCATTGTCCACCAGGATCCTCGCCACTGCACAGTTGGCAATGGTCATTCTGATCACCAGGGCATCGTCAAGTGGAACTTGAATGTCAGATAAGTCTTCAATTGAGAAGGTTATCTGTTGCTCGGTCTTTCTCCTCTTGCTGAGTATTTTAGTCTAGAATATGCATCATGTATGATTCTTTCTAGAGTTGGAGGATTCGCCTCCCAACTCGGGGCCTCCAAAGATTGTAGTGATTTCCTTGAGTGGCGCATTCTCGATGTGTAACTTTCTCCTTGCTTGGTCTGCTTTGTCCCACTGCCTTCCAACCAACCAGGAGACTTTGCTCTTTCCTCAAGTTCTCGGGGATGGTTCCCCTGTCTCCTTTCACCGCCCTCCTTTTTGACAAATCTGCTCAGGTGGCCCCTCTGAATGAGGGCTTCAATTTCATCCTTCAGCTGCCTGCAGTCCTCTATGTCATGACTATGATCTTGGTGAAATTTGTAGTAATTGTTCTTATTACACTCACGTGTAGGTTCGATCATCTTGGTTGGCCAGCGTAATGTCACTTGGTCCTTAATCTCATTTAGGATATATGCTCAGTTGTGAGTGAGGGCTGTATAGACTGGCTCCAAGTTTGAGTCATTCTTTGGAACCCAGGCCCTGTCATCTCTCTTTCTCTTCCCATCCTTCTGGTATTTGTCATTCTTCTGGCCATTTCCTCCAGATTGGCATCTTTCTTTTCTTGATTTTTCTTCTCAGGCTTTGTTTCTTTCTCTTATTCGGCTGCAAGAACTTCTACAAGACTGATGTGGCTTCTCGCTCAGTGAGAAGAGTTCATACATGTCCACTGGCTCGTCCATGATCAGGGATTTCTTCAACTCGACATCCCTGATGCCGTTGCGTAGGGCATGGAACTTCATAATCGGGTCTAGATTTTGCACCTCCAGTGCCTCCTTGTTGAATCTTGTAAGAAAGTCTGTGATGGATTATCAAGACACTGCTTAATAGCCAATAGATTAGCTGTTGTCTTCTTATGGACTCTGCTGCTCATGAAGTGGGCAAGAAAGGCCCATCCAAGCTCCACAAAGCTGGTTAGAGATCACAGTTTGAGGCATGAGAACCACTGTCTTGTCGCTCCCTTCAAAGTAGAGGGGAATGCTTTGCACATTATAGAGTCAGATGCTCCTTGAAAGAACATCAATGATTTGAAGGTTTCCAGATGGTCTTTCAGATCTGTCATGCCTGCATACTGTTCGATCATAGGCATCTTAAAGCCTTTTGGTAGGGGTTCTGCTCTGATCTCATCTGTGAAGGTGAAATCGGTGGTGAATTAAAAATCATGGTTCAGAGCCAGGTTCTTTCCCTTCAAGACCTCTTGAATTTGATCCTGCAACTTCAGCACTTTATCGTTCAAGGCCTACTCGACCTTGGTCATTTGGGATCCTTGGTGCTTGTTGTCCCCTAGAACCTCCTTACCCTTTCTTCGAACATTGTTCGTATCACTGCAATTTTTGCTATGTTCTGGGGAATGGGTTCTTTCCCTAGCTTGTGACGGATGTGATGGTGTCAGGATTCCTTGCAGGAAGTTGTGTTGCATCTCCAGCATCTAGTCCATCTTGTCTTGCTAGCAAATCTACATTGCATCAAATTGTTGCACCGTCACATACCATGGTGGATCTCTAGGGAGTCTTGCCTTTGATTCCTCCTGCTAGGATTCATTCACTTCTAGGATCGGATCATCTGGTCCAGCGTGAGGACTTGCAAGTCCACCCAGAGTGCCTCTTTGAGTAACAACATGAGTGGTAGCTGTAGCAGTGGTAGCGGCAGCTTTTGAAATCTTAGACTAATTGCGAGTGTTGGTCATGGTGGAATCCT